>NC_072424.2:48639444-49256388 GCF_028878055.3 Symphalangus syndactylus | reverse complement strand
CCTCTGTTGTCCATCCCCTCAAGTCCCCAAAGTCCATTATATCATTGTTATCCCTTTGCATCCTCATAGCTTAGCTTTCACTTATAAGTGAAAACATACAGTATTTGGTTTTCCATTCCTGAGTTACAGCAGGTTTCTGAAAATATGTAAGATCATGTCATCTTTGCAAACAGAGACAATTTTACTATTTCCTTTCTGATTTGGATGTCTTTGTATTTCTTTTTCTTTGCTAATTGCTCTGGCTAGGACTTCTAGTACTATATGGAGTGAACGTGATGAGAGTATGCATTCTTGTCTTATTCCTGATCTTAAAGGATAAGCTTTCAGGTTTTGACCATTTTGCATGATATTAGCTGTGGGCTTTTCTCTCTCTGTGCTATGCTGTGCTGAAGAGGCTTGGGAAAGGGGTAACTTGAGTAATGTGAAACTGTTTTTCCTACCTTCTTCAGTGCATCTTTTATTGTTTCTGTGCTCCAACTAGGTGCTGTAATTTCTCACCTGGAGTCCTCAGCACTGGTGAAGGTACTCTTGTATGTGGATGGCTGTTCAAATTGATGTGTCTCTGAGGGGATGAGCCCTGGAAACTCCTATTCCAGCATCTTGCTGATGTCCTCTCTTTATTTTTCCTTGCAATTTATTTGTTTAAGGAATTGGATTATTTGTTTGATAGTGTTTTGCACAGTCTGAATTTTGCTAATATATCTGTGTGATGTTTAATATGTTCCTTCACATTTCCTTGCAAATTGGCATTTAAATCTAGATATTTAATCAGATTCAGTTTAGAATTTTTGGCAAGACCACTTCTTAGGTGGTACTTTGTTCTACTGGGTGGCATATAGTATGTGAATATCTCCCTCTGTGATACTAGCAGCCATTTATGATCACTGTTCAGTTTATACAATCCAATGGGGTAGCTATTAGCCACATGTGGCTACTTAAAAATATAAATTAAATTAAATTAAAAATTCAATTTCTCAGTTATATCAGTCCTCTCTCTTTCTTTCTTTCTTTTTTTGAGACAGAGTCTTTCTGTGTTGCCCAGGCTGGAATACAGTGGCATGATTTCGGCTCACTGCATCCTCTGCCTTCCGGGTTCAAGTGATTCTTCTGCCTCAGCCTCCTGAGTAGCTGGGATTACAGGTGCCTGCTGCCATGCCTAGCTGATTTTTGTATTTTTAATAGAGATGTGGTTTCACCATGTTGGCCAGGCTGGTGTTGAACTCCTGACCTCAAGTGATCCACCCGCCTGGGTCTCCCAAAGTGTTGGGATTATAGACGTGAGTCACTGCACCTGGCCTATCAGTCACATTTCAAATGCTAAATAAACTCATGTTGGTTATAGCTACTGTATAAGATATAGAACATTTCCATCACCACAGAAAGTTCTATTGGACAGCATTGGTCTAGATCTATTAATTCACAAAGAGTAGTGATATGGTGCTATTCTAACATTAATTTTACATTTATTAGTTGGAAAACTATAGAGAGAAATCCCTCATATCTACTATTTGGTTACCCAGTGATCAATTCATGTAGGAAAGGCAGGATAAAGGTTAATTCTTTACCTTTAATGAGTTCATATTGCAGCATCCTCCAAAAGTGAATAACTAAAAAAAACCATGCGTGATTTTAGACATTGGATACTCCTTCCTCCCTTCAGTCTTTCTTTCCTTCCTCTTTCTTTCTCTTTCTCCTCTCTCTCCTTCCTTTCACATACATGCTCTCTCTCTTCCCTTCTTCCTTTCCCCCTCCCCTTCCCTCCCCTCCCCTCTCCTTCCCTCTCCTCCCCTCCCTTCCTTCTTTCCTTGTTTCTACCCTCCTTCTTTGATAGGCTAATTGTCCTTCATGGAAACATTGTCTTGATGAACAGCATACAGCTTTTGGCAAATTTTGGTAACTGTCTGTGGTAGATTGAATTATTTGTCCCAATTTTCTCCCATCCATATCCTTTTCCACATAATTAAGTTTGCAGTTCCTCTAACCAAAAGGTGGAGTATTCTACCCATCTTTGACTTGGTCCTTGATCATGAAACTTGCTTTGGGCAACAGGATCTTCACAGATGTCAAGTAAACAGGGACCTAAAATGTGTTTGAGCAGTGGAGCTTGTTCTCTTGTGCTTCTACCATGACCACAAGAAGGAGGTGCTTTTCCCAGACTACTGTTCCAAGGAGAAGGAGAGACACAAAGTGGGAACTGCCTCAGGTGGCCTGCAAACTTGGGATCTGAAGCAAAATTTATTGTTGGTGTGATTTTGAGGTTGTTTCTTTGCTTATTAATAGATTAATAAGTTTACGAATTGTCCCATTAGGTGAGAAATTCCCAACTGGCATTGGTAGATGTCATCTCAGATTAATGTAACTTCCCCAGATAGTACTTTGCTGTTCAAAATATAGTAATTAAAATCATGCACTAGAATAACACTAGAAACTTTGTAAGAACTCAAATTAATTGTGATTTCTTTTTGTCTGGTAGATTTTTTTTGGAAAAAAATACCTTTGCTTTTACTGTGATATTTATGATAGTGTATTAGTATTTTAATTTCTAATTGGCTGTTGTGCAATAAAAAATACACATATTGGTCTCTGCCCCCCAGTCCCTGGCACAGAGTTCTTAAAACTCTTGTAGTTTCCTGAGCAATAGGAGTGCTAGGAGAATCTTTCGTTCTAATGTTTGGTTTCTGCTCTGGTTCCTGAAACAGAGTTCTTAATACTCCGTTAGATAGGGGTGCTAGGACAATCTTTTGTTCTAATATTTGGTCTCTGCTCTGGTTTCTGACACAGAGCTCCAGAGATATTTGTAATTTTCTGAGTGTTAGCATCTGACACAGAGCTCCTAAATCCCTTGGAATTTTCTGTGCGATGAGAGAGTCTTTTGTACTAATGAGGTAACTCTTGGTAGGCTGCTGGATAGAGGCTGGTCACCAGAAAGATCAAGTTATGATTAGAAGCCTGGAACTTCTAGCGCACCCTCATCCTCTGGAGAGGGGAGAAGGGCTGGAAATGGCATTAATAATTATTCCTACTTGCTGAAGCTTCCATAAAAATTCCTGGATTATAGGGTTCTGAGAGTTTCTTTTTTTTTTTTTTTCTCAGGCTGGGATGAGTGCAGTGGTGTGATCACTGCAGCCTCAATCTCCCAGACTCAAGTGATCCTCCTATCTCAGCTTCCTAAGTAGCTGGGACTACAACCACGCACCACCACATCTGGCTAATTTTTTTGATTTTTAGTAGAGACAAGGTTTTGCTATGTTGCCTAGGCTGGTCTCAAACTCCTGAGCTCAAGCAGTACTCCTGCCTCAGCCTCCCAAAGTGCTGGGATTACAGGCATGAGCCACCAAGCCCAGCTGCTTCTGTTAATTAATTAGTTTGTTTATAAATTATTCCATTGGGTGACATCTTTCAACTTCCAAACTAGAATTGGCAGAGGTCATTTATTATATCCTTTATTAATAAACTGGGAAACATAGTTTCCCTGAGTTCTGTGAGCTGCTCTAGCAAATTAACCAAACCCGAGGATGGGATTGTGGGAACCCCAATTTATAGCTGTTGGATCAGAAGCACAGGTCACAACCTGAGTTTGTGATTGGCATCTAAGGTTGAGGGCAGTCTTATGGGAAGGAACCCTCAACCTAGGGGATCTGCTGCTATTTCCAGGTAGTTTGTGTTGGGATTGAATTGATTTAGAGGATGCTCAGCTGAGTCTGCTGTAGAATCTGCCAGAGAATTGATTGTGTGGTCAGCATGGGAGAAACTCTTCTATGCATTTTGGTGGCCAGTGTGTTATATTGAGTGTATAAAAGTGGGAAAACCACTTTGGTTCAGTTTTTCTTATATCCTTACACTACTTTATAGTCTTAATATGCTTATGACATATTTCTTGATCCAAGAAAACTGTAGACACATTTTTATTTTTACTTTATAAGGCTCTTAGTGTCTCAGTCAATGCTTTAATTCTTCATCCCTCTTTGACTTTGTAAATTTTTGTCATCTGTGCTCTTTTCATTTTTAAGTATTAACACCATTTACATTGTTTTGTAAACATTGTGTATTTCACATATTTCATCAAATCTAAGATACACCACTTACTTTAATACCAAGAAAGAAAATATATTGTCGATTATTACTATGACACCATTGATTATAAGATCAGAAATGTTAAAAATGTGAAAAATATGTATTTTAGAAATGGTGAAACAGTGTAATTAAATCTTCTTTGTCGATTCTTTTATTCTGTTGTAAATCAGTAAACCGTACTTACATCAACACGACTAATTATTTTTCACTGCAAAGCCAACTAATGAATCATGATATATTCTTTTTTATCCAGTGTTTGCTTTTCCCTTGAATTTCTAAATTCCCTTCCTTTTTTACTGCACTATTTTACTTTATCATAGTCTCAGTTTTCTCATATTTCATTATGTACATCTATTCTATTAAGATCCCTTTTATTTCCCTTAAGACCTTACCCTTGGAATTTTTCCTATTAGAATTTCTCTCTTCATTTTTTTCTGGGGTTATATATACATTTCTTTTTTTCTTGGCTTATTTCACTGGGTTGCTAAATATGTCCTCCTAAAGTAACTTCCTAAAATGAATTTGTGAAAGGCAAAGTTTCTGAGCCATTCCATTTCTGAAAATGTTTTTATTCCTCTTGTTTGTTTTATTATGCAGCTGATGAACATTTTTTGTTTGTTTGTTTTTTGAGACGGAGTTTCGCTCTTGTTGCCCAGGCTGGAGTGCAGTCGCATGATCTCGGCTCACCGCAACCTCCACCTCCCAGGTTCAAGCGATTCTCCTGCCTCAGCCTCCTGAGTAGCTGGGATTACAGGCATGTGCCACCATGCCTGGCTAATTTTGTATTTTTAGTAGAGATGGGGTTACTCCATGTTGGTCAGGCTGGTCTCAAACTCCTGACCTCAGGTGATCTGCCCGCCTCGGTCTCCCAAAGTGCTGGGATTACAGGCATGAGCCACCGTGCCCGGCCTGCAGCTGATGAACATTTTATTTAAAAAAGATTTGTAAAACATGAAGAAATGCTTATAATGGAATAATTAAGTGGGAAAAGTAGGACACAAAGCACAAAGTTGTATTATTATTTATAACATAATTACTCTTTAAAAAAGATACCAGCAAATTATGTGTAGAAAGAAAAAGAAGAAGGAAATACAACAAAATGAAATAATGCTTGTCTCTGGGTAATGGTAGGACTGTAGGAGATTTTTTTTTCTTCCTTTTTTTTTCTCATCATCTTTCTTCATTTTGTATACTGAGCAGCTACTCTACCTGTCCTCTCAGCCCTTCTCCAGGGGAATAGATAGGGTCACCTTCATGTTTCTGCCCTGTTCCTCCCCTCTTCCCTTTCAGCCACCCACCTGCTCTCTGCTTTCCTGCTCTTCTCCCCAGCCACCAGAACCCACAGGCAATTAACAATTTCTGGACAAAGAAGGAGCCAAGGTTTTCCCCATCATTCTTCTAAAGGCAAAGGTGCATGGCTAGGGAGGGAGACTAGAAAGGCAACTAACTGCTCCCTGCCAGTCCTGGTCTCACCCCTTCCAATGTCCATCTGATTGGGGCCTGGACTCAGGTGGCCCCAGGAAAACCTCCAGCTGGTGTCATGGACAGAGCAGACTATAAAGGGGAGGTGGGGTACCCCATACACCTGTATTTTTTACTTTCTGAAGCTTGGTTTAGAGTGCTAGGCAGGTGGGAACACTTGTCCATATGTTACTAATGTGCTAGTTCACTTTGTGGGTTCAGGGCCACAATCAGGCCTGTAGCTCCTTTAGTTCTCAGAAGCTCTCTTCCTTCAGTTTTTCTGAATTGCGGGCGAAATGTACATGCAGGTCTGGACAAAGGACACCAGCTTCTCCTGCAGGTTACTCATGACATGGAAGTTGGAGGTGGTAAGATGGACATGAGTTCCACTTCTCAATCAGTTTTTCTTTATTCTTACCCAAATTTAGCTTTCTCCCCTGGCTGACTCATAGTTATATTATGCTGCACACCACACACAGGGGCAATGGCTTGCACAAACTGCCCTACCAGCTTAGGGTCTGTCTCACTCACAGTTGTTCTGCCTTTCTCATTAAATTACTCTGTTCTTGCATTGCTATAAAGTAACACCTGAGACTGGGTAACTTATAAAGAAAAGAAGTTTAATTGGCTCACAGTTCCACAGGCTATACAGGAAGCATGTCAGCATCTGCTTCTAGGGAGGCCTCAGGGAGCATTTACTCATGGTCTCAACTTTAACATTGCCAAAGTATAGCAGAGGGGGCTGATGTACGGGTTCGTGGCATCTTACATGGCAGGAGAAGGACCAAAAGGCGGGGGGAGGTGCCACATACTTTTAAACGACCAGATCTCATGAAGATTCACTATCACAGGAACAGCACCACGGGGGAAATCTGCCCCCATGATTCAATCACCTCCCACCAGGCCCCACCTCCGATATTGGGGATTTGAAATAAGATTTGGGTTCCTTCCTTCCTTCCCTCCCTCCCTCCCTCCCTTCTTTCTTTCTTTCTTTCTCAGGCTGGAGTACACGCGGCTGGCTGCAGACTCCCTGCGTCCGGCTCCCAGGACTCCCCGGCAATCCCTGCCCTGGCCTGCGGGCTGCCTGGGATTGCTGCCGCGCGCCACCCCCTCCCTGGTTTTTCTCCTTTGGCTGGAGGCGCGGTTTCGCCATGTCGGCCAGGCTGGTCTCCAGCTCCTGACCTCAAGTGCTCTGCCTGCCTCGGCCTCCCGAGGTGCTGGGACTGCAGACGGAGGCTCGCTCACTCGGTGCTCGGTGTTGCCCAGGCTGCAGTGCGGTGGCATGGTCTTGGCTCGCTGCAGCCTCCACCTCCCAGCCGCCTGCCTTGGCCTCCCAGGGTGCTGGGATTACAGCCTCTGCCTGGCCACCGCCCCGCCCCGTCGGGGAGGTGAGGAGCGCCTCTGCGCGGCCGCCCCTTCTGGGGTGTGAGGAGCGCCTCTGCCCGGCCGCCCCGTCTGGGAAGTGAGGAGCGCCTCTGCCTGGCCGCCCCTTCTGGGATGTGATGAGCGCCTCTGCCTGGCCGCCCCTTCTGGGATGTGGGGAGCGCCTCTGCCCGGCCGCCCCGTCTGGGAGGTCTACCACAGAGGCCAGAAGCAATGTGGGGGCTGGACATGGTGGCTCACACCTGTAGTCCCAGTACTCTGGGAGGCCGAGGCGGGTTGATCACTTGAGGCTAGGAGTTCGAGACCAGCCTGGCCAACATGGCGAAACATATGAAAAATGCAACTGAGAAACCAACCAACCAACCAAGCGACAACAAAACAGGTCTACCCTGGAGTCATACTCTAATTTTTTCTATTTTCCTCCCTTTCTGATCCTTTATCCCACTTTCTTTTTCTTCCTCTTCCTTCTCCTTCTTTGTCAAATAGAGGATTGAGTTATTATCATTGATCCATACAAAGTCCCTCTCTCATTTATTTTCTTTAATTCCCACCCCCCATTTCTATTCCCCGTCTTCCCATGTGCAACCTTCCTAATATGTTTGATATGCATCTTTTTGTTTGTATGTACTTTTAGAAAATGTTTATTGTTTTGTGTGCAAAAGTAAATTAAAAATTAAAAAAAAAAAAAAGATTTGGGCAAGGACACAGATCCAAACCATATCAACACCCTAAAGACAGCTCAGGAGGGACACAGGAACAGTGTGGGGTTCTTATCCAAGAGACCATTTGGTTTTCATGCAATAAGCATAGATTGATATTTTTGGCATCAAAATTCAGAAGTTTTATTCAAAAGAGCTTCTAAGATGCCCCCTCAAAAACTATTTACTAAAATAATATCATTATTATTGTTTTCTTCTTAAAGGAGATATATTTATTGTAGGAAACTTGGCATATCCAGGTAATCACCAGGATACTGATAATAACATTTTGGTGAATATCCTTCAAGTCTTTCTTCAGTGCATAGATCTGTAATGTCTATGTACACATAAATACACTTTATTTTTTATAAAAATAGAATGAAATTTAAATTCTGTTTTATAAAACCGACTTACCCTCTGATATGGTTTGGATGTGTCCCCACCCAAATCTCATCTTGAATTGCAGCTCTCATAATTCCCACGTCATGGGAGGGACCCAGTGGGATGTAACTCAATTTTGGGGGTGGGTCTTTCTCATGCTTTTCTTGTGATAGTGAATAAATTTCACGAAATATGATGGTTTTATAAAGAGGAGTTCCCCTACACATGCTCTCTTGCCTGCCACCATGTAAGACTTGACTTTGCTCCACATTCGCCTTCCACCATAATTGTGAGGCCTCCCAGCCATGTGGAACTGTGAATCAATTAAATCTCTTTCCTTTATAAATTACCCAGTCTCAGGTATGTCTTTATTAGCAGGGTGAGAACAGACTAATATACCCTCCTTAATAACATATGACTATTTGTCTCTAGATGATTAAACAAGCTCCAATTAAACAAATAGTTTTTAATTATTTCAGTATTCCATTGCATGGATATACTGTAATTTATTTAATCCTGTTTTTGTTTGTTTTGTGTTGCTATAAGGTAGTACCCAAGGCTGGGTAATTTATTTAAAAAAAAAAAAGGTTTACTTGACTTACAATTCTGCAGGCTGTTCAAGAAGCATGACATTGGCATTTGCTTGGCTTCTGGTGAGCTCCTCAGGCTGCTTCCACTCATGTGGAAGGGGAAGGGGAGCTAGTGTGCAGAGATCCCATGGTGAGAGAGGAAACAAGAGAAGCAGGAGGTGCCAGGCTCTTTTTAACAACCAATTCTTGTGGGAACTGAGTACTCACTCACTCCCTGACCCCCAGGGAGGACATTCATCTATTCATGAGGATCCACCCACAGGACCCAAACACCTCACATTGTGCTCTGCCTCCAACACTGGGGATCAAATTTCAGCATGAGTTTTGGGCGACAAACATCCAAATGATAGTAAACTCAATATCTTATTGTTACATGTTCAGGCCATTTTCAGTTTTTCTTTTGAGACAGAGTCTTGCTCTGTCACCCAGACTGGAGTGCAGTGGCACGATCTCGGCTCACTGCAGCCGCCACCTCCTGGGTTCAAGTGATTATCATGCCACAGCCTCCCGAGTAGCTTTTATTACAGGTGTGTGCCACCATGCTGGGCTAATTTTTGTATTTTTAGTAGAGACAGGGTTTCACCATTTTGGCCAGGCTGGTCTTGAACTCCTGACCTCAAGTGATTTGCCTGCCTCAGCCTCCCAAAATGTTGGGATTACAGGCGTAAGCCACCATGCCCGGCCCGTTTTCAGTGTTTCTTTTTCTTTTCTTTTCTTTTTTTTTTGAGACGGAGTTTTGCTCTTGTTGCCCAGGCTGGAGAGCAATGGTACGATCTTGGCTCACTGCAACCTCCAACGCCCAGGTTCAAGCAATTCTCTTGCCTCAGTCTCCTGAGTAGCTGGGATTACAGGCATGCGCCACCATCCACACTTGGCTAATTTTGTATCTTTAGTAGAGATGGGGTTTCACAATGTTGGTCAGGTCGGTCTCAAACTCGTGACCTTAGGTGATCCACCTGCCTCGGTCTCCCAAAGTGCTGGGATTACAGGTGTGAACCACCACGCCTGGCCTCATTTTCAGTTTTTCTTAATAAACAATCCCACTTCTGAGATGAACATTTTTCACTAATCCTTTTAACAAATTTTTATTGAAAAAAAAATTTGTGCCAGGCATGTAATAGCCTCATCTCTATGCGAATCCATATGCCTAAATTTCTGCATGACTACGCCTTTCGACAAGTGTGTATTGTGGGAAGGAGGGCATAAACAGGAAGGTGGCATCACTTTAAAATCCACACAGATTTATACAATGTGGCTCTAAGCCTTTCTGAAAGTCTTCTCGGGAGGCAACATTATCAACTAATCTTTTGCAGTCCCTCTTATGTTTGCCTACCTCTAGAATGAACCTGAATTTATTAATCCACCTTTATGAACTGAAAGACTGAGAAGAATTTTCTGTGTTCCGAATTGCCTTTGCTCATCAAAGTGCCCCCAAATTGCCCCCACTTGTAGAGTCTCCATGGCCTACTGTCTGCTAAAGTAAAGCAGAATCCCAGTCCTCGTTCCAGACCTGCCAAGTCAGTGCCTGTTTTCATGTGATTCTCATACACATTGGCATGTGAGAAGCACTGAGTTAGACCTTGGTGCTTGGCCCACCCTTGACTGTGGTCCTCCTCCCTGAACAACAGAGGTGAGGAGACCAGTAGTTAACAGCTGTGTCAGGAACAGGTCAGCACCCAGGGATCCACACAGACACTTTTGACCATTCCTAAGTCCTGCCTGCACAGGAAGTTGGCCACTAAAGATAGGCTGCCTGTAGGAAAGGACATAAGGACCTTTGACAGCTGTTCAGCAGGGAGAAAAAGGGTGGAACAGGAAAGGGAGGAAAGCAAGTTGCTGGATTCCCCAAACCACAGTTTGTCTAGGTGCTACTTTCTCACTTTTCCTTATTTAGCACATAGCTTTGTCATGAGACATCTTTTTGCTGACCTCTTTTCCGTTTGCATTTTGCCCCATATTAGAATGCTACCATCTAAAACCTCTCCATGAATTAGAAAGTTTAAGTTGTCAGGGACTGAATGTGTCTGTTTTCCAACAGTTTCTGGCAGTTCCCTGCTTTTATGGTGTAGTCATGGTGAAACCTGAGTCATCTGAAGATGGTGGCAGTGCCAGAGAGCAGGAGAGAGGAGCTGCAAACAAGCCAGGAAGAGGTGGGCATCAATAACTCCTGGGCACCACCGGCCACTGGCCTTCATTCTGACAGGAGAGCCACCCCAACCCTAATTGTGTTCAGACAGATTGCTCCAAGCTTTACAGTTCTACCGAATTCTTTCTGTAGCAAAAATATAAAGGCATCTTCTTAGGTAACTTTTTTTCAGGGTTCCAAGTAGCAACACCTAACGTCTGCAGTGCCAGTTCTCTTCTTCTTTTTGTTCTTCTTTTTTTTTTTTAAGGTGAGAAATCATAACATTTTCCTGGAAAGGAAAGCAGTAGACCTCATTTTTTGTTTTAAGGAAAAATAGTTTTTCTGTTTCCATTCGTATACATTAAATAACTCCCCAGGAAATACGCCCCGGTTTGGCGCGCGTGTGCGTGCGTGCGTGCGTGCGTGTGTGTGTGTGTGTGTGCCGTTTCTCTAAAATTCTGACTCATAGTCCGGAGGACAATGATTGACTTTTTTCCACTTCACATAGCTGCTATGAATTTCTCCTCACAAGGATGGGCCTGTTTACTCACCCTGGGCATCGTTGGTAGAGCGCTAGTGTAAACAGCCTGAGGAACCCGGTGGGCAGGGGAAGTGGGCGCGCTCTGTTCTCCGCGGCCAGCCGGGACGCCAGGCCAGGTGGGGCCGCCTGCGTTTAGCAACTGCTTTCTCACCCCCTGGATTTGCGATGTTTGCCACAGCAGCGAGAAGCGCCATTGTAATGGGGATGGGAGGGGTGGAGCCTCCAAGTCCTGTCTCAATTTAGATCTCTCACTCTGCTGTTAGGCGCGCCCATTTCAGATTACTAAACTCGAATTAAGAGGGAAAAAAAATCAGGGAGGAGGTGGCAAGCCACACCCCACGGTGCCCGCGAATTTTCCCGGCAGCGGACTGTAGACCAGGCAGACGCCGTCGAGATGCAGGGCCTGCCGCTCCTGACCGCCGCCCACCTCCTCTGCGTGTGCACCGCCGCGCTGGCCGTGGCCCCCGGGTAGGAACGTGGGCGCGCGGGGGGCGCGCGGGCGCGCGGGCCTGGGCCGCTCTGCGGCTCTGGGCCAGGGCTTCGGGGAGGTGGCGGCTGCTGTGCCGCAGTGGGTGGGAAACGCCCGCGCGGCTGCAGTCCCCAGCCTGGTACTGGCCTGGAGCTTTGACCATATGTAGCTTCAGCGTGGCTCTCCATGGGACAGTTACTTTCTCCGCTCATGAAGTTGTTTAAGCGTCTCCCCGGCCATAATAACTTTCTGAAGAGTAATTTTATTTTTAGTCCACATTGCCTCTGCCTTTTGCTTCTCAACTTTTTGCTCCCAGGTTGCGATTCTTTTCTCAAAGACATGATATATTTTTTCTAGCCAAGATGTCTCAACCTTAGCATTGCCAAAGTGTGGCGGAGGGGACTGATGTATGGGTTCAGGGGCAGACATTATAGGAAGAAAACAACAGCGCCCAATAACGGCAAGCCCCATTCATTCCCAAAGGTTTCTGTAGTTGAGCCCCAACCCCTAGTTATAGCAGAGAAAGTGCTGCTTTAGTGACTTCTTTTATGATTCGCTATACCTGGAATTTTCACCAGTTGTAGTTTATTTTCAAATGGTGTATTTCAGTCAATGGTATTGATTAAATAATTTTTTACCCTCGTTGGGCAGCTACTCAAGCATAAAGGTTTGAATAAGAAACAGGCAAAATCTTAAACAACAACAACAACAAGAAAATAATCACGCTGGTGTAAGGTCCTCTGTAAAGGAGAAGCTTAGAGACTTTTGCTTTGCCAGTAACTCCAGTATGCCCCGGTGCAAGCCATTTACATCATGATTCCTTCTGTGCTGTTCGTGGTTTATAAAATGGAAATAATAACACAGCCCTTCCTCTAGTAGTGATGCATGAATTACTGCATTAAAATTGATTTATGCGAATTATTGTTATTTCAGTAGCATTTCAATTCAGTTGCTAAATAGAGCAGTGGCCAATGTTAACGGAAACAACTGCAACTGGCACAGTATGGAGTGCCTATCGCACTAGGAAATCTGAGGGTCACAAAGGAAAGGCGATGTGAGGATAAGAAACTTTGTTTTTCCCTTGTTGGGAACTCTTTAGGCCTCGGTTTCTGGTGACAGCCCCAGGGATCATCAGGCCCGGAGGAAATGTGACTATTGGGGTGGAGCTTCTGGAACACTGCCCCTCACAGGTGACTGTGAAGGTGGAGCTGCTCAAGACAGCATCAAACCTCACTGTCTCTGTCCTGGAAGCAGAAGGAGTCTTTGAAAAAGGTAAGATAAACAGCATCAAGTCTTACCCTTCTGCAGTAATAATTGGAATATGTTAATAAGGTCATGTGTTAGGTAGTATAGCAGAGAAACTCCAAATTTGCAGTATCTTACCTAATATACTTTTAATTCTCACTCATGTAAAGTCCTAGATGGTGTTCCTGGATGCTCTTCCAAGTGCAGATTCAGAGACCCAGGTGCCTTCCATTTTGTGGCTCCATTATCATCACATGGCTCCCAAGACTGCAGGGGAAGAGCGTGGAGTTTCTTCATGGGAGAAGGGGAAGAGCATGTGGAAGGTTTTTATGGGATAGGCCTAGAAATAGCTCACATCACTACTGCTCATATTCACAGGCAAAGGAGGCTGGGAAGTGTAGGCTAATGTGTGCCCCAGAAGAGGAAATGGGCTAGTCTCTAACACAAAACCATATTTATTGAGTGCAAAGTATTTTACAGAATAGGCCTGTAGGAAGGAAAGGAAAAGCTACACAATAGTTAAAATCCAGTTTTATGGAATATTTCTTAAGTTTTAAAGTAACAAGAGAAAAAAAGAAAATAGTGTGAAAGTGGGAGCCATTTGTAACAGAACCAAGTTTCATTCTTGTTTCAAGTTTGGGTTCTGACATGGCCCAAGATTAAATTGGGCCAATGAATATCTTCTTTTTCAGTACTAAGGGAAAAATAATTTTGGGAGGAAGAGGTAAATACTTAATACTTAAAACATTTTTCATTAAAATATACTTTTATTGCATTTTTTTTCTTTTTTTAGATTATTATAATTATTTTTAGAGACAAGCTCTCACCATGTTGCCCAGGCTGGTCTCGAACTCCTAAGTTGAAGTGGTCCACCCACCTTGGCCTCCCAAAGTGCTGGGATTACAGTCATAAGCTACTGCTCCTGGCCGAGACATACATTTTTATAATGTTGAGTTATTTAAAAAGAATCATTTAAGGCACGTAATGAAGGGTGGATGGTATTCATTATATAAGTGTTTATTCTTTACAAGCATAGAGAAATGAACACCATCATGAAATGAAATAAAAGTAAAAGTTTATCTGCATCTGTGGTTCTTTCCCCACTGGAGTTAACTGGGTAGGTATACTTGGAATAGGAATCAGGAAGAGATGGTGTGTGTAGGGGCAAGTCACTTTTGTCCCTCATGGAAGCAATGTCAGGGAAGTGGGAGGTCTTATTTCCCTGGAGGGGAAGTATAGGTTAGCCTTAAGATCTGAGTTTGAATCCTGGTACTACTTTGCTACTAGTTGTATGATCTTAGGTAGGTTACTTAACTGCTTTGAGCCACAGTTTCCTCATCTATAAAAATGGAAATAATGGAACTGACTTGCCAGGGCAGTTACAAAGTTAAAATCTGTATATAGTACCTCTTAGGCATGCAATAAACAACAATTGCTAATATTATTAGTGTAATAATACTGCAGAAGAGGATGCAGAAAGCCCATTTCCTTTTTACATTGGGGGCAGACTTCAACTTTCGTTATTGGACTATCATTTCTGAAAATGAATGACTCCTGATCTTGTGATAGTCGCTAAAGAAAATATTGAAATATTAAATCACAGGACATAATACTTAAGGTAGTTCCACATTCATTATTTATTCATTAAGAATTTATGAGTGGGAAGAGGGAGGGTATTAAAAAACCACCTATTGGGTACCACACTTATCACCTGGATGATGAAATAAGGTGTACACTAAAGCCCTATGGCAGGCAATTTACCTATATAACAAACCTGCACATGTATCCCTGAAACTAAAATAAAAGTTAAAAAAAAAAGAATTTATAATACTGGCTCCACTAGTGTGGCAGTTTTCCTGCAATGCAGAGGTCCAGAATATATATGGATGTTTTTGATAAATATTTGAGCTTTGCTTGGACATTTACATACTCTAATTCTGGAATTTCACCTGTTAGGTCTTTTCTGTGATCTCTGTTATCAGTCTCTTTCTTTTTTTGCAACACATAGTACCTGCATTGGGGTGCACGTTGTTGTGGCTTGGTTTTCAGCTTTATTCTTAGATCTTCTTTTGCGAGAAGGGTTCCTTATATGCCCATGGGAAAGTTCAAGTACTCAAGACTGGGTCGGGCAAGGCTGTCCTGGGAGCAGAATGGATCTGTGGAAAGGAAAGAGGGAAAATGCTGCTTCTTTCATGGGCTGTTTTTGACTCTATTGACATAGAGTTTCATTGAAAATGCCATTGCTAGGAGCACTCTCCTCTTTCAAAGGAGAATGTTACTGTATTATCAGAGGCTGGGAGTTATTGTTCTCAGAGCAGATGCTTCCTGTAATGTGAGGACCTGAGGATCAAGACACTTCTCCCTGCTTGTCTTCACATCCTTTGCTTTATCTGGCTTCTCCAGTTGTAACAATATGTAGATAAACCAGGACTTCTAAATCAGGGGTCTGGATCTTCAAGTATCTGGATGTGGATTCATGTTTTGTTTTTTCTCCATCACATAAACACCAACAAATAAATATCTTTTATTTTTAAGAGACGGGGTCTCACTCTGTTGCCCAGGCCAGAGTGCAGTGGTGAAATCATAGCTCACCGCAACTTGGAATTCTTGGGCTCAAGTGATCCTGCTGTCTCAGCCTCCTGAATAGCTGGGACTACAGGCAAGTGCCAGCATGCTAGGTTTAAATTTTTTTTTTTTGGTAGAGATGGGGTCTTGCTATGTTGCCCAGACTGGTCTTGAACTCCTGGGCTCAAGCGATCTTCCTGCCTCAGCCTCCCAAAGTGCTGGGATTATGAGTATGAGGCTGATTGTTTCATTTTCTTATGAGCCACCCCCTGCCCCCCCAACAGAAGGTTGGTTTTAATAAAGATTTATCTTCTAGTAGAGTTGGGTAAGGCAGTGGACTGTTTCTTAGTAGCTTATTTCCAGCAGTTCTGGATTTCGTAGAAATCCTCAGGGTAGGGAGGTGTTTTACCCAAACCACAATAGATTTCTGGCTCAATTTGTGTTGGAAATAGTAATAACTAAATTGTTCAAATGGAGAATGTATTTAATAAAGGTGAAAAAGTATGGCATTTCTTCAGGGAAGAGTTCATTTGTTTGTTTGACAGATATGGGGGAGATTTTATTTACATTTCCACTTTTATGGCCAGGAGTGTAGGTTATATTACTGTTATTCATTTAAAAATACATTAATTCTACATTTATTGGGGATTGATTATAGTTTTTTTTTTTTTTTTTGAGACGGAGTCTCGCTCTGTCGCCCAGGCTGGAGTGCAGTGGTGAGATCTTGGCTCACTGCAAGCTCCACCTCCCTGGTTCAAGCAATTCTTCTGCCTCAGCCTCCCAAGTAACTGGGACTACAGGCGTATGCCACCATGCCTGGCTAATTTTTTGTATTTTTAGTAGAGACGAGGTTTCACTGTGTTAGCCAGGTTGATCTTGAACCCCTGACCTCGTGACCTGCCCGCCTCGGCCTCCCAAAGTGCTAGGATTATAGGCTTGAGCCACCGCGCCCAGCGATTATGGGCTTTTTTTTTGGTGAATAATAGACCTTTAGAAAAAGTATTTCTGCTATACTTTGCAGAGTTCTGGGAAGGTGTATCAATGCCTTTCTAGTAGCGAGATTCAAAAGATTGCTAGTCACTGTTACCACTGTCACTGCCTCTACCACTATCAGCATCATTGCCATCATCTCCATAGTGATTAAAACTATGTTCCTAATCTTCTCTTCCTTTGCATAAAGAGTTAGTTAAATAAACATAATTGACAAAACGTAGTAAAAGTTCAGCAGGTAATAATTACCAGAGGAGAGAAGATGGCGCAGCTATTGGCATTTAAAATCAAGTCAGACTATTGAATTGGGTGGAGAGTGAGTCTGTCCCTTTGTCTCTTCCCATATTGTTTTTTTTTTCTCTTTCCTTACTGTGACAGGAGTTCCATGCCAAATCAAGAAAAAAGAAATTAAGGATGTTTTGAGAACTGTCCTCTCATCTGTTAAGGCATATAAAATAATTTAATTTTCGTGATGTCCTTGAAACCGTAATTTCTGTTTTATTTTCCCTTCTCTTGCTACAATTTGACATTTTCATTTGTAAACTTTCAGTGGTTTTCCTGAACAAGAGTCGCTTCAAGTGATAAAGAATATAGCCTTTCTCCCTCATTAATGAATTCATCATCATTAGTTTCATGTAAACTTGATTTAAGAAAAAATGCTAGAGGTTGAATGCGGTGGCTCACAACCGTAATCCCAGAGCTTGGGAGGCTGAGGTGGGAGGATTGCTTGCACCCAGGAGTTTGAGACCAGCCTGGACAACACAGTGAGATTCTATCTCAAAAACAAAAACAAAAGAACCCTCAAAACCAAAATCTCCAAAAACCTAAACTGAAAATGCCTACTGAAATTTTGGGGACTCTGCATGGGCGTCTCCCGGTGACGCCTCTGCCTGCTGGTTTGGGGGCACCATTGTTTAAATGCTGCCAAGCCTACTTCCATCTTCCCATTGAGTTATTGGGGTGGGATGTGCTCTATAAATGTGTCTATAACTCGCTTTTTCTTTTTGCTCTAAAATCCTGGAGAGTTAATGGAGTGTTAACCTTCTTTTTTTAAAGATTTTTAAAAAAATCTGTTTTTTCCTTTGTTGCCTTTCTCACATTGACTATGGTATATTTTATTTTCCATCTTGGCTTGGTAAGGTTGGGAAATTTTTAAAAATTGAGATATTAGCTGAAAAACTTAAAAAATCATCCAATTTGGTTTGGATGGTTTTCTGGTGGAAACAAAGCTCCTGAACATGCATTTCATGCCTCGTAGATAAAAATCAGTCCCACGGTCTTTATGAAAGTAGATTAATTAGTGTAGTGTGTGGGCAGATCTCCCAGAGCAGGTTTTCACAGGCAGCTTTGCCAACATAACTCAGTCTGAACCTGCAGTTATGTTAGAATTATTTTTAAAGGGTGTAGGCTTTTCATTCACACATCGTCTTTGTTCTTGTGTGTGATGTATATGAACAGGTAAGTGGTACCTGACAATAAAGGACCACAGCGTAATCACGATGTGCCTGGGCTCTGGGGCCTGGCTACCTGGGCACAGGTGCTGGCCATTCCACTTAGTGGTTGTGTGGCTGTGGGCAGTCATGATCTCACCAGGCTTCAGTTTCATCATCTGAAAAATAGTGGTTTCTGCCATATACAATTATATGGATATTGTGAGGATTAAATGAGGTAACATATTCAAGGCACTTAACACAAAGGAATTATTCAAGAAAATGGTAGCTATTGTTACTAGAAGAGAGTAGCAACAGTTTATGTCAAAGGCAATTATTAATCACCTATTGTGATGATCTTGAACCGGGAACTATATAAAAGACACATCCCTAGGAGGGGATTGGAAGGGATTTAACATATTAAATATCCAGTTTCCTCATAGTGCCAGAGACCATAAGGTTTTCTATTGCTGGGAAGAGAGTGAAGTATTTTTATTTCCTTGATTTTGGGATATTGATGCAATGTTGCAGTCATCTTCCACTAAAATCATTTTCACACTTGCTTGCAGTAGATAGACCTGGATCTAATGAAATCTAATTTGAATCGAAAGAATTACAAGATGAAATGCCAGCTCTCCTCTTAATTTACTTTCAGCCTCATAGAGTTTTGGAGCTGGAGGGGACCTCAAAGATAAGCCAATTCAATAGCCTAATATATGGCTGAGGAGACTGAGGTGAGGCATGGGATCTGGGGATTTTCCCAAGGTCAAATCACTTATTGGTGGCAGAGGTGGAAACAGATTGCAGTTTCCCAAATTTGCAGTCCAGTGCTATTTCCATTATACTCTACAAAACTTTCCTAACATGTGGAGAGCTGAGCTTAAGACCTAAGATATATTTACAAATGCTGATTCTTCTGATATGGAAGAAAATAAGGCTAACTAAGGAGTTTAAAAATGCTTACTTGCATATTGTGAAAGTTTCTTATTTTAGCTCAAGGTGGAGTTGCTGTTTATGCACTAATGGTTCTGTATAAGGGATGGGGGCTGGGTTAGAACCTTCATAGACCTTTTAAAAACTAAATTCTGTTGCTGTGTTTCTCAAAGTGCAAATTGTATTTATTAAAAAGGCCGATTCATGGCCTCCCTCAAGACATGGGTAAGAATCAAGAATCTCAGCTGGGTGTGGTGGCTCACGCCTATAATCCCAGTACTTTGGGAAGCCAAGGTAGGTGGATCACTTGAGGCTAGAAGTTCGAGACCAGCCTGGTCAACATGGTGAAACCCCGTCTCTACCAAAAACACAAAAATTAGCCAGGCATGGTGGTGGGCACCTATAGTCCCAGCTCCTCAGGAGGCTGAGGCAGGAGAATCGCTTGAACCCAGGAGGCAGAGGCTGCAGTGAGCCAAGATCGTACCAGTGCACTCCAGCCTGGGCGACAGAGCAAGACTCCATCTCAAAAAAAAAAAAAAAAAAAAAAAAAGAATCTAACCTTTATGTTCCACCATCCACCATCACCACAGGTGATTCTTAGTCACTTAGAATGGGAACAACTGCCCTTTCGTGTCTCACAAATTGTACTCGACCAAATACTGGAAAGCTCGAGGGTGAGTATCATGCCCCTGCAAGCCTGCGATGATTCATGGCAGCGGAGGGAAGGCTCCTCGCGGACTTTCGTGTTTGCTTTTAAGCAGCCCTCAACCCTAAGCGCTGGTGTTCGTTTTCAGCTGCAGAGAAACATGACTTGGGGTTTGATTGTGAATCAACGATTGGGTGAAGTGAAAATTGAACACACTGATTCTTTAAACTCCAAGTTAAACATGTGCTGCTCCTCTTCTAGCACTGAATGAGTCACTGTCCTAGTGACTCACTGAAGGATTGTGGTGGAAATAGAAAACAGATCCCATAAGAATTTGGGCTGGGTTACTGTTGATCCTTTATGTCCTGTGAAGAGGGCTTTCTAATGCTGAAACTAGTTGTTTCCCCACAGACATTTCTTCTCATTAATGTATTATTTATTGATTATTTGCTGTATGTGAAACATGAATGAATGGGGAGTGGGGAATAAGAGAAAGGAAGGCACTGGAGGAGATTCAGAGGTCCCAGAAGGATAATGTAATATTAAAAGTGCAGAAGGCTGGAGGAGTTTTCATTTTTTGTATAAAAAATACAATGTGGTTTGTAAATAGTGCTTCTTGTATGTGAGCCTGTGCCTGGTACTATTACCTTTTACTTCCAGAGCTATACAGATGTCCATTCATAAATGTCCCACCTCTGCTGACATATTTGGCATTTGGAGGAAACAGTTACTTCACGTACTAGAGACGGGAAGGGTGTGCCGGAGGAAAGAGCTGCTGGCTGGGTGTGGCAGTTATGAAAAGGAGATAGGGGTTTGTGTATATATTTTCTGAAAAGATGTTTCATTCTGCTTTGGATATGAGTTTGGGGAGACATCCAGGTGGAGATGTCCAGCAGATAGTTTTGAAATTGCAGCTGGGGAGACAGATTTAGGCATTATTTTCATAGCGGCAGACAATATTTTGAAATCCTGGAAATACATAACATGCACAAGAGAGACAGAGCTCATGGAAAGAACAAGACTTTTGGGAGAAGCTTGGAAAGAGGTAAATAAGTTAATGAAGGGGAGAAGACCAGACACAGTGGCTCATGCCTGTAATCCCAGCAACTTGGGAGGCTGAGGTGAGCAGATCGCTTGAGCTCAAGAGTTTGAGATCAGCCTGGACAACATATTGGAACCTCATCTCTACTAAAAATAAAAAAAAAATTAGCTGGACGTGGTGGCATGTGCTTGTAGTCCCAGCTACTCAGGAGGCTGAGGCAGGAGGATTTCTTGGGCTACAGTTACAGTGCCGCTGTACTCTAGCCTGGGTAACAAAGCATGGCCCTGTCTCAAGAAAAAAGAAAAGAAAAGAAAAGAACGGAATAGAATAGACAACGAGCAATCCTAGTAGGGTAGATTGAAAATGTCTCAGAAGCCAAGGGAAGAAGAAGTTCCAAGAAGGAAGGTTTAATAGTATCAATTCTCTCAGGTCAGAGAAGAGAAGATGAGGACAGAGGAAAGAACATTGGTGACCCTTAAGTAAATGGCTTTAAGTTGAATGTTGGGAGCAAAAGCAAATTTGAGGGAATAAATGGATGGTGAAAAATATAATCAACATTTATTCTTTCCAGAAGTTTGGTGGTTGAAAGGAGAGAGGTGGGTGGTCTCTCAAAAGGCACATTAGAAAGGTGAAAGTGGTTAGGGCAAAGGAGAGGGTGGATAATTCCTGGGTTAGAAGTGGTGAGATCAGTATTAGGGGCAGAGGCAAGTGGATTATCCTGAAAAAACCCTCATACTTTCTTCTTTGAAGAAAGAAAGAAATAGAAGAGAATCAGTAAGGAAAGAAATATTTTGGGATATGAAATTGAGATGAAGAATAAAATTGAAATACAGTTTTAGGAAAACTTATCTACCGACTTGTAAATTGCACAGATCTGGCCACCACTTTATAGGAAATGGGGGTAAAAGTTAAAAGTAGTGGCAGACCAGAAAGAGAAACATAGGATTGGAGATCTTCCCTGGTGGTACCCTAAACTGGGTCATCGCTGGATTGTAGGAAATTGGAATATAGGGGCAGGAAGTCATATTTGTATCTGGGGGAGCTAACACAGGGAGGAGAGAGAAGAGGAAAGGGCTGTTTACGATGAAGATATGCCTCAGTTGAAGCTCGAGAGGACTGGGTGGAGTTACTTTATTACTGCCATGGTTGTCAGTGAATTTGTAATGCATCATCTCTTGGTGTGGGCCAAGATGACCAGCATACGAAAGGTGCAATGATAAAACTTGGCGAGGAGGATTAAAGTGGATCTTGGTCTTGCTCTGTCTCTTCCACTCTTCACTTACCTCGGAGAATTCTATGAGGTGACTTTCTTCCATTGCAAGGCTCAGGGTGAAATTGGTCAAAGATTTGGTGGAAGGGGTAGCAGTAGGTAGGTAGATGATAGGTCTATGGGTTGTTAGTTCTGAAGAAACAATTCATAAATTAAAATCCGAAAACCAGACTGGTAAAGAGCTTGGAAATAAATGAAGAGGAAAACTTTTAAAGAACACCTAGTAGCTCCCTTTTGGCAGGGCTGTGTTAGGAATTTACATTTATGAAAATATAGCTGGCAGAAATGATTTAGTATTACAAACTTAAGTTTCACTGCAATATATGTTAAAGCTCCTCGGGAATATAGATAAGACGGGGAATTTATTATTCTGAGCAATTCAAATTTATTCAGCACCAAATTGCATATGGCATAATGCTGGGTGACATAAATATTTGGTGACCACATGAGGTTCCTGTGCCTGTGCTCTTCGCAGGGAAGCAGAGTAGGCTTCATTTGATGTGTCAGCCCAAGTTGATTGTAGAGGCTGGTTTGGGTGCCGTGTTGACAGTTTCAAAGTCAAGCCTGGGTTTACTGGACTAGAGAACTGGATGAATTAGCTGTGTCTGCCATGGACATGGGAGTTGGGGAGTGTGGTATGAATGCTGCGAAGGATTCTGTAGCCCATCCATAAACTTATTTATGGATCAGTTGAAGAGGAATGGTCTAAGAGGAATGGTTACCTACGTAGCTACATAGGGGCTTGAGGTAGTAACAACATGGATAAGAGAGAAAAGATGAAAGAGTGGGTGTATCCAAATAGTAAATGAGAGTGCAGTAAGCTACAGGGGAGGAACAAGGAGGGAAGGAATATTAGGTTATGTTTGCACTACTGTTTTGGAAGGAATAGCTGGATCTGTCCTGCACTGTTTGGGAGGCACAGTGGGTTAGAATGGGAGCTCGGGAACCACACTGAAATTGAACCCTAGCATCACCTAATAATAGTACCCACCTCATAGCATTGTTGAGAGGATTAAATGAGATAACACTTAAGAGCTGTATCATCCAATATGGTAGCTACTAACCACATGTGGTTTTTGAGCACTTGAAATGCGGCTCATACAAATTGAGATGTGCCATGAATATAAAATACACAAGGGATTTTGAATACTTAGTTCCAAGAAATGCAATAAAACTTACGATTTTAAAATAATGATTTCATGTTCAATGTTAATATTTTCGACATATTGAGTTAAAATATGTTATTAAAATTAATTTCTCCCAATTTTTTCTTTTTTTGGCACATAAAAGGCACCTAATTTAATAAATATTAGTTATTATTTTCTCTTTTATTATGCAGTTAAGAACTTTGATTTAAAATTATTATCTTTTTTTATATATATATTTTATTATACTTTAAGTCCTACGGTACATGTGCACAACATGCCGGTTTGTTACATATGTATACATGTGCCATGTTGATGTGCTGGCACCCATTAACTCATCATTTACATTAGGTATATCTCCTAATGCTATCCCTCCCCCTCCCCCCACCCCACAACAGGCCCTAGTGTGTGATGTTCCCCTTCGTGTGTCCAAGTGTTCATATTGTTCAATTCCCACCTATGAGTGAGAACATGCGGTGTCTGGTTTTTTGTCCTTGCCATAGTTTGCTGAGAATGATGGTTTCCAGCTTCATCCATGTCCCTACAAAGGACATGAACTCATCATTTTTTATGGCTGCATAGTATTCCATGGTGTATATGTGCCACATTTTCTTAATCCAATCTATCATTGTTGGACATTTGGGTTGGTTCCAAGGCTTTGCTATTGTGAATGGTGCCGCAATAAACATATGTGTGCATGTGTCTTTATAGCAGCATGATTTATAATCCTTTGGGTATATACCCAGTAATGGGATGGCTGGGTCAAATGGTATTTCTAGTTCGAGATCCCTGAGGAATCGCCACACTGTCTTCCACAATGGTTGAATTAGTTTACAGTCCCACCAACAGTGTAAAAGTGTTCCTATTTCTCCACATCCTCTCCAGCACCTGTTGTTTCCTGACTTTTTAATGATGGCCATTCTAACTGGTGTGAGATGGTATCTCATTGTGGTTTTGATTTGCATTTCTCTGATGGCCAGTGATGATGAGCATTTTTTCATGTGCCTATTGGCTGCACAAATGTCTTCTTTTGAGAAGTGTGTGTTCATATCCTTTGCCCACTTGTTGATGGGGTTGTTTGTTTTTTTCTTGTAAATTTGTTTGAGTTCTTTGTAGATTCTGGATATTAGCCCTTTGTCAGATGAGTAGATTGCAAAAATGTTCTCCCACTCTGTAGGTTGCCTGTTCACTCTGATGGTAGTTCCTTTGGCTGTGCAGAAGCTCTTTAGTTTAATTAGATCCCATTTGTCGATTTTGGCTTTTGTTGCCATTGCTTTTGGTGTTTTAGACATGAAGTCCTTGCCCATGTCTATGTCCTGAATGGTATTGCCTAGGTTTTCTTCTAGGGTTTTTATGGTTTTAGGTCTAATATTTAAGTGTTTAATCCATCTTGAATTAATTTTTGTATAAGGTGTAAGGAAGGGATCCAGTTTCAGCTTTCTACATATGGCTAGCCAGTTTTCCCAGCACCATTTATTAAATAGGGAATCCTATCCCCATTTCTTGTTTGTGTCAGGTTTGTCAAAGATCAGATGGTTGTAGATGTGTGGCATTATTTCTGAGGGCTCTATTCTGTTCCATTGGTCTATATCTCTGTTTTGGTACCAGTACCATACTGTTTTGGTTACTGTAGCCTTGTAGTATAGTTTGAAGTCAGGTAGCATGATGCCTCCAGCTTTGTTCTTTTGGCTTAGGATTGACTTGGCAATGTTAGTTGTTTTTTGGTTCCATATGAACTTTAAAGTAGTTTTTTCCAATTCTGTGAAGTCATTGGTAGCTTGATGGGGATGGCACTGAATCTGTAAATTACCTTGGGCAGTATGGCGATTTTCCTGATACCAAAGCCTGGCAGAGACACAACAAAAAAAGAGAATTTTAGACCAATATCCCTGATGAACATTGATGCAAAAATCTTCAATAAAATACTGGCAAACTGAATCCAGTGGTACATCAAAAAGCTTATCCACCATGATCAAGTGGGCTTCATCCCTGGGATGCAAGGCTGGTTCAACATATGCAAATCAATAAACGTAATCCAGCATATAAACAGAACCAAAGACGAAAACCACATGATTATCTCAATAGATGCAGAAAAGGCCTTCGACAAAATTCAACAGCACTTCATGCTAAAAACTCTCAATAAATTAGGTATTGATGGGACATACCTAAAAAAAATAAGAGCTATTCATGACAAACCCACAGCCAGTAACATACTGAATGGGCAAAAACTGGAAGCATTCCCTTTGAAAACTGGCACAAGACAGGGATGCCCTCTCTCACCACTCCTATTCAACATAGTGTTCGAAGTTCTGGCTAGGGCAATCAGGCAGGAGAAAGAAATAAAGAGTATCCAATTAGGAAAAGAGGAAGTCAAATTGTCCCTGTTTGCAGATGACATGATTATATATCTAGAAAACCCCATCATCTCAGCCCCAAATCTCCTTAAGCTGATAAGCAACTTCAGCAAAGTCTCAGGATACAAAATCAATGTGCAAAAATCACAAGCATTCTTATACACCAATAACAGACAAACAGAGAGCCAAATCATGAGTGAACTCCCATTCACAATTGCTTCAAAGAGAATAAAATACCTAGGAATCCAACTTACAAGGGATGTGAAGGATCTCTTCAAGGAGAACTACAAACCACTGCTCAACGAAATAAAAGAGGACACAAACAAATGGAAGAACATTCCATGCTCATGGGTAGGAAGAATCAATATCATGAAAATGGCCATACTGCCCAGTTTTTTCTATTTTTTTTTTTAGTGCACATCTTTAAAACATTTATCACAATGCTTGGTACATAGAAAACACCGAGAGAATGTTAACTATGTTGTACCTGGTGTTTCCCGGTATCAGATATTAATACTGATGCCTGACCACAAGCCTGTGGCATGAGTCCAAGTCTCCCTGCTGATGACTCATTTTGGCTTAGGTGGATCTTCAACCTTATTCCTTATCCCTTGAAGAAGAAGAAAATCTCCCTAAAAAGAGCCACAGGGATTGGCAAAATTTCTGTAAAGGACCAGATGCTAAGCGTGTGGATTTTGCCAACCTTCAGGTCTTTATTGCAGCTGCTCAACTCTGCCTTTATAGCTTGGAAGCAGGTGTAGACAGACGGTTCGTAAACAATGAGCATGGTTGTGTACCAACAGAACTTCATTTATGGATGCTGAAGTTTTGAGTTCATATAATTTTTACTTATCATGAAATATTATTCTTCTTTTGATATTCCCCCCAGCTATTTAGAAATGCAAACCCATTATTAGTTCATGAACTCTACAAAAAACAGGCGTGGGCCAGACTGGATCTGTAGGCTGTGGATTGCTGACCCCGCCATTAAAAATGCCCTGTACATTTAGCAGCCAAGAACCTTGCTTGACTCTGGGTTTTTCATTTGTACTTAACCTAACATTTACTTTATAGTGTACCATTTTATTTATTTTACTTTTAGTAGGTTTGTGTTTGACCTGCTTTTTTTTTTTTTTACTTAGCAGTCTAAATGGAACAAAACTTTATGAAACTCAAATTTATTCAGATATTTGTAAGCAAAGGGAAATAAGAGAGAAAAATATAAAAGAAGTATGTGAGGGACCAAAGGAGATTTTTTGTTTGGTTTTGTTTTGCTCAGAATACTTGTGTTTTCTGTGTAGACTGAATTTACCCAATAGTTTTTTTGCCTTAAAGTGACATTAAACTGTGAAACAGAAACATTGTATTTTTCAAATTGTACTTTAAGTTTTTAAAATATTTTATTTTTATAGATTTAGGGGGCACATGTGCAGTTTTCTTACATGTATATTTTGGGTAGTGGTAGAGTCTGGGCTTTTAGTATAAACATCAGCCAAATAGTGTATGTTGTATCCATTAAGTCATTTCTTATCCCTCACCTCCCTGCCATATGAATCTCCAATGTCTACTATTTCACTCTCTAAAAAATATTGTATTTTATACAAAAATTAGCCGGGTATGGTAGCACATGCCTCTAATCCCAGCTACTAGGGGGGCTGAGGCAGGAGGATTGCTTGAACCTGGGAAGTGGAGGTTGTAGTGAGCCGATATGGTGCCACTGCACTCCAGCCTGGGCAACAAAGCGAGACTCCGTCTCAAAAAAAAATTGTATTTTAAAGTTTTGTTTTCCATGAATTTGTGGGGGAAAACCCTTATATGTCACCTTGTTTATCTGTAGATCAAAGGAACTGCTGAAGAATAAGGAAAAAAATTTAGTAAATTGATAAAGAGATCCAAATTTTCAGCTAAAAAAGTGATAATAAATTTATTATTGCATAAGACTGAGTAGCAAAAGGTTGCCAAAAATAATTAAGCAGCAAACACTAAGTCAGGCGTATATATATATCTAGTGGAAAATCTATTTTTTTCATAGAGAGTATTTCTGTACCTAGTTGGATTTCCAATTACACACTACTCCTTCCCTTCAATGATTTTCCAAAGTTATTTGGTGAGGACAGATGTCAGAAGAGGCAGCATATAATGGTATTACAGAGTATGTTTAAAAAGTTAAGGAAAGGTTAGTTTTTGTGTATGCTTATTACACAATTTAAAAATAGCTTTGACTCTATTTGTAAATCAAACGACCAGTTCTCAGGCTGTGCCAAATGCGAAGCCTTCAAACAAGGTTTCTTCTGAGTTGCTTAAGCAGCACTGGGAAGGAGAAAGCATCTGAAAGGGTTTTGAGACTGATTGTCTCTGGTTATACACAGAAATGATTGGAGTTTTATAAAGTTATCTATAAA
This sequence comes from Symphalangus syndactylus, assembly GCF_028878055.3. Taxonomy (NCBI): domain Eukaryota; kingdom Metazoa; phylum Chordata; class Mammalia; order Primates; family Hylobatidae; genus Symphalangus; species Symphalangus syndactylus. The sequence continues at coordinate 49,228,644 of NC_072424.2, read as the reverse complement.
AACACTAAGAAGAACCTTACATAACAGAGTGTGTCTTCGGTTAGTGATTTAAAAGAGTGCCATACTGGGTTTCAAGAGGCGGTGACCATTTCCCGTGTCTGAATGGAGCCTCGCCAAAAGGGAGAAAAATGTTTACAACAATTTGCAAATACTATCTATTTAATTCTCAACCTAGCAACAGCAGAGAAAGAGATTATTATTCCTCTTTCATCTACGCTGCCCCCACTCTCCTCCCTGCTGCCCCCGATTTTATGTTTTGGTTGTGTAAATTATTGCTAAATCAATAGAACTTTCAAATAAGTCCTATGCTAGGACTTCGTAAGTGCCTAGGAAATTCCAAGCTGTATTTGTAAATTTAAAGGGAAGATCAGCAGAAAAAAATGTCAAGTACTTAAAATCGACTTTTTATTAAGGACACGAGACCAGTGAGTAGGCCTTAGATTGGATGTGTCCACATATTCTCTGAGTCGCTCCCTGGATCCAGCAAGAAATAGGGGTGGGTGGGACATCTCTGTCCCTACACCGTAGCGTTTGGGAAGAGTCTTTGTATTTTGTGTTTTTATTTTTTTTTTAAATAGAAATGAGGTCACACCATGTTGCCCAGGCTGGTCTTGAACTCCTTGCCTCAGGGGGTCCTTCTGCCTCAGCCCTACCAAAGTGCTGGCATTATAGGCGTGAGCTGCCACGCCTCGCCTGGGTAGGACTTCTGTTTCTAGCTCTGTATCTTTCTTGCATCTGTGATCAGATAAGGTCATGTGTCTGAGCAGTAGGACCCAGGCATGCAGTTGAACTGCTCGTCCAACTTCTCTCTAGTGAGAGAATTCCTCAAAGATTTGACTTGATTCAGAGCTGCATTAAAAACAAAAGACAAAACAAAAACCACTTCTACTATGAGATGAGATTTCCTGCACTTCAAATCTGTTTAGCTTGTTTTGAAGTGCCAGAATGCTTGGCCTCCAATTAGTCAATCTCCGAGAGCCTCATTTGGATTGTAGACTCCCAACTGTTTTTTTACTTTCTCCTTGCTGATGTCATTGGATAAAAATAAATTACCACCCCTCCCCCGTCGTTCTTCGTCCTTGTAAATGTGCTGCCGGTGGGTGGTAGCTGGTATCAGACCAGGGCAGGAAGGAAGCACATTGCTTACTCCAGTTATGGAGCTAGCATAATAGTCAACCCCTGATGATTTATCTTAATACAATGAAAAATGAGTAACTCTCAATAATGGAGGGTGCTGGTTTGTTGGGGCGAAGCTCACTGCAGTTTGTTTCTATTTTATTCCAGTGTGGGACATTGTGGTGGATGCTGTGTTTTAGCGCCTAGATCGCTCTTGAGGGATGAAGGACCTTTCCCCGAAAGCTGCTAGGAGTGTTGTGCCCAACTGCCTTCAGAGCCAGTTGTCTCTGATGATTGTATCAGCTAGAGAATTGCCTTGCCCATGGTGGCCTCCCTCCTGGGGTTGGCCTGTATTATGTGACTGATTGACGTGGGGTATGAAGGTCCAGCCCTTTCACCCCAGTTCAGGACAACTCTCACTGGCCATGACTGCTTCTGAGCTGCCCTGGTGGATGCCTCTTTGGAGCCTGCATTGCAGCCCCACTGCTCTCTCCCCTAGTCCAGTTTCCCCCTTTCCCTTCTGCAGGTGCTGATCCACCAAATACTCCTTAGTAAACCTCCCGCATTGTAATTACCATCTCAGAGTTGGCTACCGTTTAACTTTCCTTTGAAGAGGAATGTTTCAGATCTTGGAATCAACTTTAAACATGTCAAAACTGTGTAGTGTGAAGAATTGACATGAGTTGGGAAAGTTTTTAGTTTTTAAATCCTTTTCAGAGTTCTTGTATGACACAAATTATTTTAGAGTTAGCTCCACTACTGCAGTGCTTAGAGTATAACTCTAAGTTTCTTCTAAGAGAAACTTCATGGAAGAAGAATCCACAGGTTCTGGTGAGTGATAAACTTAGAGTTGAGGAGAGAAAAGAGTTCAACATAATTGAGATTTTGAACATCTGTGATTGAGGAAGTGGTGATAGCAACGTATACAAACAGTTATACAGGCAGTGGAACTTTTACTATAATCAAAGATATGTATCATAAAAACAATGGTGAGGCACAAGGCCGGGTCCGGTGGCTGACGCCTGTAATCCCAGCACTTTGGGAGGTTGAGGTGGGCAGATCACTTGAGGTCAGGAGTTTGAGACCAGCCTGGCCAACATGGCAGAACCCTGTCTCTACTAAAAACACAAAAAATTAGCCAGCTGTGATGGTGCTTGCCTGTAGTCCCAGCTACATGGGAGGCTGAGGCATGAGAATCTCTTGAACTTGGAAGGCGGAGGTTGCAGTGAGCTGAGATCGTGCCACTGCACTCCAGCCTGGACGACAGAGGAAGACTCTGTCTCAAAAACAAACAAGAAACCAGTGATGAGGCACAGTGACTCACATCTGTAATCCTAGGGCCTTGGGAAGTCAAGGTGGGAGGATCACTTGAGCCTAGGAGTTTGAGAGCAGCCTGGGCAACATAATGAGCCCCCATTTCTACAAAAAAGTAAAAAAAATTAGACAGGCATGGTGGCCTGTGCTTGTAGTCCTAGTTACTGGGGAGGCTGAGGCAGGAGGATCGCTTGAGTCCAGGAGTTTGGGGTGGCAGTGAGCTATGATTGCACCACTGTACTCCAGCCTGGGTGACAGAGTGAGACCCTGTCTCCAAAAAAAAAAAAAAAAAGGTATGTATAATAAAACCAGCAGTACAACTGATTCTTTTTTAAATTTTTAATTGTTGTGGATACATAGAAGGTGTATATATTTACAGGGTACATGAGATACTTTGAAACAGGCATGCAATGTCAACAACCACATCATAGTAACTGGGGTATCCATTCCCTCAAGCATTTGTCCTTTGTGTTACAAACAATCCAGTTATACTATTTTAGTTACTTAAAAATGTGCAATTAAATTGTTATTGACTACAGTCCCCCTGTTGTGCTATCAAATACTAGGTCTTATTCATTTTTCTAACTACTTTTTGTGCCCATTAATCATCCTCACTTGCTCCCTAACCCCTCGCTACTCTCCCCAGCCTCTGGTAACCATCCTTCTACTCTCTATCTCCATTAGTTCAATTGTTTTAATTTTTAGCTACCACAAATAAGTGAGAACATGCAAAGTTTGTCTTTCTGTGTTTGGCTTATTTCACTTAACATAATGACCTTCAGTTCCATCCATGTTGTTGCAAATGACAGGATCTCATTCATTTTTATGGCTGAGTAGTACTTCATTGTGTACATGTACCGCATTTTCTTTATCCATTCATTTGTCGATGGACACTTAGGTTGCTTCCAAATCTTAGCTATTATGAACAGTGGTGTAACAAACATGGGAGTGCAGATAGCTGTTTGATATACTGATTTCCTTTCTTTTGGGTATATACTCAGCAGTGGGATTGCTGGATTGTATGGTAGCTCTATTTTTAGTTTTATGAGGAATCTCCAAACTGTTCTCCATAGTGGTTGTGCTAATTTTCATTTCCATCAACAGTGTATGAGGGTTCCCTTTCCTCCACATCCTCACCAGCATTTGTTACTGCCTGTCTTTTGGATAAAAGCCATTTTAACTGGGGCGAGATGATATCTCATTGTAGTTTTGATTTGCATTTCTCTAATGATCAATGGTGTTGAGAGGGCCTTTTCATATACCTGTTTGCCATTTGTATGTCTTCTTTTGAGAAATGTCTATGTAGATCTTTTTCCCATTTTTAATTGGATTATTAGATTTTTTCCTGTAGAGTTATTTGAGCTCCTTATATATTTTGGTTATTAATCCCTTGTCAGATGAGTAGTTACAAAGATTTTCTCTCATTCTGAGTTGTATCTTCATTTTGTTGATTGTTTCCTTTGTTGTACAGAAGCTTTTTAACTTGACGTGATCCCATTTGTCGGTTTTTGCTTTGGTTGCCTGTGCTTGTGGGGTATTGCTCAAAAAATCTTTGCCCAGTTCAGTGTCCTGGAGAGTTCCTCCAAAGTTTTCTTTTAGTAGTTTCACAGTTTTAGGTTTTAGGTTTAAGTCTTTAATGCATTTTGATTTGATTTTAGTGTATGGTGAGAGATAGGGTCTAGTTTCATTCTTCTGCATATGGACATCCAGTTTTCCTAACACCATTTATTGAAGAGACTATCTTTTCCTCAATATATGTTCTTGGCACCTTTGGCAAAAATGAGTTCACTGTAGGTGTATGGATTTGTTTCTGGGTTCTCTATTGTGTTCCATTGGTCGTGTGTCTGTTTTTATGCCAGTATCATGCTGTTTTGGTTACTATAGCTCCGTAGTATAATTTGAAGTCAGGTAATGTGATTCCTCCTTTTTTTTTTTTTTTCTTTCTCAGTATAGCTTTGGCTATTCTGGGTCTTTGGTGGTTCCATAAAAATTTTAGGATTGTTTTTTCTATTTCTGTGAAGAATGCCATTGGTATTTTGATAGAGATCGCATTAAATCTGTAGATTGCTTTAGGCAGCATGGACATTTTAACAATATTGATAATTTCAATCCATGAACATGGAATATCTTTTCATTTTTTTGGTGTCATCTTCAATTTTTTTCATCAGTGTTTTATACTTTTCATTGTACAGATTTTTCGCTTCTTTGATTAAGTTAATGCCTGGGTATTTAACTTTATTTGCTGCTATTGTAAATGGGATTACTTTCTTGATTTCTTTTTCAGATTGTTCATTGCTGGCATATAGAAATTCTACTGATTCTTTTTTTTTTTTTTTTTTTTGGGATGGAGTCTCGCTCTGTCACCCAGGCTGGAGTGCAGTGGCTCAATCTCGGCTCACTGCAAGCTCCGCCTCCCGGGTCCAGGCCATTCTCCTGCCTCAGCCTCCCAAGTAGCTGGGACTACAGGCACCTGCAACCACGCCTGGCTAATTTTTTGTATTTTTAGTAGAGACGGGGTTTCACCGTGTTAACCAGGATGGTCTTGATCTCCTGACCTTGTGATCCACCTGCCTCGGCCTCCCAAAGTGCTGGGATTACAGGCGTGAGCCACCGTGCCCGGCTTCTACTGATTCTTGTATGTTGATTTTTGTATCCTGCAACTAGACTGAGTTTGTCAGTTCTAATCGTGTTTTGGTGGCATCTTTAGGTTTTAACAAATATAAGATCATATTGGCCGGGCGTGGTGACTCATGCCTGTAATCCCAGCACTTTGGGAGGTGGAGGAGGGCCAGATTACTTGAGCCCGGGAGTCTGAGACCAGCCTGGGCAACATAGGGAGACCCTGTGTCTGTTTATCTTTAAAAAATAAATCAATTAAAAATATTATATCATCTGCGAACAAGAATAATTTGACTTTTTCCTTTCCAGTTTGCCTGCCCTTCATTTCTTTCTCTTGTCTGATTGCTCTAGCTAGGACTTCCAGTACTGTGTTGAGTAACAGTGGTGAAAGTGGGCATTCTTGTCGTCTTCCTGATCTTAGAGGAAAGGCTTTCAGTTTTTCCCCATTTAGTATGATACTAGCTCTGGGTCTGTCATATATGGCTTTTTTATGTTGAGGTTTGTTCCTTCTATATGCAGTTTTTTGAGGGTTTTTATCATGAAGAGGTGCTGAATTTTATCAAATTTTTTTTAAGTATCAATTGAAACGATCATATAGATTTTGCCCTTCATTCTGTTGATATGATGTATCACATTGATTGATGTGCATACAACTATTTTTTTTTTTTTATACTCAGAGTCAGTGCAGAGCAGTGGTTTAGAGCTCAGACCCATGAGTCAGGTGGCCAGGGTCAGAAGCTTGGCCCCACTACTTTTTGTCTGTGTGACCCTGGGCAAGTCATTTCACATCTCTGTGTCTCAGTGTTCTCATTTGTAAAATAAGGGTAATAATACTTAATAGTATTGTTGTGAGCTTTAAACTCGTTAATGTATGTAATGCTTTAGAACACTCTGTAAGTGGTATATACTATTATTATTATTTTATTCATATAACTTAAAAATTGCATTCTGTCTGATCTGTTGGTTGTTTCATTGTTGCTAAACACAAATTTAAGTCTTCTATCCCCGCCACCAGTTCTGTCCAATACAAGTATATGTCAACTACATAAGTTATTGGAAATTTTCTAGTAGCCGCACTAAAAAAGAAAGAGAAACAGGCGAAATTAATTGTAATAATATATTTTATTTAACCCAATAATTTACAAGTATTATTAGTTCAACATTTAATCACTATAAAATTATTGACATGACATTTTACATTTTTTTGGTTGTGTCAGAAATATGGGATGTATTTTACACTTGCTGCTTATTTCAGTGGCTCAATAGGCACACGTATTTAGAGGCTCCTGTATGTGACTGAGCAGCTTTAAAGAGTTGCTAGTTAATCTTGCTCATTTCTGAAGTGTTCCAGTCAACTGTTGCTGTGAAACAAGCTGCCCCCAGATTTAGTAGATTAAAACAACAATGGTTTATTATTTCTCACAGTTCTCATTTAGCTTATACATGCTAGATTGATGATTATTGCCATTATTTTTGTGATAGTTTTGAAATTTTTGAATTCCACGATTCCTTCTACATTTATTAGTTGGAATTCTGTGGTAAGGAATAACTCTTTCTTCTCTTTCACTCAGTCATGTATTTAATTGTACATCAGCATGAACTCATAGATTCTTGTTGTATTCAGTAGGTTGTAATCCATTATTTATTTTAATATTCAAGTGATCTGACCGTAATATTTTAAATTAAGAAAACACCCTCTCCACACATGCTCAGGTACCTGATAAGATCAGAACAAATTCTGCTACATGGATGGTATTCTCAGTTCCATCCCCCGACACCCGCGTGTTGCAATGTTTAAATGTTTCAGCCTAAATATTTCACAGGGTCTGCTTGCAGAGCCCCATGCTTCTCTTCAACAAATATTTTTACAGGACAAAATTTGTCCAGTAAATTGTCTCTATTTATGGTTCCTTTGAAGGTTTTACCAAGTTTACTTGCTGAAATATCCTAAGGCTTTTCAATTTCACTTCAATTCAGTATAGAATATAAGTCTTTCCCATTAAAAGTAAGCTTAATGAACAGAAGTTTCTTCCTACAAGGTAAGATACTCCCAAAGCACAGCTGGTGTATATTCAAAGATATGAAATCAGTATGTTGAAGAGATAGCTGTACCCTCTCATCCACTGCAGCATTATTCCCAATATCTAAGATACGGAATTGATGTCAGTGTCCATCAATGGATAAATGGATAAAGAAAGTGTGGTATATATACATAATGGAACACTATTCAGCCTTATAAAAGAAGGAGGTCCTGTCATTTTCAGTGACATGGATGAACCTGGAGGACATTATGTTAAGTGAAATAAGCCAAGCACAGAAAAACAAATATTGCATGATCTCACTTATATGTGGAGGGTAAAAAAGATGAGCTCATAGAAACAAAGGGTAAAATGGCAGTTACCAGAAGGTGAAAGGGATGGGGAGATGTTGGTCAATAGACACAAGATTTCAGTTATATGGAAGGAGTAATTTCAAGAGATCTAGTGTACAGCATGGTGACTATGGTTAATATCAACATATTGTATTCTTAAAAATTGCTGAGAGTAGATTTTAATTGTTCCATTCCACAAGTAGTTATGTAGGTAAGGCACATGTTAAATAGTGTGGTTTAGCCATTCCATAAGGTATACCTCATTCCATAAGGTATACATCTATCATCTATATGTGGTATACCATAAATATATTCAATTATTACTTGTCAATTAAAAAAAGAATAAGACATTTTCAAAGTTAATTTATGTGCACATTAAACCCATCCTAGAATAATATTTTGCTAACCAGAAAAAGATCCAGGACAAATGCGAAATCAGGATGCTGGAATAACAGTGTCAACTGGGATAATCCTGGTGAGGCCTCATCTTGTCCAAAGAGCCCCTTTTGATCGGGCCAGGCCTCCTGGCTACTGTTCGCTTTCTGGCTGTGGTCTTTGCTCACCTAGCTCTTTGGTTTGGTAGACTCAGGTTGATCTCCACTGCTTTGCATTTGCTGCTCTTCTGCCTGTAACATTGTACCCCTCCTTGCTCATATGGCAAATTTCTCCATATCCTACAACCCTAGACACTGGCATCATTTTCTCTAGGTGCCTTCCCTTCATCCCTCCAATGTGCTCCTTGTCCTACCTGTACTATGTATATCTGTTCCACGATACTTCCTTCTTCACCTTTTTGAAACACCATGTTCAATATCCTGTTATTTAAGAGCTTACTCTTTGCTTCCTATGATGATAGTTATTAGATGAACTGATCTGTGCTTGGTGGTAAGTGATGGTGATGAATTACTTATTTGTTCCTGAAAACATACTTGTATTTCATGGAGGCCCATTGGGGTGGTAGTCTTCAAAGTGAGTGTGCCCATGTCTAAGAGTATATAAGACCATTTATAAGGATGGAAGTAGAAAATGTAGTAATTTTTATTTCTTTTTTATTTATTTATTTATTTTTTGAGACAGTCTCCCTCTGTAGCCCAGGCTGGAGTGCGGTGGCATGATCTTGGCTCACTGCAAGCTCCGCCTCCTGGGTTCACGCCATTCTCCTGCCTCAGCCTCCCGAGTAGCTAGGACTACAGGCGCCCGCCACCACGCCCGGCTAATTTTTGGTATTTTTAGTAGAGACGGAGTTTCACTGTGTTAGCCAGGATGGTCTTGATCTCCTGACCTTGTGATCCGCCCGCCTTGGCCTCCCAAAGTGCTGAGATTACAGGCATGAGCCACCCACGCCTGGCCAGTAATTTTTATTTCTATTACTTTATTAAGCAAAGCTAGGAAGTTAAAGTGTTTCTCTTTTTCTTTTTCTTTCTTTATTTATTTTTGAGACAGTCTCGCTCTGTTGCCCAGGCTGTAGTGCAGTGATGTGATCTCAGCTCACTGCAACCTCTACCTCCTGGGTTCAAGCAATCCTCCTTTCTCAGCCTCCCAAGTAGCTGGGACTACAGGCGTGCCACTATGCCTGGCTAATTTTTGTAGTTTTTAGTGGAGATGGGGTTTTGCCACATTGGCCAGGCTGGTCTTGAACTCCTGACTTCAGGTGTTCTGTCTGCCTCAGTCTCCCAAAGTGCTGGGATTACAGGTGTGAGCCACTGTGCCTGGCTATAAAGTTTTTCTAATGTTTAATATTTTGGTTGAGAAAATACATGTATATAATTTTATAAATCTAATTTGACATTGGTAAGGTATACTAAGTGTTTTTATTGATGGAGTACTCTATCATAAAAATTTGAAGACCATGTCTATAGGGGCATATGACATCCCCAATGGAAAACTCTTCAAGCTTTTTGACACTATAATAGCTAACATATATCAAGTGTTTCTATGTGTCAGGCACTGTTCTATATGCTTTACGGGTATCAACATACTTATTCCTTACAACCACCTCATGAGATTGGTATGATGATTAGCATCCTCATCTTATGGATGAGAAAAATTGAGCTAGAGAATCAGGTAATTTGTTCAAGGACAGGGCCAGTATGTGTCAAATTTTTGATGTGGTCTGATTCCAGATGCCGCTGGCTTAATCCCTGCTGTGTACTATGCTGTGCTCTGGTGCCTCTGCTCTCACATGATAGATCCATTTGGCTTCCTGGAGGAGAGGGACCACGTCTGTCTTGTGCATTGTGCTAGTTTTTAAATGAATGAAGGAACCGGGGCCTATTATTTCTTTCTCTCTCTAAAATCATCTTTTGCTCCATTTTATTTCCCAAGGGCCTGCCATGTTCGGTAGGAACTTTGGACAAGTTCTCTTTTATTTTTAACATGAAACCATTTTTCCCCTTGAAATAAATGGATCTGATGAGAAATTGGCATGTGTTTAATTAGCAGTCCTATGTATAGAAACTTTACACGAAAAAAAGTCTGCATCACCCCAGGACTCATGAGTCAGTTATGAGTCCCAGCTCACCCCTGACATGACTAATGCCTTCCTTTCCTCCTTTATCACGAGGGTATGAGGACAAGAAATAAACCTCAGGCTACTTCTGTACAGTGTGTGAAGTGTCCCACAAGCACGTATAACCTTAAAATAGCAACAAGGGCAGCAGCAACAATGACAGCAAAAATGACAGTGGCAAGGAGAAGCAGAACCCAGTGTTTTTTGGGTTCGCCCACTGATACCCTTTTAATCCTGATTTTTAATTGTTTGGCACAAAAATATGTAATAATTTATTGGATCTTCTGGGCATTTAAATGTCATTTTGGTTTCACCAAATGTATTTATGATTCCACCTACACATGTAAGAGTATTGGGAGAGTTTTGGAAGGTTTGTATTCTGTCATCATATTCAAATTGTGCTAACTCTGTTTTCTTTTCTGTTTTCCTTTTAGGATCTTTTAAGACACTTACTCTTCCGTCAGTAAGTATCCATTTAAAAAATTTGGTTTCAGAAATATATTGTATCAGTGAACTGAATAAATTAATATTTTATTGGATTTTATGTCAATTCACACATTTCACATTTCATGTAAGTTTGGCTTGAGTTTAGTTCAGCCTTCAGATTATTAATGAATAATATTATTTCAAGGAGATTGATTATGAGGCTCTTCAAACTCTTGGCAGAGATTTTCCTCTTGTAAAATAGGGGACTTCACTGAAGGAAACTGGCCTGGACTATTAGCACAGAAATCTGGACTGGTCATAAAAAAGAACGAGACCATGTCCTTTGCAGGAACATAGATGGAGCTGGAGGCCATTATCTTTAACAAACTAAAATAGGAACAGAAAACTAAACACCACATGTTCTCACTCACAAGTGGGAGCTGAATGATGAGAACACATGGACACATAGTGGGGAACAGCAGACACTGGGGCCTACTGGAGGGTAGAGGGAGGGAGGAGGCAGAGGATCAGGAAAAATAGCTAATGGGTTCTAGGCTTAGCAACTGGGTGATGAAATAATCTGTGCGACAACCCCCATGACACAAGTTTACCTATGTAACAAACCTGCACTTGTACCCCTGAACTTAAAATAAAAGTTAAAAAAAAAGGCATCTGGGCTGGTTTGCTCCTGCTTCTGTCGTAATGAGCCTTCTGGTGTGGAACTCTGCTCCTCAGTTTCCTTGTGATTGAAAAGAGCAGTGCCATGCTGAGACATACTAGAACCTGAGGCAAAAGGAAAAATCAGTAATATCGACCCTTTGTTTAAAACTTCGACTTTTTTGTTTATAATTTTTTGCATTAATTTTGATATTTTAAAATATTGTATTAAATATTATTTTCTCAATTGCTAAATTTTTTGGTACCCCCTTAAATTTTGCAACTTAGACAAGTGCCTCACTCACCTCACCATAGCCCTGGCCTTGGAAAAGAGAATGAAGATACCATCTTTATCTCACCGCTGTCCTGGAGTGAAATGAGATGTGGAAGTGTTGTAGCACTTGCTATAGAAATGGAAAGGGGTTATTATTTTGTTGAGAGATTCATAAAACCTGATTATTAAATGTTTGTGGATGAATCTTCCTATAGCTTTGATTTGGAAGTTTATACTTTCATTACTATGCTTTGTTTTGGGGCCTTGCATGCTTAATGTACAGTATAGTAAACCACAGCATCCACCATCAGGTGCAGTTTGATATATGTACTTTTCTGAGAACAGAGGACTAATGACTTAGGCTCTGACACATTGCATAGTTGATTAGTATCAGCATTACCTCATAAGCCAGGTTCGCTCATTACCTTAAATTTTTTTTTTTTGAGACAGGTCTTGGTCTGTTGCCCAGGCTGGAGTTTGGTGGCACAATCATGGCTCACTGCAGCCTCAATCTCCTAGGTTCAAGCAATCTTCTCACCTCAGCCTCCCGACTACTGGCATGTGCCACCATGCCTAATTTTTTATTTTTTGTAGAAACAGGTCTCCCTATGTTGCCCAGGCTTGTCTCAAACTCCTGGGCCCAAGCATCCCTCCTGCCTTGGTACCCCAAAGTGCTGGGATTACAGGAGTGAGCCACCATGCCTGGCCCACTTAGTACCTTTTGAAAGTTACTTGTTAAGCACATTCAGAAACCGCATTTATTTTGGGGGGTTCATAGAGAATATTGTACTCTCAAACAATACTTTATAAAAATTACTTAGTATGCTGTATCTATTCTGTTTCTTACATATTATATTTGTACTTTCTTTCCTAAGAAATATACTGCTGCTAATAATAGAAAGCGGAGGAAAAAAGGCATAAGCAGGCAGAAGTGGGGGAAAAAACCCTGCAATCTTTGTGGCAATAAAACATTAGATTGCATTAAAATAACCTAAAACATTAGATACTGGCCCCAGTGCCTGGGTGCAGAACTTTGTTGAAAGGGTATTCCAGTGGTAAGATGAAAATAAATCCTGTGTCATGTATTTGCCCTATAGCAGAAGGAGGGTGGGGTTTAAGCTCAGGAATCACAGCCTAAAGCACAATAATTGTCTGGTTTCCTCAAAGGAGTTTGCAGTTTCACCTACCAGAAGTGTAGAAAGGCAGAAAAGAGAAGGTGGGGCAAGGGCATGAGAGTTTCTTTCAATGATACTACTATAAACTGTACGTGTCTGAGCTACTATTAACTAGAAATTTGTCTACTACACTTCTTTTTTTTTTTGAGACAGAGTTTCTCTCTTGTTGCCCAGGCTGGAGAGCAGTGGCGCGATCTCGGCTCACTGCAATCTCCCTTTCCCGGATTCAAGAGATTCTCCTGCCTCAGCCTCCTGAGTAGCTGGGATTACAGGCATGCACCACCATGCCCAGCTAATTTTTTTTGTATTTTTAGTAGGGACGGGGTTTCGCCATGTTGGTCAGGCTGGTCTTGAACTCCCAACCTCAGGTGATCCGCCTGCCTCGGCCTCCCAAAGTGCTGGGATTACAGGCGTGAGCCACTGCGCCCAGGCTACTATACTTCTTTTAAGTCTTAAGTATATGAAATACTAACTCTGACATCCAGTATTTGTCTTTAATATTATGCCATTTCAATTGTATATAAATATAGCTATTATCTATTGAAAGCTTTACTAGAGATTATATTTTGGAGTGTATCTCTTTTTAGTAAAACACAGTATGAAAGACTTAGAAATAAAGTGTTTGAACAAATTTGATAATGTTTGACCAAAAAAGAAAGCTCTGCATTTTAATGAGTTTTCAATTAAAGCAGAACCAACTTTTTCTTTTTCCCCAGCGAGAACATACCTGTGAATAGAACCACGTTTTAAAGTGCACTTGCATTCTGACATTTGTAAATGTTATATTTTAAATTATTTTTAAGATCTTTATGGCTTCTTAGTGTAAAATATAAATATTTCAAGAGTGTTAACACAAATGTGTTTTTTTATTTCTGATTTACTCATTGTACTTCAAGACACTAAAATAACCCCCAATATGAAGTAAATAAAAAACATAAATTGAGACTTAATATAAATATTGTTTTGTATGCAATATGGCAGAAAAACTTCTTTTGTTCTCTTTGTCAAATGAGGGAGTGGTTTTATTTGATTAGAAATGTTTTTAATATGTAAGTATAATTACTAATATATTTTTAATGGAAACTATCATCTTAGATTTCTCAATTTTATTTTGAAAAATTGTCTCCATTATGTTTAGTAACTGGCATTATTCCTGAAGTATATGAGGATAAATACTATTGTGTTGTCTCAGTTTCCTTACAGCAGTGAATCTTTCAGAGAAGGTGAAATGGCTTTAGACAGCCCAGATTAGAATAAATAATCCTTATTTATTGTCTAGCAAGAATGTTTTTGAGCATGCTTACCTAATGTATCCTAGGCAGAGAGCTATCATCTCCTCAGAGAGTTTGCATTGATGTATACACAAAATAGATGTACGTAAGTAAGAATCAACACACCCAATCCAGAGGCTGATTGATATTCTGTTGGTCAAAGCTTTGGGATATTGTCAATTCCCAAACTCTTGTCCTGCTTTCAGACAGCCTCTCACTGTGGGAACTGCACCTTCCTCCAGCCCTGTGCCCTCTGGTCAAGGAGTCCAAAATCTCTGTGGGTAAACAATTGACTCCTGTGTAAGTGCTATGGAAGTCACTTATCAAGGAATAGCTTTTTTTCCTCCCTTCCCCCCACCAATTTCGGGAACCTTTTTCAGTAACTGTGGCCCCAAGAAGGCAGAAGGCAATTTACCAGTAAAGATGCAGGAGCTTCTGTTACCTCATGGTGTCCACTCTGCTGTGGGCAGGTTATAACCCACTCCAGATCTGGCACAGAGAGAGAAACTTTTATAAAAATTGCTTAAAGTCAGTAATCTTTTCTCCAGTCTCATTATGCGCCCCCATTGTTAACCACGGAGCACCGAGGTCTACATTGACACTGCAAGACTCTGGAGCACCACCCAGAGTACGTGGTGACACCCCGAGACATGTGGTGATGCCCCATGCTTCATACAGGCACCCAGGTCTAATGATTCACCAAGGCCCATATTGTCATCTCTGGGTGGCCTGCCCTGGGACTAACACTGAGTCTTTGAGGATCCCAAATTACCTAAATTTTATATATGGCAAGGTGGGGTTTTTAACGGGAAAAGTTAAAAAAGCAAATTAGTTAAGGTAACCCAAAGGAGCAGGAAGATAGTCAGTAATATTTCCCCTGAGTCAGCGTCAGCTCCCTGAAGGAGGATAGAGTAGGAGGTAGAATAAAATGTTTTTGGGCACATTTGCGTTTATTTTAATTCTCTGACCCTTTAGCCTGATTGTAGTTAATAGGCTTCTTTAGCTGTAGGCCTCTGTGTTATTAATTTGACATCAGTCTTCAACCTAGCATCTGTTCTGGGGCCTCTGTGCCACTAAATATGATAAACATATCAAATCATGAAGAGCAATCCCATCAAATATATTTTTAAACATGAAATATTTAGAAATCGATGCCATTTATAAGCATATAATATTCTGGTTCCTGGCATATATATTTTCTTGTTTATAGTATTAGGAAATCTGATTCAAAGAGTCTGAGGACTGAAGTATCACTTGAGAAAATAGAATTTAAGATTGCAAGTTCCAGGCTAGACTCTCTGCTCTACCAGGGCACAGGTCTTTGGTTCATGTTGTATCCCAAGTACCTAGGACAACCTGGTACACAAAGAGTGCTCAATAAATACTTCTTTAGGCTGGGTGCGGTGGCTCACATGTATAATCCCATCACTTTGGGAGGCCCAGGCGGGTGGATCACTCGAGGTCAGGAATTCGAAACCAGCCTGGCCAACACGGTAAAACCTTGTCTCTACTAAAAATACAAAAATTAGCCAGGCATGGTGGTGCACACCTGTAGTCCCAGCTACTTGGGAGGCAGAGGCAGGAGATTCACTTGAACCCAAAAGGTGGGGGTGAGATTGAGCCACTGCACTCCAGCCTGGGCAACAGAGCAAGACTTCATCTCAAAACAAAACAAAACACTTCTTTATTGAAGAAAAGCAAAAATTGACACCAGAAGTCATTTGAAGGTGACATACTGATTGTTTTTCCTAATATTTTATTATTAACTTTTCAAATATACAAAAAACTTGAAAACATTTCATAATGAACACTCCTATACTTGTCACTTAGGGCCTACCATTAACATTTTACTATACTTGCTCTATCATACGTCTATCCATCTACCCATCTTTCCATCCATCCATTAATTCATCTTATACATCTATCCATCTACCCATCTTTCCATCCATCCATTAATTCATCTTATACATCTATCCATCTACCCATCTTTCCATCCATCCATTAATTCATCTTATACATCTGTCCATCTACCCATCTTTCCATCCATCCATTAATTCATCTTATACATCTATCCGTCTACCCATCTTTCCATCCATCCATTAATTCATCTTATTTTTAAGTGTATTTCCAAGTAAATTGCAGACATCGGTACTCTTCTCCCTAAATACTTCCTGCTGACCATTTTATTTTTGACAATGGTTTCTTTCACTTTCTTCATATTCTTAACCACATTGATAGCATTCTGATGTCTGCTATTATTGGAAAATCCCCTTTGAACTATCTGTAGACAAAACTTATTTGCAAAAATGAGTCAGGATGTCGTTTCAGGACCTCAGTTTTAATATAAAAATCAACTAAAAGTCAAGCATGCTAGTTATCTATTGCTAAGTAACTCTAAAACTTTGCTTCAAACAACAATAAATTATACTTTTATTACTTCTCACAGTCTTTGTGGGTGAAGAATTGGGAGCAACATGGTTGGGCATTTCTGATTTGGAGGCTCACGAGGTTGCAATCAAGATGTCAGCTAGGGCTGCAGTCATCTGAAGGCCTCACCAGGGCTAAGACATTCTGTGAGGCAGCTCACTCACCAGGCTGACACGTGGTTGTTGGTGGTTGGCGGGAGGCCCTGGTTCCTCCCGATGTAGGCCTCTCCACAGACTTCTCTAGTGTCCTTACCACGCCACTCTGGCTTCCCCCAGAGTGAGTGATCCAAGCAAGAAAGAGAGACAACAGGGAAGAAGGTATTCTTTTTCTGACATAGCCTAATTCTAGGATTTAGAAGGAAATCACTAAGTCTGGGGAATTAGGCTTCTTCACCTTTTGAAGGGATTAAAGTCAGAGAATTTTTGGACATATTTTAAAATTACCACATCAAGGTGGTAAGACTGAAAAGTCTCTGGTCCTGGGAACCTCCTTAGTCTCAGGACATTGGTTACTCCAGATATTCTAATGAATAACATAGTGTGGAAGGTAAAGTAGGCCTTTTAGTTTGGTATCTTCCTATTCTTAGTTTATTTGTTGTTATGTTTGTTATGTTTGTTTGTGTGTGTGTGTGTGTGTAGTGTGTGTGTCTGAAATGATTGTAATAAGAATATCCACCTGAGGGATTGTTGTGAATTAAAATGACGTAGTGCAGATAAACTGCTCAGTATGGCTCTGGTCTGCTAATGCTAGAAGGTAGGACTTCTATCGTTATTATTATTATTATTATTATTATTATTATTATTTTGAGACAAATTCTCGCTCTGTTGCCCAGGCTGGAGTGCAGTGGCATGATCTCGGCTCACTGCAACCTCCGTGTTCAAGCGATTTTCCTGCCTCAGCCTCCCGGGGTAGCTGGGACTACAGGCGCATGCCACCACACCTGGGTAATTTTTGTATTTTTAGTAGAGATGGGATTTTGCCATGTTGGCCAGGCTGGTCTCGAACTCCTGACCTCAGGTGATCTGCCTGCCTTGGTCTCCCAAAGTGCTGGGATTACAGGTGTGAGTTACCGTGCCCAGGAAGGATTTCTGTTATTAATAGTAGTAGCAGAAGTAGCAGCATCATCATCCCTACCAAGACTATGACACATATGCGCAAGATGCATTAGGAGAATGTATCTCAGAAAACAGGTTGAGAGAATATAGTAAGAAAACAAATTTTGTGCAGAAGAGCCTTTCATCAGTTGACTGCCTCAAGTAGGGTGAGTGTGGAAAAGAAGGTTGAAGGATGTTAGATATTCTGACCTGCAATAACTGTTAGGGAGGATGAATTTGGAATAGGAAATGGCAAGGTGACTCCTGCTGAGGGAGAGCAGTGGGCTATGTGTCCCCCATTCCAGGAGCCCTGTGATGTAACTGGAGAGCAAACTGCAGGAGGTTAAAAGAGGGAAAACAAATTGTTTAACTCTGATGCCTGGGAGGGGCAAATTTTCAACATTGCAGTTACTTTTGATAATACTGTGTATTTACGTTTTTTATTCTAACTTGTAATTAAAACATTTTTGAAGTAAAATAATGAGACCTTGATGTGTGATCTCTTTTTTTCCCCCAGCTACCTCTGAACAGTGCAGATGAGATTTATGAGCTGCGTGTAACCGGACGTACCCAGGATGAGATTTTATTCTCTAATAGTACTCGCTTATCATTTGAGACCAAGAGAATATCTGTCTTCATTCAAACAGACAAGGCCTTGTACAAGCCAAAGCAAGAAGTGAAATTTCGCATTGTTACACTCTTCTCAGATTTCAAGCCTTACAAAACCTCTTTAAACATTCTCATTAAGGTAAGTGCCAGACAGAAATGAAGCAAGGAATTCTAGCCACCTTACTAAACCCCTCTGGGAAGTTCTGCTTGTGTTATTGACACTGGAATATCTTAGAATTCACCTAAGATAAGCTTCCCTCCCAACATGGAACTCCTCTAGTAGGAAAGAAGGTGGTGCATGCAGCACTGGGTTAAGAGCTCAGCCTCTAGAGTCGACCTGCTTGAGTTCCAGGCCTGGCGTCTTCATTGATTATACAGTTGTCAAACATTTATTAAACTTCTGTGTTCCAGGCACAGCGATAGGGCAGTGAACAGAAGAGATTAAGTTCCTGCTGACACTGAGTTTATTTTTCAGTGGGTAGTAGGAGACAGACATAATAAACATACAAATATATATTTATAAAGGGACAGATATGTATGTATTTGTGTGGGTGTATGAGAGAGAAAAAGGGGGTGAGAGAGAGAGTTTGTGTTTGCTACTTTCTTTCTCTCTTTTTTTTTTTTTTTGAGATGGAGTTTCACTCTTATTGCCCAGTCTGGAGTGCAACGGCACGATCTTGGCTCACTGCAACCTCCGCCTCCTGGGTTCAAGCGATTCTCCTGCCTCAGCCTCCTGAGTAGCTGGGATTATAGGCATGTGCCACCACGCCTGGCTAATTTTGTATTTTTAGTAGAGACCGGGTTTCACCATGTTGGTCAGGCTGATCTTGAACTCCTGACTTCGTGATCCACCCATCTCGGCCTCCCAAAGTGCGGGGATTATAGGCGTGAGCCACCGCGCCCAGCATGTTTGTTGCTTTCTCTAGGGTTGTCTGGGAAGACTGATTTCATCAGAGAGCCACAGGCAGTGAAAGAAAATAAGCCCATACAGAGGGGGAAGCACATGGAAAGGCCCTGAGGGGGAGCTTGTTTGGCGCACTGGAGGAACAACAAGCTGGCAGTGTGCTGGAGCCCCGGGAGTGAGGGGACAGGTGCTAGGAGATGAGATCGTAAACAAGTAGGTGGGTTAGGGTGGGGCTTATGCAGGACCTTATTGGCCATGATAGGGACTTTGAAACTTAAGCTAAGTGAAGTGAGAATTCACTGGAGAATTCTGAGGAGAGACTTGATGTAATCTAACTTAACATCTTAAAAGGATCACTGTCAGCTCTAAGAAGAATAGATGCTAGATGCTAGCTGTGTGATCCTGGGTAAATTTATTAACCTTCTAGAACCTCAGTTTCCTTATCTAGAAAATATGTAATAATAATAAAACCTCACAAGGTTTTTATGAGGCTTAAGTGAGATAATTCAAGTAAACCATTTAGAACTGTGTCTGGCACATAGTAAATCTCACTAAACGTTAGCCATTATTATTATTTTAGGAACCCCTTTTGAAAGGTAGTAATTTTGCCTCTGCTGCTTAATACTCTGATGATTTGGAGGCACTGTGGTTAGCACACTGAGTGCTTTCCTGTGAGAATCAAGTTGAAGACAACTGAGATCCGGCTGGGCCTGGTTTTCTATATTTAAATGGAGAAGAACACTGGACATTTGATCATTACTTGGAAATAGGGTGACTAACATCCCAGTTTGCCTGGGATGCTCCTGATTTTAAAACTGAAAAGTCTCTAGTCCTGGGAACCTCCTTAGTCTGAGGACATTGGCTACTCCAGATATTCTAATGAATAACATAGTGTGGAAGGTAAAGTAGGCCTTTAGTTTGGTATCTTCCTATTTTTAGTTTATTTGTTGTTATAAATTAAAACAACAAAACCCAATCAAATAAACATGTATACATTTAACTTTGAGCCAAGATATGTTTGTAGCCAGTATCACATTTGTCGCCATGGTACTCAATGCATATTTCTTGAATTGAACTAGCATTAGAGTTTGCCTTTGCTATGTAATGGAATGTTTATAAAGCAGGTTGACATAGTGAATAGCATTTCTAAATTCATGTCACCCTCTGAGCAGAGTTGGACTGAGTCCCTTCATACCATCCTTCATCATTTATCCACATATATGGAGAGCTTACTGATGCCGGAAAGGATGTGTACAATGGATGGTTTAATAAATGTCTGGCTATCTGTGGGTGTTTACATTCAATGCTTCCTTCTATTGCAGGCAAATGAAAGTTAGCACTGCATAAATTGCCTGTTCTAGACATTAACCTACAACTAACCCTGCTGGTTCTGGATTATTAGTCTGTGCATTTTTGTAGTTCTGCCTCTCTACTCTGCTCTAGTATCTTCCTTTGAACCTTTGATTTGCAGATTCTTTGGGCTCTTCTGTGCAGTTTGGGACTTAGCAGACCACATTTGGCTTTCTGGAAAGGGCTCAGACTTTCCTCTTGTTAGCTCTGGTACTGATATGACCGTCTTGGCCAGGGGAGGGGAGGGGAGTTTAAACTAAAATTCTACCTGGAATCCAAAGTGTTTTGGAACTATGAGTGAGGGGTGGCCATGCTCCTGTCTCTGTACCTGGGAGGTGATGCTCAAATGTGGACTCAGGTCTAGCTGCCTTCCTCCTTGTAACTTGTAGAGGCCAGGTGGGAGCAGTGATGTGAACTCTTTCAGCTGAAAACAGACATTTGGGCCAGGTTTACAAGATTATGATATTTTCTACATCTTTTAGTGTGGAATAATTGGTGTCTTGGCAAAACTTTTCAGAAAAAATTGGGACTTAGCCTAAACTGGAGCCCCTGACTGAGACAGTTGTACTCCTTGGCACAGCACCACCTGCAGGCTGATGTGGAGAAGTGCACTTGAGAGTTAACGGGGCCCATCTTGTCCAGCCAGGAATGGCTGCAGGATGTAGCTAAGATACTGACTGTCACATCACCTTCAGGGTGTTCAGTGTTGTTCTTGGGGACCACAGGCCATCTTCTTTAGGTATTATTCATTTTGCATGCCCCAATAACTGGTCTTCTCAGGAGGGAAAGGGGCTTCGAGGCCTTTCAGCAGTAGAAAAAACATAACCTATGTCTCCCACGCTTCTGGCCTCTTCTCCCAATTTGGCCTGACACAATGGAAATGAGTGCCTCTGACACTGTGATGGCAGCTGGCATGGCTGGCTTCTGCTCTGACCTCTCCATTTGGAAGTTGTTGGTGCTAGTACGGGTGAATGATCTTGTAGAGGAACAGGTGTTATTGGCTTGGGGGTATATCCTGTTATTGTGCCCTGACACTCTGTTTTGGAGCAGTGGTGGCCAACTCAGAACCTGACCCCTGGCCAGGTGAGGAGGCTACCTTATTTGGGTGATTTGAATTCTCTAATTCTACATGCTGGACAAACATGTCCTTCACACATAATCCAGAAATAGTCCTCACAGACATATTCTCCAGCCAGGGAGCTTACTGCTTGAGACAGTCAGGTACTGTGTGCTGTGTTGAGGCATCTCACAGATCCAGAGCCATCTAAAGGTGACTTGAAGGGCATGTGAGGCCACTATTCCAGGATCTCTGGCCTGCAGCTTTTCTGGCTGTGACGGGGGCGTCGCTCATACTGTACGTGGCTGTGTCATAGCAGCAGATGGCCACATGCAAATGCTGGACTCTGCTGTGACACCACTGTGCTTGGCTGGTTCAAATCCTGATGTGCCTTGTAGACTTCTGGTGTTTCTGCATTATCTCCCTCTGCCTTATTGGTGACAGTTAGACCTAGGTCCAAGACAGGCTTGGGAAAGCAGAGGCATTATCTCATTCACCCCCAACCCTCCAGATCCTCCAGGTGCAAAGTCATCAATGAGATCAGTTCAGACTTCATTGTCCAGGAGAAATGTATGCCCTCACTACCATAATGTTTCAGTAGAATATGGACATTCCATTTTCCTACACTTCAGGTAACACCAATAATTATTGTTATTATTATTATTATTATTATTTTTTTTGAGACAGAGTCTTGCTCTGTCCCCCAGGCTGGAGTGCAGTGGTGCGATCTCGGCTCACTGCAAGCTCCGCCTCCCAGGTTCATGCCATTCTCCTGCCTCAGCCTCCTGAGCAGCTGGGACTACAGGTGCCCGCCACCACGCCCGGCTAATTTTTTTTGTATTTTTAGTAGAGACGGGGTTTCACCGTGTTAGCCAGGATGGTCTTGATCTCCTGACCTTGTGATCCGCCTGCCTCGGCCTCCCAAAGTGCTGGGATTACAGGCTTGAGCCACCGCGCCCGGCCCGTTATTATTATTTTTATCTGTGTCAGTCTGACAGAAGAAACACAATATTATATTGTTTTCATTTGTATTTCCTTAATTACTAGACAGCATATATTTATTGGCTATTTGTATTTCTTCCTTTGTTCCTGAGCCTTTGAACTTCATAGCCCTCCCATGCATCATGCTGTGGCAGGCACAGTCGGGCCAACTGCTCATTACAATGCCTGGCCCAGGAGTTTGCCAAGGATACAGTGACCTGCTTGTTCTTGACTTGCTTTTGGTCTCTGGTTTTCACAATTGGTTTCTGGCTTATTAGACTGCCTTCTGCACAGTTCTCAGCATTGTACTTACCCCTAACTGTCATATCTCCACTCTGGGAGAGAGGTTTCTTCTGTTCTAATAACTGGCCCCACTCACTACTTCTAGGCAAAGTTTAGAGGATAAGTCTAAGAGAAAATATTCAACCCTTGCTCCCAGTCACAGTCTAGTTGGGAATAATAAAATATAGATTTTTGGCAAAATAAAATATGTAAAATAAAGATATTTTACTGCCTTTAACAAAAATATGTATTCAAGAGAGATAAACTCCAGATATACTAGGGACTTTCCAGGAAGCAGTCACCTCTGCCTATTGGAGGCATGTATAGGAGGCAAGAAGCTGAAAGTGATTTCACCAGTGGACAAGGAAGGGAGGGATTTCCATGCAGCAGTTGCAGAGACCTACATGCATGGGCTTGGGAATAAACTGCAAACAAATCTGTATGTATGGAGGAAGATGAGCCTAGAAATGTAGATCGAGTCATATTAGTAAGGGCCTTGTAAACTAGGCAAAGGAGTGTAGACTTCCTGCAGGCAAGCAAAAGCCATGGCTACCAAGTGGTCTAGTATAATCATCATATACTATAATCAGGGACTATAAAAAGTGTATAGTCACTGCTTTTTGTATGTCAGGGACTGTGCCAAGTATTTCAACCACTGTAACTCATTCTCAGATTTGTGTTTCTGATGGATCACACTGTTGGCAGTGGGGAAGATGTATTGGAGAGGGCAAGACTAGAGGGGGAAGATTAGTTGCATTAGTTAGAAAATAGGACATGGTGGCTGGATGTGAGGTTGGAAAGAAGGAGACAAATTAGAGATATATTAACCTAACAAAGTTAGAAGGTCTGGAAATGTGAGAGAGGAATCTAGGATGACTGCTGGAATGACTTGGATGAATGTTGCATGAAGGGATTGTTGTTTGGGAGGTTATAGGAAGAGTGAAGTGTTTTCCATGAATATCCTTGATGAAACATCTCTCCAATATGCTTTTGTTGAGTGAAAAGGCAGACCTGAGTTTGGATTCTGAATTTCATCATGCACTGGTGCTATAATATTGAGTCATGCCAGTCACTTGAATGCGTACCTCCCTCTCTAGGCATCAGTTTTCTCAACTATAAAGTGAGGATAGCCATGTCCTAAAGGAGAATTGTATATTTTTTTTTTAGGAGAATTGTAATGATTAGAGATAAGGCAGAGTGCCTGACACATATTGGGCCTTTAATAAATGGGGCCTGTTATCTTTACAGTTAAATTTTCTTTTAACACTACTGCCACCACCACCGCCACGAGGGGTTTGGTGATGTACATGTTGTAGTGTTTCATGTAGAAGGAAACAGGGTGCCAGGAATTAAAAGGTGGAACAGAATCAAGATGAACTCAGGAGAAATATGAGAAAAGAATAAACTTTGATTTGTCTTCTTTACAAATATAGAGCCTACATTTTCCAAAAACTATCCTTGTGCCATATTTTGGAGTAAAGTTCTGGACCTGGGTGGGAATGCTGCAAGGCATTATTCCTAACCTGGTAGGATACACATGCAAATGAGCAGCCTCTACATAGTTACATGTCTGGTTTTCATTTTAGGACCCCAAATCAAATTTGATCCAACAGTGGTTGTCACAACAAAGTGATCTTGGAGTCATTTCCAAAACTTTTCAGCTGTCTTCCCATCCAATACTTGGTGACTGGTCTATTCAAGTTCAAGTGAATGTGAGTATAAATATATTTTTTGGGGGAATGTTAAAGTGATTTAATTAGCTCAGGTTGGGGAAGTATCTCCAAAGTCATTTATACAATGAAGAGAAAAAAATTAATGTGAACATGTAGACAATTTAAATGGTTTATTTTTAATTTATGATGTTTATCAAGGGTTTATTTAGCTTTCATTCTAACGTATTAGACTTTTCATCACTGTTGTCTTTTTCTATGATATAATGTGTAAAGGTTAAAACATTTTGACATTTTAGTACACAATGTTTCTTATTTGTTTCATGCATTGTTTTAAAACTAAGTAATGAGCACATAGCTATTATTTGGCAAATTTTATGCCTTAGAATAATGACTCCTAATGAGTGATTAGACTCACCTACTCTTATCTTTGTTTTAAGAAACAGTGACTTAAATAGCCACACTGACCTCCGTTCCCCAATCCTTTTTCCCTAGCTTCTACACCTATTGCCTTTACTTGCTGCCAACTTGTATAGCTCTGAAATCTAAATGGAGGGCATTAAATGGCATATAAATCTAAATGGAGGGCACTCATTGGAATGAATGAGACATAAACACAATGGGACAGAAACAATTTTAAAAAGTAATGAGACTTAACTGTTTTGTGTGATATAAATTAGTCATTTAGTATATAACATGTAAACCTTTATATTTTTCTATATTTATGTGCAATATAAACATATAAGATATAATCAATTTTTTCTGTATCTAAAGGGGAAGATATGTAATATGAAATGCATGAAATTATAGCTTATTCTAAGTAAGCACTGTTGCTGAGCCTTGAGTAGGTGGGACTCATGTGTGAATTGACCTGTATGAATGAGAACAGTGCTGGAGGCACAATGGACTCTCAATATTTGCTTCATGGCCACCCCGCATCTTTATGGGTGTTTGTATGATGTGTTTACCAATATTATTCTTTTTAATGTAGCAAAAGCTCTACCGAATGTATGATGTGGTTTTAAAGAACATTTGAGGCAATATTATGAAAGGGGCTCATACTTTTAGAGAACAATGTAATGCATAACCATTAAAGTCATGGACAATTTGCAGTGTAGTCTTTGCTTATTTCCTTACTTAAAACAGTGTAATAATAACCACTGTTATAAATGGAAGCCTAGAGCAGGGTGTGATGAGTTCTAGGGGAAGGGGAATTCTTTATATCTGAGCTTGTAGAGAAAGTGGAAAGAGTAGGCATTTGTGAAACGTACAAAATAGGGAAAAATTTGTGTAGGAGTAGGGAAAATGGAAGAGAACCTTATGTGTCTGGGTATTTGGGAGAAGTTGATGTTACTGGAGCATGTGGAGAATGATGGCGGTGTAGATTAGGAAGCACATTGTGAGTTTAAAGTAGTTTGAATATTATTTTCAGTTCCCGCTTAAATTCTTAAGAATCACTTTTTTTCGTCCGTCCATCCATCCATCCATCCATCCATCCATCCATCCATCCATCCATCTTTCCATCTTTCCATCCACCCACCCTCCCACCCACAAACCCAGTATGTGTTAAGGACTTTATGGCTGTGATGAATACAAAGAAGGTAAACACATGACCTCCATTTTCAAAGGTCATTGTCGTGGTGACATGAACAATATGATAAAAATTAAATGACATAAGGGGGACAGACAAACACAAGGCAGTGCAATAGCAGAGGAATTGTAAGGTGCTCAGTCCAGCTTAGTGATAAAGAGGGTTTATTGTTAGCACAAGCACCGATGTTTTGGGGCCAGCTGCTCCTTCTGTCTCCCATGGTCTGCTCTGTTCTCCTTTCACTCTTCTGCCAACCTTTGAGGTGTTCTTCAGTATTTCTCATTCCATCAGCTTAGCTAAATAACCATCATGCCGAGAGTCTTTAAAGCAAGCCTCTGCACAGGTGGCCGGCAGCCTGTGGGTGGGCCGCCCTGGGTCAAGGTGTCCATTGTTGGTCCATTCAGACGCCACCTCTGCACAATGACCAGCAAGAGCAGTTTTAGCTGGATAACAGGCGCTGAGAGATTAATTTGTTCAGTGAATGGTGGACGGAATAAGTACCAGAAGAGAGGCGGATAGAATAACAGAGGAAGACTTTGCAGAAGATGTGAGATTATACTTTGAAAGATTTATAGGATTTATCATGTTGTGGTTTGTGGACTTGGCTTGTCATATTGCTTTTATAGAAAAAAATGCTCTTAAGGAAATTTAGGTGCTTAAAAAATGAAAAG
The DNA here is from genome assembly GCF_028878055.3 of Symphalangus syndactylus. Classification (NCBI taxonomy): domain Eukaryota; kingdom Metazoa; phylum Chordata; class Mammalia; order Primates; family Hylobatidae; genus Symphalangus; species Symphalangus syndactylus. Next base: position 49,202,276 of record NC_072424.2, on the reverse strand, counting down.
CATTTGCAAGATCTGGCCCTTGCCCAACTTTTCAGCCTTGTAAAGTGCCGCCCTTCCTCTTGAACTCTATGCTTTAGACATCTTATGTCCCTTAAGTTTCTTAAACTCACCCATCTGTCTCATTCTAGAGCCTTTCATCATGCTGTTCCCTCTGCTGAGAATGTTTTTTCTTCCTTATTCTTGCTACTTGCTTTTAACCTGCAGGCATTCTCTAAAGTGGCCTGGCTCTTCCAGACATTCCCATAGTACTGTGTGCTTCCGTTAATTCATTCATCTCACTTTTAATTAGTGGTCCATGATAGACAGTAGCCTTTGTAAAGCTGGTGACCTTCTGGTCTTGCTCACCTCTCCATTCCCGGGACCAAGTTCAGTGCTTTTACATGTTAAGTAGAAAGCAGTATTTGCTTAAAACGAATGTGTGAAAACTATATAACAATAATTTGTCTTGAACTAAATACAATTTTCTCTTTTCTATATCCTATAAAGCATCTTTATCTTTTTGAAGACAAGTATATTGATCAGGTACTCGTCATTCGAGGTATGTTAATTTGAGGCATTCAACTAAGAAAAAATAAGCCCCTTAAAAAAAGAGCCCTTTTAGAACCACCAGGGGTCAGTATAACCAAGGAAATGTTATGAGAAGCAACTGTGGCCTTGGTCTCTGGCTTTTGTTTTTCTTTGACTGCTGCGCAGCATTAAAGGACTGTCTATTTCTTGTTATTAAGCCCCTTTTCTTTTAGTAGTGAATAACAACATGGAGGAAATGTATTTATGATTTAAATAGCCCACCATTAGAGACTATATTTTTACTTTTCGGAGGCAGTCACCATTCTCAATATAAAACTCAGGGAAGGAAAATATTTATTTTCAAGAAAGTGTTGGCCGGGTGCGGTGGCTCACGCCTGTAATCCCAGCACTTTGGGAAGCCGAGGTGGGCGGATCACGAGGTCAGGAGATCGAGACCATCTTGGCTAATACGGCGAAACCCCGTCTCTACTAAAAATACGAAAAATTAGCCGGGCTTGGTGGCGGGCGCCTGTAGTCCCAGCTACTCGGGAGAGGCTGAGGCAGGAGAATGGCGTGAACCCGGGAAGCGGAGCTTGCAGTGAGACAAGATCGCGCCACCGCTCTCCAGCCTGGGTGACAGAGCGATACTCCGTCTAAAAAAAAAAGAAAGTATTTTTTAAATTTTTTAATTTGTAAGAGACAGGGTTGTCCTCTGTCACCCAGGCTAGAGTGAAGTGGCACAATCATAGTTCACTGCAGCCTGGAACTCCTGGGCTCAAGTGATCCTCCTGCCTCAGCCTCTTGAATAGCAGGGACTACAGGTATGTGCCACTATGCCTGCCTAATTAAAAAAATTTTTTTTCTTTTTCATAGAGACAGGGTCTTGTTATGTTGCCCAGGCTGATCTTGAGCTCCTGGACTCAAGCAATCCTTCTGCCTTGGACTCACAAAGTGCTGGGATTACATGTGTGAGCCATCATACACAGCCTTCGGGAGAGTTTTGAAATTCCATTTTGTCTTTAGAAAAAATATGGAATGATATGAGTATTCCCATTGATGGGCAATCTCTTTAAGAATTACCGGAGTTATCAGAGCTTTGATTTGTAGACTATACAGGTAATCAAAAAGTGGTATTCATCAGTTACCCTTTGTCCTAGGTCAGGAAAAGGATCCTTTAAGTAAAACATACTTGAGGGCTCCTTGGCATTTCTCCACTTGTATTAATAACATGTTTGTTTGTAGAATAAGAGTGAATAAGTCCTTTATGATACCGTGTTAACCTTTCTGGATTAATCTAAATTGTTTGCCCTTCAAGTATTGTATTGCTTTTCACCTTCAAGGTTTTTTATGATAGTAATGGTGAGTAATTATTTTGTTCTAGTAGGATTTCTAGTTTTCTTCTTTTTCTTTCTTTTTTTTTTTTTTGAGACAGAGTCTCGCTCTTTTGCCCAGGCTGTGGTGTGATCTTGGCTCACTGCAACCTCCACATCCCAGGTTCAAGCGATTCTCCTGCCTCAGCCTCCTGAGTAGCTGGGATCACAGGCGTGCACCACCACGCCCAGCTAATTTTTGTATTTTTAGTAGAGACAGTTTCATCATGTTGGCCAGGGTGGTCTTGAACTCCAGACCTCAAGTGATCCACCCTACTTGGCCTCCCAAAATGCTGGGATTACAAGCATGAGCCACTGTGCCTGGCCAAGAAAGGAAACAATGTTTTAGGGGATTAGTTAAGTGATTTGCTCAATGTCCTACAACTTCCCAAACTAGGATTAGAACCCAGGCCTTTTGACACTAAATCCAAGGTTCTCTCTACCCTGCCACCTTGCTTTTACATCTTATATTTTATCTCTTTCATTGCTCAGCATATGATGGTGGGACATAATAAGTTCTCAATATATACATAGGCTTTTTTTTTTACAATGCTAGTTTAATTAAATTGCAAAGAAACTCCTGATGATTACAATTTTTAAGACCTCTTAAAATCAATAAAGTTTAGTAAGAGCCCTGGCTGTTTTTGTGCTACCTATACGTGTGCTTAATTGACATACATATTCTAGTGTGAATAGTTCTTTGCTACTTTGGGGATTGTACTTCTTCTCTTGAGAATATGACCAAGTCTTCTACCTCTACCATACTTTGATTGCCTAGCTCTTTTTCATCATTTCTTTGTCTAGAGCACGAAGCTCTCCCCTCAGAGGGCAGAGGTATATTTTAGCTGTAACATCGTTTCATAGAAGTGTGTTTTATAGGGCCATTATACTTCAGGTACGTTATAAGTTGAGTGTGGGAATAGGTTCTGATTTAATAATTGACTTGAAAATACACTTTAGGAAGATAATATGTTTTAAAAGTTAGACATTCCTTGTATTTTCATTTCTTTGCAATATAGTTCTCTAGGTACCTTATCTTTAGGTATGTTATCTCTTGATTGGTGTTGACAGTTTTCTCAAATAATTGCAAATTTTTTTTTTTTTTTTTGAGAAAGAGTCTCACTCTGTTGACCAGTCTAGAGTGCAGTGTGCAATCTCAGCTCATTGCAACCTCCACCTCCCAGGTTCAAGTGATTCTCCTGCCTCAGCCTCCTGAGTAGCTGGGATTACAGGTATGCGCCATCATGTTCAGCTAATTTTTGTATTTTTAGTAGAGATGGGGTTTCACCATGTTGGTCAGGCTGGGCTCGAACTCCTGACCTCAGGTGATTCACTTGCCTTGGCTTTCCAAAGTGCTAGGATTACAGGCACGAGCCACTGTGCCTGGCCTGCAAATGGTTTTTCCCTCCATTTTTTTTTTCTATAGTAAAATACACATAACATAAAATTTGCCATTGTAACCATTTTTAAGTGTACAGTTCAGTGGTATTAAGTACATTCATATTGTTGTGCATTCATCACCACCATCCATCTCTGTAACTCTTTTCATCTTGCAAAACTGAAAATCTACACCTATTAAACAATAATTCTCCATTCCCTCCCACCCCCCAACCCCTGGCAGCCACTGTACTTTCTATCTCTGTGGTGTTGATTAGTCTTATATCAGCAGAATCATACAGGATCTCTTTTTGAGACTGGCTTTTTTCTCTTAGCATAATATTGTTATGGCTCACCCATGTTGTAGCATATGTCAGAATTTTCTCTCTTTTAAAGGCTGAATAATATTCCATTGTGTGAATATACCACATTTGGTTGTGAATGTTTTTGCATCTATGATTTAAAAATTATATTCGAGGTTACTAGAAGGTGATTTTAGGGGTTCTTTAAAATAAAGGCTAATGTTGGTGTCTGAGAACCAGGCTTCTGGGAGCCAGGAAGGATCTGGCCAGAGCAGTGCAGCCAGCAGCCCAGAGCTCCAGGTCTCTGCGTGACCCACGCACTGGTGCTCATGTTCCTCCAAGACCCCAAACGAAGAGCCTGAGTCACTGAGAGATTCCTGGTCATTTGATGACGGCAACCCTGTGCTGTCTTTCCTCATTGTGAGATGGAAGACTTTTCTTCTTTCTAGAGTGGCTTAGGCATTTGAATTTACCATAATGGCCACCTGAGGCTGCAGCTGGTTCTGAAACATCAGTGTGCCACAGAATCAATGGCCTGGGAGCTTGTTTAAAGATGCATAGTCCAGGTCCCACCCCCAGATCACAATTTACTAATTTTGGCATGGGACCTAGGAGTCTGAATTTTAAATAACCACTCCAGGAAATTCTACTAGTTTTTTGAACCCCATTTTGAGAAGTGCTGATAAATGCCCGCAGCTAGGCATGTTTAGAATCCGTCTTTTCCGTTGAGAGGCAGTGTTGGGCAGTCGGCAAGTATGGAACTGGGGACAGGCCATCTGATTTATTCTTTGAATTCCTCAGCAGTGCTACTTTCTGCTATTTACTTTACCTTTCTAGGTAATCAGCTCAGTAGAGCTCCCCAGCACCTTAGACATACCAAGTCAGAATTTCTGGGTGAATATATATCCTTTACAACAGCTTCTCTGATGCTTCAGATGCACAGACAGCTTGGGAACCACTGAACTTGATAATCTTATAGTGTTTTCTATCTGTCACTAGCTGCAATTTCATAGCCGTTGTCTCAATCTTAAGCCATTGTTAGAGGTGGGGAACAAGAAATAGCAAGCAGAAAACTCAACAGGGTTAAGGCTTGAAGTCACTCTTCTGGAGCCCTGTATAATGAAACGGGGTATCAAATTATTATGTAACTAAGAAGCAATCTGCATTGAGTTATTTCTTTGCTTCTAACAGTTACATCTAGTTTCTCTTGAGTTAGTTGTTTTTTCTAGATTAGGTGAGCGTTGCCAACACCTTACTGCTTTTTATAACCTTTCAGGATATTCCTTATTTTTTCTGGACTTGTTGTCCAGCCTCTGCCTGGGTCAGCTTGCTGCTTCTGTTAAGTATCTCTGGAGCCATTTTTCTTTTGCAAAAGAGCACATCTTTGTTTGGACAGTTCTTGTCCCTAAAGCACTCTGCCAGTAGCATCTGCTTAACCCGCCTGGCTTGTGATGACAACTTAACAGAAAGCATGGAGCAAAACTTTGACAGGTCAGAAAACAGTGGCATTCTCTCTGAAATGTGGTTGTGGCTTCCAGAATACTTTTGCTAGTCTTTGCTTATAAGAAGAATGCTTTTTTTGGGAAGGATCTCAAACTCTTACTTCCTTGTTCAGTGAGAAAGGGAGGGAGGAGATGGTTTTAGAATATTGATTTCTTAGAGCATCAGCTGGCAGAGCTCAGCACTTTCTCCTCTGTTCTTCCAAAGGCCCCGATAAACACCCCTAGAATAGCATTTATTAATCAGTGTAGTGTTATTTTCCTTTTTTAAAAATTGTGGTAAGATATACATGTAAAATTTACCATTTTAACAATTTAAAAGTTAAGTAGCATCAGGTGCATTCACATTGTGGTGCAACCATCTGCCACCATCCATCTCCAGAACCTATTATTATCTTCAGATATTTAAAAATGTCTGCCTCATTTCTTAAACTGTGAACTCCTTGAAGACAGGAATTCTATTTTATTAATTTTCATATTTATTCTGTCTAATATAATATCTGACCTGTTATGGGAACTCATTCATGCTTGTGGGATGAAAGAATGAGTGAATAGAGCTTCTTCTAGATGATTGCTGTTATTATCCTTTGTGATGTTCTTTGACTTCTAGTCTTATTCTGCTATATGATCTTGCAACTTAGAAATATCTTTGTATATTTTCATTTTGAGAATATATATGGTTGCTGTATTTGATGAACCTGTGAGCTAATGGAAAACAGGACTTTTGGATTAATGCCCTGGACTTTCTCATTTTGAAAATTAAAAAAACTCAGGCAAGAACTGAATATTCTAGTTTGTTATAAAGTCTAAAATGCACTCATAATTTTGGTGTCATATTATTCTTGTGTCTTTATTGAGCCATTTGATCCGCTAGTGCCTGTCCTTTGGCAGTGTGCATTTTAATTTCTAGGCCCCATATGCAAATTTTCATGAGGAGTTCTTTGTTTTGTTCTTTCTCTCCAGAAGCCACCCTAGGAGGACCCCTCCTTTCAAATGTGTCTTCTGTACCCCTCTCTGAAGATACATGTTTTTGGCATCAGTTAGAAAACTTTGGGGCCAGACTTTAGGATGTTGTGTTCATCAATGAAATGGAGGGTCTGAGTACGTAGCATCATCAATACATAGCATAGGGTCTCAGTGCTATAGATGATCTTAGAGGTCGCCTAGATCCATCGCCCCACTTTATGGAGGAAGAATCTGAGATAAGTGACGTGACTTGGTTAGGCTCACACAGTGTGTTGTGGGAGGGTCAGGACTAGAAGCTAGTTTACTGATACTTTCAGTTCTGTAAAATTAAATTATTTAATATGTGCAGCAATTGCTGTTTTATTTATTTTTTTTTGAGACAGAGTCTTGCTCTGTCGCCCAGGCTGGAGTGCAGTGGTGCCATCTCAGCTTACTGCAACTTCTGCCTTCCAGGTTCAAGTGATTCTCCTGCCTTAGCCTCCTGAGTAGCTAGGATTACAAGCATGTGCCACCATGGGTCTGGCTAATTTTTGTATTTTTAGTAGAGACAGGGTTTCACCATGTTGGCCAGGCTGGTCTTGAACTCTTGAGCTCAGGTGATCCACCCCCCCTGGCCTCCCAAAGTGCTGGGATTACAGGCATGAGTCACTGTGCCTGGCCAGCAATTGCTGTTTTAATATGGCCTCCTTTTAAGGTTGAATTTAGATGTCAACAGGGCTTGCTGTATGCATTGGTGGAGAAGATACCTACTTCTTTTATATGACTTGTGGATGCCACGGGATCACCTTGTTTGCACATTGGATTGTTCCCAACGTGTCCCAGATTCTGACCACAGCGGCCATGTGTTTAGATTGAAGATTTGAGTCCAGCATGTAGGTTACTCGGTTCATCTATTTAATATCCGTTAATATACTATTAAGGATTAGGCTGCTGTCACCTCACAGCCTCTATAACCTTGGTCATATGAGGCATACAAAAATTAATTTTTTGTTGTTTGCTTGTTTTTGAGACAGAGTCTTGCTCTGTCATCCAGGCTGGAGTGCAGTGGCACGATCTTGGCTCACTGCAACTTCCGCCTCCCAGGTTCAAGTGATTCACCTGTCTCAGCCTCCCGAGTAACTGGGATTACAGGCACCTACCACCATGCCTGGCTAAATTTTTGTATTTTTAGTAGAGACAAGGTTTTGCCACGTTGACCAGGCTGGTCGTGAACTTCTGACCTCAAGTGATCCACCTGCCTCTGCCTTCCAAAGGGCTGGTATTATAGGCATAAGCCACCGTGCTCAGCCAAGAAGATTAATTTTTAAAATAACGGTTTACCTTTAGGTAGATTCACAGAAAGTTGCAAAGATAGCACAAAGAGGCCCTATATTATCTTAGCGCAGTGCACCCAGTGGTTATATCTTATGGTATTGTAGTACAATATAAAAAGCAAGAATTTGACGTTAGTGTGGTATGTGTGTATAGTTCTATGTGATGCCTTATTTTCAGTGGCATAGAGGGAGTTTTGGAAAATGATAACTCACTGGGCTCTGACCAGTGGTGGCAGTACTGGGTGAGGGGGAAGGGGGCACTGAAATGAGTACCAAGTCCCTGGGTGGAGTGAGGAAAGGGAGAAAGAGCAAGAAATGGAGTTATTTTCCCTCAAGGGTAACTTTCCTATTCAGTACGAAGCTGTAGCTATGCTGTTGCTTTTGCTCCCTTGCTTGAGATAGGTGCCCAAGAAAGGCGGTCATGTTACATGTCTTTAAAAACTGTAGTTCCTCCCTCCCTCCCTCCCTCCCTCCCTCCCTCCCTCCCTCCCTCCCTCCCTCCCTCCCTCCCTTCCTTCCTTCCTTCCTTCCTTTCTTTCTTTCTTTCTTTCCCTCTCTGGCCCAGGCTACAATCTACTCAGCTTGCTGCTGCCCGCGCCGTGGACTGCCTGGGTCTGCCGGCGCGCGCCACCGCTGCCTGCCTTTTCTCCTTTGGATGCAGGCACGCGTTCGCCATCTTCGCCACGCTGCTCGCCAGCTCCTGACGCCGAGTGCTCTGCCCGCCTCAGCCTCCCGAGGTACTGGGACTACAGACGGAGTCTCGCTCACCCAGTGCTCGGTGTTGCCCGGGCTGGAGTGCGGTGGCGTGGTCTGGCCTCGTGGCAGCCTCTACCCCCCGGCTGCCTGCCTTGGCCTGCCAGGGTGCTGGGATTGCAGCCCCTGCCCGGCCGCCGCCCCATCTGGAAGGTGGGGAGCACCTCTGCCCGGCCGCCCCGTCTGGGAGGTGAGGAGCACCTCTGCCCGGCCGCCCCGTCTGGGAAGTGAGGAGCGCCTCTGCCCGGCCGCCCCCTCTGGGAAGTGAGGAGCGCCTCTGCCCGGCCACCCACCGTCTGGGAAGTGAGGAGCGCCTCTGCCCGGCCACCCACCGTCTGGGAAGTGAGGAGCGACTCTGCCCGGCCACCCACCGTCTGGGAAGTGGGAGCGCCTCTGCCCGGCCACCTACCGTCTGGGAAGTGAGGAACGCCTCTGCCCGGCCACCCACCGTCTGGGAAGTGAGGAGCGCCTCTGCCCGGCCACCCACCGTCTGGGAAGTGAGGAGCGCCTCTGCCCGGCCACCCCGTCTGGGAAGTGAGGAGCGTCTCTGCCCGGCCACCCATCGTCTGGGAAGTGAGGAGCGCCTCTGCCCGGCCGCCCCATCCGGGAAGAAGTGAGGAGCGCCTCTGCCCGGCCGCCCCGTCCGGGAAGAAGTGAGGAGCGCCTCTGCCCGGCCGCCCCGTCCGGGAAGAAGTGAGGAGCGCCTCTGCCCGGCCGCCCCCGTCTGGGAAGAAGTGAGGAGCGCCTCTGCCTGGCTGCCCTGTCTGGGAAGTGAGGAGCGCCTCTGCCCGGCCGCCCCGTCCGGGAAGAAATGAGGAGCGCCTCTGCCCGGGCGCCCCGTCCGGGAAGAAGTGAGGAGCGCCTCTGCCCGGCCGCCCCATCCAGGAAGAAGTGAGGAGCGCCTCTGCCCGGCCACCCATCGTCTGGGAAGTGAGGTGCGCCTCTGCCCGGCCACCCACCGTCTGGGAAGTGAGGAGCGCCTCTGCCCGGCCGCCCCGTATGGGAAGTGAGGAGCGCCTCTGCCCGGCCGCCCCGTCTGGGAAGTGAGGAGTGCCTCTGCCCGGCCACCCATCGTCTGGGAAGTGAGGAGCGCCTCTGCCCGGCCACCTTGTCTGGGAAGTGAGGAGCGCCTCTGCCCGGCCGCCCCGTCTGGGAAGTGAGGAGCGCCTCTGCCCGGCCGCCCCGTCTGGGAAGTGAGGAGCGCCTCTGCCCGGCCGCCCCGTCTGGGAAGTGAGCAGCGCCTCTGCCCGGCCACCCCGTCCGGGAGGAAGTGAGGAGCGCCTCTGCCCGGGCGCCCCGTCCGGGAAGAAGTGAGGAGCGCCTCTGCCCGGGCGCCCCGTCCGGGAAGAAGTGAGGAGCGCCTCTGCCCGGGCGCCCCGTCCGGGAAGAAGTGAGGAGCGCCTCTGCCCGGGCGCCCCGTCCGGGAAGAAGTGAGGAGCGCCTCTGCCCGGCCGCCCCGTCCGGGAAGAAGTGAGGAGCGCCTCTGCCCGGCCGCCCCGTCCGGGAAGAAGTGAGGAGCGCCTCTGCCCGGCCGCCCCGTCTGGGAAGTGAGGAGCGCCTCTGCCCGGCCGCCCCGTCTGGGAAGAAATGAGGAGCGCCTCTGCCCGGGCGCCCCGTCCGGGAAGAAGTGAGGAGCGCCTCTGCCCGGCCGCCCCGTCTGGGAAGAAGTGAGGATCGCCTCTGCCCGGCCGCCCCGTCTGGGAAGTGAGGAGCGCCTCTGCCCGGCCGCCCCGTCCGGGAAGAAATGAGGAGCGCCTCTGCCCGGGCGCCCCATCCGGGAAGAAGTGAGGAGTGCCTCTGCCCGGCCGCCCCATCCGGGAAGAAGTGAGGAGCGCCTCTGCCCGGCCACCCATCGTCTGGGAAGTGAGGAGCTCCTCTGCCCGGCCGCCCCGTCTGGGAAGTGAGGAGCGCCTCTGCCCGGCCACCCACCGTCTGGGAAGTGAGGAGCGCCTCTGCCCGGCCGCCCCGTCTGAGAAGTGAGGAGCGCCTCTGCCCGGCCACCCATCGTCTGGGAAGTGAGGAGCGCCTCTGCCCGGCCTCCCGTCGTCTGGGAGGTGAGGAGCGCCTCTGCCCGGCCGCCCCGTCCGGGAGGAAGTGAGGAGCGCCTCTGCCCGGCCGCCCCGTCCGGGAAGAAGTGAGGAGCGCCTCTGCCCGGCCGCCCCGTCCGGGAAGAAGTGAGGAGCGCCTCTGCCCGGCCGCCCCGTCGGGAAGAAGTGAGGAGCGCCTCTGCCCGGCCGCCCCGTCCGGGAAGAAGTGAGGAGCGCCTCTGCCCGGCCACCCATCGTCTGGGAGGTGAGGAGCGCCTCTGCCCGGCCGCCCCGTCGGGAAGAAGTGAGGAGCGCCTCTGCCCGGCCGCCCCGTCCGGGAAGAAGTGAGGAGCGCCTCTGCCCGGCCGCCCCGTCTGGGAGGTGAGGAGCGCCTCTGCCCGGCCACCCATCGTCTGGGAGGTGAGGAGCGCCTCTGCCTGGCCACCCATCGTCTGGGAAGTGGGGAGCGCCTCTGCCCGACCACCCATCGTCTGGGAAGTGAGGAGCGCCTCTGCCCGGCCACCTATCGTCTGGGAAGAAGTGAGGAGCATCTCTTCCTGGCCGCCCCGTCTGGGAAGTGAGGAGCGCCTCTGCCCGGCCGCCCCGTGTCTGGGTAGAAGTGAGGAGCTCCTCTGCCTGGCCGCTCCGTCTGGGAGGTCTACCACGGAGGCCAGAAGCAATGTGGGGGCTGGACGTGGTGGCTCACGCCTGTGGTCCCGGCACTCTGGGGGGCGAGGCGGGTTGATCACTTTGGGCTAGGAGTTCGAGACCAGTCTGGCCAACTTGGCGAAACATGAAGAATACAACAGACAAACCAACCAACCAACTCAATGACAACAAAACAGGTCTACCCTGGAGTCATACTCTAATTTTTTCTATTTTCCTCCCTTTCTGATCCTTTATCCCACTTTCTTTTTCTTCCTCTTCCTTCTCCCTCTTCTTTGTCAAATAGAGGATTGAGTTATTATCACTGATCCATATAAAGTCCCTCTCTCATTTATTTTAACTCCCACCCCCATTTCTATTCCCCGACTTCCCATGTGCAACCTTCCTAATATGTTTGATACGCATCTTTTTGTTTGTATGTATTTTTAGAAAATGTTTATTGTTTTTGTATGCAAAAAAAATTAATAAAAAAAAAAACAGAAAAAAAAAAAAAAACTGTAGTTCCTTCTACTTTGAGTAGGAACAGAGATGGTTAAATGGGTGGTTTTTGTTTATTGTTTGTTTTTAAAGGGAATATGTTTCTAGTTAGTACTTTTGTTTTTTTTAAACACCAAGGAAACAAGTTTGTCCCTTGTGCTGCATAATGTACTTGTACTGCAGATGGTAACACTGTTTTAGGTGTATGAATGTGCTTGTGACACTGGATACCTGGCCACTATTCTGCTAACCGGAGGCTTGTATGCTCTATGTCTTGGTCATTGGTTAGATCCATTATTCCCAAGTCCTGTCACTATGAGTGACTGTCAGGTATAGACCAGCTTCAGTTCTTCAGGTGTTTAGTTCCAGCCTTGATAAGAACCAGAATATTTGTAATCCTTTCTAATGAGAGAAGGGATTCAGGAAAAAAACTGTCTCCTGGGGAGGTTCTGATTCCTCCCTCCTCACACTCAGTAGATTATCCTCCTTTCCACTTCACAGAGAACACAGTCATCAGATGGAAATTTCTTTCACTTATTCTGCCAGATTTGCATGTGTTGCCTGTGCCCATCTCATGCTTATTCTCTTCTTTTTAGAGGAAAGGTCCTATTCTTCATATCTAAGACCAATATCCCGATTTCTGCCTTGGCTTCTTTCTTCCTCTACTTTCTCAGAAAACTTACAGTGTTGACAGTCTCTTGCTTCTCAGTCTTCAAACTGGATCTCTTTCTGTCTTGGATCTTTTTATAAAATCTAATATATTTAATTCTTTCTCATTGAAAAAACAAAAAATATAGAGAAGTACTGTACTTTAACTCTACTTCCTCTTCAGTGACTTCACATTCCCGTTCTAGCCAGTCTTCTAAAAAAAATGTTGTCTAATCTCTCTGCCTCCATTTTCCCAACTCACTCCAGTTTGGCTCTGAGATTTCTTTCTACTTGTTTGGATTATTCTTCTTGGTCACTTTTGTCATTTACTGTCTATTACATATTGGCACATTGCAAGTTTGGTTTTAAGTTTCTTTCGTTTCTCACTCTAGGGAAGTTCACCTGAAGACACGGTCTCAGTTTCCATCTATACACCAATGACTCTCAAATTGGCCTCTCTTGAGAGAACCTACACCTCTGAGTTCTAGACCTTTAAAACTATCTACCTATTCAACATCTGTATTTGGATGTTTCAAAGCACCCCAAACTCTTCATTTCCGGTATCATTCTTAACAATCTTTCCCCACCACACCTGGCTCTTCTGCAGCATTTCCTATCTTATTTAATTGCTCTATCCGTTCAGCTGTGCAGGCTGGTAACCTTAGAGTTCTTGACACCTCATGCTGCCTGACCACCCACACTCAGGCCTTCACCAATTCCCACAGCTTTTGCCCTTAAATATATTTCTTTCTTTCTTTTTTTTTTTACCCTGAGACAGAGTCTTGCTCTGTCACCCAAGCAATCTCAGCTCACTGCAACCTCCACCTCCTGAGTTCAAGCGAACTTCCTGCCTCCATCTCCCGAGTAGCTGGGAGTACAGGCGTGTGCCACCATGCCTGGCTAATTTTTGTATTTTTTGTAGAGATGGGGTTTCACCATGTTGCCCAGGCTGGTCTCTAATTCCTTAGCTCAAGTGATCTGCCTGCCTCAACCTTAAATGTATTTCAAATCCACCTACTTCTCTATTTCCACCTCTCCCTCCTTTGTCCAAGCCACTATTATATTGTTCCTAGATATTACAGTGTCTCTTAATCTCTCTGCATTTAGTTTTTTTCCCCTTTGCAACCAATTCTCTACACAGCAGTAAAAATAATCTAAACATTAGTTGTATCGTGTTATTCCCCAGCTTAAAACTCTCCAAAGACTTTCCACTGGCCTCAGAACAAAATTCAGATGTTTTACCATGGCCTACACAGGGTCTTACCTGATGTGACTCTGTTTTTCCCATCTCATCTCCAGATTTCATAACTCTCTGTAAATGTTAATTCACAGCTTTTATCATAATTTGTAATATATACCCATGTATGTGGTTATTTGATAAATATCCTTCTTTCCACTAGATCAGAAGGTCCGTGCAGGGTTGTATTCCCATTACATCTGCCACTCAGGCGCAATGAATGTCTCTTGAAGGAATGGATGAATGAATGCATTTGTTGTGTTTGGGCCTCAGCCCTGGTAATTCTGATTCAGTAGCTCTGGGGTAGGAACTGGACATCTCTATTTATTAAACCCACCACAGCTGATTCTGATGCTGAGTTTGGGTTGAACCCCATAGAGAAATATGTTGCAACTAAGTTTAGACCACAGGTGTTTAGACTCTAAACAGGAAAGGGAAGGAAAGGATGATGTAAATGTTAATAAACATTTTCTTTCATTTTGCAAACCCTATTGACTCTGTCATTCCTCTAAGTAGGTCAGTGTACATCAACTGACACTTTTACAGGGTGATAGTTCCATAGTGATTTCTTTTTTATTTTTAAGCTCTCCCAATTTTATGGTAAAAATAAAAGGGGAAAAATAGGATATTACATGATTGCTGTTATGTAGGCAATAGGTTTAGGCATAGTCAGGTTAGTAGGGATCGGAATAAAGCTAAAAATATGAAGCTTTTCTGTTGTATGCGAGGATGGGAAGAAACACCATTCAGTACACATCTAAAGGTGATAAGACAGACCCGGCTCTCAAGGAGCTTACAATCAGAAAACTTTCGTGTAACAAATGCAAAGAGCATTAGATTAGGAGTCCTAGGACCTGGGTACTGTGCTCTAGTCAAGTGATGGTGGGCATGGCATTTCAGCTGTGGGTCTCCGTTTCCTCAGCTGTAAAATAAGGGGTTTGGATCAAGGGATTTTTAAGGATCTTCACAGCTTTACAAGTCCAGGATAGGGCTGGAGGGGACTGTAGGACTTGGATGGGAAGTGGTGGGCTCTGAGCTGGCTGACAGGGCTGTGGGGCTGGGAGCAGGCACTGGCTGGAATGGAGGGCTTGTAGAGAGTAGTAGTTGAAGAGAAAGGTGGGGAATTTGTGGGCTGAGCTGTGGAGGATATTGGCTATCGGGCTGAAGTTTTATATTTCATTTTGTAGACAGCAGGGAGCTCTAAGAACTTTTGTGTATTTTACTTTGAATTTCAATCAGTGATGCAATTTCAATATAGGACTTCTGAGGACAAAGGAAACAAAATGTGTGTGAATGGGTCTCTCAAATTATAAAAGTTATAGGATCATACCTTCATAATTTTCCTCTGGTTATAAAAGTAATGCATGAGTAAGGTAAAAACATCCAAACATGATAGTGTAGAAAATATGACACCTTTATGATAAACTTCCAAACAAACAAATATCATCAGTATGTGTTGTCTTCTTATTGCTTTAGTAGAAAGTTTCTATGTAATAGTATGACATGATTAAAGTTTATTTTAGGAAGAACACTTTGGTGGCAGCATGTAGGGTGATTAGAGGGAGAGAAACTAAAGTCCAGGAGACTACTAGGAGTTAGTATTATTGTTTAACAAATATACAAATACCTTCAATGTTAGCTTATAATCGAATACCTTCAGTGTTAGTAAGTTCAAAGGTAATAGGGGACTGCAGTAAGAGAGCAGAAAAAATTAAAGAGGAATGGATGAATTCAAGAGACACTTAAAGCCAGAATCATTAGGATTAGTGACTGGATTTCGATTGGAGCAGAGAAGAAAGAGGAGCAAAAGGTGCCTGGGAATTTCAAGTTGGGTCTTTGAGAGAATCACCCATATCAGTTCTAGGGAAGTTAGGGATGGAAGCTCAGTTTGGGTGAGTGGTATGAGCTAGATGTATTTGGACTGAGCCATCAGAAATCACATTTAGGAGCAAAGCAGAGAAGCCATCCAAAGCAGTAGAGAAAGAACAGTCAGTTTTGGGAAGAGAAAAGCAAGCAAGTTCAGGCACAGAGCAGAGGGGAAGAGATTCAGAGAGTGGCTTTCCAGGTGCTTCAGAGGCCTCAGAGAGTGAGGCCTGAGAAAGGTGACGGGCGGTTAGAGGAAAGCAACGTGGCATACCGAGCATCTTCTGGGGCCAGTGAAATGGGAGAGGCAGAATCCAGATTTCAAGGGCAATAAAGCGCATAAATAGCTATACATAATATAGCTATGTAATGTAGGCTAATGTATATAATAGTCTACAACTTCTGTTCCTAAGAAGGAGAGAATTAATATGATTATCTGGTGGAGGCAGCAGCAATATAATTTCATTTATGTTATGGTATTCCTATTCTTACTTAACATATTCATGCCCGGTTATTTATGTGTAACTGTGAGGTTGAACATTTATTACTTGACAGGTGAAGTAAAAAAGCACATTATTTTTGTGCCATTTTGTCCTGTTCTTTGGGACGAATTCTTCCCTACTCCTTGGATAAAATGTAGGGAAAATCTCATCATTTTTATGGTTACTCTTTAGTAACAAAAGGTCCTGTCATGTTCGGTTACTTTCATATACACAAACAGTATACATTCAGTAATTAATATGTCCAGTCTAATAAAATAAAATGCTCCCTTCTCTAGCTTGGGTCTTCTTTGGTCTGGATGCCTGCCTCCGACTCACTAGGCTGCCTTTGACTCCTCCAGACTGAGGTGGGTGGAGGAAAGAGAAGTGAGGGGTAACAAAATTCTCATCTGATGTATAAGGATGGGTCATGTGAACTTGCTAATATTTGTCCTGCAAAAATGGCAATTTAATATGGTTCAATGTAATACTGTTGTCATCTGCATGAGAACTCTCTGGGCTAAGATGGCATTTAAAACTAACATTTTTCCTTTTTAAAACTCCTTCCTGTATTCCTAGGAGGACCCTTAAGATTGCGGGGAGGTCTTTCATCCAAAGTACCCTGGATGCTTTTGAATCTGTCTCCTCCAAATGACAGCTCATAACTCCATCTTTAGCTCCTGGGCATCTAGATCACACACCTCAGCTTCCCTCTTCTGAGGGCTTGCCTTATTCCTACTAAGGCTGTTTTGATCAGGATAGAAAACAGTCCCATGCTGACTTGCTGTTTTGGCATATCTAGTTGAGGGAAAATGCTCATGCTTTCTCTGATCCTCAACATTCAGGAGATGCAGACCACTCCTAGCATAGCACACTCTTAGCTCCACTGCCAGCACCAATATTATACCCGTTACAAGTTTTCAGGTGTGTCAACAGCCTGCTCACTGACAGCTTGAGGATGCTCCCAGGGACACATACCTAGTTGTCTGCATTGTCTATGGAAGCCCCTTTCCCTAGGCTTGAAATGAGGGCCAAGCAACTCTACCTGATGCCCCAGGGTGGGGTGAGTGCCACTCTTAGCTCATTGAAAGCTTTCTCCTGAAATTCCCTTCTAGTTTTATTTTTATCTTGACCTTTCCACCTTGGTGATGGGTTAAGAGTTACAAAACCAGTTTTTGGAAACCTCCTTTGCAAGTCCTGCATCCTTCACCTGTGGAAGGTGGACATAGTTGACATGTATTGTCTTGGGGGCCAAACGCAAAACTGAGTCTGAAATAGTTCCCTTTTAACCTCCCGTTATGTGCAGATTTAACAAATTCAGTGCCTTTCTTAAAGTAAAAGGTACATCCAGACACTGGAGTGTAGTGCTAAAACAAACTATTAGGGAATTGAAATGACTGTAAAAGAACATAATGAACAAACAGAAATAATCCAACCAGCACCTTAGTTTTGATTCTGGCATTGCTTTTTACTCTAGAAGCAAGAGTTGAAAGAAACTGACCTGCATTTTAAAATATATTTTTTAATGCTCACGTAATATGCTATATTTCTTCAAATATGTTAAAAATAGAAACTCAAGAGTTGGATGGCATCATGGTTAGGGAAGAAAAATTCTGTAACTGGAATAGATGGTTGTAGTAATTCACATGTCTCGATTTGTATTCTAGTCATAGCATACTTCTTAAAAGGGTGGTAAAAATAATGTGTTTTCTCTTTCCCACTTCATTTGTCTAATTTCTGTAACATACACCCTCACAATGAATTATTGACTCAGGGACAAGAGGTAGAGAAATTACAGAGGTTGCTAAGAATACCTGCTGACACTTATTTTCTACTTCTGCTTTAGAAGTTGCTTAGAAAATCTAATCAAGGCAGGCTTACATCCAGTAGAAACTCTCTGTTTCTACTGGATGTGCTTTGGAGCAGGTTTTTAAGAGAGAGCTTTCCCCATGGAACAGTGACCATATTGGGGAAAGAAGAGCTCAGGAGACATGAGTTATGCTTCTCTTGCCTGGGGAGGTGTTTGCTTAAAAGACATGCTGCCCAAGTATTTAAGCCTTCAGGTTAGCCTTTTTCCAGTTGTTGGCAGAGTGAATGAGCATGAACTGTATTTGATGAACTACAATTAACACAAATACTCATTTTGAAGCAGATAAAATTATTTTGAAACTGGAGGAAAATAGTTTCATAAGAGAAACTTGTACTTCCTATGAAAGGACTGGATTTTTTTGCTCCATGTTTTTAGTAAAGTTTAGTCAAATTTAGTTTAGTTCACCTAGAACGAACACAGAACAATTTGGAAATACATTTTTATTCCTTTTTTTAAACTAGAGGTTAGCAAACCCTGGCAGAAAAACCAAATGTAGCCTGATATCTGTTTTTGTAAATAAAGATTTATTGGAACATAGTCGTGCTCGTTTGTTTACAAATTGTCTCTGGCTACATTTGCATTGCAACAGCATTGTTAAGTAGTTGGGACAGAGACCGTATGGCCTGCAAAGCCTAAAATATTTACTATCCCACTCTTTACAGGAAAAGTTTGCAGATCCCTGTTCTAGATTAATGAAAGTACTCAATATCAGTGTTTTTGTGGTTATATATGGCATAAATGGCTATTAATTCTCTGAATTATTATTAATTTTAAATATTTCAGTATCTTTTGTACTTGATTATATATCTTATTAAAATAACTGAATTAATTCTGAAAATTGGTCTGGCCTGTTTGCCTAATGGACAATACACTGGACATTACAAAACTAATTTCTGCTTTTCAAATCCCTTGGACAGTAAAATAATTTATTTGTTGATTTGCATTTTGCCACTTATGAGCACCTTGGGAGGACATTGTGTAGTAGAAAGCATACTGTCAGCACTCACGTCCAAAATGTTTTCTAGATTTATTGGAACAATTTAAAATGTCAGTGAAAAGAAATACTTTTCTTCCTTCGTGTCCTTTGGTTTTCTATGATGGCTGGATGCATTCACTCCTTGGGGCATTCATGTTCCTTCCACGTAAAGGGCAGAGTTAAGGTTACTCTATGGGTCATTTGCCTCTTCAGGGTTGTTTGATCCTTCTCAAGAGAAGATTATTTTAATGTGTTGCAGGAGATGCTGCCTGATAACTGAGGCTGATGTGTTGAGCACTGTAAGAACCAGACTGGGGACAAGAATTGACTCATTTATTCATTTATACTTATGTTTATTCAACAAACGTTGAAGGCATGGTTTACTAGATTCTGTGCTCTCAAAGATTTCATAGTCTCTTACAGGAGATGGACACAAAGCATATGATTATCATATATTGTGTTAGGCAAGATGATTGAGTTATAGTCAGGATATTATAGGAGAGAAGGGGCATCTAACCCACCATGGGGAGAGGGCAATCAAGGAAAGCTATTTGAAAGAGGCTAAATCCAGATCAATAAATCCAGGACATTCTGTCAGAAATTCAGGTGGAGATGTCTGGCAGGTGGATTTGAGTCTCAATCTGGGATAGAGATAAGGATTTTGGTGTCTTTATTCTAGGAATGGCAGTTAAAACCCTGAGAGCTGATGAGAGCCTGAAGAGTGGGAAGAGGGCTCAGCATGGGAAAGGCCAACATTTAAGGATCAGAAAGAGATGCATAAAGGAAACAAGGAAGGGGTCAGAGAGATAATTAGGAGTATCAAGAGAACAAAAGACAAGAATGTTTAGAGACTGAGTGAGGGGAAGGAGATGGTCAATGGAAAGATGGAAAATCCAGGATTGATCAGGGACTGGCAATGTAGGAGGCAGAGGGGAGATGGAATTCATTTCAAATATAATCTAATGTAAACTACTTATGTGTTAAACAAGATGACCTAAAACTTAGTTTCAGGCTGTTGTTTAAAGTAGGCTCGAATAAGTAAGTTGATTTCCTATATTTGTAAAAGCTAATAATTTTTATTTAATCAAACACACATTTACTGAGCACTTATTTTGTACTAGGTGCTATAACAGGTTGGCACCCCAAGGGATAAACTATGAGGGATACAAAAATGATCAAAAAGTGAAGTAGTAATATTTGAGCTAAGCCCTGGAAAATGGGGAGGGATGGAAGTACGTATAAGTCAAGAATAGGCAAGAGTTAGAGCAAAAACACAGTGCATGAAACCCCAGGACACTGTCAGTCTTGAATTACTGTTCTTGACTATGTCTGTCTCCACCACCAGACTCTCTCATGCTGAGGACTGTGATTTATAGGGCCTCACATGGTGTTTTGCATGTTGGATTTACTCAATTAATGTTTGCTGTATGAATGAAACTTGAGAAACAGAAACATCATAATTATTACTTATTCCGTAGTCTTGTCTGTGCTGGCCTCAGTAATAAAGCAAAAACTAACTTAAAGACTAGCATTCCTATGTTCATTAGTAAAACAGGTAATAGGTAAATTACCTTCTTGATTTGACTTTTGAGAATGACATGTTAGAACTTATAAATGAATCAAATACATGTAATTTATAATGTTACTATATGATATGAAAACAATTTGAGATAGAAGTCACAAATATGAAGTTTCTTAAGACTTTGATCAAAACAACAAAATTTCTTTGAGATTTTTTTTTTAAAATTTTTGTTTTGCAACAACAGCTAACCAAAGATGTGATCTTCTTTACATGACAATGTTGAAGCCAATTTATTTATTAGCATGTTAGTGGTTATATTTGTTTTATATTTTGAAGTGAACTATGGCCTTCTTTTAGGACTGAAAAATAACTTCGTGGTGTACAGATATTTTAGATTAACCAAGGGTACTTGTTAACAAAAGCTATTATTTTATAGCTGCATCTCCGTGTTTGATTTGAGAAATTTGGGAATTAAATTTACAATACAAATTTCATTAGTAGAATTACATAGCCAATTTGGAGAGGTTCTATTTAATGTGCTACCTTGATTTAGAATGAACGATTTAGAAATATGAAGAGTTGACTGGGCATGGTGGCTTACGCCTATAATCCTAGCACTTTGGGAGGCTGAGGTGCGATTGCTTGAGCTCAGGAGTTTGAGACCAGCCTGGGCAACATGGCAAAATCCCGTTCTACTTAAAAAAAAAAAAATTAGCTGGGCATGGGGACTTGTTCCTGTGGTCCCAGCTAGTCGGCGGGCTGAGGCAGGAGAATCGCTTGAGTCCAGGAGGTTGAGGCTTCAGTGAGCTGTGTTTGTGCCACTACACTCCAGCCTGGGTGACAAAGTGAGACCCTGTCTGAAAAAACAAAAACAACAAAAAAAAGAAGAAATATGAAGAGTTAGATAAATGATACGATAATAGCCCACATGTTTTCTTGTTGATTGTGGAAAAGGAAATAATTAACAGTATCTATTACAACCACATAGGATGTATTGATTTAAGGATTACAGTAGAAAATAATTCAAGAAATTGGAAAAGTGAAGCATGTTGTTCCATGAAGATTTCACATCCTTATTATTTATAAGTATTTGAGTTATGTGTAACTTCATTTTCTCCATTAATTTTTGATAATGATATCCAAAACAAATCTGGAGTTATTTGTTAGTTTGACCTGTGTTATCTTTGCTTCATAAATTCCTGAATTATCTAGTTTAATCTAGTTCTTATTTCACAAATGATGGAAGTCAGATTAAGCAGTTTGTTTAAATGACCCGCAATGAATTATAGAGATAGGTCACCATTTTATGCTAACGGGTTGGCAAGAAAAATTCGTGAAATTTTACAGGCTTCATGTTGCAATTGTCTATAAATACACTTCCATAAATGAAAATATACAGGTTTGTCCATTGCATCATTATAAATGTAATTTAAAAATTAATTTTCTAAATTGTTTTATGCAAGTAAGCAAGCAAGCAAAATAAATAAGAACTCATATATTTTCTTGTCTTTTTTTCTCCCCTGCCCAATAGGACCAGACATATTATCAATCATTTCAGGTTTCAGAATATGGTAAGAGTTCCTCAATCTATTTTGGAAGAAAAAAACATTTGTTACTTTCAGCAGAGACTAGATAAATTTTTAAGAGATGTGTTATTTGAAGTAAAAATCTCAATGGAGTTAAAATTCTGGTGTTTTTTAAAGGCCTAACCATATTTTTTTCCTTTGTAAAAATTCTAAAATCTCATTATACAGAAAAAAGTAGAAAAAAATCACCTATAGTTGTATTATGCTAGTCTTTTTCTTATCCACAACATGATTTTTCTATTTTTCTACTTCGTTGTGATCATAAAATATTTAAAATGTTGCACTTAAAAATACTTAACAAATTCTCTTCCATATTTTTCATTTGATTGGCATTGGTAAAGATGGTCTGTTTCTCAGGTAAATCCTCTTCTTGCAGGTGCCATACTTACAATATCTGTTAGAAACCCATAGATAAAAACAGTGGGGCCCATCTATGTTGTTGGTGAATGGAGAGGAATGAGAGATGAGACTGAAAGCATAGGATCTTAGTATTAGTTATAATTTGAATAGTTATTTTGAGGTTGCACATGCAGTTTTTCATTTGATTTGACCTTTTTGAGATTGGGTTTTATTTAGGCAGTAGAAATTATAATATACAGGTAGTAATACCTCAGGCTCTGTGGGCCATATGTCTCTGTCGTTACTACTCAATTTTGCCTTGGTAGCATGAGAGCAGCCAAAGATAATATGTACATGAATGTTGCTTGAGAGTGGTGCAGTAAACTTTATTTTATGGGCATGAAAATTTGAATTTCATATAATTTTCATGTGTCATGAAATATTATTCTTCTTTTGATTTTTTTTCAACCAGTTAAAAATTGTAAAAAATGTTCTTGGTTCATGCTGGCCATAGTTTGCTGAACTCTGATCTGTAACTGCTCTCCAGTAGCGGGGCCACTTGCCATGTGTGGCTGTTGAGCACTTCAAATGTGGCTAGTCCAAATGGAGACACCAGATGTCAAAGACTTAGTACGAGAAAAATGAAAGAAAGAAAAATAGTTCATTAATAACCATTTTTAAATTTTGATTATTTGTTGAAACGATAATATTTTAGATATATAGGGTTAAGTAAAATATAAAAATTATTTCACCTGCTTATTTTTACTTTTAAAATTTGGCTACTAGAAATGAAAAATTACACATATGGCTCCCACTTTATGTCTTTTGGACAGCCCTGATCTAGAAGAAGTCATAGCGGACCAACATTTTTATAGGCTATCTTTATATCCCACTGTGGTGGTATGCTGGGTGGTTGTATGTTGTTGAATGAGGTATAGTGGAGGTGGGGAATTGATTGCAAACCTATGATGTTTGAGGAAGAGTCATTTGGATTTTCCTGGTGGTGGGGTTGCGGGGACAGGGGTCATAGTTGACTCACGTGACTTTTTGGTCTCCCTGTCCTAGACTGATCTAGAGTCTAGGAGTGTCTTGGTACATTCAGGGCCGTTAGCCTTGATTGGAGCTGAAGGTCTGCCCTATATTGTTGACCATTTGGCTTTTTTGATACTTCTCTTATGTTAATTGAATGGTGAGGTGCCTTGTTATGAGAGTGGCCTGTTTCTTTGGTCAGAGAACTATAGAAAAAAAGTTTTATAGACTGTAAAGAAACACACAGTTTTTACTCTGGCAGAGTGCTTTGTATCAATTATAGTATTAGTACTTATAAAATAGTTTATACCTTAATTATTATTATTATTTTTTGAGACGGAGTCTTACGGTGTCACTCAGGCTGGAGTGCAGTGGCATGATCTCAGGTCACTGCAACCACTGCCTTCTGGGTTCAAGCGATTCTCCTGCCTCAGCCTCCTGAGTAGCTGGGATTACAGGCATGCATCACCACGCCCAACAATTTTTGTATTTTTAGTAGAGACAGGATTCACCATGCTGGCCAGGCTGGTCTTGAACTCCTGACCTCAGGTGATCCACCTGCTTCAGCCTCCCGAGTTCTAGAATTACAGGCGTGAGCCACTGCTCCCAGCCTCATACCTTAATTATATAAAGCTGACCAAACTAGGGATTTCTAGTTTTGGGTGAAACAAAGGGCTTTTCATCTGTCTTAATATGTATTTGGATTCTAATGAATTTAAGTTCAAATAGTACAAATTATCAACTCCTTCACAACAATTTTATTTTTCATTTTATTCAGTGGAAGATGATAGTGAAGTAGATTCTTTAAAAGATTTACCCTTGCTTCTTCATCTCAAAAAAAAAAAAGAAGATTTACCCTTGCTTTTCTTTTCCAGTGTTACCAAAATTTGAAGTGACTTTGCAGACACCATTATATTGTTCTATGAATTCTAAGCATTTAAATGGTACCATCACGGCAAAGTAAGTGTCATTTTTCTTTTGATATGACTCGAAACCATTATAAAACTGTATGACCAAAAGCTGATTATATACTTCAGAATATTAGGGCAATTTTTGCTTATTAAAATACCTTAGTGGACAGTAAATGACTATTTATAATAAATAATTAAGCATGGGACAGCTCTCCACATTTCTCTGCATCTATCGCTCTGCTTGCAAGCCGACCCAGTCTTGAAATATTTCCCATATTTCTTAGACTTATTAAGGGATTTATATTATAGATAGCACTGTTTTTTTTTCAGATGACATGGAATTGAAGTAACTGATCTTTACTTAAATTCTATTTTTTTCCATTGATAATGGAGATAGAGCTCTTGGGGGAGAGAATTGGTTGCCTTATTGCAATTAACGGATGAGTAAATAATCCACATTTATCCATTACGTCACATCATACGAACACAGAGACTTCCAACCCACCTAACACAACAGATCTATGGTGGCTGTCATGATTTTGACTCACTGGGTTGAATAATGCATGGCATTTTGTTTTGCTGAGGCAAAAAGCATCGTCAGAGTTCCAGACTAATGGTTCTCTGAAGTGCAGGCTGGGATTGCCCTCAGGTAATTCAGGACTCTTCTCTTGTAGCTTGAGAGTGAAGTTCAGATTCTTCAGTTTATCTTGCAGGGCTCTTTTCTGGATTCATGTCTTTTGAAACATTCCACCTTTCTCTACTCCAGCCCATTCTCTACTGTCCAAAACTCCATTCTGAAATTTTACTTTAGCTTCTAAAAATGTAAAATGTTTTTTTCTGACTAATAGGCCATTACGTAGGTAATTTCAAGGCTTACTACTTGCCCCCAACCCTCCTTATACCCCTCATAATACTAGTCACACAGAGCTGCTGTTTGCTCGTCCACCTTTCCGAAGGTGGCTCTGTGTCTTGTGTACTATAGCACCTTGGTGCCTACTACAGTGCCAACCGTAGAGTAGGTATCCAATATATACCTACTGAAAGAACAAATAGGCCAGGCACAGTGGCTCACACCTGTAATGCCAGCACTTTGAGGGGCTGAGGAGGGTGGATCACTTGAGACCAGGAGTTTGGGGCCAGTTTGGCCAACATGGCAAAACTCCATCTCTACTAAAAATACAAAAATTAGCTGGGCATGGTGGCACACTCCCAGCTACTTGGGAGGGTGAGGCATGAGAATTGCTTGAACCTGGGAGGCAGAGGTTGCAGTGAGCCAAGACTGTACCATTGCACTTCAGCCTGGGTGATAGAGGGAGACTTTGTCTCAAAAAAAAAAAAAAAAAAAAGAAAGAACAAATAGATAAGCAACATGACCCTTAAGATTTCAACTCTAAGCTGTATGTAGCACAGCAAAGGTCTTCATACCAAATCAAAAGCCAGGTATTTGGAGTTCTGTGGATATAGGAAAAAAGAAATTCAGTTTCTCTTATATCCTCATTCAACAATCAACACAGAAGACTTCTGTGACTTCTGGTCATGAAGAGCTGGGTGAGGATTTCTCCCCACCAAAACCCAATCAATCAGTTCTGCAGGGGACACCAGCTGGGTCTCCTCTAGTTCAATTCAAGTCTGACACTATCTACTGGGAGACAGCATCAGATCATAGATGAGGACTTGCTCCAAGACTGCCCCCCACTGCAGATGCCACTCACAAGTTATAGATTGTCACCTGTACTTCTGACTGATTGGCTGTAAATCGGAGTTCCCACTATCTTCTTTTTGGGTTTGACTAATTTGCTGGAGCTGCTCACAGGACTCAGGAAACACTTCACTGGCTTATTACAAAGGATTTTACAACGGATAGAGATGAAGAGCTGGAAGAGATACGTCAGGCGAGGCATGTGGGAAGCAACACGGAGCTTCCATGCCCTCTCTGAGCATGCCGCCCTCTAGGAACCTCCATGTTTTCAGCTCTCTGGAAGTTCTACAAAGCCTGTCCTTTTGGGTTTTTATGTTTTCTTTTCCTTTTTTTTTTTTTTTTTTTGAGACGGAGTCTCGCTGTTGCCCAGGCTGGAGTGCAGTGGCGCGATCTCGGCTCACTGCAAGCTCCGCCTCCCGGGTTCATGCCATTCTCCTGCCTCAGCCTCTCCGAGTAGCTGGGACTACAGGCGCCCACCACCACGCCTGGCTAATTTTTTGTATTTTTAGTAGAGACGGGGTTTCACCGTGGTCTCGATCTCCTGACCTCGTGATCCACCCGCCTCGGCCTCCCAAAGTGCTGGGATTACAGGCGTGAGCCACCGCGCCCGGCCTCTTCTCCTTTTTTTTTTTTCATTTACCACTGATCAGAAGGGAAGGTATTATTTTATAATGTTTTTGTCCTTTTTTGTGCTATGGCTGCTTTCAGAGAAAAAAATTCCTTGTTTTGTTAATGATACTATCCTAGAATATTTTGATATTTTATTTTATTTTTTTAAGTGAGGAAGTCTCACTCTCTCACAGGCTGGAGTCCAGTGGTGCAGTCATAGCTCACTGCATCCCTGAACACCTGGGCTCAAGCGGTCTTCCCACCTCAGCCTCCCAAGTAGCTAGGACTACAGGTGGGAGCCACCATGCCTGGCTAATTTTTTTCCTTTATGGAGATGGGGTCTTGCCATTTTCTCCAGGCTGGTCTTGAACTCCTGGCCTCACATGATACTCCTGCCTTGGTCTCCTAAAGTGCTGAGACTACAGGCATGTTCCACCACTCCTGGCCTGATCTGCTTTTTAAAAATTAGTCAAGCTTTTATTTTCTGAGTGATTAACTTATCCCAAATGTTTCCAGGTTCTATTTGGGACAATAATTGTATCTTTGTTTCACAATTATTATAACCAGCTTGGTGTTTGGAAAACTAAATCTGCTTCACATTAAAGTCAAAATTAAAAATTTTTGTGTCTGAGAGTACTTTAAATTATATTTGGATTTTAAAGATCCTTTTACTACCATGTGGTATAACTCTGTTAAAATACAATATCCTGGCATTCTAGTTTTGCTTTTATTTAATCTTTAGCACAACACAAGTAGAGTCAGGTTTCGAAGACTCTTGAATGAGTGAATTTGATGCTAAGGTTGCTAACCAGGGTTTCCACTGACTTTACTGTTTTTGTTTGGAAGTGCGGTGCATTTGAACTTGGGTTTTTTTTTCTTCTTAGTTTGGAATATGCTATATTTTAAGATTTGCTTTTGAGTTGAGTTGATCCAGATGAGGGGCTGTTTCTGTGTTCAGTTAATGGATTTAGGAAGCAGCCGTTTACTGCTGGGATTTATAGACTGCAAAGCAAAATTGACTTCCATGTCTGGCTCAGCATTTCACAATAGAGGTAGAAGCAACCCAGGAAATGTACTTAAAAAAGGCTTTCTGGCAGTAAAATGTATTGCCTCTTCTTCACATGAAGAGCCTTTCCTATAATGAGAGACGATAAAATTAATACATAGAAAGAAAAGTAGCAGAGAATATTTGACTCACGAAGCTAAGTTTGGGCCAGGTGAGGTGGCTCGTGCCTATAATCCCAGCACTTTGGGGGGCCAAACTGGGTGGATCACTTGAGGTCAGGAGTTTGAGACCAGCCTGGCCAATATGGTGAAACTCCATTTCTACTGAAAATACAAAAATTAGCTGGGTGTAGTCGCAGACACCTATAATCCCAGCTGTTCGGGAGGCTGAAGCAGAAGAATCGATTGAACCCGGGAGGCAGAGGTTGCAGTGAGCCGAGATAGCGCCACTGCACTCCAGCCTGGGTGACAGAGTGAGACTCTGTCTCAAAAAATAAAACAAAATAAGATAAAATTCTCTGGACATGGTGCTGTGCGCTTGTCATCCCAGCTACTCAGGAGGCTGAGGCAGGAGAATCTCTTGAACCCCCGAGGTGGAGGTTGCAGTGAGCCGAGATATGCCACTGCATCCAGCCTGGGCGACAGAGCGAGACTCCGTCTCAAAAAAAAAAAAAAAAAAAAAAAAAAACAAAAACACACACACACACACACACACACACACAAACCCAGAAACTAAGTTTGGTACTATGGATTTAACAAATTATTCTTATTTTAAATTTTTCAGCAAAAAATCAATTTTTGACAGCCACGAGCACATTTGGTGCTCCAGAATCTGTGGTCTAATAAACCTTCCTGGCTAATAACAGAACATGCAGCAATAGACCATGGTGATTGCACCATCAGCTGACATTTAAAAATCTTGTAAAGCTGCGAAGTTTCGTGGGCATTCAGTTAATGGGCCAGTCCAGATTTCTAGGAGTGAAAGATTTATGTAATCTTTAAAAAATCTTTGGACAGGAAACTGTCACTCCCAGTTATGATCAGGTATTTTCTGGAGTCTTTCAGATGGTCAGAGGTTGGGCAGAGTATGTGTTAAGAACTGTTTTAAGCCACTATAGTTAAAAGTCTTCCCATTTTGGAAACTTAATTTCAAGGATCACCATTTATTTTTTATTTATTTATTTATTTTTTGAGATGGAGTCTCGCTCTGTTGCCCAGGCTGGAGTGCAGTGGCACGATCTTGGCTCACTGCAGCCTCCACCTCCTGGGTTCAAATAGTTCTCTGCCTCAGCCTCCGAGTAACTGGGATTACAGGCACCCACCACCAAGCCTGGCTAATTTTTTTGTATTTTTAGTAGAGATGGGGTTTCACCATCTTGGCCAGGCTGGTCTTGAACTCCTGACCTCGTGATCCACCCACCTTCGCCTCCCAAAGTTCTGGGATTACAGGCGTGAGCCACTGTGCCCATCCAGGATCACCATTTATTAAAGACATTTTTATTGGGTTTAGTTTAAAAAATTATAGCAGGAGTATGTTTTTAATGTAACTTTTTTCTTTTTAAAATTTTCTCTTTTTAGTGTTTTGCCATCCCATAATGTATTTTTTTTAATTTATTTATTTTGAGACAGAGTCTTGCTGTGTTGCCCAGGCTGCAGTGCAGTGATGCGATCTCGGCTCACTGCAGCCTCCACCTCCTGGGTTCAAGCAGTTCTCGTGCCTCAGCCTCCAAAGTAGCTGGGACTACAGGTGCCTGCCACCATGCCCAGCTAATTTTTGTATTTTTATTTTTATTTATTTATTTATTTTTTAATTTTATTATTATTATACTTTAAGTTTTTGGGTACATGTTTTTTAGTAGAGATGGGGTTTCCCTGTGTTGGCCAGGCTGGTCCTGAACTCCTGACCTTGTGATCTGCCCACCTTGGCCTCCAAAAGTGCTGGGATTACAGGTGTGAGCCACTGCGCCCAGCCTAATTTTTAAGATTTTTTAAGATGTTAGATTGCTAATGTATGCTATTGAAAGTAGTATTTTTATTGTGTTCTGACAATATCAAGTTGATACATAAAAAGACTATGTTTATAATTATTCAGGTATACATATGGGAAACCAGTGAAAGGAGATGTAACACTTACGTTTTTACCTTTATCCTTTTGGGGAAAGAAGAAAAATATTACAAAAACATTTAAGGTAACTTTTGCAGACATTTTATAACTTGTGATGGGTAAAATATGTGTATTTTTCTAGAAATAAGATTTAGTACTGAATTAACAAAAAGTTAAGTGTAAGAAAATCAAGAGCTTTCAAGTATTGAACAAATGAGAATTTATGCAATTATAGCGATTAAAATGGTAGCAGAGCTATCATATTGTTGTAACTTAGTTTGAGTTTTATTTCTAAAATCTGAATTGCTAAAATGATAAATAATACTGAACTTTTAAACAAAACAGATAAATGGATCTGCAAACTTCTCTTTTAATGATGAAGAGATGAAGAATGTAATGGATTCTTCAAATGGACTTTCTGAATACCTGGATCTATCTTCCCCTGGACCAGTAGAAATTTTAGCCACAGTGACAGAATCAATTACAGGTTTGTAGACTTCAAAGTGAAGGTAAAACTTTTTATGTGACACTGCTTTATCATCTTTCTTACTATAACTGGCACTTTTATTTGGGAGCATCATTGACTTTCTAAAGATGCTATTTAATGTTGAAATTGTTATGACTGTTAGTCTAAGTTGCAGGATGATTTTACAATGGGTGACCTTATTTTCTATGAAAGTCACTACTTCAACCACATATAGCTCTTTGTAATTTTTTTTTTCCATTTCTATTCTTTCCTCCTGAAAACTACATGGAAAGGCTTACATTTTCAGCTGGCAACCTTCTTTTTAAAATCACTGAACTCTCAGCTGTTTCTAGACAGTTTTCACTTTTAATACGAAAATAAAATTGAGTTTCTTGGACCTTTCTGTTACTATTTCAACAACTTTAGCCAATTCCCGAAAGAGCAAAAGACTATTCTTTCATTGGCCTTAATTTGCTGCTGTTGTACATGTCACTGTGGTAGAATGGCAGCAATGGTGCTTAGAAGAGATCTGTAGAGAACATAATAGAACTGTGTGGTGCTTGTAGTGTCAAAGCCAATATGGGAATGAGGCTTATGTGCCCTGATACTTTTAACCCTTTTCGCAATAGGTTAGATGGAGAGATTTGGTGGATAGAAGCTTTTGGTGAAACATTACTTTTGCTTTCTAAATTGTGCAATTTCCAAAAAAGGTATTTCAAGAAATGCAAGCACTAATGTGTTCTTCAAGCAACATGATTACATCATTGAGTTTTTTGATTATACTACTGTCTTGAAGCCATCTCTCAACTTCACAGCCACTGTAAGTTGGTATATTTATTTCCAGTCCATAGCAGTAAGTTCAGCTTAATGAAATAGAATGGGAAATAATATTTTCAATGCTTTCCTAAAAATTTAAGCCAAAAAGTGTATAACTTTGTCTCTTTAGATATGTGGGCCATGTAGATTTGTTTCCAAATGACCTTTGTCTATTTTTTCTAAAAAAGTAGTTTTCAACAGCAATAAAAATATTTTTTTCGAAGATGTATTTTTTTACAAGCAATTTAAGTTAGATGTGGATTGCTACACTGAAGCTTTTATTAATTAATTGAAATAATTACATGGTAGTCAAAAATTTCAATTTCAATTTGGTTTTTATAATGATTAATTGTAGTTCTAGCAAAGATGTTACATTAAAAAGTTATCAACAAATCTCATTTTTTGGAGATAATGTTGAATTAACACATTATTTGTGTGAATTTTGACAATGAGCAAGGCATGGTGTTGGGCAGGGCTATACAGCCAAGAAGGGCTCAGTCCCTACCCTCAGGTTCACAGTTTTTGTAATGGTGACAGGGAAAGATATACTTAACTATAACTCATGGCAGATTAAGATTAGTGTTACAAATTAATTTCTGTAGGGATTTAAAGCAGGGGTTGCTAAACTTTTTCTGCAAAGGGCTAGACAATAAATATTTTCAGCTTGGTGGCCATGTGGTCTTTGTCACAGCTACTCAGCTCTGCTGTTGTAGCGTGAAAGCAGCCATAGCCAATTTATAAATAAGTGAGAGTGGAATGTGTTCCAGTAAAACTTTATTTACAAGCATACTGGATTGGCCTATCAGCTTGCAGTAGTCGGCTGATCTCTGATTTAAAGAAAGGAGGAGTCAGGCCGGGCATGGTGGCTCATGCCTGTAATCCCAGCACTTTGGGAGGCAGAGGCAGGCAGATCACCTGAGGTCAGGAGTTCGAGACCAGCCTGACCAACATGGAGAAACCCCGTCTCTACTAAAAACACAAAAAATTAGCCGAGTGTGGTGGCACATGCCTGTAATCCCAACTACTCAGGAGGCTGAGGCAGAAGAATCGCTTGAACCCGGGAGGCAGAGGTTGTGGTGAGTGGAGATTGCACCATTGTACTCCAGCCTGGGCAACAAGAGCAGAACTCCATTTCAAAGAAAAAAAACAAAACAAAACTAAAACAACAAAGAAAGAAAGAATGGAGGGGTCACTTGTTGAATAGGTCGGTAGATGTTTTAGGTAGTTTCTGATTTCAATGATCTTAATTTAGGCAGTTTGAAAAGGTAAGTTTAAAAAATTGAGGCTGCAAATGGTAATTTCTGAGTGAGTAGAGTAAAACCATGGGCGTTCAGGGAGGGAGAGTTGGCTGTGGGATAGCCATGGGGGTTATTATGGGATGCTTTATGGAAGAGGATGGTCTAAACTGTTTTTTAAAAGATTAGTTAGGTTTTAAATGCTTGGGCATGGGAGTGGGAGGTGGGGAGCAAGATAAGAAGTGAGACAAGGAGAGGTCTGGCTGGCAAGTTCAGGGTGCACTCAGGTAGTGTTTGAGGGACACTGCTCAGGCTGTGTGCAGGAGGATGGCTGTAGCCCAGGAGTGAGGGGATGGGCAGCCTTGTGGTGGTAGCTGTGGGAGTGGAGAGGATGGAAGAGAGAAGCATAGGACTTTGGTGTTCATTGGATTTGGGGGGTGGGGAGAGGGAGGGAAAATTCAGAAATGTAAAGTCTTGCAGAATCATGATGTTAGCAAAAATAGGCAAATGACATGTTTGCTCATTTTAGATGTGTAAATTCAAGGTGTCCAGGATATCCAAGTAGAAATTTCCTGCAGGTAATTGGAGGTGTTGGGCATGAACCCCAGAGCAAGGCGAGGATGGGAATTTTGGCTTTAGGGTACAATCACAGAGATGACAAGCTAAGCAATAGGAGTGCTGAGACCTTGGAGGAAGGGAGAAGAACAGTTGTCCAAAATTCCCACATTTAGGGAGAGGGAAGAGGAACTGAAAAGGACACTGAGAGGATGCAGAAAGAGAGGTAGGAAGTGAAGGGGGTTGTTTTGGAGCCGTGGAAGGTAAGGGAATCCATAATATTAACAAGGGAGTAATCAGTGATGTTGGATGCCTCCTAGAGAGACGCCACTGAATCTGGATATTATAGTGCTACCAATAATTTTTGAGAGTTCAATTTCATGAGAATACTACAGATGGAAACTATTTAATTGTATTTAAATCCTTTGTGTTTTTAAGATGTTTTGTTTTGACCATTAGGTGAAGGTAACTCGTGCTGATGGCAACCAACTGACTCTTGAAGAAAGAAGAAATAACGTAGTCATAACAGTGACACAGAGAAACTATACCGAGCACTGGAGCGGATCTAACAGTGGAAATCAGAAAATGGAAGCTGTTCAGAAAATAAATTATACTGTCCCCCAAAGTGGAACTTTTAAGATTGAATTCCCAATCCTGGAGGACTCCAGTGAGCTACAGTTGAAGGTGCCATCTGTTTCCCATCATTGTGTCACTGCAACAACACCATTACAATTGTAATCTTGTGGTAGGCACTCAACCTGTCAGAACTGAAAGTACATAGGAAGTGGACACGTTTCTATTTTACAGAATGGAGGAGAGTGGTAAAAGTTATTTAATGACAGTGGCTGAAGGTCAGACTAAATTTTTTCTTGTAAGTTCATTTTGAAGAGCACAGTAAAATATAGCAATGTGAAGATATGATGGAGAATTTCCTCAAATTCCCAGTCTAGTGTTTGAGGTCAGTCATTTGAAATTTTATTTTGGCAGGAACTGAAATGAAATATAAATATATATACATATATATATACATATATATGTATATGTGTGTGTGTATATGTGTGTGTATATATATTCCTTTCCTGTGCTTTAAAGCTATCAGTTTCTTTACAGTATACGCTATAAAATGATGAAAATCCAATGTCTGGTGAATGTATTTTTCTTGCATTAAAAAAAAGTGAAGATGAATTTGGTCTTTAATAATTGTTCAGCAGGTAGCATCTTTTCTCAAGGTGTTACTAAAGATGAACATTTACAGCTCCTTTTTCTTTTATTATAGGCCTATTTCCTTGGTAGTAAAAGTAGCATGGCAGTTCATAGTCTGTTTAAGTCTCCTAGTAAGACATACATCCAACTAAAAACAAGAGATGAAAATATAAAGGTAATGCTTACAACTCACTTGAGAATTACAGTATAATTGGACTATCTTGCTTTGGATATGTACATATTAATTAAGTTTTTTTTCTAGGTGGGATCGCCTTTTGAGTTGGTGGTTAGTGGCAACAAACGATTGAAGGAGTTAAGCTATATGGTAATCTCTTATAGAATCTAAACTTATGATCTATTATAGAATCATCTTTTTATTCACTTTTGAGTTCAGGGGTACATGTGCAGGTTTGTTATATAGCTAAACTCATGTCTTGGGGGTTTGTTGTACAGATTATTTCATCACCCAGGTATTAAACCTAGTACTCATTAGTTATTTTTCCTGATCCTCTCCCTCCTCCTACCCTCCACCCTCCCATAGGCCCCAGTGTCGGTTGTTCCCCTCTATGTGTCTATGTGTTCTCATCATTTAGCACGCACTTATAAGTGAGAACATGTGGTATTTGGTTTTCTGTTCCTGCATTAGTTTGCTAAGGATAATGGCCTCCAGCTCCATCCATCTTCCTGCAAAGGACATGATTTTATTCTTTTTTATAGCTGCATAGTATTCCGTAGTGTATATGTACCACATTTTCTTTATCCAGTCCACCTTTGATGGGCATTTAGGTTGAGAATCATCTTAAATGGTGTCTACCTTATATCTACACTAAACTTATTAATTTTTATAACTCAGCTTCATACCTTTTTAGCCTGTCCTTTTTACATTGCAATCAAATAAAAACCCTTTTTTATTTCTTCACCTATATTTGCATTTCCAATTTAAAATAGATAACTAAATCTCGTTTTATGTTTAAAATTTAAACTTCTATTTGATAAGCAATATATATTCATTATAGAAAATTATACAATGTAAGAAAAGTGAAAAAGAAAATAAAAAGTGTTATCCATGACCATGTAATTTTGCTAATTCAACTTTCCCAATGGTGCCCTGTATTCCTTGCAATCAAAAATAGATTCTTGACTGTGAAGCTACTGTTGCTCCAATCAGTATTACTTTAATCTTACCATTTTCTGTTTCTCAGTGTATGCTCTCTGTGTTTGTTAGAGAGGTTTTCCTGCATTCCAAAAGACTTTGAAGCTGGTTTAATTCAAGAATTTGTGTGCATGCATACAATTATGACTAATTAGCTTCAGATGAGATCCTACTAGGTTTGGCAATAAATTAAACCCATCTACTATTCTTTTCAGGTAGTATCCAGGGGACAGTTGGTGGCTGTAGGAAAACAAAATTCAACAATCTTCTCTTTAACACCAGAAAATTCTTGGACTCCAAAAGCCTGTGTAATTGTGTATTATATTGAAGATGATGGGGAAATTATAAGTGATGTTCTAAAAATTCCTGTTCAGCTTGTTTTTAAAAATAAGGTAAGATTTAAGGTAATGATGTTTAAAAGAAAACTTTGTATTAGTGAAGTCTGAGAAATGTAATATTTCTTTAGAAAAGTATCATTAAACCAAATTGGTTAGAAATTTTTATTATTCTATTTCTAGAACTATGGTTAAACTTTTCAATATTTAGCACTATATCTATATTTTCACTTGCGGAGTGATTGGGGATTGATATTCTGTTTGTAAACTATGGTTCTGGTCTTTCAGACTTTAACTCAGATCATGAAGCTGTTTCAGAATTTTTCAAATGGTTGAATTAATATCGCTCAGGAGTGAAATTCCAGTGGTAACATAGAATTCGTGTGGCGTTGATATTGCAGTGATATAAAGGGTGTGGGAGGGAGTGAGACCATCTAGGATAATACGTAGAAGCAGAGCTGGGCTTTCATTAATCTATTTAATTACCTGGAAACTAGCCCAGGGCAACTTTTCAATGAGCTTGATTACCTTGCATGTGAGGATCTGTGTGGAGTCTGGTCTCCAAGTGCACCAGTGCCTTTTATAGCCTAATGTGACCAGCTTGAGTAGGAAATCCCTTTGGACCCCAGCTCTGAAAAGAAACCTGATTGCATCATCTCATGTATATCAGAATGAGCCATTGCTGTCACTAACAACTGCTGCCCTCTCCATCCTCTTATGTAAAAAATTATTCCTTTAAATAGTGATTTGCAGAGTATGGTTCTTCTATTTCTTTTTCCTTTATTTGTTAAAATATTTGAGAAATAAGAGTAGTGATCTGTACTTTCTTTTTTTAAAATTTGTATTTATTTATTTTTTGAGACTAGGTTATGAGACTGGCTAATTTTTGTATTTTTGGTAGAGACAGGGTTTTGCCATGTTGCACAGGATGGTCTCTAACTCCTGGGCTCAGGAGATCCACCTGCCTCGGCCTCTCAAGGTGCCGGGATTACAGACATGAGCCACTGTGCCAGGCCTGTACTTTACTTTTGTTGAGAATTATTACTCTCACTTTGATTGTTAAAATATAATACAAACTTCTATTTTTTTAGCTTATGAAAAGAGTTCTTAAAAAGATAACACTATGTTTTTGTTAGTGGTAGAGCACAGTTTTTGACTTCTAGTGATCCTAGTAATTGCCTGACAAAGGTGAATTTTAAAGTAGAAGTTATGGAGGCTTAAGCATCTCAGAAAGCAAGACCAGGTTCTAAAGCTAGTTACAGTGTAAAAGATCACGGACTTTGAGGGAGCAGAGTATATGAATAGCATACTTTCAAGCAATTTCTTAGCTATAAGAGATAGGAAATTACTTTCAGTTCCATTTGCAATTATTTATCTTTCTCTTATTTTTATGTGATAATCATCACATTTATAAAGAAACAACACAATTGGAAATGGAATATGTCTAAGCAAGAGAAAGTTAGTGAATGTTTATTAATGTTCAGTAATGACTATGGAATAAATGAATGAGCTGTAGGAGGGGCAAGAGATTTAGGTTTAGAAATCATCCGCACAGAAGTGCAAGTTGAAGCCGTGGGTCTCTGAGGTACAGGGTATAGAGTGAGAAGTACAAGGTCTAAGACTGAGTCTTCAACATGCTGCTCCCTCTCCCCCACGCTTTAGTGTGTAGGTGGAGAAAGTAACCTACAAACCACAAAGTGGTTTGAGAGGCATGTCAGAGAAAAATTGCACTGGACAAGTTAAACAGGTAAGGAAGGCTTTATTCAAGACTATTGCAATAGAAGAGAGAGATTAAACTCAACTCTGCTGAAACAAAAGGCAGGAGAGTTTTTAAGCACTGGGGTGAACTCCTATGAAAGTGCTGGAGGACACTGTTGGGAGGTTGGTCAATGTGATTAGGTAGTCTGTGTTTGCTAATTAGTGCTTACTGAAGTTAGGCTTCCACCCTCCCACAGAGACTGAGATCAATTGGGATTCTGTCTTTCTTGATGATTATACTTCAAAGGGATGGCTCTGAGGACCTTGAGAAAGACATGCCTGGGTTGCAAAACTGGCCAGAGGCTGGGAAAAGATTTACATCTCAAAGAGTTGGAGAAAGAATTTATAATTGCATGTTTTCTAAGATAAATCCTCTAAGAAAAGGGAGCTCAGGGGCTTATAGTTAGGAAGAAGCCTGTCTTTATAAAGTAGAGTCAACTTGAGGGGAAGGTTAAGGCCCTCTTGGTCAGGCATTATAATCACTGGCACAGCAGAATGTTGAGATAGAGCTAGATGAAATGAAAATTCCCAGTAGGGGCCGGGCACGGTGGCTCATGTCTGTAATCCCAGCACTTTGGGAGGCCAAGGCAGGCGGATCACCTGAGGTCAGGAGTTGGAGACCAGCCTGGCCAACATGGTGAAACCCCGTGTCTACTAAAAAAGACACAAAAATTAGCCGGGCGTGGAGGCAGAGGTTGCAGTGAGCCGAGATCGTGCCATTGCACTCTAGCCTGGGCAACAAGAGTGAAACTCCATCTGAAAAACAAAAAAAGAAAATTCCCAGTAGGCAGGGGCCTCATGACAAGCCCATTTGGTTCAGCAGTGATGCGATGACTGATGCTCTTTATAAAGTATGAGTAGGTCCAGGACCATGCTTTCCTGAGGGTAATGGTGGGGAAGTTTAGAAGGCCATGGAGACAGAGCCTGAGGGCCTGGACTAGTGTTTGCTCTAACCACCCCCTCCCTTGGAAAGGCCTCCCCTCACCCTCAGTCCAGGTGGTTCTATGAGTCCCCGAGGAGCTCTCCTTGCATTCACTTCTAAGTTCGTGTCACCAACATGTAGGCATCTGCAGTTTCTTTCCTCTTTTGTGTTTCTCCTTAGTATACCGGCCTTCCCCAGGTATGCTAGACACTGCTGTCTTCTACTCAGCACTGGCTGGGATCTGAGGGGTGGGAGATGGAGAAAGGGAAGAAAAAAGATACAGAATTGAAGAATAATTCAGATTTATACCACCGTGAGAAGTTCTATGACTTGCAAACACTCCAAGGATAGTTTTTTTATTCCTTTCCCTAAAGAAAGGTTACGTATGGTTTTAGAGTTATCCCTGAGCCAAGGCAAATGTAGAATCTTTGCTATATTTTGAGCCAGTGAGCTGCTATTGGCAAGAATATGCTTTAAGAAAGTGAAATAAGTCAATCCTCCTTTCTCTCTGTTTTAGATCAAGCTATATTGGAGTAAAGCGAAAGCTGAACCGTCTGAGAAAGTCTCGCTTAGGATCTCTGTGACACAGCCTGACTCCATAGTTGGGATTGTAGCTGTTGACAAAAGTGTGAATCTGATGAATGCCTCTAATGATATTACAGTGGAAAATGTGAGTTTAGCTATTTTTTCATTATGAAAATACGTATTACAAGAGAAAAAGGAAACTTTATTGTATTACTTTAAATATTTAAAGAAAATTTCATTAGTTCCTTTACATGTGTAAGTCAATAATCAGTAAAGCTTCCAAATAAAAAATAATCTGTATCGTAATGGTTATGTTGGAAAGAAGCTTATGTGGTCAAGTGTCCTTGCTGTATTTCATGAGAATTATCACCTAAAGTTAGACGGAAGGAAGAAGTTCTGGAGGTCTATGGTACAACATGGTGACTGTAGTTAATGATAATGTACCATATACTTGAAAATTGCTAAGAGAGTAGATTTTAAATGTTCTCACCACAAAAAATGATCAGTATGTAGTATGCATGGTGATAGATATGTTAATTAGCTTAATCATTCCACAGTATATACAAATATCGATATATCACATTGTACTCCGTAAATATATACAATAAAAAATGCCACCTATAGTTTTCCTTCATTTTCATACTACATTTTAAGACACTCAAGAAAGTACTAGGAAATTGACTTGCATAATTCTGGGTTACGTTGGATAAGACAGCTTTAGGTAATTTTTGAAGTGTGTTCTATTTTGGTTATACATAATGGTTGTAAATAATTACAGTGCCCATTGTGCTGGGGATGGTGGCTCATGCCTGTAATCCCAGCACTTTGGGAAGCTGAGGCGGGTGGATCACGAGGTCAGGAGATCGAGACCATCCTGGCTGACATAGTGAAACCCCGTCTCTACCAAAAATACAAAAAATTAGCCGGGCGTGTTGGTGGGTGCCTGTAGTCCCAGCTACTCGGGAGGCTGAGGCAGGAGAATGGCACGAACCCGGGAGGCAGAGCTTGCAGTGAGCAGAGATCGCGCCACTGCACTCCAGCCTGGGTGACAGAGCAAGACTCTGTCTCAAAAAAAAAAAAAAAAAAAAAATTACAGTTCCCATTGAATCAGGAATTTGCAGTATATTGAGGGTGCGAAATCATGTTACTCTGCAGAAAACTTACAAACCAAGAAGTATATGAACATCTAGCATTGCATAAATGAATCCCATATTCATTAGTCATTTGATTTTTATTTGTATGTCCTTGAGATATTCTTGTGTACCATTGTCAGTTGTAAACTAGTTTGTATAATTTATGTCTATTAATGGATTCAGTAGAGTGATTAACAATACATCAGAAAGAAAACTATATATAGTTGGGTTGATTTGGTCATAATATTGTAAAATTTAATTTGCTTGTGAAAAATTGTACATTTTCTTCAGTCTATACAACCATTTTTTTCAATCTTTTCTTTTTTTTGAAAACTTTTTTTTTTACAACCAGTTGGTCATTTTTTTCTGTTTGACTTTTCCTGAGTTCACATTATTTTTATAGGTCTATAGATCTTGCATTTGATTTAACTGAATATAATAGTATCTGTTATTTTATAGCTTTCTAAATATCTTGGTAAATATATTATTTCATTTTTTCTTCCCTACATATGTGTATGTTTGTGTGTGTGTACATATATGTGTATACATACATGTACACACACACCCCATCTGTTGTGCTGCGCACTCAGTCTCTACATTATATATATGCGTGTAATATATATACATTTACAAGTATGTTTATATATACATATAATATATGTATATTTACATTAAAATTTTTCAGATATTAAGATTGCTTTCTCAGCTTTCTTTTGGTTCATATTTTCCTGGTGTATTTTTACATTTCTTATTTTCAACCTTTTGTAAGTTTTTTTTTTTTTTTTTTCATAATTAAAACGTTGCCTTTTATTTGTAATTTTAAAAGATGTTTTAAACATTAACACTCTCGGCCGGGTGCTGTGGTGTACACCTGTAATCCCAGCAGTTTGGGAGGCCGAGGCAGGTGGATAGCTTGGGGTCAGGTGTTCGAGACCAGCCTGGCCAAAATGGCGAAACCCCGTCTCTCCTAAAAATACAAAAATTAGCCAGGCATTGTGGCAGGTGCCTGTAATCCCAGCTACTCAGGAGGCCGAGGCAGGGGAATTGCCTGAACCTGGGAGGCAGAGGTTTCAGTGAGCCAAGATCACACCACTGCACTCCAGCACTCCAGTCTGGACAACAAAGCGAGACTCTGCCTCAAAAAAAAAAAAAGTTAACACTCCTATAGTGTATTAAGGATGCACAACTCTTTCAAGCTTGTTGTTGTTGTTGTTGTTGGGTTTTTTGTTTTATTTTGTTTTGTTTTGTATTTTTGGAGACAGGGTCTCACTCTGTCACCCAGGCTGGATTGCAGTGGCATGATCGAAGCTCACTGCAGCCTCAACCTCCTGGGCTCAAGCAATCCTCGTACCTCAGCCTCCTGAGTAGCTGGGACCACAGCCATGCACCACCACAGCCAGCCAGTTTCTTTATATTTGTAAAGAAGGGTGTCTCCTATGTTGCCCAGGCTGGTCTCAAACTGCTGGACTCAAGGGATCCTCTTGCCTCGGCCTCCCAAAATGCTGGGATTATAAGCATGAGCCACCACGCCTGGCCTGAAATAGGTTTGTAATTCAAGTGAATAATAGTAGGAAATATATGTGTGATTTACAATGTTCCAAAAACTCTCCTTAATTATTTATATGTATTATTTATTTAATCTTCTTAGCAGGCAAGTAAGATAAGTAGTATTGGCATCAGAATGAGGAAACTGAGACACAGAAACGATGTAATTTGCCTAAATTTTCCAGCTAAATCTTGGTCCAGCCAAGACTTAATATAGGAAGCCTGTATGCTTAACCACTGCACCAGGACTATCATAAAAGAACAAAACTCCAGACAACATTGCCATTCTTTTTGTTGAGCGCAGGAACGTTAACAGGTGACCAAGGACTTCTTTTCCTGAAAGAATGCAGTTAACAAGCAATGTGCTAACTTTTTTCCAACACAGAACAACTCCTTGCCAAACTGAAGATATGGCACATTTGATCAGATATATGCAAATTCTGAGAGAAATTGTATCACTTCTGTTCCTAATACTCAGGATATTTTTAAAAAATCAATTTTCTTCTTATCACGTAATTGAAAAAAACGTTTTTGGTCACATCTTTGCATCTGAGAAAATTTTTTTTTTTTTTTTTTTTTTTTTTGAGACAGAGTCTCGCTGTCATCCAGGCTGGAGTGCAGTGGCGCAATCTCGGCTCACTGCTGGCTCCGCCCCCCGAGGTTCACGCCATTCTCCTGCCTCAGCCTCCCGAGTAGCTGGGACTATAGGCGCCCACCACCTCGCCCGGCTAATTTTTTCTTTTTTTGTATTTTTAGTAGAGACGGGGTTTCACTGTGTTAGCCAGGATGCAATCTGAGAAAATTTTTAAACATTTAAAAAATATTCTCATAATAGTGAGGCAGCCAGGTGGGAGAGGGTCCCTGG
The DNA here is from genome assembly GCF_028878055.3 of Symphalangus syndactylus. Lineage (NCBI taxonomy): Eukaryota > Metazoa > Chordata > Mammalia > Primates > Hylobatidae > Symphalangus > Symphalangus syndactylus. The sequence goes on along the minus strand of NC_072424.2, from coordinate 49,160,631 downwards.
AGAAACTCCGACCAACCTGTCCAGTGAGGTGGAGCCTCGCCAACGCGAAGTTCAGGACATTTGCAGCAGGGAGGAACCTTGCCTGACCTTTTCCTGTGTGGAACCTGGGATTCGAGCTGCTGGTGAGCAGCACTATATCTGGCCTTGCCAGAGTCCTTGTTTCCCCCTTTTCTTCCTTTTCACCCAATAAAACCCTGCTTCTCACTCTTCAAACCATCTGGGAGCCTAAATTTTCATGGCCGTAGGACGGAAAAGGACCCCGTCGTTAGCTGAACCAAGGAAAAGTCCTACCACAATAGGTGGCAGAGTGAGGTTAAAAAATGACATAAAACTGGCCATTATTGGGACTGGTGGTTTGTTGGTTGGGATCATAATGTTCTTTTTTTTTTTTTTTTTTTTTTTTTTTCTGAAACGGAGTCTCACTCTGTCGCCCAGACTGGAGTGCAGTGGCGCGATCTCGGCTCACCGCAACGTCTGCCTCCCGGGTTCACGCCATTCTCCTGCTTCAGCCTCCCGAGTAGCTGGGACTACAGGCGCCCGCCAACACGCCCAACTAATTTTTTGTATTTTTAGTAAAGACTGGGTTTCACTGTGTTAGCCAGGATGGTCTCGATCTCCTGACCTCGTGATCCACCTGCCTCGGCCTCCCAAAGTGCTGGGATTACAGGCGTGAGCCATCGTGCCCCGCTGGGATCATAATATTCTTTATGTAATGCATTCACTTACACACACACGCACACTTTAGAAAATTTCTATGTTAAAAACGGGCCGGTTGAGCGGCTCATTCCTATAATCCCAACACTTTGGGAGGCCATGGTGAGAGGATTGCTTGAGGCCAGGAGTTGGAGACCAGGCTGGGCAACATAACAAGACCATGTCTCTACAAAAAATTTTAAAAATTAGGTGAATGTGGTGACACATGCCTGTAGTCCCAGCTACTTGAGAGACTGAGGCAGGAGGATCACTTGAGCCCAGGAGTTCAAGGCTCACTACAGTGAGCTATGCCACTGTACTCCAATCTGGGCAGAAGAGCAAGACCCCGTCTCAAACAAACAAACAAACAAACAAACAAACAAACAAAAGCTACCGTGCCTTGGAGAAGGAAGGAGCTATTCAGAAACACAATTTATCCCTTGGCTTTGGAACAGTTTTTGCATTAATCCAATAGGGTAAAATGACTTTACTGTATATACAAACAAGCAGCAGATTACACCTGTAGCCTATCCTTTGTTTACACAGGGTTTTGTTTGTTTTGAGTCCGATTTACTTGCAAGGCCATGTATGTTGAAAATCTATAACGTGCTATTTATATTTTCTTTCTTTCTTGAGACGGAGTCTGGCTCTGTTACCCAGGCTGGAGTGCAATGGTGCTATCTCGGCTCACTGTAACCTCCGCCTCCTGGATTCAGGCGATTCTCCTGCCTCAGCATCCCAAGTAGCTGGGATTACAGACATGCACTGCTACGCATGGTTAATTTTTGTATTTTTAGTAGAGACAAGGTTTCACCATGTTGGCCAGGCTGGTCTCAAACTCCCGACCTCAAGCGATCCACCCATCTCAGCCTCCCAAAGTGCTGGGATTACAGGTGTGAGCCACCACGCCCGGCCGCTATTTATATTTTCTTTTTTTTTTTTTTTTTTTTAATTATACTTTAGGGTTTTAGGGTACATGTGCACAATGTGCAGTTTTGTTACATATGTATCCATGTGCCATGTTGATTTCCTGCACCCATTAACTCGTCATTTAGCATTAGGTGTATCTTCTAATGCTGTCCCTCCCCCCTCCCCCCACCCCACAACAGTCCCCGGAGTGTGATGTTCCCCTTCCTGTGTCCATGAGTTCTCATTGTTCAATTCCCACCTATGAGTGAGAACATGCGGTGTTTGGTTTTTTGTCCTTGCGATAGTTTACTGAGAATGATGTTTTCCAGTTTCATCCATGTCCCTACAAAGGACACGAACTCATCATTTTTTATGGCTGCATAGTATTCCATGGTGTATATGTGCCACATTTTCTTAATCCAGTCTATCGTTGTTGGACATTTGGGTTGGTTCCAACTCTTTGCTATTGTGAATAGTGCCGCAATAAACATACGTGTGCATGTGTCTTTATAGCAGCATGATTTATAGTCCTTTGGGTATATACCCAGTAATGGGATGGCTGGGTCAAATGGTATTTCTAGTTCGAGATCCCTGAGGAATCGCCACACTGACTTCCACAATGGTTGAACTAGTTTACAGTCCCACCAACAGTGTAAAAGTGTTCCTATTTCTCCACATCCTCTCCAGCACCTGTTGTTTCCTGATTTTTTAATGATGGCCATTCTAACTGGTGTGAGATGGTATCTCACTGTGGTTTTGATTTGCATTTCTCTGATGGCCAGTGATGAGGAGCATTTCTTCATGTGTTTTTTGGCTGCATAAATGTCTTCTTTTGAGAAGTGTCTGTTCATGTCCTCTGCCCACTTTTTGATGGGGTTGTTTGTTTTTTTCTTGTAAATTTGTTTGAGTTCATTGTAGATTCTGGATATTAGCCCTTTGTCAGATGAGTAGGTGGCAAAAATTTTCTCCCATTGTGTAGGTTGCCTGTTCACTCTGATGATAGTTTCTTTTGCTGTGCAGAAGCTCTTTAGTTTAATGAGATCCCATTTGTCGATTTTGGCTTTTGTTGCCATTGCTTTTGGTGTTTTAGACATGAAGTCCTTGCCCACGCCTATGTCCTGAATGGTATTGCCTAGGTTTTCTTGTAGGATTTTAATGGTTTTAGGTCTAACATATAAGTCTTTAATCTATCTTGAATTAATTTTTGTATAAGGTGTAAGGAAGGGATCCAGTTGCAGCTTTCTACATATGGCTAGCCAGTTTTCCCAGCACCATTTATTAAATAGGGAATCCTTTCCCCATTTCTTGTTTTTGTCAGGTTTGTGAAAGATCAGATAGTTGTAGCTATGCGGCATCATTTCTGAGGGCTCTGTTCTGTTCCATTGATCTATGTCTCTGTTGTGGTACCAGTATCATGCTGTTTTGGTTACTGTAGCCTTGTAGTATAGTTTAAAGTCAGGTAGCGTGATGCCTCCAGCTTTGTTCTTTTGGCTTAGGATTGACTTGGCGATGCGGGCTCTTTTTTGGTTCCATATGAACTTTAAAGTAGTTTTTTCCAATTCTGTGAAGAAAGTCATTGGTAGCTTGATGGGGATGGCATTGAATCTGTAAATTACCTTGGGCAGTATGGCCATTTTCACGATATTGATTCTTCCAACCCATGAGCATGGAATGTTCTTCCATTTGTTTGTATCCTCTTTTATTTCATTGAGCAGTGGTTTGTAGTTCTCCTTGAAGAGGTCCTTCACATCCCTTGTAAGTTGGATTCCTAGGTATTTTATTCTCTTTGAAGCAATTGTGAATGGGAGTTCACTCATGATTTGGCTCTCTGTTTGTCTGTGATTGGTGTACAAGAATGCTTGTGATTTTTGTACATTAATTTTGTATCCTGAGACTTTGCTGAAGTTGCTAATCAGCTTAAGGAGATTTTGGGCTGAGACAATGGGGTTTTCTAGATATACAATCATGTCATCTGCAAACAGGGACAATTTGACTTCCTCTTTTCCTAATTGAATACCCTTTATTTCCTTCTCCTGCCTGATTGCTCTGGCCAGAACTTCCAGCACTATGTTGAATAGGAGCGGTGAGAGAGGGCATCCCTGTCTTGTGCCAGTTTTCAGAGGGAATGCTTCCAGTTTTTGCCCATTCAGTATGATATTGGCTGTGGGTTTGTCGTAGATAGCTCTTATTATTTTGAGATACGTCCCATCAATACCTAATTTATTGAGAGTTTTTAGCATGAACTGTTGTTGAATTTTGTCAAAGGCCTTTTCTGCATCTATTGAGATAATCATGTGGTTTTTGTCTTTGGTTCTGTTTATATGCTGGATTACATTTATTGATTTGCGTATGTTGAACCAGCCTTGCATCCCAGGGATGAAGCCCACTTGATCATGGTGGATAAGCTTTTTGATGTGCTGCTGGATTCGGTTTGCCAGTATTTTATTGAGGATTTTTGCATCAATGTTCATCAAGGATATTGGTCTGAAATTCTCTTTTTCGGTTAAGTCTCTGCCAGGTTTTGGTATCAGGATGATGCTGGCTTCGTAAAATGTGTTAGGGAGGATTCCCTCTTTTTCTATCGATTGGAATAGTTTCAGAAGGAATGGTACCAGTTCCTCCTTGTACCTCTGGTAGAATTCAGCTGTGAATCCATCAGGTCCTGGACTCTTTTTGGTTGGTAAGCTATTGATTATTGCCACAATTTCAGAACCTGTTATTGGTCTATTCAGAGATTCAACTTCTTCCTGGTTTAGTCTTGGGAGGGTGTATTTGCCGAGGAATTTATCCATTTCTTCTAGATTTTCTAGTTTATTTGCATAGAGGTGTTTGTAGTATTCTCTGATGGTAGATTGTATTTCTGTGGGATCGGTGGTGATATCCCCTTTTTCGTTTTTTATTGCATCTATTTGATTCTTCTCTCTTTTCTTCTTTATTAGTCTTGCTAGCGGTCCATCAATTTTGTTGATCTTTTCAAAAAATCAGCTCCTGGATTCATTAATTTTTTGAAGGGTTTTTTGTGTCTCTATTTCCTTCAGTTCTGCTCTGATTTTAGTTATTTCTAGCCTTCTGCTAGCTTTGGAATGTGTTTGCTCTTGCTTTTCTAGTTCTTTTAATTGTGATGTTAGGGTGTCAATTTTGGATCTTTCCTGCTTTCTCTTGTGGGCATTTAGTGCTATAAATTTCCCTCTACACACTGCTTTGAACGTGTCCCAGAGATTCTGGTATGTTGTGTCTTTGTTCTCGTTGGTTTCAAAGAACATCTTTATTTCTGCCTTCATTTCATTATGTACCCAATAGTCATTCAGGAGCAGGTTGTTCAGTTTCCATGTAGTTGAGCGGTTTTGACTGAGTTTCTTAATCCTGAGTTCTAGGTTGATTGCACTGTGGTCTGAGAGACAGTTTGTTATAATCTCTGTTCTTTTACATTTGCTGAGAAGAGCTTTACTTCCAACTATGTGGTCAATTTTGGAATAGGTGCAGTGTGGTGCTGAAAAAAATGTATATTCTGTTGATCTGGGGTGGAGAGTTCTGTAGATGTCTATTAGGTCCACTTTATGTAGAGCTGAGTTCAATTCCTGGATGTCCTTGTTAACTTTCTGTCTCGTTGATCTGTCTAATGCTGACAGTGGGGTGTTAAAATCTCCCATTATTATTGTGTGGGAGTTTAAGTCCCTTTGTAGGTCACTGAGGACTTGCTTTATGAATCTGGGTGCTCCTGTGTTGGGTGCATATATATTTAGGATAGTTAGCTCTTCTTGTTGAATTGATCCCTTTACCATTATGTAATGGCCTTCTTTGTCTCTTTTGATCTTTGTTGGTTTAAAGTCTATTTTATCAGAGACTAGGATTGCAACCCCTGCCTTTTTTTGTTTTCCAGTTGCTTGATAGATCTTCCTCCATCCCTTTATTTTGAGTCTATGTGTGTCTCTGCACGTGAGATGGGTTTCCTGAATACAGCACACTGATGGGTCCTGACTCCTTATCCAGTTTGCCAGTCTGTGTCTTTTGATTGGAGCATTTAGCCCATTTACATTTAACGTGAATATTGTTATGTGTGAATCTGATCCTGTCATTATGATGTTAGTTGGTTATTTTGCTCGTTAGTTGCTATAGTTTCTTCCTAGCCTCGATGGTCTTTACAATTTGGCATGTTTTTGCAGGGGCTGGTACCGGTTGTTCCTTTCCATGTTTAGTGCTTCCTTCAGGAGCTCTTTTAGGGCAGGCCTGGTGGTGACAAAATCACTCAGCGTTTGCTTGTCTGTAAAGTATTTTATTTCTCCTTCACTTATGAAGCTTAGTTTGGCGGGATAGGAAATTCTGGGCTGAAAATTCTTTTCTTTAAGAATGTTGAATATCGGCCCCCACTCTCTTCTGGCTTGTAGAGTTTCTGCTGAGAGATCAGCTGTTAGTCTGATGGGCTTCCCTTTGTGGGTAACCCGACCTTTCTCTCTGGCTGCCCTTAACATTTTTTCCTTCATTTCAACTTTGGTGAATCTGACAATTATGTGTCTTGGAGTTGCCCTTCTCGAGGAGTATCTTTGTGGCGTTCTCTGTATTTCCTGAATCTGAATGCTGGCCTGCCTTGCTAGATTGGGGAAGTTCTCCTGGATAATATCTTGCAGAGTGTTTTCCAACTTGGTTCCATTCTCCCCATCATTTTCAGGTACACCAATCAGACGTAGGTTTGGTCTTTTCACATAGTCCCAAATTTCTTGGAGGCTTTGTTCATTTCTTTTTATTCTTTTTTCTCTAAACTTCCCTTCTCTCTTCATTTCATTCATTTCATCTTCTATCAGCGATACCCTTTCTTCCAGTTGATCGCATCTGCTACTGAGGCTTCTGCATTCTTCGCGTAGTTCTCGAAACTTGGCTTTCAGCTCCATCATCTCCTTTAAGCCCTTCTCTCCATTGGTTATTCTAGTTATCCATTCTTCTAATTTTTTTTCAAAGTTTTTAACTTCTTTGCTATTGTTTTGAATTTCCTCTCGTAGCTCAGAGTAGTTTGATCGTCTGAAGCCTTCTTCTCTCAACTCATCAAAGTCATCCTCCATCCAGCTTTGTTCTGTTGCTGGTGAGGAACTGCGTTCCTTTGGAGGAGGAGAGGTGCTCTGTTTTTTAGAGTTTCCAGTTTTTTTGGTCTGTTTTTTCCCCATCTTTGTGGTTTTGTCTACTTTTTGTCTTCGATGATGGTGATGTACAGATGGGTTTTTGGTGTGGATGTCCTTTCTCTTTGTTAATTTTCCTTCTACCAAACAAGACCCTCAGCTGCAGGTCTGTTGGAGTTTACTAGAGGTCCACTCCAGACCCTGTTTGGCTGGGTGTCAGCAGCGGTGGCTGCAGAACAGTGGATTTTCGTGAGACCACAAATTCAGCTGTCTGATAGTTCCTCTGAAAGTTTTGTCTCAGAGGAGTACCCGGTTGAATGAGGTGTCAGTCTGTCCCTACTGGGGGGGTGCCTCCCAGTTAGGCTGCTCAGGGGTGAGGGACCCACTTTAGGAGGCAGTCTGTCCGTTCTCAGATCTCCAGATGCGTGCTGGGAGAACCACTACTCTCTTCAAAGCTGTCAGTCAGACAGGGACATTTAAGGCTGTGGAGGTTCTCGCTGAGTTTTTGGTTGTCTGTGCCCTGCCCCCAGAGGTGGAGCCTACAGAGGCAGGCAGGCCTCCTTGAGCTGTGGTGGGCTCCACTCAGTTCGAGCTTCCTGGCTGCTTTGTTTACCTAAGCAAGCCTGGGCAATGGCGGGCGCCCCTCCCCCAGCCTCGTTGCCACCTTGCAGCGTGATCTCCGACTGCTGTGCTAGCAATCAGCAAGACTCTGTGGGCATAGGACCCTCCGAGCCAGGTGCGGGACACAATCTCCTAGTGTGCCGTTTTCCAGGCCCGTTGGAAAAGCGCAGTATTAGGACGGGACTGACCCGATATTCCAGGTGCCGTCTGTTTTCCCTTTCTTTGACTAGGAAAGGGAACTCCCTGACCCCTTGCGCTTCCCGAGTGAGGCAATGCCTCTCCCTGCTTCGGCTCGCGCACAGTGCGCTTCACCGACTGTCCTGAACCCACTGTTAGGCACTCCCTAGTGAGATGAAACAGGTACCTCAAGCAGAAATGCAGAAATCACCCGTCTTCTGTGTCGCTGGGGCTGGGAGCTGGAGACCGGAGCTGTTCCTATTCGGCCGTCTTGGCTCCACCCCCTGTAAGTTTTTAAGTGTATCTTTTAAATAGCATATTATATTTTGTTTTTGTTTTTCAATCTAATCTAATAGTCAACGTCTTTTAATAAGCCTTTATTTAATCCACTATAAGTATGGTAATTCTTTTTCTAATGGGGACTTTTTTCTGCTTTTTTATATTTTAAAATTTAGATTCTTTTTCTGTGGGCTAGATTAAATTTGTTTTGGTGATTTAGAAATTATGCACTCTATTTTTGTTACTCTGTTAGTTACAAACTGTACCCATATTAATTTATCCTTGTTGGTTTCTAAAGGTTATCAATATTTGAATCTTCTAGTATGCTCCTATATCCTTTTGATCTTTACCTCTGTCTCCTCCTTCTCCTCCTACCCTGGCCAGATCATTTTGCTCGTGTACAGATTTTAGTTCTGTGTTATCATAGGTTGCCCTTTCAATCTATGCTGTTCTTTCATTTTTTAATTGTGGAAATCTGTGTTGATTATTTCTTCCTCTCCATTTTATTTTTTCTCTCCTTCTGGGACTTTTGTTATTCAGAAATTGGCACTTTTACTTCCATCCTTCACATCTCTTAGTGTTTTGTTTTATGTTTTCCATCTCTTTGTCTTTTCTGTGTTTCTCTGGTAGAGTTCCTCCGTCGACTCAGCTTGGTGATCATTCATTAGCTGTATTTATCCTACTTTAATCTCTTATATTGTATCTTTTATGTCAGCTATTTTGTTTTTAATATCTGTTTCTTGTTTTTGTTTTATATTCTGATATTTCCCATTATCTCCTTATGTATATTTGCTATGTGAATTTTAAATTATTGAATTGACCTTTTCAGTAATTTTGTGTCGCATGCTATGTGTTGTCTAGTTGGATGTCTTACTTTTACAGTATTTATACTCTTTGGAAGTCTAGTTGATTTGGCAGATCCTCTGATAATATCTATTGGGGAAGGCTGAGCGTCAGGTTCCAATCTGTGTAAGTCCTATGACTCCCTCCTGAGGGGAGAGGACTAGCCTCACGGACTAGAGAATTACTCTTGATCCTTTCTGCTGCCTGCCTCTATTCAGAGTTTCACTCTTAAACCCTTGGGGAAAAGAGCACCAGTAAGAGAAGGTCTCCTGAGGTTATGATTCACCAGCCCTGAGGGTTTGGAGGAGGAGGAGAGGAAGAGTGAATGCTTGAGGGACATGGGTCTGTCCGCGTGTCTTCCTCACTTTCCCACACTAGAAAGGCAGAGGTGATGACCTGGTATTATCTTTTGGATACTTGCACAGGCAGTCTGAGCTGCTACTGCTGTTGATTTTGGCAGTGAAGTTGCCAGGACTGTGTATCCTGAGGCTACCCCCTGGAGGGAAATAAGGGCAAAATTTAAAAACCTCTCCTCCAGCCTGTTTTCTGACTGCTATGTCTGCTGCTGCATCTAGCTGCCTTCTGCCTTAGACTGAAGCGGTGCACTTTCTCCCAAGACCAATTCAAGATGTCCACCACTCTTCCTGGGGTTTTCTCATTGTGCACGTTGAAGTTTCCTGCTTGCTTTTATTGTTTCTCCAGTTGGTTCTGGAGGAGGGAGTCAGGAGCCTGTCATAGTAGACTGTTTTGGCTTCTTTTGTTTCTTGTTAAATTTATATGTGTTGTCAGTAGCCTCTTGAATGCCTTGGAATAATTTAAGTATGTGAATCTTCCAGGAATAATTTTTAGACATTAGCCTTCTTGTTGTTAGCCTATGCTGCAGCTTTGACAATGCTTTGTTTATTGAGCCAGTGAGAACTGGAAGATTTCTTTATGAGATAGATGCTGCTTTTTCTTTTTTTAAAAATAAATTTTATTGTGTATACTTGAGGTTTGCAACATGATGTTATGGAATACATATAGGCAGTATAATGGTTACTGTAGTGAAGCAAATTTACATATTTATCATTTCACATAGCTACATTTTTGTGACAAAAGCAGTTAAAATCAATTTAATGAAAACTCCGAATATCATACAATTCTATTAACTATATCTCTCATGTTGTAGATTATATAACTGCGTTTTTTCATCCCACATATCTGCTATTTTGTATCCTTTGACCTCCATATTCCCATTTTCTTCTTCCTTCGGCCCTTGCCCCTGTAACCATCATTTGTTTATTTATTTATTTATTTATTTAAACTTTTAAGTTCAGGGGTACACGTGCAGGTTTGTTACATAGGCAAACTTGAGTCATAGGGGTTTGTCGTACAGATTATTTCATCACTCAGGTATTAAGTCTAGTACCCATTAGTTATTTTTCCTGATCCTCTCTCTCCTCCCACCCTCCACCCTCTGACAAGCCCTACTGTGTGTTGTTCCTCTCTGTGTGTCCCTGTGTTCTCATCATTTAACTCCCACTTATAAGTGAGAACATGTGGTATTTGGTTTCTGTTCCTGCGTTAGTTTGCTAAGGATAATGACCTCCAGCTCCATCCATGTACCTGCAAAGGAGATGATCTTGTTCTTTATGGCGGCCTAGTATTCCATGGTGTACATGTACCACATTTTCTTTATCCAGTCTATCATTGATGGACATGTAGTTCGATTCCATTATTTGCTATTGTGAATAGTGCTGCAATGAACATATGCATGCATACATCTTTATAATAGAATGATTTATATTCCTTTGGATATATACCCAATAATGGGATTGCTAGTATTGAAATGGTGTTTCTGTCTTAAGTCTTTGAGGAATTGTCACATTGTCTTGAACAGTGGCTGAATTAATTAACACTCCTACCAACAATGTATAAGTGTTCCTTTTCCCTACAACCTCTCCAGCATCTGTTATTTTTTTGACTTTTAAATGATAGCTATCCATTCTGACTGGTATGAGATGGTATCTTTGTGTGTTTTTATTTTATTTTATTTATTTTTATTTATTATTATTTTATTTTATTTTATTATTATTATACTTTAAGTTTTAGGGTACATGTGCACAACGTGCACGTTTGTTACATATGTATACATGTGCCATGTTGGTGTGCTGCACCCATTAACTCGTCATTTAACATTAGGTATATCTCCTAATGCTGTCCCTCCCCCCACCCCCCAACCCCACAACAGGCCCTGGTGTGTGATGTTCCCCTTCCTGTGCCCATGTGTTCGCACTGTTTAAGTCCCACCTATGAATGAGAACATGCAGTGTTTGGTTTTTTGTCCTTGCAATAGTTTGCTGAGAATGATGGTTTCCAGTTTCATCCATGTCCCTACAAAGGACATGAACTCATCATTTTTTATGGCTGCATAGTATTCCATGGTGTATTTGTGCCACATTTTCTTAATCCGTCTATTGTTGTTGGACATTTGGGTTGGTTCCAAGTCTTTGCTATTGTGAATAGTGCCACTATAAATATACGTGTGCATGTGTCTTTATAGCAGCATGATTTATAATCCTTTGGGTATATACCCAGTAATGGGATGGCTGGGTCAAATGGTATTTCTAGTTCGAGATCCCTGAGGAATCGCCACACTGACTTCCACAATGGTTGAACTAGTTTACAGTCCCACCAACAGTGTAAAAGTGTTCCTATTTCTCCACATCCTCTCCAGCACTTGTTGTTTACTGACTTTTTAATGATGGCCATTCTAACTGGTCTGAGATGGTATCTCATTGTGGTTTTGATTTGCATTTCTCTGATGGCCAGTGATGATGAGCATTTTTTATGTGTTTTTTGGCTGCATAAATGTCTTCTTTTGAGAAGTGTCTGTTCATGTCCTTCGCCCATTTTTTGATGGGGTTGTTTGTTTTATTCTTGTAAATTTGTTTGAGTTCATTGTAGATTCTGGATATTAGCCCTTTGTCAGATGAGTAGGTTGCAAAATTTTTCTCCCATTCTGTAGGTTGCCTGTTCACTCTGATGGTAGTTTGTTTTGCTGTGCAGAAGCTCTTTAGTTTAATTAGATCCCATTAGTCAATTTTGGCTTTTGTTGCCATTGCTCTTGGTGTTTTAGACATGAAGTCCTTGCCCATGCCTATGTCCTGAATGGTGTTGCCTAGGTTTTCTTCTAGGGTTTTTATGGTTTTAGGTCTAACATGTAAGTCTTTAATCCATCTTGAATTAATTTTTGTATAAGGTGTAAGGAAGGGATCCAGTTTCAGCTTTCTACATATGGCTAGCCAGTTTTCCCAGCATCATTTATTAAATAGGGAATCCTTATCCCATTTCTTGTTTTTGTCAGGTTTGTCAAAGATCAGATAGTTGTAGATATGAGGCATTATTTCTGAGGGCTCTGTTCTGTTCCATTGGTCTATATCTCTGTTTTGGTACCAGTACCATGCTGTTTTAGTTACTGTAGCCTTGCAGTATAGTTTGAAGTCAGGTAGTGTGATGCCTCCAGCTTTGTTCTTTTTGCTTAGGATTGACTTGGCAATGTGGGCTCTTTTTTGGTTCCATATGAACTTTAAAGTAGTTTTTTGCCAATTCTGTGAAGAAAGTCATTGGTAGCTTGATGGGGATGGCATTGAATCTATAAATTACCTTGGGCAGTATGGCCATTTTCACGATATTGATTATTCCTATCCATGAGCATGGACTGTTCTTCCATTTGTTTGTATCCTCTTTTATTTCATTGAGCAGTGGTTTATAGTTCTCCTTGAAGAGGTCCTTCACATCCCTTGTAAGTTGGATTCCTAGGTATTTTATTCTCTTTGAAGCAATTGTGAATGGGAGTTCACTCATGATTTGGCTCTCTGTTTGTCTGTTATTGGTGTATAAGAATGCTTGTGATTTTTGTACATTGATTTTGTATCCTGAGACTTTGCTGAAGTTGCTTGTCAGCTTGAGGAGATTTTGGGCTGAGACAGTGGGGTTTTCTAGATATACAAACAGGGACAATTTGACTTCCTCTTTTCCTAATTGAATACCCTTTATTTCCTTCTCCTGCCTGATTGCCCGGGCCAGAACTTCCAACACTATGCTGAATAGGAGTGGTGAGAGAGGGCATCCCTGTCTTGTGCCAGTTTTCAAAGGGAATGCTTCCAGTTTTTGCCCATTCAGTATGATATTGGCTGTGGGTTTGTCATAGATAGCTCTTATTATTTTGAGATACATCCCATCAATACCTAATTTATTGAGAGTTTTTAGCATGAACGGTTGTTGAATTTTGTCAAAGGCCTTTTCTGCATCTATTGAGATAATCATGTGGTTTTTGTCTTTGGTTCTGTTTATATGTTGGATTACATTTATTGATTTGCGTATGTTGAACCAGCCTTGCATCCCAGGGATGAAGCCCACTTGATCATGGTGGATAAGTTTTTGATGTGCTGCTGGATTCGGTTTGCCAGTATTTTACTGAAGATTTTTGCATCAATGTTCATCAAGGATATTGGTCTAAAATTCTCTTTTTTGGTTGTGTCTCTGCCAGGCTTTGGTATCAGGATGATGCTGGCCTCATAAAATGAGTTAGGGAGGATTTCCTCTTTTTCTATTGATTGGAATAGTTTCAGAAGAAATGGTACCAGCTCCTCTTTGTACCTCTGGTAGAATTTGGCTGTGAATCCCTCTGGTCCTGGACTTTTTTTGGTTGGTAAGCTATTGATTATTGCCTCAATTTCAGAGCCTGTTATTGGTCTATTCAGAGATTCAACTTCTTCCTGGTTTAGTCTTGGGAGGATGTATGTGTCGAGGAATTTACCAATTTCTTCTAGATTTTCTAGTTTATTTGCATAGAGGTGTTTATAGTATTCTGTGATGGTAGTTTGTATTTCTGTGGGATCGGTGGTGATATCCCCTTTATCATTTTTTATTGCATCTATTTGATTCTTCTCCCTTTTCTTCTTTGTTAGTCTTGCTAGCGGTCTATCAATTTTGTTGATCTTTTAAAAAAACCAGCTCCTGGTTTCCTTAATTTTTTAAAGGGTTTTTTGTGTCTCTATTTCCTTCAGTTCTGCTCTGCTCTTAGTTATTTCTTGCCATCTGCTAGCCTTTGAATGTGTTTGCTCTTGCTTTTCTAGTTCTTTTAATTGTGATGTTAGGGTGTGAATTTTGGATCTTTCCTGCTTTCTCTTGTGGGCATTTAGTGCTATGAATTTCCCTCTACACACTGCTTTGAATGTGTCCCAGAGATTCTGGTATGTTGTGTCTTTGTTCTCGTTGGTTTCAAAGAACATCTTTATTTCTGCCTTCATTTCATTATTTATCCAGTAGTCATTCAGGAGCTGGTTGTTCAGTTTCCATGCAGTTGAGTGGTTTTGAGTGAGTTTCTTAATCCTGAGTTCTAGTTTGATTGCACTGTGGTCTGAGAGACAGTTTGTTATAATTTCTGTTCTTTCACATTTGCTGAGGAGTGCTTTACTTCCAACTATGTGGTCAGTTTTGGAGTAGGTGTGGTGTGGTGCTGAAAAGAATGTATATTCTGTTGATTTGGGGTGGAGAGCTCTGTAGATGTCTATTAGGTCTGCTTGGTGCAGAGCTGAGTTCAATTCCTGCATATCCTTGTTAACTTCCTGTCTCATTGATCTGTCTAATGTTGACAGTGGGGTGTTAAAGTCTCCCATTATTATTGTGTGGGAGTCTAAGTCTCTTTGTAGGTCACTCAGGACTTGCTTTATGAATCTGGGTGCTCCTGTATTGGGTGCATATATATTTAGGATAGTTAGCTCTTCTTGTTGAATTGATCCCTTTACCATTATGTAATGGTCTTCTTTGTCTCTTTTGATCTTTGTTGGTTTAAAGTCTGTTTTATCAGAGACTAGGATTGCAACCCCTGCCTTTTTTTGTTTTCCATTTGCTTGGTAGATCTTCCTCCATCCCTTTGTTTTGAGCCTGTGTGTGTCTCTGCACGTGAGATGGGTTTCCTGAATACAGCACACTGATGGGTCTTGACTCTATCCAATTTGCCAGTCTGTGTCTTTTAATTGGAGCATTTAGCCCATTTACATTTAAAGTTAATATTGTTATGTTTGAATTTGGTCCTGTCATTATGATGTTAGCTGGTTATTTTGCTCGTTAGTTGATGCAGTTTCTTCCTAGCCTCGATGTTCTTTACAATTTGGCATGTTTTTGCAGTGGCTGGTACCAGTTGTTCCTTTCCATGTTTAGTGCTTCCTTCAGGAGCTCTTTTAGGGCAGGCCTGGTGGTGACAAAAATCTCTCAGCATTTGCTTGTCTGTAAAGTATTTTATTTCTCCTTCACTTATGAAGCTTAGTTTGGCTGGATATGAAATTCTGGGCTGAAAATTCTTTTCTTTTCTTTAAGAATGTTGAATATTGGCCCCCACTCTCTTCTGGCTTGTAGAGTTTCTGCCAAGAGATCAGCTGTTAGTCTGATGGGCTTCCCTTTGTGGGTAACCTGACCTTTCTCTCTGGCTGCCCTTAACATTTTTTCCTTCATTTCAACTTTGGTGAATCTGACAATTATGTGTCTTGGAGTTGCTCTTCTCGTGGAGTATCTTTGTGTCATTCTCTGTATTTCCTGAATTTGAATGATGGCCTGCCTTGCTAGATTGGGGAAGTTCTCCTGTATAATATCCTGCAGAGTGTTTTCCAACTTGGTTCCATTCTCCCCGTCACTTTCAGATACACCAATCAGACGTAGATTTGGTCTTTTCACATAGTCCCATATATCTTGTAGGGTTTGTTCGTTTCTTTTTATTCTTTTTTTCTCTAAACTTCTCATTTCGCTTCATTTCATTCATTTCATCTTCCATCACTGATACCCTTTCTTCCAGTTGATTGCATTGGCTCCTGAGGCTTCTGCATTTGTCACGTAGCTCTCGTGCCTTGGTTTTCAGCTCCATCAAGTCCTTTAAGGACTTTTCTGCATTGGTTAGTCTAGTTATCCATTCGTCTAATTTTTTTTCAAAGCTTTTAACTTCTTTGCCATTGGTTTGAATTTCCTCCTGTAGGTCAGAGTAGTTTGATCGTCTGAAGCCTTCTTCTCTCAACTCGTCAAAGTCATTCTCCATCCAGCTTTGTTCCATTGCTGGTGAGGAGCTGCGTTCCTTTGGAGGAGGAGAGGCGCTCTGATTTTTAGAGTTTCCAGTTTTTCTGCTCTGTTTTTTCCCCATCTTTGTGGTTTTATCTACCTTTGGTCTTTGATGATGGTGACGTACAGATGGGTTTTTGGTGTGGATGTCCTTTCTGTTTGTTAGTTTTCCTTCTAACAGACAGAACCCTCAGCTGCAGGTCTGTTGGAGTTTGCTAGAGGTCCACTCCAGACCCTGTTTGTCTGGGTATCAGCAGCAGTGGCTGCAGAACAGTGGATATTGGTGAACCGCAAATGCTGCTGCCTGATTGTTCCTCTGGAAATTTTGTCTCAGAGGAGTACCTGGCCGTGTGAGGTGTCAGTCCGCCCCTACTGGGGGGTGCCTCCCAGTTAGGCTACTTGGGGGTCAGGGACCCGCTTGAGGAGGCAGTCTGCCCGTTCTCAGATCTCAAGCTGCATGCTGGGAGAACCACTACTCTCTTCAAAGCTGTCAGAGAGGGACATTTAAGTCTGCAGAGGTAACTGCTGTCTTTTTGTTTGTCTGTGCCCTGCCCCCAGAGGTGGATCCTACAGAGGCAGGCAGGACTCCTTGAGCTGTGGTGGGCTCCACCTAGTTCGAGCTTCCAAGCCGCTTTGTTTACCTAATCAAACAACTAACTCAGCAATGGCGGGCACCCCTCCCCCAGCCTCACTGCTGCCTTGCAGTTTGATCTCAGACTGCTGTGCTAGCAGTGAGCGAGACTCTGTGGGCGTAGGACCCTCCGAGCCAGGTGCGGGATATAATCTCCTGGTGTGCCGTTTTTTAAGCCCGTTGGAAAAGCGCAGTAGTATCGTGGGAGTGACCCAATTTTCCAGGTGCCATCTGTCACCCCTTTCTTTGACTAGGAAAGGGAATTCCCTGACGCCTTGCGCTTCCTGGGTGAGGCGATGCCTCGCCCTGCTTCGGCTCGTACATGGTGCACTGCACCCACTGTCCTGCACCTACTCTCTGGCACTTCCCGGTGAGATGAACCCAGTACCTCAGTTGGAAATGCAGAAATCACCCATCTTCTCTGTTGCTCACGCTGGGAGCTGTAGACCAGGGCTATTCCTATTCGGCCATCTTCTTTATTTTATTTTTTTGAGACAAAGTCTCACTCTGTTGCTCAGGCTGGAGTGCAGTGGTGTGATCCCCACTCACTGCAACCTCTGCCTCCCAGGTTCAAGTGATTCTCCTGCCTCAGCCTCCCGAGTAGCTGGGACTATAGGTTTGCACCTCCATGCCTGGCTAATTTTTGAATTTTTTTAGTAGAGATGGGGTTTCACCATATTGGCCTGGCTGGTCTCAAACTCCTGACCTTGTGATCCATCTGCCTTGGCCTCCCAAAGTGCTGGGATTGCAGGCATGAGCCACCACGCAAGCGGCCTTTTTTTTTTTTTTTTTTTTTTGACAGAGTCTTGATCTGTCACCCAGGCTGGAGTGCAGTGATGTGATCTTGGCTCACTGCAACCTTCACCTCCTGGGTTCAAGCGATTCTCCTGCCTCAGCCTCCCAAGTAGCTGGGATTACAGGCGTGAGCCACCACACCCAGCTAATTTTTGTATTTTAATAGAGACAGGGTTTCATCATGTTGGACAGGCTGGTTTCAAACTCCTGATCTCAAGTGATCCTCCTGCTTTGGCCTTCCAAAGTGCTGGGGTTACAGATGTGAGCACTGTGCCTGGTGGCCTCCTTATGGTTCTGATTTGCATTTCTCTAATGATCAGTGATGTTGAGCTTTTTCTCATATGATTGTAGGCCGCATGTATGCATGTATGACTTCTTTTGTAAAGTGTCTGTTCATATCCTCTGCCCATTTTTTTTTTTTGAGATGGAGTTTCCCTCTTGTTGCCCACGCTGGAGTGCAATGGTATGATCTCGGCTCACTGCAACCTCCACCTCCCGGGTTCAAGTGATTTTCCTGCCTCAGCCTCCCAAGTAGCTGGAATTACAGGCATGTGCCACCACGCTTGGCTAATTTTGTATTTTTTAGTAGAGATGGGGTTTCTTCATGTTGGTCAGGCTGGTCTCAAACTCTTGACCTCAGGTGATCTGCCTGCCTTGGCCTCCCAAAGTGCTGGGATTACAGGCATGAGCCACTGTGCCTGGCCCCTTTGCTGGCTTAAAAAATTTTTTTTTTCTTGTAAATTTGTTTAAGTTCCTTGTAGATGCTGGATATTAGATATTTGTCAGATGCATAGTTTGCAAAAATTTTCTCCCATTTTGTAGGTTGTTTACTGTGTTGATAGTTGCTTTTGCTGTGCAGATCTCTTTCATTTAATTTGATCCCATTTGTCAATTTTTGCTTTTGTTGCAATTGCTTTTGAAATCTTTGGCTGTGCCTATGTCCTGAATGGTATTGCCTAGGTTGTCTTCCAGGATTTTTATAGTTTAGGGTTTTACATTTAAGTTTTTAATCCATCTTGCATTAATTTTTGTATATGGTGTAAGGAAGGGGTCCAGTTTCAATCTTCTGTGTATGGCTAGCCAGCTTTCCCAGCACCATTTATTGAATAGGGAATCCTTTCCCCGTTGCTTGTTTTTGTCAGATTTGTTGAAGATCAGATTGTTGTAGATGTGCAGTCTTGTTTCTGGGTTCTCTATTCTGTTCCATCGGTCTATGTGTCTGTTTTTGTGTAAGTATCATGCTTTTTTGGTTACTATAGCCTTGTAGTACATTTTGAACTCTGGTAGCATGATGCTTCCAGCTTTGTTCTTTTTGCTTAGGATTGTCTTGGCTATACGAGCTCTTTTTTGGTTCCATATGAATTTTAAAATAGTTTTCTCTAGTTCTGTGAAGAATGTAGTAGTTTAATAGGAATAGCATTGAATACATAAATTGCTTTGGGCAGTATGGCCATTTTAACAATACTGATTCTTCCTATCCATGAGCATGGGGTGTTTTCCCATTGGTTTGTTCATCGATGATTTCTTTGAGCAGTGGTTTGTAGTTCTCCTTGTAGAGATCTTTTACCTCCCTAGTTAGCTGTATTCTTAAGTATTTTATCTTTTTGTGGCAGTTGTGAATGGGAGTTTATTTCTGATTTGGCTCTCTGCTGTGTGTTGTTGGTGTATAGAAATGCTAGTGATTTTCACACATCGAGGCTTTCCTGAAGTTGTTTATTGGTTTAAGAAACTGTTGGGCTGAGACTATGGGGTTTTCTAGATATAGGATTATGTCATCTGCAAACAGGGATAGTTTGACTTCCTCTCTTCCTATTTGGATGCCCTTTCCTTCTTTCTTTCTTTTGCCTGATTGCCCTGGCCAGAACTTCTAGTACTATATTGAATAGGTGCGGTGAGAGAGGGCATTCTTGTCTTGTGCTGATAACCACTGTTTAGATGCTGCTTCTTGAATTGTTCTTTGAATTGGTGTCTGAGCAAGAGCGGAAGCAAATCTTCATGTATTTGTGTTTTGTGACAGAGTTAGAGTCATGGAACTATAGCCTTTTCTCTCCAATATGCCTGGCTCTGGCTCCCTTGTCTACTTGCCAGCTTGTTGACACATTATGAATTTTTTTTCTTATTTTATTGTTTTCTTATTGGTGCCTGTTCTAGTTGCTTACTGTGGATGCAGCTGTGGTTTTTGTTAGCATTGCAGAAATAGTGGTTGCAGGTGTTTAATTTTATGCTGGAATGTGTTTTTTTCAACTTAGATTTTTTTTGTGATTTTTAATTCTGACTTTGTCTTAATTTGTCTGGTTAATGTAAATTAGAGAGAAGTATCAAAATTATTACCTAAAAAGGTATAATACTTGATTTTTATTAAAGTTAAATATATATATAATACAATCTGCTATTTTTATCATTTTAAGTGTTTAATTCAGTGACATTAATTACTTCACAATGTTATATGACCATCACCAATGTTTCCAAAACATTTTTATGGCTCCAGACAGAGACTCTGTAATCATTAAGCAATAACTACTCATTTCCCCTTCCCCACAGCCCTTGGGAACCTCTAGTCTACTTCTGTCTATGAATTTACCTATTCTAGATATTTCACATTTATATAATATTTGCCCTTTTGTGTCTGGCTTATTTCACTTAGCACAGTGTTTTCAAGATTCTTCCATATTGTAGCATGTATCAGAGCTTCATTTCTTTTTTTCTTTTTCTTTTTTTTTTTTTTTTTGAGATGGAGTCTCACTGTGTTACCCAGGCTGGAGTGCAATAGCGCGATCTTGGCTCACTACAACCTCTGCCTCCCAGGTTCAAACCATTCTCCTGCCTCAGCCTCCCGAGTAGTTGTGACTACAGGCACCCACCACTATGCCCAGCTAATTTTTTGTATTTTTAGTAGAGACGGGGGTTTCACTATGTTGGCCAGGCTGGTCTCAAACTCCGGACCTCATGATCTGCCCGCCTCGGCCTCCCAAAGTGCTGGGATTACAGGTGTGAGCCACCGCACCTAGCCTCAGAGCTTCATTTCTTTTTATGGCTGAATAATATTGTGTTGTGTATATATACCACATTTTGTTTATCCATTTTTCTGCTGATGGACACAGGTTGTTTCCACCTTTTTGGCTATTGTGACTATTGCTGCAATGAACAGTGGCATACAAGTATCTCTTGGAGTTACTGTTTTCAGTCCTTTTGGATATATACCTAGGAGTGGAATTACTGGGTCATATTCTAATTCTATGTTAATTTTTTGAGGAACTGACAGTTTTACTCACTCTTTTAGCCTGTTTTACCCACTCTTGCTAGCAATGAGTACTATTCTTAAAAAAAGAAAGCATTGCTAATGGGGTACATGCAACTATCTCATTTTTGAAAAAACTGTATCTCATGGATGTTGTCATTTGCATTGCTTTGATTATCAGTGAGGCTGAATATTTTTCTGCTTATTAATAACATATTTCTACTTTTGTAAATTGCCTCTTCAGTTTTTTTTTTTGTAAATTTAGGTCACTGACATTTTGCAGAGTTTTTATTAATCTCCAACAAAGTTAACCTGTTTATCTCTGCCAAAAGTGTGGGTCATTTTTAATGCTGACCTCTGCCTGTTGGTCTTGTCAAACAGTAACATGTAAGTTCTCCCTGGCAGAACTCAAGTCCAGACTTAGGAACCCTGGATTGCTGAATAGAGTAAAAGTAAGTGTAAGAAATGTAATTTTGGCTGACTGACTGATGAACAAAGCAATTACATATTCATTTCTCTTCAATTTGTGTCATTTTCAAAGTTGATAAACATGAAGGCTAAGTCTTATCTAAGTTACTTGGAAGAAGTGTTGTGGAAAGTTGTTATGAATCCATTCATTCCGTATATTTTATCTTCTTAGGTGGTCCATGAGTTGGAACTTTATAACACAGGATATTATTTAGGCATGTTCATGAATTCTTTTGCAGTCTTTCAGGTATGTTTTGCTTGCTATATTGAAAAGATATTAATATTTTTTACTATTGCAAACCCTTTCAGAATTAGTGATTATTTTGAGATGTTAACCTTTTATTAAATGTGTCACTGAAGCGCAGTCTTATGTAAGTATAATTTGAAATGAAAAGATAATCATCTTTCCAGTTTTAAAAGCAAATGGAACAATTCACCATTGGAAAAGTTAATGGAGTTGACATTAAACAAATAATTTTTCCTTTATGTATATGTATTTCCATATAAATATATTATATATATATTTCCTTGACTTTGAAATGGCTCTTATGCATGAGTGTGTGTGTGTATGTGTGTGTGTGTGTAAGATCGATGTGTGTGTGAGAAAGATCAATGTGTATGTGCGTGTGTGTGAGTGAGAAAGATCGCTGTGTGTGTGCGTGTGTGTCTGAGTGAGAAAGATTGACGTGTGTGTGTGCGTGTGTGAGAAAGATCGATGTGTGTGTGCGTATGAGAAAGATCGATGTGCGTGTGTGTGTGTGTGACTGAGAAAGGTTGATGTGTGTGTGCGTGTGTGTGTGTTTGAGTGAGAAACAGAAAGGTCGAATGTATGTGCACGTGTGTACCTAAGCTCTCAAAAATGAGCACAAGTGAGTCAGGAGTTTGGGAGACTGCCTTGATAATTTAGTGAGCATTTAAACTTGTGTTTTAAAAGAAAATTAAAATTATTCTTTTTAGGAATGTGGACTCTGGGTGTTGACAGATGCAAAGCTCACGAAGGATTATATTGATGGTGTTTGTAAGTAATACATGGCGACATGCTTGTATTTGTCTTTCACGTGATATTCAACATTACTTATATAGGTATGGATATTTTTTAGATGAACATTTTTGAGATTGTGATTTTCATTTTTCTGTTCTCTTCTCCCCAAATGTTTGGAGTTTAATGTACTTAGAAGTACATCTGGGCCATGACATGGAACGTTCATCTGAGCTCCTGTCTAGATCTTTGAAGTGAATGCTTTCCTTTTTCTCTAGGTAATTCTTTGAGGTAGTTATATTTTTGGACATACTGGAAGCTGCTTTTCTTCTGATTTGTATCACAAACTGTGCTATTCTTTTGGAATTATTTAAAAGGAGCAACATATTTTTGAAATATTTTTGTTCTCCAGCTTTTTGATGTTCACCTAGAAAATAGCCCAGATGCCATCATGCCATAAAGTGTTTTGGTACACACACACACACACACACACACACACAGACACAGACACACACACATAGAGACATAGACAGACACACACACACACACACACACACACCCCTCATCAATCTGAGTTCTTCCTGGGCAGGATTATATCTGTACATCCTAGTTTCTTGAATTGCTAAATAGAGTTGGCTGCCAAGTAATAATAAGTGTGCTTTTAGAAAGAAGTCATAAAATGTTTTGACTGAAGGAAATGTATAAATTAGAATGGTTAACCTTAGAAGGGATTCTCTTTTCTTTCAGGTAAAGTTATACTAACATCATCTTGAAAGGCCTCTAGAACTGTCAGTTTCTATCCCTGAATTCCCTGTTTCTGTCAGGTATTCTGTTATTCCATGCTAAGCCCCAGGGTCTCTTTGGGCTGGTTCTTGCCCCAACAGGACACCTGATCCTCTGTCCTGAAACTTGAAAGATAATTTTATAGTCTTGAAGATGTTATGAAGTCATTATGATCTCTCTATATTGAAGACATGTGGTACATTTAGCTTTCCTCATATAACCCTCTATCCTAGACAATCTTCCAAGCATGTTTTTCTGTTTTTCAGCCTCAGTTTTTACCCATCTTTGTTCTTTTTTACATATTGAATCCTTCTTGATGCCCACTGTAATACCCATTCTATTGCCAGTAATACTTACTGTATCCTTTACCTTTTCTGAAAATCTTCTTCTACCTTTTCACTGTAATAGAAGGAACCTGATACTCTCACTGGCACTTTATGTCTCTGGACACCTCAAGTGATCGACATTCATTCTGTATGTGGAGTTTACAATTCATTCTCTCCAGTGACTGTTTTTCTAACTGCTGTCAATGTTTATTTATAGATGACAATGCAGAATATGCTGAGAGGTTTATGGAGGAAAATGAAGGACATACCGTAGATATTCATGACTTTTCTTTGGGTAGCAGTCCACATGTCCGAAAGCATTTTCCAGAGACTTGGATTTGGCTAGACACCAACATGGGGTAAAAATTTATAAAGTTCTTTGCCCGTACATATTTTGTTTAGTGTTTGTTTTAAATAAGTTTTGCCCACTTTCTAATGTTTAAATATAAACATAGTGTAACTAAGAACTAAGTAGACCAAAAGGATTTTTTAGGAAATGATATTTATTGAATCTAAATACAGTTTTTGATAAAGCCACACATAAATTATGGCAGGAAGGTCTCATCAATGAGAAGGTAGGCCTTTTTTTTTTTTTTTTTAACTGAAGGGTGATTTTGACTTCCTTGAAGTCTCGTGATTCTTGTTGAAGAAAAATTGCTGGGAGTACATTTGTTGTCACAGGATGGGAAGCACTCATGATTACCTCCTGCGACCCCTGGCAGTGCCGCTAACTGAACCCTGCTCCTCACAAAGCATTCCCAGGAGTCACAGGGAGAAGGGGCATGGGTGGTGGAAGGAATTCAGCTTGGCTGATAAACCCCGTACTACCTGGCCTGATAAGTAAGCAGGTAAATCATGAAATCCACATAGTATTTTATAGTCAGCTGTTTAAAGATACTTGAGTTAACACATGAATGAAATCTCAAGGAAACAAATAGCAGCATTGACAGGAATACAGAGAAAAACTTCTGCAAATTTAGAGAAAAAATTGGAGTTAAGTTCGAAAATATGTATTTATTATCTATAAAAAATTTGTGAAAAAATAATGTTTATTCTGAAGATGTAAATTTTGCAGGAGGATTTTATTAGAATATGGATCAATATGCAGTATTATGACCTTATGATGACCTATTCTTTGAAAAGTTGGGATATACTGTTTTATACTTAAACCTTTAAATTCAGATATGTAAACAATAGGAAAAATGGAAATTCTTCCAAAAATAGTTTAGATTATTTTGGCTTATTTCAAAATGTATCAGTTCTTGGTTTTGTGGTGTTTATGTTTATTATCTTGACTTCAGTTCCAGGATTTACCAAGAATTTGAAGTAACTGTACCTGATTCTATCACTTCTTGGGTGGCTACTGGTTTTGTGATCTCTGAGGACCTGGGTCTTGGACTAACAACTACTCCAGTGGAGGTATTGTATTAAAGAGCTGCTTATCAGTGTTACGGTGACATTAAGCTAATAGAGCATCAGCTCCTCAATGCCTTTTTTTTTAATGACTGCTTATAATGTTTATCACAGTTTAGAGATTCCTTGGCTTTGTCTTTTGGTTTTTATCTGTTTTATATTTAAGAATGTGAGCTATATATAGCTATATAAACTGCTAAATATGCGAAATCCATATTAAGATTTGGGTAGAAAAGTTTATTATTGACCTGAACTAACCATCTCCAAAGGCCAGAAGAGAGAGAAAGAAAAAGAGAGAGAAAGAGGAGAGGAGAGGAGAGGAGAGGAGAGGAGAGAGAGTCTTTCTATTTGTCCTCTTCAAGAATGAACAGGACTTCTCGAGATGTTCCCTAGCCAATATTCCATCATGCCTTTGGTCAAATTGCATTATATATTGTTTCCTAAGCCAGTCACTGGCAGGAGGAATATAATGACCATGAGTGGCCTGAATTGTCTCATTTGAAATTGAAATGTAATTTTGATTTACAAAATAATTGTATTCATGAAAAATTCAGTGTATACTGAAAAATGCTTTGGGTTTATATAGAAATTGGAATTAGATTGTAAGCTCAGGCCATTATAAACAGACAATTCAGCAACATGAATGTCTGAAGGGACATTCAAGAATCATTAGGAACATGGGGCAATTTTTCATTGCCTGAGGCTATCCTGAGTATTGCAGACTGTCACCCACTAACTACCTATAGCACCTTCGAGTCATGGTGACAATCTAAGACACCTTCACAAATGTGCAGATAAACTCTAGAGGGAGTTACTGCTGCCAGCAAAACCACTGGCCTAAACTAATCCAGGTTTAGGTTTAGATGCAGGGGTGGGGCTTGGCCTTTTCTGTAGGACTTGGCCAACAATATCAGAATTGGATCACTGAAGAGGAAGCACATGTATTCAGATGTCCCACACATTTTCTCATCTGTGTGTAAAAATAAATCTATATATGTTTTAGAAATAATTTCCAATTTCTTTACATTTAAATTTAGTCAGGAAGCACATGTATTCAGATGTCCCACACTAGAATAGGGGCTGTTGGATTTGGCAGTGCTTTTAAAACAGATTGGTGGAGTCAATACAGCATGAAAGAAGAGCAAATTGCTTTGGGATTAGACAGGCTGGGTTCTAGTTCCGGCTCCTCTACTTGCCAGCAATATGAATTTGTACTAGTTACAAAAATCTCTAAAATTTAATTTTCTTTTCTATAAAATAGGAGACTAACAGTAACCTTATGGGGTTGTAATAACCAAACAAAATAATTTATATGAAGTGCTTGGTTGCTATAAGGCACTTAATAAAGTATAGTGATTATTATGTTAAGTAACATAAATCAAGTCAATTTGCCATCATTCATTTGTGATAAGTTGCTGTTTGCTTTCTGTTGATAGCAAGTTGACATTTCTAGCTGAAGTTAAAAGCTTCAGAGGTTTTATAAAGATTGCATTTAATTGCATAAAATGTGAAGAATTTTGACCTGAATAAAAATATGTACTCATTGTGTTCTTTCCAGCTGCAAGCCTTCCAACCATTTTTCATTTTTTTGAATCTTCCCTACTCTGTTATCAGAGGTGAAGAATTTGCTTTGGAAATAACGATATTCAATTATTTGAAAGATGCCACTGAGGTAATATATTCAAGCTTTTGTTGATCATTTACACTACAGGAGAAAATGGAGGTAGCATGAAAGGATTAGGTTGTGTAGTATCTGGGCGTTTGGGATTCTAAGCACTTTATACATTTCTGGGAGGCTGAAAATAGACATGTCTTGTCAGTGATTTCTTCTGCTAATTAATGTCTAAGGATATCATTAGCATGTCTACACATTACCTCCTTGAATTTTCAGCATAGGTTTTCCACTTTTGCCATGTAAGTTCCTTATTGTCTCTGAAGCATGCCTTTCTCTTTCCTGCCTCCCTGCATTTTCCCCTGGTTTTCCCCACATCTAGAATGTGTGGCCACTTCTCACTGCCACTCTGTGCCCACTGCAGTTTTTTTTTTTGAGACATGGTCTTGCTCTGTTGCCCAGGCTGGAGTGCAGTGGCGTGATCTCGGCTCACTGCAACTTCAGCCTCCCAGGTTCAAGTGATTCTCCTGCCTCAGCCTCCGAGTAGCTGGGATTACAAGGGTGCACCACCACACCCAACTAATTTTTGTGTTTTTCATAGAGACAGAGTTTTGCCATGTTGGCCAGGCGGGTCTTGAACTCCTGGCCTCAAGTGATCTGCCTGCCTTGGCCTCCCAAAGTGCTGGCATTACAGGCATGAGCCACTGCGCCTGGCTGCCATGCTGTTATGTTTGTAGCCCCCATGTTTATATTTTCAAGGATTCGCTATTGGATTCACATACCTTGTATCTCCTTAGCTAGTCATTTCCCTGGGAGGCAGGAATTAGGTTCACTGTTTGTGTTGTGCCCACAGTATATTAACCAAGTGACTGATTTTTCTTCCCCCAGAATAAGTAGGGATATGTAATTAACTTTATTACATGCATGAAAATGACATAATATCTTTAGGCACTTTATATATAATTTTTTAATTTTAATTTTAATTTTTTAAGCTTTTTATTGGCATATTTGGCTGACAAAGTGGAAAGTAAATTTTTTTTATTTTTTAATTTTACTTTTTAACCCAGTCATCATGGTACTGTGTAACAAGCAAAAGATCTAGAGTCTAAAGGCCTGGATTCAATGTTTAATCTACCACTTACCAGCAAATGACTTAATTGTAGTTTCCTCATCTGTAAACTGGAAATGATAATTATTATACCCACGAAAGATACTCTGAGAAGCAGATGAAAAAATCAACAGGAAAATAATTCATAAAATGTAAGGCCTAGAGAAATGCTATTATTGATGAGACTTGTAACTTTGGGATAATTTACAAAAGTTTACAACCAAGATATGCTTCAGGACTAATATCTGAGTTGTACTTTCCTTGGAATAATTTTTTACAGAGACTTCAATAAATTCAATAACAGTTCATGCTGTTTTCTTCAAATTTTTCTAATGAGACCAGTACGTTCTAGGATGACATAGTTAAATCAAGCTGGTAGTAATATCAATATATGAAATAGCCTTTCTGTGCACATCCTTACCATCTAATGGCTTCAGATAGTGAGATAATTTAATGTTAGTGGGAGGACTAGAAATGGGGCTGAAAAGCGCCCTTTCCCCATGTATCTTGAGGTTGAGGGGAAAGCATAGAAAAGAAATGAAGTTTTTCCTGATACTCTTTGATACTCTCCTTGGTCGAATCTTTGTCTCATCTTTTCTCTAGTCTTGAGCCTCACAGATTTGACAGTACTTAAATTGGTGATAAAAGAGCACTTTACTGAAGAGCATTTATTATACAAAAGCTTTGATTTATTTTTTTCTTTCAGGTTAAGGTAATCATTGAGAAAAGTGACAAATTTGATATTCTAATGACTTCAAGTGAAATAAATGCCACAGGCCACCAGCAGACCATTCTGGTTCCCAGTGAGGATGGGGCAACTGTTCTTTTTCCCATCAGGCCAACACATCTGGGAGAAATTCCTATCACAGTCACAGCTCTTTCACCCACTGCTTCTGATGCTATCACCCAGATGATTTTAGTAAAGGTAAATATTTGATGTTTGAAAGAAATGAAATGGAAATACATAATTAAAAAGGAAGCAGAAGATTTTTTTCTCTTGGTTAAATTTTTTGGCATATCTAGTAGGTCATCTTTTTTACCCTTCTGGTAATGCCTAATCACTTTCTTATCTGTATGTAAAAATAAATCATTTAGAAATACTTGCCAATTTCCTCTTTAAATTTAGTCAGGAATGTGACTATAAAGACTAATGTCTCTTTTGCGGTCATTTACATCTACAGACTGTGTTACGTTGGGATTCTATTAAAACACGGTCAAGTCGATTTGTAGATTTGGAATTTTGGAATTTTTCAGTGAAGGTAAAAGAGATTTTGTAGATTTTTTTCAGAGAAGACATTCTAGACAGAAAGATAATGAGCATAGTGGATAAACACTTGTATTCTGGGGTGAGGCAACTCTGTGTTTGAATCTCAGCTCTGCCAAGTGTGATTTTGAACAAGGCATTTAATCTCCCCCTCTTTGGATAATAATAGGAACTACCTCAAAGGGTTTTTTTCCTTACATTTTCATCTTCTTCTTTGTCATTTTCAAGGCCAGTCCATGAGATGCCTTATCTAATTTAACTAGAACTTACTAACAGATTTGAAGTAAGAATAACAAAATGGTAGGCACCGTGTCATCAGATTTAATTCAGTTCCATGGAAATGGTGCCTATTAAGTGTAAATCCTGTGAAAAACACGTTTCTGTTAATGAAGGGTACTGCACTAAGAAAATCTAAAAGGAAAAATTAATCAAAGTTATGGTAATTCGTTGTAATACAAACTAACAATAAAAGCTCATTCTGTGAAATGAATGTATTACTTGTTTAAATAAAATATCTAATTTAAAGAAAACAAAAGAAGAAATGATAGGTGCTTATTTAGCCATACACAAACCTCAGACACAACAGGTCAGATGTTTGTGTTCATATCTGCATATAGTTCTCTGTAAATATGTGAGTAGAGACCATGTTAATTGTGTTCATTTTTTTCAACAGGCTGAAGGAATAGAAAAATCATATTCACAATCCATCTTATTAGACTTGACTGACAACAGGCTACAGAGTACCCTGAAAACTTTGAGTTTTTCATTTCCTTCTAATACAGTGACTGGCAGTGAAAGAGTTCAGATCACTGCAATTGGTAAGAATAGAGTATATCACCATCTATTGGTTTAATTGTATATGATCATATATGTTGTTCCTGTAATTATAGATGTATTTTGTTATTGAGTCCTAATAAGAAGAGATGGCAAAAGTTTTTTTTTTTTTTTTTTTTGAGACGGAGTCTCGCTCTGTCGCCCAGGCTGGAGTGCAGTGGTGCAATCTCGGCTCACTGCAAGCTCCGCCTCCCGGGTTCACGCCATTCTCCTGCCTCAGCCTCTCCGAGTAGCTGGGACTACAGGTGCCCGCCACCACGCCCGGCTAATTTTTTGTATTTTTAGTAGAGACGGGGTTTCACCGTGGTCTGGATCTCCTGACCTCGTGATCCGCCCGCCCCGGCCTCCCAAAGAGCTGGGATTACAAGCGTGAGCCACCGCGCCCGGCCGGCAAAAGTTTTTAATTGGGCCCAACAACTGATTATAATGTGAAGGCTAGCAAATTATGCATCCTAAAACAGTTCTCAGTCTTCAGTGTATATAAGAATCACCTGGGAGTCTTGTTTAAAAGCAAATGCTGGTTTAGTAGGTCTGGAGGGGGGCCTGGGAATCTGCTTTTCTAACAAGCTCCTAGGTGTTCGTGATACTTTGGCTTGTAGACCACACTTTGAGTAGCAAGGCCTCACTATACCATGGCTGGAGGGAGGGGTCATTCCTAAGAGCAGAGCTTCTGGCTTCTGTGGCTCTCCACCACTGGTGAATATCAGAATCTTCTAAGGAGCTCTGTAAATACAGAAACGTCTGGATTCTACTCTAAACCTACTAAGTCAGAATCGCTAGGGCTATGGCTTGGTCATGTATATCTTAAAAAACTTTCATAAGTGATTGTGATAAGCAAAGGTTGAGTACTACTCCCTACAGCAGTTCTCTGGGCAGGATATGTGTAACCTTTACAATAGGAAGTTACTCACTGACTTCAGTCACCTCTCCTAGTCACTTTCCATAACATAATAGTACTTTTCAAAAATTGGAAATTTATAATTGTATAAATTTATGGGATACAAATTGCTTATGAATGCAATGTAGAATTACTAAATCAAGCTGGTTGATGTAGTCATCACCTCAAATACTTAACTGTTTTTTTTGTGGGAAGAACATTTGAAATTTGCTCTCTGAGCATTTTTTTTTTGAGGCGGAGTCTTGCTCTGTCGCCCAGGCTGGAGTGCAGTGGCGCGAACTCGGCTCACTGCAAGCTCCGCCTCCCAGGTTCACACCATTTTCCTGCCTCAGCCTCCCGAGTAGTTGGGACTACAGGCACCTGCCACCATGCCTGGATAATTTTTTTTTTGTATTTCTTAGCAGAGACGGGGTTTCAACATGTTAGCCAGGATGGTCTCCATCTCCTGACCTCATGATCTGCCCGCCTCGGCCTCCCAAAGTGCTGGGATTACAGATGTGAGCCACCATGCCCAGCCTTTTTTTTTTTTTTTTTTTTTGATGGAGTCTTGCTCTGTCTCCCAGGCTAGAGTGCAGTGGCAGGATCTTGGCTGACTGCAACCTCTGTCTATTGGGGTTCAAGCGAGTCTCCTGCCTCAGCCTCCTGAGTAGCTGGAATTACGGGCGTGTGCCACCACGCCCAGCTAGTTTTTGTAGTTTTAGTAGAGATGGGCTTTTGCAGTGTTGGCCAGGCTGGTCTCGAACCCCTGACCCAAAGTGCTGGGATTACAGGTGTGAGCCATGGTGCTCGGCCTTTCTTAGCAATTTGGAAATGTACAGTACTCTTGTTATTAACTATATTTACCATGCTAAAAGTACTTTTTTTTTTTTGAGATGGAGTCTTTCTCTGTAGCCCAGGCTGGAGTTCAGTGGTGTGATCTCAGTTCGCTGCAACCACTGCCTCCTGGGTTTAAGCAATTCTTATACCTTGGCCTCCCACGAAGCTGGGACTACAGGTGTGTGCCACCATGCCCGGCTAATTTTTTGTATTTTCATTAGAGACAGGATTTCACCATGTTGGCCAGACTGGTCTCAAACCCCTCACCTCAGGTGATCCACCCGCCTCAGCCTCCCAAAGTGCTGGGATTACAGGCACGAGCCATTGTGCCCAGCCTCAAATTATTTTTTAATTAAACATAGTGTCTACACAGGTGGTGTTATTAGTCAGTGTTCTCCAGAGAAACAGAAGCAATAGGAGATACTTATATATAAAAGGAGGTTTATTATGAGGAATTGGCTCATGCAATTATGGAGGCTGAGAAGTCCCGTGATCTGCTTTTGCAAGCTGGAGACCCAGGAAGGCTGGTATTATACTTACTCTGAGTCCAAAGGCTTGTGAACCAGAGGAGCTGATGATGTAAATCCCAGTCCTAGGAGAAGATGAGATGAGATGTCTCAGCTCAAGTAGTGAGGCAGGAAAAAAAGGGTGAATTCCTCCTTTCTCAAGCTTTTGTCTATTCAGGCTCTCAGTGGATTGGATGGTGCCCACACACACTGGGGAGGACAATCTGCTGGACCCAGTCCACCAATTCAAATGCTAATCTCATCTAGAAACACCCTCACAGACACTCAGAAACAATGCTTAATCTAGGCACCCCTCGGCTCACTTAAGTTGACACACAAAATTAACCCTCACAAATGGTTTGTTTATATAGTTGTGCTTTACAAATAACTGAAGAAAACATTTTAATTAATAACATCTAATAGTTTGTTAGGTCTTTAAGGTGTTAGGACCTAAAACACTTTTTTACAGTTCTTTTATATTTCACTGGCAGGTGTAATGCTTTTTTATTATAACCCAAACAACAAATCCATAGGCAGAGGACTTTATTGGGAGGCATACATATATATATATACACGTATATATATATGATTTTTTTTTGGAAGAGACAGAGTTTAGCTATGTTTGCCCCAGAAGAGACAGAGTTTAGCTATGTTTGCCCCAGGCTGGACTTGAACTTCTGAGCTCATGTAGTCCTCCTGCGTCAGCCCCTTGCATAACTGGGACTACAGGCATGCACCACTGTGCCTGGCCAATTCTTAAAAGGAATTAAATAAGCTCTCTATTTAGGGGAATACATTCTGCTTAAGCATCTCCCACAGTGTTGGGATGCTGGGAGATGCACTACAGATATACGCACACACACACACACACACGCACACATATACACAGAGGGAAGGAGCCTGGCTTTTTAAATGTGTACCATCACTCCTTACGTAGGAATGATTCTGTCTGTGGTCATGGAAATACCCCGAGGCTTAATTTTTATGCTTGATGTAAAGAATGGATTTTCAAGTTTTATTTTTACATGTTGTTTTAAAGACCTATTTTGTATCCCACAATATACGAATTTTAGCTTGCTTCTTTGAACTTTGATAGTCTATGTTCACTTTGAATATTAAACACATAGCCTGCAGTGGTAATAATATAACCTCTATGTTTTTCTTTGTATTCACATCTAAAATTTAAGCTATACTGGCACAGCTTCAGTCTATTCATATGAAACAGGTTCTTTTCCCTTTTTTTCATATTCATTTTTTAGGATCACATTTTCACTAGGTATTTGGACTTGGCTTGGTATAAGTTTTCAAAATAAACTACATAGAAAGATATTTTTATCTATACAGCTTAACAATGGCAGGGCCAAAATTACAACTCAGCCTTCACATTTCTGAATTTTTACTACTTTCCCTGACTTGTGGTGTTAGGATGTGGGTAGAGGGTTTTTAAAGCATGTGTTTTGTTTAATTTTAGATTACTAACTTTGAATCCTTTTCCGAATCCTTTTGATCCAGAGATTAATTGAAATACTTATATTTGTTGTTGCTAAATAGAACACATTGGAAAACACCACAATCCTCATTGTTTTTTTAAAAATTTATTTCTCAAGTGCTTGTGGTGTATTAGTAAGAAATAAGAATAAAATTTTGTTTGCGTGAAGAATGCTACTAATAAAATGTTTCTTCCCTGTATGAGTGATGGTGTCTTACTGATCAATTCTGTACATTTTTTAAAAGATTTTCTTAAAAATTATTTTTTGCCTAATTTATGCCACATGCTTAACTGAGCTAAAAATGTCCTCTTTTATCACACGACCTACAAGTTCAGTACCAGAGCATTGTTATTTTTTTGACCAGTCTTCCTAAAAGCTTGATGTAAAGTTTCAACTCTGTTCCAAGCAGTGGAATAATCATATTGCTTCAATGACAGAGGCCTTCTGTACTCAGCGGAAGTCTCTTTGCCACCAGCAGGTAGTTGTTACTGAGTATTTACTGAATGAATTGCATGTCTTGTGCTTCCAGGAGATGCTCTTGGTCCTTCCATCAGTGGCTTAGCCTCACTGATTCGGATGCCTTATGGCTGTGGTGAACAGAACATGATAAATTTTGCTCCAAATATTTACATTTTGGATTATCTGACTAAAAAGAAACAACTGACAGATAATTTGAAAGAAAAAGCTCTTTCATTTATGAGGCAAGGTAAGCATTTTAGAGACCTATATTTGTGCGTAGAAAAAAATTTGTTTTTGTCAGGTAGGGTTCATTCTAGACCATATTTCAAAATAGATGGATTTTGTCTTAGGTAAGTGATGGGCTACACGGTGTTGACATGTGCAGGAAGTGCAAACAGTGGAAAGCTGTTACTATTCTTCCTTTAGCTAACTATTCACTCACTGCTGCTAAGATGTTTGTTAGTAATGGCTTAAGAGTTAGTTTCTGGGGTGGGGAGGGGCTTGTATTATACTAAGGGATCTGAAATTTAAAACTCCTTAAAAATCTAAAGGAATACTCATTCATTTTATTACACATTTGTGGAGTGTTTCTTAGTGCCAGGATCAGTTCTCGTGCCAAGAAAACAGAGGGAGCCAGGGCCTCTCTTCTTAAGGAATTCGCTGCTCAGTGGAGAAGATGGTTTGTATGTAAACAGACGCAGTGCCGTGTGGTGGGGACCTTCTCAGTGCATTTAAAATGATGAGGAGGACCTGCTGGACCCTGAGGAAATGTCATACTGGTGAAGACTGTATCTTGACACCTTGAAAGGTGGAAACTGTTCACAGGCACCAGATCCTTTGTTTTGGCAACTTGTTAATAACAGCAGCTAACATGAGTTGAGTGTGTACTGTGTGGCAGGCAGTGTTCTAAACACTTTACATCTCATACCTCATTGAAGGCTCACCATTAGTATTAGCACGATCCTGTTTTTTGCAGATGAGGAAGCTGAGGTGCGAAAAAGTTAGCTAACTTGCCCAGGGTCATATATAGAGCTGGGATTTGGACTCTGAGCCTACGCTCTTGACATCCATACCTAGGAGGAAACAAAGAGATGTGAGACACGTTTGATGTTAATAGTAAAGTAAATTTGATTTTCTGAAATACTCCAAAAGCTAACCAAAAGTTACAGTCTCAGTTTTATATTTCCTTATTAGCGGACCTCTAGCACAAACTCTCTGTGGCTGAGTTTTTCTGTCTGCACAATTTGTATGATATATCCTGTCCATCAAATTCATGAGGATTAGAAGGGCTCACACAAACTGATTAAAAATGAGGATTCACTATAATCTAAGAAAAATATAGTTCAACGCTTTCCAACTCCTAATTTTTTTAGTTTTTGTTGTTTTATAACAAATGGATTAAATGAAAAGTAGAGGCAAGCTATTAATTGATTGCTAATTTCTCCACAGAAGAATTAGAAAACTCAGTAAAGACACCATTGTAAGGTGAGCTTTTCTTCCAGGTTCCCTTATTGTGTAGAGACCTTTTTATTCTATTTTTTTTTTTTTTTTTTTTTTTTTTGAGACGGAGTCTTGCTCTGTCGCCCAGGCTGGAGTGCAGTGGCGCGATCTCGGCTCACTGCAAGCTCCGCCTCCTGGGTTCATGCCATTCTCCTGCCTCAGCCTCTCCGAGTAGCTGGGACTACAGGCGCCTGCCACTACGCCCGGCTAATTTTTTGTATTTTTTAGTAGAGTCGCGGTTTCACCGTGGTCTCGATCTCCTGACCTTGTGATCCGCCCACCTCGGCCTCCCAAAGTGCTGGGATTACAAGCGTGAGCCACCGTGCCCAGCCTAGAGACCTTTTTATTCTAAACTAATTCTATGTAATGACAGTAATAGCAACTAAATCTGTTTAAATGTTTTATGCATGTTTCATTTAATTCTCACAAGAACTCTAGGAGCAGGTATACTATTATTATTTCCATTTTATAGATGAGGAAATTGAGGTACAGAGAGGTTAAATAATTTACCCATGGTGGTCTGGCTCCATCGTCCACCTTGTTCCACAGAACGCTGTGGGATAATTCTGATTTGCAGTGTTCTTGGGTTTTTAGAAGCAATGGGATGTGATGGAAAGGACCAGGAATCGGGACGGGATGCTTGAGTATCACCACCGTGTAAGAAGTCTCACTGGAGGTTTTGATAAAATAGTAAGGGAGGAACATGGGGTCCTGTAGAGAAGGAGGCACCAAAGGTTAGAATATGGGGTGTCAGATTAGACTGAAGTAAGCTGTAAGGTGTTGGGTTTAAGTAGATGAGCTGGAGTCAGTGTCTGAAGAGCTCCCTGGGATACGATGGCATAGACAAAGGCTGAATGGGAGTCAACGGGTTGCAGGTCAGGAACAATGCCGTGTATGAGACCACAAACCAAGGGAGACCAGTGTTTAGAATCAGGGCTGAGTGTGGCCTGAGTTCTGATGTGGGGAAGGACTTAGTGGTGTATTTTCCCTTAGATTGGGGCCAGACCATGCAGACACTATGGCCGGCCCTGAAATGCAGCAGGTGGTTAGGCCCTCTGGGAAATTTGTAGAGATCCAGCAGCTGGAATTTCCTGTACAGAGTCGCCCATGTAAAATTATCCTTGTTTATACACATTTGTGGATTGGTCACGTTTTAAATATATACATACAAGAATAACCTTTTCCAAATTTTATTATAATTAAATTTACGTGGTACCAAGTGGTCTCTGTGGTATATTATGTGCCGTGCTAAAAACAAATGAGATCTTTTTTTTTTTTTTTTTTTTTATTATACTTTAGGGTTTTAGGGTACATGTGCACAATGTGCAGGTTTGTTACATATGTATCCATGTGCCATGTTGATTTCCTGCACCCATTAACTCGTCATTTAGCATTAGATGTATCTCCTAATGCTGTCCCTCCCCCCTCCCCCCACCCCACAACAGTCCCCGGAGCGTGATGTTCCCCTTCCTGTGTCCATGAGTTCTCATTGTTCAATTCCCACCTATGAGTGAGAACATGCGGTGTTTGGTTTTTTGTCCTTGCGATAGTTTACTGAGAATGATGTTTTCCAGTTTCATCCATGTCCCTACAAAGGACACGAACTCATCATTTTTTATGGCTGCATAGTATTCCATGGTGTATATGTGCCACATTTTCTTAATCCAGTCTATCGTTGTTGGACATTTGGGTTGGTTCCAACTCTTTGCTATTGTGAATAGTGCCGCAATAAACATACGTGTGCATGTGTCTTTATAGCAGCATGATTTATAGTCCTTTGGGTATATACCCAGTAATGGGATGGCTGGGTCAAATGGTATTTCTAGTTCTAGATCCCGGAGGAATCGCCACACTGACTTCCACAATGGTTGAACTAGTTTACAGTCCCACCAACAGTGTAAAAGTGTTCCTATTTCTCCACATCCTCTCCAGCACCTGTTGTTTCCTGATTTTTTAATGATGGCCATTCTAACTGGTGTGAGATGGTATCTCACTGTGGTTTTGATTTGCATTTCTCTGATGGCCAGTGATGAGGAGCATTTCTTCATGTGTTTTTTGGCTGCATAAATGTCTTCTTTTGAGAAGTGTCTGTTCATGTCCTCTGCCCACTTTTTGATGGGGTTGTTTGTTTTTTTCTTGTAAATTTGTTTGAGTTCATTGTAGATTCTGGATATTAGCCCTTTGTCAGATGAGTAGGTTGCAAAAATTTTCTCCCATTGTGTAGGTTGCCTGTTCACTCTGATGATAGTTTCTTTTGCTGTGCAGAAGCTCTTTAGTTTAATGAGATCCCATTTGTCGATTTTGGCTTTTGTTGCCATTGCTTTTGGTGTTTTAGACATGAAGTCCTTGCCCACGCCTATGTCCTGAATGGTATTGCCTAGGTTTTCTTGTAGGATTTTAATGGTTTTAGGTCTAACATATAAGTCTTTAATCCATCTTGAATTAATTTTTGTATAAGGTGTAAGGAAGGGATCCAGTTGCAGCTTTCTACATATGGCTAGCCAGTTTTCCCAGCACCATTTATTAAATAGGGAATCGTTTCCCCATTTCTTGTTTTTGTCAGGTTTGTCAAAGATCAGATAGTTGTAGCTATGCGGCATCATTTCTGAGGGCTCTGTTCTGTTCCATTGATCTATGTCTCTGTTGTGGTACCAGTACCATGCTGTTTTGGTTACTGTAGCCTTGTAGTATAGTTTAAAGTCAGGTAGCGTGATGCCTCCAGCTTTGTTCTTTTGGCTTAGGATTGACTTGGTGATGCGGGCTCTTTTTTGGTTCCATATGAACTTTAAAGTAGTTTTTTCCAATTCTGTGAAGAAAGTCATTGGTAGCTTGATGGGGATGGCATTGAATCTATAAATTACCTTGGGCAGTATGGCCATTTTCATGATATTGATTCTTCCAACCCATGAGCATGGAATGTTCTTCCATTTGTTTGTATCCTCTTTTATTTCATTGAGCAGTGGTTTATAGTTCTCCTTGAAGAGGTCCTTCACATCCCTTGTAAGTTGGATTCCTAGGTATTTTATTCTCTTTGAAGCAATTGTGAATGGGAGTTCACTCATGATTTGGCTCTCTGTTTGTCTGTGATTGGTGTACAAGAATGCTTGTGATTTTTGTACATTAATTTTGTATCCTGAGACTTTGCTGAAATTGCTAATCAGCTTAAGGAGATTTTGGGCTGAGACAATGGGGTTTTCTAGATATACAATCATGTCATCTGCAAACAGGGACAATTTGACTTCCTCTTTTCCTAATTGAATACCCTTTATTTCCTTCTCCTGCCTGATTGCTCTGGCCAGAACTTCCAGCACTATGTTGAATAGGAGCGGTGAGAGAGGGCATCCCTGTCTTGTGCCAGTTTTCAGAGGGAATGCTTCCAGTTTTTGCCCATTCAGTATGATATTGGCTGTGGGTTTGTTGTAGATAGCTCTTATTATTTTGAGATACGTCCCATCAATACCTAATTTATTGAGAGTTTTTAGCATGAAGGGTTGTTGAATTTTGTCAAAGGCCTTTTCTGCATCTATTGAGATACTCATGTGGTTTTTGTCTTTGGTTCTGTTTATATGCTGGATTACATTTATTGATTTGCGTATGTTGAACCAGCCTTGCATCCCAGGAATGAAGCCCACTTGATCATGGTGGATAAGCTTTTTGATGTGCTGCTGGATTCGGTTTGCCAGTATTTTATTGAGGATTTTTGCATCAATGTTCATCAAGGATATTGGTCTGAAATTCTCTTTTTTGGTTATGTCTCTGCCAGGTTTTGGTAGCAGGACGATGCTGGCTTCGTAAAATGTGTTAGGGAGGATTCCCTCTTTTTCTATCGATTGGAATAGTTTCAGAAGGAATGGTACCAGTTCCTCCTTGTACCTCTGGTAGAATTCAGCTGTGAATCCATCAGGTCCTGGACTCTTTTTGGTTGGTAAGCTATTGATTATTGCCACAATTTCAGAACCTGTTATTGGTCTATTCAGAGATTCAACTTCTTCCTGGTTTAGTCTTGGGAGGGTGTATTTGTCGAGGAATTTATCTATTTCTTCTAGATTTTCTAGTTTATTTGCATAGAGGTGTTTGTAGTATTCTCTGATGGTAGATTGTATTTCTGTGGGATCGGTGGTGATACCCCCTTTTTCGTTTTTTATTGCATCTATTTGATTCTTCTCTCTTTTCTTCTTTATTAGTCTTGCTAGCGGTCCATCAATTTTGTTGATGTTTTCAAAAAACCAGCTCCTGGATTCATTAATTTTTTGAAGTGTTTTTTGTGTCTCTATTTCCTTCAGTTCTGCTCTGATTTTAGTTATTTCTAGCCTTCTGCTAGCTTTGGAATGTGTTTGCTCTTGCTTTTCTAGTTCTTTTAATTGTGATGTTAGGGTGTCAATTTTGGATCTTTCCTGCTTTCTCTTGTGGGCATTTAGTGCTATAAATTTCCCTCTACACACTGCTTTGAACGTGTCCCAGAGATTCTGGTATGTTGTGTCTTTGTTCTCGTTGGTTTCAAAGAACATCTTTATTTCTGCCTTCATTTCATTATGTACCCAATAGTCATTCAGGAGCAGGTTGTTCAGTTTCCATGTAGTTGAGCGGTTTTGACTGAGTTTCTTAATCCTGA
Organism: Symphalangus syndactylus; assembly: GCF_028878055.3. Taxonomy (NCBI): domain Eukaryota; kingdom Metazoa; phylum Chordata; class Mammalia; order Primates; family Hylobatidae; genus Symphalangus; species Symphalangus syndactylus. The sequence continues at coordinate 49,121,177 of NC_072424.2, read as the reverse complement.
GTTCTAGTTTGATTGCACTGTGGTCTGAGAGACAGTTTGTTATAATCTCTGTTCTTTTACATTTGCTGAGAAGAGCTTTACTTCCAACTATGTGGTCAATTTTGGAATAGGTGCGGTGTGGTGCTGAAAAAAATGTATATTCTGTTGATTTGGGGTGGAGAGTTCTGTAGATGTCTATTAGGTCCACTTTATGTAGAGCTGAGTTCAATTCCTGGATATCCTTGTTAACTTTCTGTCTCGTTGATCTATCTAATGCTGACAGTGGGGTGTTAAAATCTCCCATTATTATTGTGTGGGAGTTTAAGTCCCTTTGTAGGTCACTGAGGACTTGCTTTATGAATCTGGGTGCTCCTGTGTTGGGTGCATATATATTTAGGATAGTTAGCTCTTCTTGTTGAATTGATCCCTTTACCATTATGTAATGGCCTTCTTTGTCTCTTTTGATCTTTGTTGGTTTAAAGTCTATTTTATCAGAGACTAGGATTGCAACCCCTGCCTTTTTTTGTTTTCCAGTTGCTTGATAGATCTTCCTCCATCCCTTTATTTTGAGTCTATGTGTGTCTCTGCACGTGAGATGGGTTTCCTGAATACAGCACACTGATGGGTCCTGACTCCTTATCCAGTTTGCCAGTCTGTGTCTTTTGATTGGAGCATTTAGCCCATTTACATTTAACGTGAATATTGTTATGTGTGAATCTGATCCTGTCATTATGATGTTAGTTGGTTATTTTGCTCGTTAGTTGCTATAGTTTCTTCCTAGCCTCGATGGTCTTTACAATTTGGCATGTTTTTGCAGGGGCTGGTACCGGTTGTTCCTTTCCATGTTTAGTGCTTCCTTCAGGAGCTCTTTTAGGGCAGGCCTGGTGGTGACAAAATCACTCAGCGTTTGCTTGTCTGTAAAGTATTTTATTTCTCCTTCACTTATGAAGCTTAGTTTGGCGGGATAGGAAATTCTGGGTTGAAAATTCTTTTCTTTAAGAATGTTGAATATCGGCCCCCACTCTCTTCTGGCTTGTAGAGTTTCTGCTGAGAGATCAGCTGTTAGTCTGATGGGCTTCCCTTTGTGGGTAACCCGACCTTTCTCTCTGGCTGCCCTTAACATTTTTTCCTTCATTTCAACTTTGGTGAATCTGACAATTATGTGTCTTGGAGTTGCCCTTCTCGAGGAGTATCTTTGTGGCGTTCTCTGTATTTCCTGAATCTGAATGCTGGCCTGCCTTGCTAGATTGGGGAAGTTCTCCTGGATAATATCTTGCAGAGTGTTTTCCAACTTGGTTCCATTCTCCCCATCATTTTCAGGTACACCAATCAGACGTAGGTTTGGTCTTTTCACATAGTCCCAAATTTCTTGGAGGCTTTGTTCATTTCTTTTTATTCTTTTTTCTCTAAACTTCCCTTCTCTCTTCATTTCATTCATTTCATCTTCTATCAGCGATACCCTTTCTTCCAGTTGATCGCATCTGCTACTGAGGCTTCTGCATTCTTCGCGTAGTTCTCGAAACTTGGCTTTCAGCTTCATCATCTCCTTTAAGCCCTTCTCTCCATTGGTTATTCTAGTTATCCATTCTTCTAATTTTTTTTCAAAGTTTTTAACTTCTTTGCTATTGTTTTGAATTTCCTCTTGTAGCTCAGAGTAGTTTGATCGTCTGAAGCCTTCTTCTCTCAACTCATCAAAGTCATCCTCCATCCAGCTTTGTTCCGTTGCTGGTGAGGAACTGCGTTTCTTTGGAGGAGGAGAGGTGCTCTGTTTTTTAGAGTTTCCAGTTTTTTTGGTCTGTTTTTTCCCCATCTTTGTGGTTTTGTCTACTTTTTGTCTTCGATGATGGTGATGTACAGATGGGTTTTTGGTGTGGATTTCCTTTCTGTTTGTTAATTTTCCTTCTACCAGACAAGACCCTCAGCTGCAGGTCTGTTGGAGTTTACTAGAGGTCCACTCCAGACCCTGTTTGGCTGGGTGTCAGCAGCGGTGGCTGCAGAACAGCGGATTTTCGTGAGACCACAAATTCAGCTGTCTGATAGTTCCTCTGAAAGTTTTGTCTCAGAGGAGTACCCGGTTGAATGAGGTGTCAGTCTGTCCCTACTGGGGGGTGCCTCCCAGTTAGGCTCCTCAGGGGTGAGGGACCCACTATAGGAGGCAGTCTGTCCGTTCTCAGATCTCCAGCTGCGTGCTGGGAGAACCACTACTTTCTTCAAAGTTGTCAGTCAGACAGGGACATTTAAGGCTGTGGAGGTTCTCGCTGAGTTTTTGGTTGTCTGTGCCCTGCCCCCAGAGGTGGAGCCTACAGAGGCAGGCAGGCCTCCTTGAGCTGTGGTGGGCTCCACCCAGTTCGAGCTTCCTGGCTGCTTTGTTTACCTAAGCAAGCCTGGGCAATGGCGGGCGCCCCTCCCCCAGCCTCGTTGCCGCCTTGCAGCTTTATCTCAGACTGCTGTGCTAGCAATCAGCAAGACTCTGTGGGCATAGGACCCTCCGAGCCAGGTGCGGGACACAATCTCCTAGTGTGCCGTTTTCCAGGCCCATTGGAAAAGCACAGTATTAGGACGGGACTGACCCGATATTCCAGGTGCCGTCTGTTTCCCCTTTCTTTGACTAGGAAAGGGAACTCCCTGACCCCTTGCGCTTCCCGAGTGAGGCAATGCCTCTCCCTGCTTCGGCTCGCGCACAGTGCGCTTCACCGACTGTCCTGAACCCACTGTTAGGCACTCCCTAGTGAGATGAAACCGGTACCTCAAGCAGAAATGCAGAAATCACCCGTCTTCTGTGTCGCTGGGGCTGGGAGCTGGTGACCGGAGCTGTTCCTATTCGGCCATCTTGGCTCCACCACCCCAAAGGATCAACAAATGAGATCTTTACACATTGGCATAATCGCTGTAATTAAGGAGATAAGTAAAAATTATTTGGGATTGTCATGATTGAACTTTGTACCTTTTGAAAACAAGATTCCAATTTGTATTCAAGATTTAGTTTGTCTGGTTTCAAGTAGAAACTACATAGGAATTAGACTGGCACTTTATAATTTGGCATGCATTCTTTGGGATATTTTAATACAATAAGGTAAAATATTTTAGAAAATGCCACATAACTCCATATTTATATATGCTTTATGAACTGCAACTCTGGCTTATCAAATATTAATGCTTTAAACAGATAGGATAAATTTTACATAGCTTGAAACATGTAAGCAGTGAAAACTCATTCCTTAAAAATAATTTCAGTCTGTGTCCTAGATACTTTTGCTGTGGATCAGCAGCCATCCTACAAAATGAATGGTCCAAATCCTCAGTATCTGTTGTTTTCCCAAAGCAGTGCTAGTCCCTCAGGTCAGTCCTGGCCAGGTAGGTGGCCAAACTGTAGTTTTTCAAAGTAACCCAGAGAGGGTCTCTACTGATTGCCTGAGATCCCTCCTCACATCTGTTGGTTGTTAGAAGGTGCAGTGGCCAGAGTGCAAAAAAAGCATCGTTCTCTAAATGCCAAGCAGTCCTCCCAAGTGTTGAGAATGCCGAATGCTACAGCTGTAAAGTAGGCGAGTCTCCCCTTGGGAGGAAGTAGATCAGGGGCATAGCACTGGCTGTGGAGGCAGTCAGACCTGAGCTTGAGTCCTGGCTCCCACCTTGGACCAGGTCCTTAGTCTCTCCAAGGCTTGGTTTTTTTTTACCTGGAAGACAGGGATAATAAAAGAACCCACGTGGTAGGGTTGTTTTGAGGAGTCGGTGAGATATGTCAGCATTTTATTCAACACGTAGTAAGTGCACAACGAATATCAGCTATAGTAGCATTAGTTGCCTCTAACTAGGGAGTTAGGGGTTAATGTCAGCGAATAAATCCTGTCCATTCTCCCTCTAAAAACTGATAATGAAATTCTTCTACTTCTCTCCATCCCACTGCTGATTGTTCCATTCAAGCATGATTGCTCACTGGACTACTCCAACGGCTTCCTGAGTAGCCTTTTTCTGTGTTCCCTCCCCTTCAGTACATTCTGCATATAATGTAAAAGGGATCTTTGCAAATGTCAAGATCCTGTCACTTGCTTGCTTATGATCCTGCAGTGGGCTCCCGGCTTCAGCCTACAGGGTCCTGGGTGACCTGGCTCGGCCTCCCTCCTTAGCCTCATCTGGAGCTGGCTGTGTCTGGAACACTATGAGCTCCATGCTGCTTCAGGGTCATGAGGCTTTCCCCTCCTTTTCCTGGCATGCTTTCCCCCTAGGTCTTTCCATGGCTGCTCCTTTTCATCATTCAGTTGATGTTTGCCTCAGAGTGGCCTTTAGTGACCACTTAGTAACTCTAATTTGTACTACTCCATTTTATTTCCTCACTTACCATTATTTAAAATTATCCTGTCCATCATCTGTCCCTGCATTTAGAGGGGGAGCTCTGTGACAGCAGGGACCATGTTTGACCTTCATTGTATAGCTATGTGGGCATCTCAATAAATCCAGAATGGGCGAATAACTTATTACCAATATGAATTTTTTTGGACTTTTGGTCCATCATCCTAATGTGGATATGGGGTCCAGAAGATCTCTGAAGCGCCCGCACAGTGTAGTATGATGATCTCTGGGCACTAATGGGTTGACCTGGCCTTGGCATTCTCTTAGCAGCTAAGAAATGTGACCAGTGATTTCCACGTGCTACTCTTTGAGCTGGTGAAGTGGCTGATGAAAGTCAGCACAGTGGAGCTCCCCAAAAATGCATCATCTCACACGCTGAATTAAATTATATTTCAAAGTAGTGGACAAAAGCTTCTTGGTATAATACTTTTCATTACGAAATCAGTGTCTCATTTCAGAGACTCTCTTTTTTCTTTTGCCATCACATTTGCCAAAGTCCTTTAAATATACCGCAGTTGTTTTTGTTTTTTAAGAAATTAAAGTGGCTTCAGCGTGAGTCATGATTATATTATTTAAATGTCATTTATGAACAGCGCATTGTTTTACTTAAATCATGCTTGGCCCAGGAGTTCTGTAACCTAACCCATTATTTTGTTGGTCGAAACAACAGCTACATCATTGAATGAAGTGTCTTTGCTGTCAAAAAGGAAAACGGAACCATAACATGAAAACTGTTTTTGATAAGGACTGGAAATCCTGAGCTTGTTAATTGAAGATTTAAACCATTTGTTTTCCTCAGATGTTTGAATCACAGTGCCTGCAGTTCAGCTTTTTAAAGTGAGACTCAAACCAAGTCTAATTGAAAACATTATATTTCCTCCATTGAAATAAAAATAAGAGAAAGAAGGCTTCAGAATTCAGATGTTGCCATTGGTCACAAGTATGGCTAGTGGCTATAGCTTAAAAAATAGCTTAAAAAACCGTGACGTTCTCACTTTCCATTTCATGTCATAGAAAGTAAGCAAGTTCATCATGATTTCTTTTAATACAGAGAATTTTTTTATCAGCTTATTACCAGAGAAAATTCTTGAAATAGTCACAAGTAGCCGACTTTACTTCCTTTATTTACATGTCATTTTGACTCTTGAGGTAAATCAAGTCAAACTATGTTTAGAATGTTACTTTTTCATTGTTTCTGAACGGTATTTTTGTCTTTATTATGATAAATTTTGAAATTTTACATTCATGGTTATCCCAAAGAAAATTCATAACCCAGAACACGATGTGTCTTATCTGGCCCTTTATGAAGGGCTCATGGGTTTTTATCTTAGCCTCTGGACTTCTTCTGCGTTTCAATTTTCAGAAGTCTATGAAAGTTCTGAGCATATGATTACTTTTCAAACTCAAGAGCTGTTTCTAACATGATTAACTTAAAGGTGATACTCTTATTTCTTCATAAACTTTTGGAGAGAGCTGTTTTTGCCTTTCTTGTCTATTGTGATGCAGAGTCTCCAACTTAGATGACTGCACTGGAAGGCTGAGTTGTTGTATTAACAACAAACATTATTGATGAGTCATCAGTGTCCTGTTTTTTTTTTTTCTTTTTTTTGAGATGGAGTCTTGCTCTGTCGTCCAGTCTGGAGTACAGTGGCATGATCTCGGCTCACTGCAACCTCCGCCTCCCAGGTTCAAGCGATTCTCCTGCTTCAGCCTCCCGAGTAGCTGGGACTACAGGTGTGTGCCACCACACCTGGCTAATTTTTGTATTTTTAGTAGAGACGGGACTTTGCCATATTAGCCAGGCTGGTTTTAAACTCCTGACCTCAGGTGATCCACCCGCTTTGGCCTCCCAAAGTGCTGGGATTATAGGCATGAGCCACTGTGCCTGGCCCTGTTTTGTTTATGGAATGGAAATTAGGCCTGATACAGTGGGACGATTTGGAGGACAAACAGTCGAGGGATCCACAATGATGCATGCTGGTTTAAGATGAGGAAGGAAACCTCACAGGAGATTCCCACAAGGAGACATACAAGTTCTCTCTAGGTTCTGAATTTCTCCCTTACTTTTCCATGGGAGCAGAGCTGGTAGTTTGGATTCTCAGTGTTATCTAAGCTCAAGAAATTCACTGCAAAACTGGTGATTGTCTGTGGCCTCTTCTCTGGGCTGGCTGCCTCTAGTGGAAGAATGGTGCTAGTTGTTGATATTAATGGGGAATGTTGGAGGTCAGCCACCTGAGGGGTAATTTCCATAAGCACTGATCTCATCTCCATGATCTCATCTCTGAACAGTTTCACAATAACTCATACTTGGAACTGCCGTTGTTGATGTGATCTGGGGACGTGGAGGCACATGGTCCTTCCTCGAGGTTGGTCCTCCTGTCACAAAAGTACCTCAACCTTTTGTGTAGGGATTGAGGGCCTCAAACCTATTTTCTTTTTTCTTCTTCCCTCTCCTCTCCTTCTCCTCTCTTCTTTCATTTTCCTCTTTTTCCTTAGGTTGAGTTCATAGTTAAACTCTGGCTACCTGGAGAATTTAATCCTTAATTGAAAATTGAGGGAGAATGTCCTAGACTATCTTGCTGATTTCTTTTGTGAACACTAATTATTTTGCTTCTCTGTGATCCCTGGCTGCCTCTGAAAAATGAGATAATATACTGCATTTTTAAAGGTTATGTGAAAACTAAAACATGATAAAATGAACTAGAGTAGTGATAATGCCCATCATTTAGTTTTTTCCACTTTTATTTATGTTTTGAACATGTAGAACATTGACATGCTTCCAAAAGACAAACTTATTTTGAGAAGTATATTCAAAAGAGTGTCTCTTCTTCCCCTTTTCTTTCTCCCTACCCCTCGTTGGTAACTGTATCAGGCGGTTCTTGCATTACTATAAAGAAATACCTGAGGCTGGGTAATTTATAAGAAAAGAGGTTTAATTGGCTCATGATTCTGCAGGCTGTGCAGGAAGCATAGCGCCGGCATTTCCTTCTAGCAAGGTCTCAGGAAGCTTACAATTGTGGCAGAAGGTGAACTGGGAGCAGGCACATCACATGGTGAAAACAAGGACGAGAGAGACAAGTGTTGTGGGGAGGTGCCACACACTTTTAAATGACCAGATCTTGCAGTAACTCACTCACTATCTCAAGGACAGCACCAAGATCCAATCACCTCCCACTGGGCCTTACCTCCAACATTGAGGATTATAATTGAACATGAGATTTGTATGGGGACAAATATACCAGTAACCTACTTCATTAGTTTCTAGATTATCTTTTCTCTCTCTCCTTTTGCGAAAATAAACATATACATATATGTTTTCTCATTCCCCCCCCCCCAATTTTTTTTTTTTTTTAAAGACAGGGCCTCTCCCTTTGCCCAGGCTGGAGTGCAGTGGCACAATCATGGTTCCCTGCAGCCTTGACTTACTGGGCTCAGGTGATTCTCCCACTTCAGCCTCCTGAACAGATGGGACTACAGGCACGTGCCACCATGCTAATTTTTTTTTTTTTTTTGTATTTTTGTAGAGACAGGCTTTTGTCATATTGCCCAGGCTGGTCTGAAACTCCTAGGCTCAAGTGATCCACTCACCTTGGCCTCCCAAAGTGCTGAACCTTGGCAATAGGTGAACCTTGGTGCCTGGCCTCATTTCCCCTTTTTATTACACAGAAGATAGTATATCTATATGTACTATTTTACACTTTGCCTTTTTCACTTAACAGTATATCCAGGAAATTACTCTGCATCAGTTGACCGAGATATTCCTCATTCTTTTTTTCACAGCTGCATAGTACTCCATTGTGTGTGTACCATAGTTTATTCAATCAGTCTCCAGTTTTTGGGCACTAAGATTGTTTATGTTACAATTACAAATGATGCTGTAATGAATAATCTTCTGCATGTGTATTTTTGTATTGTTGGAGGTGTGTCTTCAGGGTAGATTCCTAGAACTGGGATTACTGGGTCAGAGGGTAAAGACATTCCCCTACATGGGAGTTGTACCCTTCTGAATTCCCTCTAGCAGTGGATCAGTGCTGGTTTCCATACAGCTCACCCAATAGGAGTGGTCAGACTTTTGAATCTTAATGCTAATCTGATGGGAGAGAAATGGTATCTCAGTGTAGGTTTAATTTGAGTTTCTCCTATTATGAAGTTGAACATGTTTTCTATATTAAAATTTGTTTTTATATTTTTGTCTTTTGTGACTTATCTGTTTTGTCTTTTATTCACTAATTTTTATAGGACTTTTTATCCTTTACCCTAATTTTTAAAAAGTTCTTTATATATGTATATACATGTATGTAATAACATATAAACATACATAAAAATTACATAATATTGATATTAGCTATTTATCCATCTTATATGTTGCAAATATGGTCTTAATTTATTTGTTAAGCCTTGCTTATAGTGTGTTTTGCCTTGGAATAGTTTAAAAACTTAAAAAAAAATAGTCAAATGCATCAATTTTTTCTATTTTATTGCATCTGGTGCTTAGAGAGCCTTCCTCTACACCTATATTAGAGAGTAATGACTATTGTTTGTTGAGAGCTTTCCATGTAAAAGGTACCATACTGAGGTCTTTTCTTCTTTTATCATGTTTGATAATTGGAAGAGCTCTGTGATTTACTAGGAGACAGTGGCCTTGGAGCCAGTGAGACCTTGGCTAATGCCCAACTTCACTCCCTGTTAGCTGTGTGACCATGCACATGGTATCTGTATCCGCTGAGTTTCAATCTCATTATCTGTAAAAAAGGGAATAATAATAGCATCTATGTCAGAGGGTCCTTGTGAGAATTACCTGAGTTAATCCTGCAAAGGACTTTGAACAGTTCCTGACATCTAATGAGTGCTGAATGAAAGTTGGCTAATTACTATACTGTAATAATTCAATTAGAAACATAAAGGGTATAATCTAATGTTCCCTTCTTCAAATTAAGCAAAGTTCTGTCATCACTTTAAATGTTTATCTTTCTTTTACCATGAGTCTTAAATATCACCATGAAACAGAGTATCTTGTTTTCTTTTTTTCTTTATGCATTTTGTTTTATTGTAACTTAAATCAGATACTTAAATCTAGGGTTTCTTTTGGAAAGACTCAGGGAGAAGTTTGGGACTTGAAGGTGAGAGCACATTAACTGTAATTTCAAACTATTAATGCTTATGTTTAGTCAAATATGAATTTTACTTATAGTTCTGGATGCTTCTAAAATATGGTATTCATAAAGTCCAATTTGTTTATTACTGCAGTTTACTGGGGAATGATTTCAACATTTCACAAATGAGTATGGTTGCTAAGCTTTGCCATGGCCGTGCTGCAAAGCTCAGGCTGTGTGCCCTTACCTGCTAATAGTGGAATCCTGTAATTTTTAGAAGGATTTTTGGCTATCAGAGAGTCATTGATAATGCCTTGAGCTGGAAATGTTCCTGCTAATGCTTGCTTTTTTAAGTGATAAGTTATTGCTATCTTAACTTTATTTTTAGCAAGTTAGTTTATTGTGGGTTGTTTGGTGAAGCCTTTAGAGTTTGGCCTATGTTTTCTCACACTGGACTTTGAGATCTGTATGCATTGCTTTGCAAATGTGAAACATCTGCTTTTTATTTGCAATCATTTATGTGTAACTATTTGCAAATATGACACATCTGCTTTTATTAATGCAGATACATGAGCCTTAACCCCCTACCCAATTTACTTCTGTAATGATACTTCATTGCCACCACTAAGCATGTGTATATGTGTATATGTATATATATATTTACATATATATTTATTTATTTATTTTAGTGGAAACATGGAATTGGTGGGTAGTCAGGCAAGTTGATTTTTTGGTTTACCTCAGTTGGTCATGGCCCCAAAATTTAAGAGCCACCGTCTTAGATTATTTAGCATTTCCTCTTCTGTATTGCTGGTCTAAGAATAGGAAATACTTTTATTTTCTACTTTGGCCTTAAACTTAAATTAATGATACCCTACGTAGTATTTTTCTTCTGTAGCAAACAATTCTAGATGACTAAGCATTGAAACAATTTTGGTGAACACTAGAGAGTTAAATAAAAGTCTGCCTTTAATTTGCTTGCTTTTGAATGGCTAGAAGTATCATCTATGCTATAGTGATCTTTTAATTTACTTTAATTTGGGATATCACAGGTTTTTTTTTTTTTTTGAGATGGAGTTTTGCTCTTGTTGCCTAGGCTGGAGTGCAGTGACGCAAATCTCGGCTCATTGCAACCTCTGCTTCCTGGGTTCAAGCGATTCTTCTGCCTCAGCCTCCTGAGTAGCTGGGATTACAGGCATGTGCCACCACGCCCGGCTACTTTTTGTATTTTTAGTAGAGATGGGGTTTCACCATGTTGGTCAGGTTGGTCTCGAACTCCTGACTTCAGGTAATCCACCTGCTTCGGCCTCCCAAAGTGCTGGGATTATAGGCGTGAGCCACCGCACTGGGCTGGGATATCACAGTTTTTATTTTATGCATTCTGCTTGAAAAGTCCTGGCATTTTAAATTTCCAACAGCACTTAAAATAGAAAGTACTCAATATTAGTTCTTGGTTTGATTTCTTCTTTCCCCCTCTCTGCCCATATTTCCTCAATATGAAGTCATAATTAGAAGCTTTCATCCATTACAAGTTAATGATTACCTTGAATATCTGTCCATTTTTGTGTCTAGGTTACCAGAGAGAACTTCTCTATCAGAAGGAAGATGGCTCTTTCAGTGCTTTTGGGAATTATGACCCTTCTGGGAGCACTTGGTAAGTGCTTTTGCCAGCTGAACAAATCCGTGTCATGGAATGGGCTTTCACTAGGTCACAATAGCCATGAAATTGACAGATATATCTCTATATATTATAGACTGGGAAGTTGCTTTTTCCTTAGTCTGGCTTTAAAAAGAGATTTTCTTTTTAAAGTATTATTTTCAGACGTTAACAAATCAAATGCTTTTATTTAGAAAAGATAAGTTATAAATCCTCTTTTTTTTTTGTGTGTGTGTGTGGAAGAAACAGAAATAAAAATACTTTATGATGATGGTGCAGCTGATAAAATCAGTTAGAAATACCGGGTGATTGTGACACAGCTTTTTTCTTAATCTTCCATGACTAATACAAGTGTTGTGTTACTGTGGTCAATGTAGTTTCTTTAAGTTTGTGTGTGTGTGTGTGTGTGTGTGTGTGTGTGAAAAACAAACACTGATGGAATTAAGTATGAACAGCCAGTTTCCTCCAGACTGGAATCTCTATGTGGCTGATTTTGGATAATTAATCTCTCTTCTTGTACTTGTCTTCAATTTCCTATTTTACTCAGAGAAAGATTGACTCACTGTATCAATCAGGATAGACTAGGAGTGCTGTGGTAACAACCAACCTACTCAATCTAAGCAATTAACAGTGAAGGGATTTCTTGTTCATGCTGCCTTTCCATTGTGGTCAGCAGGGGGCTCTGCAGCTGCCAACGTGTCCACGTCTCCAAAAGGAGGCTCCAGGTTTGCCACAGCCCGGAAAGTGGAGGCTGGAGCGTATAGCACTGGCAATTAGAGACTTCATCCTGAGTGTATCATTTCTACTCATTTTATCCTTCTCAGAGCTGGTCACATGGCTATGCCTAACCTCACTGGGGCAGGAAAGTGAATTCCTCTGCGTAACCAAAGTAAAAGAGAACTGTGTATTATTGAACATTAGTAATGTTTACCACATGAAACTTTATATAACATGACACAGATCTGCTTCAAATTTTCTCTTGGCCTTGGCCTGACTCAGCATATAGAACCATAAATAGAAAGCTTTCAGTGCATTATCGCTCGATGTTCTTTTTACCTCAGTATGGTGTTTTGTAGCAGGGACTGGCAAACTTTTCTGTAAAGGGTTAGATTGTAAGTATTTCAGGCATTTCGTGCCGCATAGAGTCTCCGTTGCATGTTCTTCCCTCTTCCTCCCTCTCCTCCCTTTTTCTTTCCTGTCTTTGTTTTTTTCTTTTCCTTCTCCTTTTAAAATCTGCTCTTAGGTGGTGGTGTTGGCAGGTGGGGGCTGGGGTGGTGCACACATAAACAGGCCCTGGGCTGTATTTGGCTTGAGGGCCAGATTTGGGCTAGGCAGATTTGGCCCACAGGCTGCAGTTGGCTAACTCCCATTCTATAGGAGAGAAAAATATCATTTCCCCCACTTGAAGTACTACAGTTTGCTTGTGAATTATGTATACATCCTTCACCCACAGCTTTGGGGCTGACTGAAGTATGTTGGAGCTCTTCTTTGGTAAATATCTAGAACAGTCCAAAGATGAATAACCTTGGACAATTTATTTAACTCTCTTGGACTGTCAAATTCTCAGTCTACAAAATAATGGAGCTGGATTCAACAGACACATTAAAAAATGCTCATCATCACTGGCCATCAGAGAAATGTAAATCAAAACCACAATGAGGTACCATCTCACACCAGTTAGAATGGCCATCATTAAAAAGTCAGGAAACAACAGGTGCTGGAGAGGATGTGGAGAAATAGGAACACTTTTACACTGTTGGTGGGACTGTAAACTAGCTCAACCACTGTGGAAGACAGTGTGGTGATTCCTCAAGGATCTAGAACTAGAAATACCATTTGACCCAGCCATCCCATTACTGGGTATATACCCAAAGGACTATAAATCATGCTGCTATAAAGACATGTGCACACATATGTTTATTGCAGCACTATTCACAATAGCAAAGACTTGGAACCAACCCAAATGTCCATCAATGATAGACCGGATTAAGAAAATGTGGCACATATACACCATGGAATACTATGCAGCCATAAAAAATGATGAGTTCATGTCCTTTGTAGGGACATGGATGAAACTGGAAACCATCATTCTCAGCAAACTATCACAAGAACAAAAAACCAAACACTGCATGTTCTCACTCATAGGTGGGAATTGAACAATGAGAACACTTGGACACAGGAAGGGGAACATCACACACCGGGGCCTGTTGTGGGGTGGGGGTAGGGGGGAAGGATAGCATTAGGAGATATACGTAATGTAAATGACGAGTTAATGAGTGCAGCACACCAACATGGCACATGTATATATATGTAACAAACCTGCACTTTGTGCACATGTACCCTAGAACTTAAAGTATAATAATAAAAAAATAAATAAAAAATAAAATAAAAAATGGAGCTGGATTAGATAACTTCTAAATTCCTTTTCAAATCTGAGATTTTTGAGTCAACATGGAATTTCTTGGCCAAGCCCAAGTGAAAACCAGGTCTGCCTGCTAGAGAGAGTTGCTTACCTTGTCCCTTTGCTCTTTCTTTTTTGCTTTTTTTTCTTTCCTTTGTTCCATCTTCAGTGATTCCCCCTTTGATGAATCTTCTGATGGGGAAAAAGTGTTGTTGTTTTGCTTGCTTAGTGTTATTTGGTGGACCTTATAAAGTGTATTTTATTTAATTTTTTTCTCTTTTCATAAAGGTTGTCAGCTTTTGTTTTAAGATGTTTCCTTGAAGCCGATCCTTACATAGATATTGATCAGAATGTGTTACACAGAACATACGCTTGGCTTAAAGGACATCAGAAATCCAACGGTGAATTTTGGGAGCCAGGAAGAGTGATTCATAGTGAGCTTCAAGGTGGCAATAAAAGTCCAGTAACACTTACAGCCTATATTGTAACTTCTCTCCTGGGATATAGAAAGTATCAGGTATTTCATCTTTGATTTAATAAATGATAGATGGGAAATTCAAGGAAGGTAGGTCTTAATGGGTCAAATATGTGTGTGGAAACTTAACAAGTTGCAGTTCTACAACACATGTGAAATCTGAATTTGAGTACTCTTTTGCTTTGCATTTGTGGCCATGTTCCAAAATCTGAGAATAAAAACATTAACCCACTCTTTCAGAATAACTAAGAGAATTCTAAAAATGCTTTTTAATGTATGTATTGTACTTGCTATTGGTAAGATAAGTCAATACATGTTTTATCATTGAAAAAGTTAATGTCTGAGGGGAAAGAAAATTATTTAAAATTTGACAATGTGTTCTAGCAAGTTTAGATTGTGAAGGATTTTTTACTTCTAAAACATCATGGAACAGTTACAATATCTGTTAATTTAATGCTGAGAACACCCGTACCCTGAAAAGTGTGTTGAACGGGCATGGATGCCTGGATGAGAATGAGCACGCATGGAAAGGTATGCTGACGAGCTTAAGTTTGCTCCAGATCTGTCCTGGTGATTGATGCCTTTACTGCTTACTGCCTAGTGCATTTTATGAGATCACCAAAGCCATTCTCTTTATTAGGGCCCCCACTATTTTCCTATTCTACTAGTAGGCATGTAGAAGCTAAACTTTTCCTGAACTTAGGGCCGTAATACCAGAGATCAAATATAAGAAATATATTTCTCAAGCAGTTTGCTGTTCTTATCTGAGTTTATGATACTGAGTGGGAGAAACACTGGCAAAAGCTCTACTTTTTTCTTCTAGGGAATGCTACCTGTTTACTTATAAAAACTGAAAAACAGTATTATTTTCAAAATGCAAGGCAAATCTTTAAATGTCAATGATCATGGTTGATTTCCATTGCCTAGGACAAGGTCAGGTACTTCATAGACACTGAACTTATTTTTTGAATGTATGCTTCAAAGTACTTTTTGTTTCAATATGTGGTAATGGGTTACTCTGAATAGTAAAAAACATACTTTTTTTCTTCCAAGCCTAACATTGATGTGCAAGAGTCTATCCGTTTTTTGGAGTCTGAATTTAGTAGAGGAATTTCAGACAATTATACTCTAGCCCTTATAACTTATGCATTGTCATCAGTGGGGAGTCCTAAAGCGAAGGAAGCTTTGAATATGCTGACTTGGAGAGCAGAACGAGAAGGTAATGTGCTGGGCCTACTTGAGGTTGTTATGCATTATGAAATATATAACTTACATGAGAAAATTTTTAGCCAGGTTTGAAATTGATTACATCTGCATCTTTTGGTGAAAAGTAAAACACATAATGAGATCAAGATGGGCCTGACATGGTCACAATACTTCTGGTCTCCCCAGGGTTTTTTTCTACAGAATTTCAGGGCTCAGATGTCTCTTTATTTTAGATATGTCATGCCCTATGTCAGTTACCCTTTGAGTGTCTGATACCATTTCTGGTTTGGCAGCCTTGTAGTTTGCTAAGACCTTGGGTTCTGGAGAGACAGGTTCAAATCCTGGTTCTGCAACTTACCTTTATGAGGTTCAGTTTTCCCAACTGTAAAGCGGAAATGACACCTATTTTAGAGTGGCTGTGAGGATTAAACGAGATAATGTGCATGCTGCATAGCAAATGCTCAAAAATAGGAACTAAAATGCTAATTAAAAGAAATGTGAATACCAAAAAATGCTGCTAGTAAGTGGATTATGTGTATTTTATATACAAAGTGGACAGGGATCCAGGGGTGTGTGTGTGTGTGTGTGTTTGTGTGTGTGTGTGTGTAAGAAAGAGAGAGAGAGAGATGGGAGTGGGTGGGCAGAAATAAGATAAGGTCCAGTGATTCAAATTTCTGTTAATTCAAGAAGGGATAATTGTAGAAAGTGTTTAGAGGCTTCTTCTGAGACTGTAAAAAATATTGTATTAACAGTAACTTAGATTGAATCCTTTTTACCTATTCCAAAGCTGGGGACTAGAATATTATTGCATAGAGGCTGAAGCAGTCTTTGACATTTTTTCTTCTTGTCTGCTTGGCTAAGTGGTAGTTATTTAATATTCCACCTAAGTGTAGTCATCACCTAAATAGTAATATTTGACAGAGGGCACCAAGTAGGATGGTCCTCTGGGGACTAGAGCAGAATTATCTCTAGGAAGGTTGTTGAGTTAGCTGAGGATCCTAATTTTTTTTCTTGGGGGCTTGAACCTCAAACTGATAACACCGACCTCTGGATAATGAAAATGGGAGAGTCTTTCCAGAATATTAGAGCTAGTTAATGGCAGATTCCCAGAATAGGATTCTTTTCAATGTGTCTTAAAATATTTTGGGGAAGGCCTGGTCAGATAAGTAATGTACATTATCTTCTGGAATATATTATTTTTTCCTTTTATTTATAGCTATTTAGTCTTGAGCCAAATATAGGGAATTTCTCGTAGGAAAACTATTTTCATCAAAATATCCTCAAATGTAGGCAATGGGAAAAGGATGAAAATTTATAAGTATATAGGTTGAGCATCCCTAATCCAAAAATCTGAAATCTAAAATGCCCCAATGAGCATTTCCTTTGAGTATCATGTCAGTGCTCAAAAAGTTTCAGATTTTTGAGCATTTCAGATTTTGGAATGTATGTATTCTGTAAATATTCCAAAAATTCAAACAAAACAGAAATTGGACACACTTCTGGCCCCAAGCTTTTTGGATAAGGTTTACTTAACTTGTAATAGTTTTAAAAAGCAACATATAGGCACATGTATACATATGCATGTGTGTGTGTGTTTGTGATAAATAAATACATGTTTGGCATAAATAAATACATGTATACAAATATATATTTTTATGCTAGTTAAGTACAACTTGGACCAGAGTAGGACTATCTAATGGTATAAAATGTAATTTTTCTGGATAACTGATCAGAATGTTATTACTTTTCTCTTGCAGGAGGCATGCAATTCTGGGTGTCATCAGAGTCCAAACTTTCCGATTCCTGGCAGCCACGCTCCCTGGATATTGAAGTTGCAGCCTATGCACTGCTCTCACACTTGTTACAATTTCAGACTTCTGAGGGAATCCCAATTATGAGGTGGCTAAGCAGGCAAAGAAGTAGCTTGGGTGGTTTTGCATCTACTCAGGTGAGAGATGATAGTTTTTTCCCTTCAAACTATAATATATATTTTATATATTATATATTATATAAATATATATATTAAATATATTATATTATATATTAAATATAAAAATATATATTAAATATATTTATATATTATATAAAATATATATCATATATAAAAATATATATTTTAGAAAGTATGTGGCTGCATTTTTTCCTTGATTTCATAAAATTACTTGGCAGTTTCAAAGTTTAGTAACTTAAGCAAAAGGCTAAATTCACTAATTTTAATTTTTTTCTCCCAATTATTATGAACTTCGTATCCGATATTTATATGGAATAAATCAGTTCCCCATCTGCCATTTTTCATCTGTGGTAACTGATATAAGAGTAGATGTTCAGCTCCATATAGCAAATATTTTCTATTTTCTTTTCGGAAAGGAAAAACTGAAGCTTTTAATTTACTGATAATATGATCATTTATGTGCAAAATTCAGTGGGATCTACAAAAATGCTACCAGGATTAACAAGGGAGTTTAGTAACATTGTGGTATAAAAAATCATTGCACAGAAATCCATTGTATCTATATATGAGCAATGGAAACGCAAATCAAAATAGCATAAAATGTGAACTATTTAGGGATTAATCTGACAAAAATCAGTAAGATCTGTACACTAAAAACTATAAAACATTTCAGCAAACATTTTCTGAGCCTCTCCTGTACTCTAGGCCGAGGAGATTCAAATATGAGTCAGGGAGCATTCCACTCTGGAGGAAGGTGTATGAATGTCCAGCAACAAAATACTACTAAATTTACTCTTTGAAGACCTTGATATATACTTATATGTACAAATGTTTTTCTTCCCTCAACAGGATACCATTGTGGCTTTAAAGGCTCTGTCTGAATTTGCAGCCCTAATGAATACAGAAAGGACAAATATCCAAGTGACTGTGATGGGGCCTAGCTCACCAAGTCCTGTAAAGTTTCTGATTGACACACACAACCGCTTACTCCTTCAGACAGCAGAGGTGTGGGCAAGGGGCAGTTATTTAAAAATTGGTGTAGACAATTCTTTATGCTGGAATACTGCTTTATTTGTAATCTGTTGATTTCAACAAAGACTTGTTTCCAGAGCTCTGTAGAGGAATAGGGAGAAGTGGTGCCCTCCTTTGGCTGAATTTGCTAAGCTCTGGAAGGGTGGGGAACTTTGGAAAGATTGGTGGAACAGGAGAAAACACAGGCACTGTAACATTGGGAAAGGAATGAACATAGAAACCTGTTGAGTTTCTATTCTTCATAGGCACTGTGCTAGATTATTTTACATATGCTATTGCATTTACTTCTCAAAGTAACTCTAAGAAGTAAGTACATTTATCCCCATCATACATATGATAAAACTGAGGCTGAGAGAGGTTAAGTGACTTGCTCAAGATCATGTTACTAAAAGTGTTCCTATTTCTCCATATCTTCTCCAGCACCTGTTGTTTCCTGACTTTTTAATGATCGCCATTGAACACTTTTATACTGTTGGTGGGACTGTAAACTAGTTCAACCATTGTGGAAGTCAGTGTGGCGATTCCTCAGGGATCTTGAACAAGAAATACCATTTGACCCAGCCATCCCATTACTGGGTATATACCCAAAGGACTATAAATCAGGCTGCTATAAAGACACATGCACACGTATGTTTATTGCAGCACTATTCACAATAGCAAAGACTTGGAACCAATCCAAATGTCCAACAACGATAGACTGGATTAAGAAAATGTGGCACATATACACTATGTAATACTATGCAGCCATAAAAAATGATGAGTTCATGTCCTTTATAGGGACATGGATGAAACTGGAAAACATCATTCTCAGTAAACTATCGCAAGGACAAAAAACCAAACACCGCATGTTCTCACTCATAGGTGGGAATTGAACAATGAGAACTCATGAACACAGGAAGGGGAACATCACACTCCAGGGACTGTTGTGGGGTGGGGGGAGGGGGCAGGGACAGCATTAGGAGATATACCTAATGCTAAATGACGAGTTAATGGGTGCAGCACACCAACGTGGCACATGGATACATATGTAACAAACCTGCACATTGTGCACGTGTACCCTAAAACTTAAAGTATAATAATAATAAAAAAAAAAGATCATGTTACTAGTAAGAGTAGAGCTAGGATTTGAACTCATAATTCCAAAGACCATGTTCTTTTCAGCTGCTCCACATGTCTTCTTAGGAGAATTGATGGAACCAGTAGTAGAATTCTTACTTTAACTGGAATAAAAGAATATGCTAGTTCTTAACTTTATTCCCTTGATCAGTTTTGTGGGAGGTTGAGTACAACGGATGAAGGTGATAACTTCAATTCTGGAAAGTGAGGAAGAGTGGTGATGATAAAGGAAAAGAAGGAATAAAGTTAGGCACAGTCATAGACAATGTGTTATTGTGCTTCTGGGAAAGCCAGGGGATTAGGCCCTGATTAAGGGAGGTCGGGGAGGGAGATGAGTTTAGTTTCTTATCTTTTATGTTTCAACTCCAACAGGAGGACAGACTTGTCAGTAGCACTAATGTGCCCTCCCATGGGCAGAGGTGAGGGAGCTTGGGGAGTGTGCACTTTTCCTTTCATCACCTTGCTTACCTATTTGACCCATAGCTTTTGATACGTGAGACAGTGCAAAGCTCTTAGTGCTGTTAGTGATTGCTTCTTTTCCTAATGAGGGATAGGACTGATCTGTTGTGCTACTTGGAAGGATCTAGATATGGAAAATTAGCCTCATTCACTTTTTTTCACCTTGATTCAGCTTGCTGTGGTACAGCCAACTGCAGTTAATATTTCCGCAAATGGTTTTGGATTTGCTATTTGTCAGGTATGTAACGATACTTATTTTTTTAAGTTAAATATGACTTTTTATAATAATTATTTGGTTTGGGCTTTGTTAAATCTTAGATAACTTGAATATAATTCTTAATGTTTTACATCTATGACTTAGCAAGATATATCACTGTCTTTAATAAAAAGTATTAGAGATGTTGCCAGCCAGTGAGTAGAGAGCAATTATATAGATTGATTTTCTATTTGAAAACTGTTTCTTGGAGATGATTTGCTTTTTGAAGTGAGGGTTAATGTCCTCCAGTTTGATTCCTGATAACAAATACATGTTTTACTTACAATTTCTTAATATTCATCTGAGAATATAGAAGTCAACATGGTAGAATTATTGACTTGAGGGGAGGAATTGTGTCCCTTTAATGTAAAATCTTACATAATAGTAAATATAACAATTAAAGCATAATTATGCTCAATCCTCTGGTACAGAAAGAAAATATAAAGAAATCTACATTTTTATGGTGCAGCAGGAGCTACAATAAAATGAAGTAGTATGAAAAATACTGAATAATATAATCATTACACTAAATAGCACATAAAAATATTGAGGACTTTAAAATCATCTCATTAGAACCCAAAAATAATATGTGATAGGACCAAAAATGGTTGTGTGCTTAGGTAGAAACAAACAACCAAACGACCAAACAAAAACACTGAAACACTTACTGAGAAAGTAAAAAAATGGCTATTATGGAGAAAAAGTACTTTTTTCAAAAACCAGCACAATTGAGAGAACAGGTATACTTGCTGAGTAGGGTGGGTATACCTTGCTTAGCAGGTATAATTTAGAAACTTCCAAATAATTCTAAGATTATTTTGCATTATACTCAGAATACAGTAAACATTTTTTAAAACTAAAGGAAAAATGATCACAATGAAAAGGAATGGTATTCAGTGAAAAGGTCAGAAAGAGAAAGTAAACAATTTATTTCGATCTTTACTGACAAAGACCATGGGAAAATTCTCATTCTCAAGCTGTTTTGCAATCCAAGAGTAAATCCAAAAGTAAATATGCTGTGTATTCTAGATAAAATTGAAAAATTATATGTACTTAAATCACCAAGTTGGTTGGAATTCATTTTTGATAAACCAAATGTAGAGAAATTACTGAAACCAGGTGATTTTTTACTTGAGGCTTGAAGCACGGAGGGGTAAATGTGGTACCTGTTGGTCAGAATGTTCATTAATCCCACATCAGTCTCAAAATGCAGAAAACAAAAGGAAGGGACCAGTAGGCACTTCTCATGAGGGAGGAAAAAAATTACAAAGAAGTTGGTCATCCAGAAATGAGTATTGAGATTTCTTACAGTTGATATTTTTATAAGTGCTCTGGAACAAGGAAGGCAAAGAAAACTCGTGAGTTTGCAGTAAATATTACCCTCTTTTGGGTAATAAAATACTAAACTATTGGAAATAAACTGCAAGATATTTTGAAGTTCCCTGAGTGAGCAGTTGAGCTTTATTGCCAAATGTAAACCTTAATACTTAGTTATGGATGGACATTAATTATGACCCGAGAGATGAATGGAGTAGTCCTTGTTTGTTTCCTGATAGCATTGGTCTCTGAAGCGACAATTGCATGCCACCGAAAGGGGAATGATGGAAATAATAGAAAGCATTTCTCCCATTTTATGGGACTATTCTTCAGCTGCTTCAGGAATACTCTATAATCATTACACTTTAAGAAAGAGTTGACAAATGTCCAAAGTAAGAGAACCAGAAGGATCAAGTGGATGAAGGCTTATATGAGTTTGGATTGTGGCAGAATAAGAAGATTGCAACTTTTAGATTTGAAAAATGAAGGCTTAGAGGATTTTTTAAGTATGCAAATCCATGAGGGTTATTAGATGTTAGTTCTGAGGGGGGTGTGTGTGTGTGTATGTGTTTTAGGTATAAGTTAAAAGAAAATACAACCTTACAAAGCAACAGTAAGCTTTATGAACCTTGTTATAAAAAAGGGGATGAGGTAAAACATTTAAATAGATTCCAGTCTGTCCGGGGATGAGACTGGACTAGGAAGTTTTGAGTACATTCCTAAGCTTCTGATTTAGGATCCCTTTGAGAAAGACATGGGGTCTTCAGGCTCTCCCAGTGTGTCTACAGCACCTTTAACATCAGTGGTGGGTACAGAGTAGATGCCGAGAAAGACCCAGTTGACTTGAAAGCTATCATTTATTTTATCATCTTTGACAAACGTTGTATGAACAAAAATAATCCTCAGCAATGTTCAACTAGGGCTCTTCAATGTTTTGGTTTTGATTTATCCTACTGACAATTTCTGAAGTTCTAGTTAGAGAAAAATGACTCCATTTGGGCAACAGGCCTTAGAAATTAGTGAATGCTCTCAAGAAAGTTTTTTCCTCAAGGGAATGTTTACCCTCTTTGGCAAAACAATATCCCCAAATATCGCCCATAGTATTTTATTGTACTTGTTTTGGAATATTACTTAACAATTTTCTCCATTTAAACATAATTTTATAAATTGCAGTACTATTTGTTAATAGTGATTCTTTGTTAGCAAGTAAAATTAATTTTTTTCTAGTTCGAAGATTAAAAATCTTACTGGGTCCATCCAAAGAGAATCATTACCTAATACAATATTTAGAAGGCATAATGATGGAAATTTATGTCTAATTTGTTATTTATGCTAGTTTATTTTTTTACAGCTCAATGTTGTATATAATGTGAAGGCTTCTGGGTCTTCTAGAAGACGAAGATCTATCCAAAATCAAGAAGCCTTTGATTTAGATGTTGCTGTAAAAGAAAATAAAGATGATCTCAATCATGTGGATTTGAATGTGTGTACAAGGTAAGTGACTGCTTAGGTCTCTCTTCTTTTTTTCCTTTAAAAAATAGACTTGAAGGTTTAATTATGTATAGTTGTCTATATCAATCTAAGAAGTTATATGAACAAAGAATTCAGTTATGCACTACACTTCAGATTACAAACTAGAAATATTACTAATTATATTCAAGCATTTATTAGACGCATACAAAAATTATTTACAAGTTTTCCCTGGATGTATAACAAATTTGAATAGAACAGTGTATATATAAATTAATAAAACTCAGGTCTAATTTAGGAAAACTTTAAATTAAGTCAATCATATTTAATACTTCAAAAATGGTTATTTCTTGTTATGAGTTATTTTTCTGTTGAAATAATTATTTCAGGTTCATATTGAACCTTAACTGTTAGGCATTTAACTCAAAACTTTATGCTAACATGCAAATTCAATCAAGAGGATAGTTTTTTTTTAGGTGCATTGAAAATATTCCAGTTTAGGAGTTTCTCATCTTGGATAATTAGACACTTAACAGCTGAAGCTTCTGGGAGTACTTTTTAAGTTGACTCTTAAATTGTTCTATATCCAAAGCATCTGAGAATCTTGTTAATAAGGAAAAACGGTTCTACCTCAACCCTACCGACTTCACAGTAAGACTGGGAAGCTGCAGATTTTTGGTCATTCCACTGCACAAAGGAGTTTGAGCACACTCCTTGTGAAAGTTCTTGAATAGAGGCTTCACTTTTTTTTCTTTTGTGAATCTATTCTGTTACATCTGCATTATTTGGTATTGAGCTGGGACTTAAAGATGCACTGGCATTGAGGAGCTGCTGTTTGCTCTTCTAAAATATCCCATAGTGTCCTGGTTTAACTTAGCTTATTGTTGGGCTAGAAGTCCCTGATGTGGTCCTGAGCTGGCAGATGTTCTCCAAGGTCATTTCTGGGTGTTCATCCAGGTGGCCAGCCTTCACAGCCATTGCCTGGACCCAGTCTCTGCCATTACTGCTACTGTCTGTCTTTATCTTTGGACCTTCTTGTTCATGATTTTGTCCACATTTGTCCCATTCTTCACCTTCTTGGGCATTTTGGGCCAGCAGCAAGGGGATATCAGAATCTCTGCGGTGGCATCCTTTTCAGCTGAGAAGAAAGTAGGACTCCAATTATTTTTTACGAATCTTCCAATTGGTCTGTTATAGAATAACAACTTCAAGTTATTACTATTATTATAAACAATAACAACCTACAGTAATTACAAACTTATGTGCCAGGCACGGCACCAAACACTTTTACATGCATATCATTTAATTCTTACAGCAACTCTGTAAAGTATATGTTATTATTATCCCTGCCTTTCTCAAATTCCTGGCCTCAAGTGATCCTCCTGCGTTGGCCTCCCAAAGTGCTGGGCTTGCAGGCATGAGCCACTGTGCCCCGCCTATTCCTGCTTTTCTCATTCATTTATTTATTCCCTCAGCAAGTATTGGTTGAGTCTCTACTATGTGCCAGGCATGGTGTCTGTGTGTCAGGTGTGGGAATATAATTGTAAGCCAAAAAAGACACAAGCTCTGCCTTGTGGAACTTGCAATTTGAGGGGGATACAGAAATTAATGGAAACAATCCCCTAGGCAAGTCTAAAATTCTAATTTTGAAAAGGGCAAAGAAGAAGACCCTCATGGAGTTAAGAGAGGGAGATTTTTACCTCTTAAGAGACATCAAGTGAAGAAACATGAGAAAAATGAGGTGGGGAACCAGGATTCAGACTATGAAGAGGCCTCAGCATTTATAGAGGTTCACGTAAGGATGCAGGATTTCTAGTCTTAAGCATCAGGAATCAGATGGACAACAGAGTTTGGGTGGTAGGTAGAGCCTGAAGAAGGGAAATGTTTTCATGTGAGGGTAGGGGTTTTATAAAAAAGATTTAAATGCTGCTACTAGTTTTCTGAGAAAAATCTGGTATGAAAGACGAATAACATTTAGGTGTATTTTTTCAGCAGCACATTATAAAAAGATTACCTGATATTTCAGACACTTTATTCCTATCAACAGGGTCCAAGACCTTACCTCATACCAGGCTTTCTGTGTGGCATGATAGTTTAACAAATTCTGCCCCAGGCTTGGTAGAGAGATCAGATCAACCAAGGTACTTTTAATATGTACCAGAAGTATAATCTGCATTGTGCTTTTAAATGTTTAAGCATATTGACTGTTTTTTTCTCATGTATTTTTTTTCTCATATGCAAACACCTCTAGTTTCAATTCATTTATTAGTTCTCAATAACATCTATTTTGGCTGAGTGCATTGCCAGCAGATGGTTTCAGTTGCTTTGGATTGCAGAGCCAGCTGAAGTCAGCAGTTGTACTGTATGGCTTTTCAATCAGTCATGTTTGGCAGGCATGGGTCTTCTGCTCTAAAAAGCAAGATTTTTCTAACAGCCCTACTTGCATTTGCCATTTAAAAGGACAACAGGTACTAACTTAATGCTATGATTCTTTTAAATTGGAGGCAAACATCTTTCCATAATCACTTAGCTGGGCTCCTTCTGCTCCAAATGAAAAGCTCTTGCCATCAATTCGTTTTAGAAAAATATTTATTTTCAAGGAGACAAAATGTTGTTGGTGCCCAGATCCTTTGATGCTCACATCACGTACAACAGGACGAGAGAAGGATGCAGTGTAATAAAAGTTTCCAAGGCTTGTAATTCCCTCACGGTGGCCAAAGAAAACACAAAATGTTCTTCAAGTATATGGGAGAACAAAGGGAAGGCTTCTCCCTACTGGTCTAATGTTTCTAAAATCAGACGAATAAAAGGTTGCTAAGACCTTGGATGGGACCTATCACTAAGTGGTCAAGTGATGCCTCCTTTTCAGGGCCTGGCTTTCAGCTTGCAAGTTTGGTGCTGTCAACTTTTGAGAAAAGAAAAAGTGCAATTCTGTTTGGAATCACCACTGGAAAATAGAGTGGTTTGTTGAAAGGATGTATGTTGTACTGTCACAGTTTATAAGCACAAGCCTCTTACATCGCAGGCATTGCATACTATCTGTCAGATGAACACATTGGTGTATCATTATTCCTTATATGGTTAAAAGTTATAAGATTACCACACATGTAAGAAAATGATAACCTGTTTTAAAATTCTCTATAGGGAATTTTATTTGAATTCAAACAGTATTCGGAATAACATTTGGTGGGTTTGATTTTTGTATGAAGATAATTTGATAACATCTATGGGTTTTTCCTGAGGAGTTTTCATTCATCCTCCGTCTTTGATTTAGCTTTTCGGGCCCAGCTAGGAGTGGCATGGCTCTTATGGAAGTTAACCTACTAAGTGGCTTTATGGTGCCTTCAGACGCAATTCCTCTGAGCGAGACAGTGAAGAAAGTGGAATACGATCATGGAAAACTCAACCTCTATTTAGATTCTGTAAGTAGTAAAACATAAGGTAACTGCTGACAAAGCCACTATGTTTTGTGTTCAGATGTCTACCTTACTTTAAGTATGTTTTCTTTAAGTCATTGTTATTTCAACTTTTTGTGTCCCTGAATGGGTTTAACATGGCAACCATATATTTATCTCCATTAGAAAGACGTAAGTATAAAATCAGTTTAGAGAGTTGCTAGTAATGACGAGCCTGATGAAGGTCTTCGTGACTAAATCTTTATTTCATGCCAGATGTGAAATACATAGAAATTTCCATATTATAATTAAAAAAATTCAACCCAGATCTGAATTTGAGAGCCTGTCTGCCTCAGGGAGTTGCCTAGGCTGGAGCGCAGTGGTGCAATCATAACTCACTGCAACCTCCAACTCCTGGGCTCAAGTGATCCTCCCACTTCAGGCTGCTGAGTAGCTGGGACCACAGGTGCGTGCCACCATGCCTAGATAATTTCATGAGAATTTTTTATAGAGACAGGGTCTCACTTTGTTGCCCAGGCTGGTTTTGAACTCCTGACTTCAAGTGATCTTCTGGTCTTGGCCTCTCAAAGTGTTGGGATTACAGATGTGAGCCGCCATGCCTGGCTGGAAGACGAAAGTCTTAATTACACATTATTCTTCCGTGAAGCTTTTAACAAACCTTAAAGGGGTTCGTATTCTTACCTTGAAAAATTAGGTGCTAAATCATGGAAGATTATTCTCAGAGATTTGATCTTGACACAGAATTATTACATAACCTTCATATACTCTTTCCATTGCTGAATGAATACTACTGATTGAAGAATAAGGTGCATACAATGTGTAGGGAAAGGTAAGTGAAGAATTCCAGACTCTACTTGGTATGTCTCAAAACTGGTGTTATGTAAGTTTATTCTTTTCTTATAGCATCTATATGAGCTTCATAGGTTGAATTGATATTGAGTTCATAGTATTCTAACGATTTCATATTACATGGGTGGGTTTGTATGTTTCTTATTTCAGTTTTGCTAAGTATGAATCAGAAATATATTGCTAAATATATACTTTTAAAAAGATAGTTCTTGAATGGTCTCATTTGTTTTAGCATTTCAAAACCACTTTGGTTAAAGCCCTGTTAAAACTAATTCAGTCTCAGCATAATGTTAAATAACAATCTCTAGATTCTTTTGCTCTTTAGGAATTATCTTACATTAAGCACTGCTTGAAAGCCATCGGCCTGATTTGGAACTTGAAAAACAAATTTAAGGTTTTAATTTAGTAGTGTAATTGGTTTTGGAGTTTGTGTTCTATCTTTGATGCTCTTGTTAATGGTTATTTTAATTTGAGTGTCCAGTACTCTTTGAGTGGTCAGTTTGACTTTTCATTTACTACTATTGGCAAATAAGGGAATGTTTGAAGGAATTTACTGATTTCTGATTCTTTAATGAGTGTTGTTTGCCAAATTGGCCAAATCTATCCCTCTTGGAGACAGATAGGCTGGCCTTGTGTACCCCATCTCAGTCATTGGCTGTGGAGTACAGCCCCATCTTAGTTACCTCACCTACTGGGTGACATGGCTTGCATGAGCTGAGGGTGATTCCCAGGAGAAGGAGGCTGCTGTGAGCCATTAGTAGTAACTGGGGGTGGGGTGCACCATCTGAGACAGGAGATTTAGGTGCATGCACCCTCAGGCTTGCTGCTTACTTAACCACTCTAATTCTCAGTATCCCATTCAGCAAAATGGAACTAAGAACAATACCTTTTTGTAAGCATTGTTTTACAAGTTAAATAAGATAGTTCATAGGAATTACTTACTGCAGTATCTGACATGTAGAAATCCTCCCTAAGTGTTAGTCTCTGTTTCCTAAAATGATAAGAAAAAAGAAATGTCTTTACTTAATCATGAACACACAGTGTGCCAACCCCTTAAGACTCTTTTGTATTTCTCAAGGTAAATGAAACCCAGTTTTGTGTTAATATTCCTGCCGTGAGAAACTTTAAAGTTTCAAATACCCAAGATGCTTCAGTGTCCATAGTGGATTACTATGAGCCAAGTAAGTATGCTCTGGAGTTCTTAATACTTTAGAAATTAAGCCAGGCATTCATTCATTTATTGGAAATGACCACCCATTGGATTGGTTCTGTGGCGAGGGCAGGATTTGGTAGGAGAAAGTATAGGAGGTGGGGAGGCAGGAAGTGAGCATTCCATTTCAGTGAAGACTATTGATAATTTACAAGGGTCACATGATAGGTTTTAGCATATGAAATTTAAAAATGATATATTTTTTCATAATGTTTTAGATTTTTAACTCACAATTATAAACTTTACAAAGAAAAATTGGCATAGAGAGTCCAGTTATGTCTCATTTGCAAGGTATTGCTTCTATTCCAAGCACCCATTCCATCTGTTTCCAGCTTTAAAATGGGAGTTCTTAATGTGGCACATATACACCATGGAATACTATGCAGCTATAAAAAAGGATGAGTTCGTGTCCTTTGTAGGGACATGGATGAAGCTGGCAACCATCATTCTCAGCAAACTATCGCAAGGACAAAAAAACAAACACCGCATGTTCTCACTCATAGGTGGGAATTGAACAATGAGAACACTTGGATACGGTGGGGGAACATCACATACCGGGGCCTGTCATGGGGTTGGGGGAGGAGGGAGAGATAGCATTAGGAGATATACCTAATGTAAATGATGAGTTAACAGGCGCAGCACACCAACATGGCACATGTATACATATGTAACAAACCTGCACATTGTGCACATGTACCCTAGAACTTAAAGTATAATAAAAAAAAATGGGAGTTCTTCTAAAAGTAGAGCTACCATTTGACCCCACAATCCCATTGCTGGATATATACCCAAAGGACAATAACTTGTTCTACCAAAAAGATACCTGCACTCATACGTTTATCACAGCACTAATTCACAATAGCAAAGACAGATCCTCAACCTAGGTGCCCATCAACTGTGAATTGGATAAAGAAAATGTGGTAGATGTACATCATGGAATACTATACAGCCATAAAAAGAACTAAATTATGTCTTTTGCAGCAACATAGATGCAGCTGAAGGTCATTATTCTAAGTGAATTAATGAAGAAACAGAAAACCAAATATCACATGTGCTCACTTATAAGTGGGAGCTCAACATTGGGTACACATGGACATAAAAATGGGAACAGTAGACACTGGGGACTTCAAAAGTGGGGAGGGAGAGGGGGAATAAGGGCTGAAACACTCTCTGTTGGGTACTATGTTCATTATTTGGGTGCCAGGGTCAATAGAAGCCCAAACCTCAGCATCACATAATATACCCTTGTAACAAACGTATACATGTACCCCTGAATAGTAAATAAATAAATAACAAATAATAAATAAAATGGGACTTCTTCAGGAGAGAATATGAACAGCATCTGCAATGCAGTAGCATCGGCTGGAGTTAGCTGTTTCTTAATTGAGGGAGTCTGGTGTTTTGCTGAAACTTATACTTGATAACAGATTTTTAAAAGTGTATCAAGAAAAATATAGCCTGTTTGGAAAATAACTTGAGCTTCTTTGATTTTACTGGTAACTTCTTATTTTTATAAAATGATGGAAATTTAGGATGTGAAAATACAGAGCTGGTCTGGAGATGGCCCAAGTTTAACAGGATGAATCCATGTTCAGTCAGAGTGACTTTTTGTATGTGATCTCTGGCCTAATGTTTCTAATTGTAATGTCTTATTTTGAATAAGCACTTGTGGTGGCTCAGAATCATGACAATGCATGAGAAGTGTGAACATTTTTATGTGTTAGGTAGTTGTAGATAATTACACTTTAAATGAGATGAACTTGTTCCCATTGTTGTTAGCGTTTCATGGAGTATTCAAGACTAAGGTGTAGCACCAGTTCTCTCTTCTTAGTCAACAAGCCAGTTCCTCTTGTCTTTTGCCTCCTGTTGGCACTGAGGAAGAGGATTCACCCAGGTTCTTGTGGGACATTTGGGAAACACTGGTGTGGCACTTTTTTTCTAGTGGAGGGATGTAAAGGGCAAAGTTTCTAGATCCCTTACACCTCTGACACAATCTGTTCTAAAACAGGCTCTTGTTATGTTGGGGCCTCCTTGTGAACGTGTTTTTGCCCTTTACCCTCCAAACACTGTGGAGACCCCATGACAGTAACTAGTTGTCCAACTTTATTACTTAACTTAGAGGCAAAGTTCCCCAATTTATATTTCTTGGGTGCATTGGGAACATTTTAAACATTTAAGAAACAAAAATATTTCAGTCTATGCAAATTTTTATGGAAAACAACTTACTTATGAGGAGGCCATTTT
Source organism: Symphalangus syndactylus (assembly GCF_028878055.3). Lineage (NCBI taxonomy): Eukaryota > Metazoa > Chordata > Mammalia > Primates > Hylobatidae > Symphalangus > Symphalangus syndactylus. The sequence goes on along the minus strand of NC_072424.2, from coordinate 49,090,699 downwards.
AAAATGAAAATATGGGAAAGATCAGAATAAGCTAAACCTTCCAACCCATTTTAAAACATCTCAAAACACATTTACGATATGGACAACAGTCTCTGAAAAATCATGAATAAATTTGAAAATAGAATATGGTTTTTAAAAATTATAACACTCATTTATGTTTTACAATGAGTTCACTGTGGTGTTATAAGTACTTTAAGTAGTTTTTGTCACGTTAGCTTTTAGATACTATATGCTGAGTGTTTTAAAACAAGGTATTGCATAGGCAGTCTTCTCTTCATATTTATGTATTTTTTACTAGAGCCCAGGGTAAATGCCCCTTTTCAGTAGTTCTAATGATTAGAATTTGATTTGAGCGCATAGAGAGTGTCATCCTAAAATAAACTCTTGAGGAGGTTAAACAGTCCTTAACTGAAAATTCTCCCCGATGCAGTAAGAGATTAAAGTGGTGCTTGTGATTGCAGTGTGCAGCTGCAGTCTTTTTGCTCTCTTTTAATGCTGGCCAACTGCTGGTGGTAGACAGATTGGACTGAGCGCATTGTTTCTCTCTTGGATTTGGTTAGTACTTTGGACCACTCTTGGACATTTCAGTTGTTTCTTGTAAAGAAAAATAAAATTAGGTTAAGAATGGAAAACTCAGAAAAGTGTATCGAAATGCTCTTATGTTTTGGCGAAGTCAGTGTTTCTAAACAAGTGAGCCGTGTGAACTGATGTCTGCTTCTTTGAACAGGGAGACAGGCGGTGAGAAGTTACACCTCTGAAGTGAAGCTGTCCTCCTGTGACCTTTGCAGCGATGTCCAGGGCTGCCGTCCTTGTGAGGATGGAGCTTCAGGCTCCCATCATCACTCTTTAGTCATTTTTATTTTCTGTTTCACGCTTCTGTACTTTTTGGAACTTTGGCTGTGATTTATTTTTAAAGGACTCTGTGTAACACTAACATTTCCGGTAGTCACATGTGATTGTTTTGTTTTGTAGAGGAATACTGCTTCTATTTTGAAAAAACAGTTTTTTTTTCTTTCTATGGGGTTGGGGGGGTGGTGTACAACAGGTCCTAGTATGTATAGCTGCATAGATTTCTTCACCTGATCTTTGTGTGCAAGATCAGAATGAATGCAGTTGTGTGTCTATATTTTCCCCTCTCAAAATCTTTTAGAATTTTTTTGGAGGTGTTTGTTTTCTCCAGAATAAAGGTATTACTTTAGAATAGGTATTCTCCTCATTTTGTGAAAGAAATGAACCTAGATTCTTAAGCATTATTACACATCCATGTTTGCTTAAAGATGGATTTCCCTGGGAATGGGAGAAAACAGCCAGCAGGAGGAGCTTCATCTGTTCCCTTCCCACCTCCAACCTAACCCTACTGCCCACCCCACTCCAACCCACCCCATGCCCAGTGGTCTCAGTAGATACTTCTTAGCTGGAAATTCTTTCTTTTCAGAATCTAGGTGGTGAATTTTTTTAAGTGGCACGGTCTTTTTCTGCTCGAAATCTGATCACGCACCCCAGCCATTCCCCTCCCTCTCCTTTTCCTCTGTAGAGAAATGTGAGGGGCAGTACGTTTACCTGTGCTTTTCACGCCATCGCAGAGGTTGAGGAGCATACTGAAAACTGCCCTGGGGGGTGCTGGGTGTGCTGTCTCCTTCCCACATCCTCAGCCCCACACCAGCTCTATTTCAGGGGTGAGAGTCAGAGAGCACTGCAGTATGTGCCTCATGGGATTTCGATGAGAAGATCCTAGACCAGGGAGACACTGTGAGCCAGGGATACAACAAAATACTAGGTAAGTCACTGCAGACCGACCTCCCTGCAGTTTGGGAAAGAAGCTGGGTTTGTGGAGAATCAGAGCATCTTGACATGACTGCTGACCTAAAGATCCCTGGCATTGGGCAGGGATCCTGTGGAGCCTCTTCTAGGTCAGGGGTGTGAGCATTAGACTGCCAGTTGTCTAGTGACATCTGATGCTTGCTGTGAACTTGTAAGATCCCCGAATCCTGAGCACCTCAATCTTTAATTGCCCTGTATTCCGAAGGGTAATATAATTTGTCTGGATGGAAATTTTAAAGATGAATCCCCCTTTTTTCTTTTCCCCATTCTCTCTTTTCTTTCCTTCTCCCTTTCTTCTTTGCCTTCTAAATATACTGAAATGATTTAGATATGTGTCAACAATTAATGATCTTTTACCCAATCTAAGAAATGGTTTAGTTTTTCTCTTTAGCTCTATGGCATTTCACTCAAGTGGACAGGGGAAAAAGTAATTGCCATGGGCTCCAAAGAATTTGCTTTATGTTTTTAGCTATTTAAAAATAAATCCATCAAAAATAAGGTATGCAAATTATCTTTTAAAGTTAGTTTTTAAAAATGCTCTTATTTTAGTGAATTTTCAGAAATTATAGTGGAATGCATGCTCATATATTGCTTATGGATATTTTGGATACCAGAGTAGGAATAACTGACATTCAGTATTTTAAAGCTGGCAAACCTATACATAGAAAATAGATCCCCAGACAGTGGTCTATGAAGAGGGCAGTTAAGTATCAAATACTTAATTTTCTTGCCTTTTTTTTTAAGTGGGGAAAAGTTTCTAGATCTCTTACACCTCTGACACAATCTGTTCTAAAACAGGCTCTTGTTATGTTGGGGCCTCCTTGTAAACGTGTTTTTGCCCTTTACTCTCTGGGAGTTCTTTAAAGGTGAAATCATCTTACAAAGAAATTGCGGGAGGGTCTTGGCAAAGGACGTTCCCCTCCTCTTCCCTGGCCTGGGAACCTTATACTGACAATCAATGCTTTATATTTTAAAGTATATAATTTATAGTTAACTTCTAGTGTAATATATTAGGAAACACTAGAATGGAAAGGCCATTGGAAGACAGGTCGTATCTTTTTTAGACCATATTTCCTTGTTTAAAAACTAGCATTTGAATACTTTTTTGGTGAAGAACTTCAGGTTTTCAAGTTAAAAGTCACCTTGTAGGCCGGGCGCGGTGGCTCATGCCTGTAATTCCAGCACTCTGGGAGGCTGAGGCAGGTGAATCACAAGGTCAGGAGTTTGAGACCAGCCTGGCCAATATGGTGAAACCCCATCCCTACTAAAAATACAAAATTTAGCCGGGCGTGGTGGCATGCACCTGTAGTCCCACCTACTCGGGAGGCTGAGGCGGGAGAATCACTTGAACCTGAGAGACAGAGGTTGCAGTAAGCCGAGATCACGCCACTGCACTCCAGCCCGGGGGACAGAGCGAGACTCCGTCTCAAAAAACAACAACAAAAAAAGTCACTTTGTAACTCATCTCTTTTTATTGTAAGTTTATTAAAAATGAAGAGGACAACAATGAGAAGGAAGAGAAAGGGTTAGCTAGCACTGCCTCCTGGTACATGGGGCTGTGCAGATGTCCCAGCCACTTCTTCCTTCATGCTTCCCTTAGAGAACTTGCTCTGCTACAAGCAGTGGGCTTGGACTAAAAGTGATTAAAATACCACAGGCATAAGGAGAAAAGGAGTATATGTAGTAGTAATAATTACTAGTATAAATTATTTTTTCACATGCTATGAGTAATAATATTAAAAAACTCATTTTACCATTAAGATTGCTTATGCTGAAGCTCTTCCATTTAGAATACTGTCAATGTCATTTACCGGTATGAACCAAAGTCCGCCTTCTTTTCCACTCACTGGTAACCTTAGTAAGACACCAGAGTATCTCACCTCCCTTTCTGATTGGCCAGTGCTTCCAGAGACTGAACGCTGGGAAAACCTAGTAGGCAAACAATTCTAGGACAGAATAATATTTTTATATTTGGTTCCACCGTCTTATTACATTTAGTTATAGTTTTCAAAAAGAAATTCAAGCCCATTAAAATATGTCTGGTCAATGAAATGCTTCCTTTTATTGTGTTGTTCTTTTCTACTTTGTTTTTCAAAACATTCTAAAAATAGTATCTTTGGTTTAGTATTTTGGATTATATATTATAATCTGAGGAGCATTTTGCTTATGTAGAATCCAGATATATTTCTGTTACCTAGGAGATGTTACTTACATATGTAATACCGTATCCTGCACGTGGAAATATTCAGAATTGTAGATAGCATAACTCTCCCTGCTCCTATTCTTTTGAGCCTAGGTATAATTTTTTTTTAGAAAAAGACATATTTAGCTTTAATTTCTATTTGTGCTAAACATAGTTATAAGTAGTCTGTCGATATAATACCAACTATTTTTATTTTTACATAATTCAATTATTTCATTTGCCATGTCTGGCAGACTCAAGACATTAAAAAATTGGAACTATGATTTTTCTTTGTCATTTTTTAAAAGAGAATTATTTTATTAACCTGCTGGCATATAATCTGGAGTTCTTTTGACAACCTTAATTTTTCTGATTTGCTTTATTGAATGATTGAGTACTCATTTCTTTATAAAAATATGTTGTAAATTCTCTCTTGGCAAGATTTCTCCCTATGAGGGTAGTTATTATTTGAGTCTGCCAAGTGGTTACCATGGGGCAAGGTGCCATGATATATTCTTGGGTGCATTGGTTTTTTGCACGTTGTAAAGTTAAGACACTTACAGTAAGTGGACTCATTCATAGATGAGCTTCAGAACCTTTTACATTCTCGGTAGAGGCTTCTGTTGGACACGCAGAAGAGTATATTCCTCACTTTTTTTTGTCTTCAAATTCCAGTAAGGCATAGCACTTTTAAGAAATTAGAATTTTTCTATCATCTATGCAAATGATATTTATGTTAATATTAAATATCTTATGTTACACTGGGAGTAATTTGAGGTGCAATTATTTTTATTATAACTTTGAATAGAGGACCATTATCCTTCTTTCTTCAGAAAACTAAGCAGTAAGTGTTAACTTTTAAAGTAAGTATATATCAGTGAGAGTAGTTTTGTTTTACAACTATTTCTAGGCAGTGAGTTGTGCTTTCATGTCTCATCAAAGGACAATACCACATTGCATCATTTTACAAAATATGTTGTCATTTTCATTTCAGTTGTAACATAGGAAAATAGATACTTCCTAGACGATTTCTCAGTTTCTTACTGCAAAGAACAGTTATAAATTGGTATACATGTGTCTCCGTAATAGGGATAATATTGATATATCTGTTGCTACGTATTTAAGAATCATTCTATCTTATGTTGTCTTGAGGCCAAAATTTACCACATTTGCCCAGTGTATTGAATTGGTGGTAGAAGGTAGTTCCATGCTCCATTTGTAGATCTTTAAGATTTTATCTTTGATAACTTTAATAGACTGTGGCTCAATTCTGGTCCTTCAGGCTTTATGGTTTGAATTTGCAGTAGGGGACAGTTGATGTGGAGTCAATCTCTTTTGTACACAGGAAGCTTTATAAAATTTCATTCACAAATCTCTTATTTTGGGAAGCTGTTTTGCATATGAGAAGAACACTGTTGAAATATTATTTTTTCCAGGAACTAAAGCTTTATATATTGATCAAGGTGATTCTGAAAGTTTCAATTTTTAATGTTGGAATGTTATGTTATTGTTAATTGTACTTTATTATGTATTCAATAGAAAATCATGATTTATTAATAAAAGTTTAAATTCCCATCTATTTATTATGTGTTCTTTTTATTTTAGCATCAAGTATGTCTATAGCACACCTCCCTTATTTAAGCTTATTTATGAGAAACAGGATATTTGAGGCTAGCTTAGAGTAGGGATTATTGTGTTGCAAGGTAGCAACATAATGAAGTTGAAAAATTTGATTACCAGCCTCCTTTACCTCCCCCTCAGTGGAGAGGTAAGTAATACACAAATTAAAAAAAATTAATATGAGGTGAGTACTCACTTAACCTCTGGAAATTTTATAGAAGTATATAGAACACATAGTTTTTATACACACAGGAAAATGGAGGCACGGATTGTCTCAGCCAGAACATAAGATTTCATGTACATTTTCTTAATTCCCACCCACTGTTATTTAATACTTCTGTTGCCATGAATTTTCTGGGCTTCTGTGAAATACTAAAGATAGCATTTCACAATTGGGAGTTCTCAACTGGAAGTGATTTTGCCTTCGGCTACCATTTGCCAATGTCTGGACATTTGTTGGTTAACATAATTGGAGGTAGTGCTGTTGTCATCTAGGGAATGGAGGCCAGGGATGCTGCTAAACATCCTACAATGCACCAGACATCTCCTTACAACAAAGAATTATTTGACCCAAAATATGAAAAGTTCTGAGGTTGAAAAACCCTCTAGTTAAGTGATGCCAGGCCCTTCTAGATCACTTCATGATGCCAATTATTTAATATGATTAAGTTAATACACTCTTATATAAGAATAGAGTCACTGGAATCACTGGACAGATACTTAGATTAACAAATAAGTTTATATCCCAAGTCTAGGAAACTTCACTTGGAGACTGGGAAAAGATGAAGTAATTATTTTTTGAAAATATCTATAATGGTAGTTTCCAAACTTGATAGACATTAGACTCTCTTAAGAGCTTGGTTTGACAAAAATTTCTGGCCTTACTTTAAGAAATCCTAATTCAGCATATCTAGAATCAGGTTCTGGATCTGAATTGTTAAGAAAATAGGTGATTCTGATGATTATTTTAATCTGAGAACCGCTGGATTATTTAATGAGTTTTCCAGGCCTCATTGGCCTGGGTATGAAATGGGATCCTGGAAATAGCATCATCCATGCCATCTAAATGATGATGCAGGGCCTCCAGGCCCCCCAACAGTCCTTCCCAGTGATTCCTGGGGGCTTCCAGGACTGTTCCATGCTCTCACAAAAGATCCCAAGAGCTGGCCCCTGGGATTTGCTTTGTTCTTTCTCTCCTATTTGGCCCACTTTGTTGATGTTCAGTGTAGCAGAGACTGCTACTTTCTTCCTCCTATTCAACCCCTTCTCTTCCTCCTCCTTAGTCTCAGGAGGAGCTTCACTTCCCAGATGCCTTTTCAGCAAGGTAGAGTCCTGGACCAGCTTCTGGTCAGTGGGATATAGGCTAAAGATATTAGTGATACTTGTGAGAAGTCTTCTTAAAAGGAAGGGAGTAGGTGCCTTGTCCATTTTTTTTTTCCTTTGCTTTTCTTCATCCTGCTGCCTGGATTGTGGATGAGTGGCTGAAGCTCTATCAGTGTTTTGGTCCTTTAGGGGGAAGGCCAAACTCTTAGGACTGGAGGCTGGAAAGCTTGAAGGAGCCAGGGTCCCTGATGACTATGGAGCCACGCTGAACCACCTACCTTTGGATTTCTTCTGCAAGTGAGAAAACATCTACTTTGTTTAAACCAGTTATGGTGGTGGGAAGGCCCTAGGGTGGGCCCCATGACCCCTGCCTGCTGATGATCAGGCCATTGTGGATCCCCTCCCTTGAGTATATGTGTGCCCCGTGACTTGCCTCTGGACAATAGAACATGGCAAAGGTGACAGAGTGTGCATTAGATTGTAGTTACCCTCTTGCTGGAGTCTCTCCATCCTTTTCCGGCTTTGAAGAAGTGAGCTGCCCATGTGGGCTGCCAATTTTGGGCAAGAAATTAAGATGAGATTTTAGGAGCTGACAGCAGCCTCCAGCTGACAGCCAGTGAGAAACTGAAACCCCTACAGCTGTAAAGAACTGAGTTCTGCCCACAAAAGTGGATCCTTCTCTTGTTAAGCCTCAGAACAGACTGCAGCCCCAGCTGATGCCTTGATTATAGCTGTAGGAGACCCTAAACAGGGAACCCAGCTATGTTGCCAGTCTATTTACTCAGAGAAACTGTGAGATAAAAATGTGTGTTGTTTTCAATCCCTAAGTTTGTGCTAATTTGTTATACAACAGTAGAAAACTAATAAACAAGAAAATAAGTTAAAAAATTAATTCTGGTGTATGCAGCTAACATTTCTAACTGGCAGCACTTGGTGTTGCCATCTTTTCTACCATTACAGGGCCTATAAACACATGAGCATTAGCCCTGGTGCCCACTACTCCCTCAGTTCTGCCATTTCCATCTCTGTGCCAAAGATGAGCTGTGTTCGCTGGAGGCTTAATTGCTCTCAAGCCACAGTGAGTTCCACAATGAAGTGAGGAGTTGTCCTCTCCCTGCCTCTGTGCTATACTTTATCTTTTTGTATTCTTAGTAGGGCTGGTTGTGCCTCAGTGCTTACAGAGTTTTTAAATGACAACTGTTCTTTTAATTTCTGCCCACCCCTCTCCCCCCTATTCTCTCTCTCTCTCTCAGACCTAAGATCAGGGGGCTGGACCATATGCCATGGGGTACAGATACTATACTGTCCTGCTAATCTCTCTTCTTTCCTACACAATCTCAATCTCCCTCTCTCTCTCTCTCTCTCTGTTATTGATTCAAAATCTTCCAGCAAAATTGACTCCTTGTAGCCCTCCCTGCCAATAGTGCACTAGACACATTCATCTATAGATACTGTGATGGGTAAGAGCATGGGCTTTGGTGCCAGGCAGGCCTGGCCTCGCGTTTTGGATCTGCCTCTTGTTAGAGGGGAGAGAGTTTTCTTCCCTGGTGTATATGAGGTGGAATTTTTCCTTAAATTTTCTTAGAGTCTCTCCCTTCACTTGCTCCATCCCAAAGGAGACAGAGTGCTTTCCTGCACTGTTGAGTTAGGAAGAATTAAATGGCAATGGTGAGCTCATCTCCCTCTTGGGTTCCACCTTGACATCATCCTCAGTTCCCGCGTGCTGACCTAGGTCTTGCCTAGGCCCAGAGCTGCCTGCAAAGGTTGAGGAATTCTGGCCAAGAATGGGCTATAGTGGGAAGATCCATTGGGTATTCATATTAGGCTTTATCAGTAAGAGAGTGAATATTTTCGTTCCTTCATTTGTTGGCTTTTGTATACCAGATGGGGATGAAGGATTTATTGCATTTCCTCAGTAACCCCAACACCTTCACCAAGAGCATGATCTTGGGCAGGGTTTGCAATATCTAGTACATATTAGGTGCTTAATAAATCATGGTTATAACTATATGTGTGCATACATCGGTGGCTACAGTTTAGGTGTTAGCTGTATATGTGTAACTTTGGGTGGGAAGGAAGGGAATTCTACTATTCACTAGCTGAGCTGCTGCCAAACGGTGGGTCTCTGAAGCCCTGTAGCCTGTACTGATGTTATCTCTAATAATTACAATGGGCCACAGGTGGTACTTGGCTTGGGGGTTGATGGATTCTCTTTTCCTTCCTACTACTGCCTGTGCAATCATTTCTAATACAGCAAATTCACAAATGGGACCATGAAGAAGGTAACAATTTATTCAAAATCATTGGTGATAAATAAAAATTATAGAGATTCAGATATAGGAATTTTGTGCCCCCTGATCTAGTTACATTGTCCTGTCAGCCTGTACAGGAACATGAGGCCTCACTGCCCAGACTTTGACAGTGTCCTATGCTAGCAGAGAAACTTGTGGGTGGATTCTCACTGCTTTGTTTAGGCTATCTCCCTCTTCTTCCCTACAGAAATCCCCTATTTTATCTCTGTTCTCCATTCTGAAATTCTCGCGTTTTCCACTTTTCCTGTCAGTTACTATGTTTCAAAATCAGCAAGTCCCAGGTTTCCCTTTTTGCCTTAAGTTTTCTGTTTGTTTCATGGAAGTTGTGGGCCAAAGCTTTCTGTCTTCTGCCCATCTACTGCTAGGTCATATCCCTAGGGTAAAGGGGTGATAAAAGAACTTTGGATGATTCTCCACTCTGATTGGTAGTTGACTTTTATTCCCTTTTATGTTATTTCAATTATCTAAAAGGTCAGACAACTGCGTGAGTTCAGGATGAGAGAGAAATTAAATTGCAGCACCCATGAGAAAGACTTGATGGTTAAGAAAAGTATGAGTCAGTGACAAGAGAGCAAATGCTTCCCGTTTTCACATGAAAGAGGGTATTAGTTCTGCATGTTTCAGGGTATTATGTCCAGTTACTAATGTCGCGCTTTAGGAAAGTAGACCAACTGGAGTCCACATGGAGCAGAGCAGCCATAACGGTGTCCGGATGAAAGATTAAAGGATATGCAGAGGCTCCGCTGGTGGAAGAGACAACCCAGACTCTAACGCTTGTCTTCAAATATCCGAAAGACTGCTATGAGCAAGCTCAAGTCGCAGAATCATTCCAAGTGGGTAGAGTTTGGTTCAATATTAAGAAGAACCAAATAGAGCATCCCTGAATCAGAAGGTAGTGAGTACATGGTCCCTGAAGTTGGTTAGTAGAAGCTGATGCTAATTAGTGGCTGACACTTCTTAAAATGGTATCTTATCCATTACTATTTTTTTTTTGGCATTGAGTGTTGAAAATGGTAGAGGTTGAAAGGTTTGTGAATTTAGCTTGTGTTATGGGTTGAATTGTGTCATCTCCAAAAATGTATGTTGAAGTCCTAACCCCTAGTACCTTGGAATGTGACCTTACTTGAAAATAAGGTCGTTGCACATGTAATTAGTTAATATGAGGTCATACTGGAGTAGAGTGAGCCCCTAATCCAATATGCTGCTGTCCTTCTAAGATTATAAGAAGATGGCCATCTGGAGACAGAGGCATACAGGGAGAGTACCATGTGACGATGAAGGCAGAGGTTGGAGTTACGCAGCTGCAAGCCAAGGAATGCCTAAGGTTGCCTCCAAGCTGCCAAAAGCTAGGAAGAGGAAAAGAAGGGTTTCCCTACAGGCTTCAGAGGAAACATGGCACTACAGACATCTTGATTCAGACCCAGCCTTCAGAACTGTGAGACAATAAATTTCTGATGTTTTAAGCCACCCACTTTGTGGTACTTTATTACAGCAGTCTTAGGAAATGAACACAGCTCCCCAATTATACTAAGACCCAGGGAGATGAAGTGCCTTGCACAAGTTCTAAAACTTCTATTTTTTCCTCCCTCCACAACTTCTTAACAGCAAAATCGAGACTTCTGTGTGGCATGAAGCAAGGACTCCATGACTGTTTGTGGCATGAATTTCCTTAAGTCTGAATTCTAGCAGGTTGATGACTTTCCCAGTTCCTGCTTCCGTCCTGTTCCTAGCCAGTGCTGGTGGCTCAGCCCCAACACTTACCCTCTGTTCTTGGCACACCTGCCTGCAGTCATAGATAGGAGGACTGGAATTGCCATCCATTCTAGGATAACTTACTCATTGTGTTTTTTAAAATAAAATCTTACAATTAGGATGCCAAATTGATGTCCTCTTGAGTACCAGCTGAAATCAGTTGGAAATGACTGCCCTGGGGGATTCTGCCAGAGTTTTGAAGGCCACTTCTGAACCTGGTGGGAATAAGAGCTGGAACTAGCTGTGGATGTCTGCATGGATGAGGCAAGGCCAGATGGTGGCATTTGAGCGGGAACTTTGACATTCCTGATTTAGGATCTGTATTATACAAGTTACCATTTATTTATGTTGCCTTGCATTGTGAACTAATTTTTTTTATCGGTGTTGGTCTTAATTCACAGTCCACATCTTAAGTTCACATCTTTAGAATTTCTACCGTATACCATCGACTCTATCATCTATCTATCTATCTATCTATCTATCTATCTATCTATCTATCATCTATCATCTATCTATCTATATCTATCTATCATCTATCTGTCTATCATCTATCTCTATCTATCTATCTATCTATCTATCTATCTATCTATCTATCTATCTTTCTATCTTCTATCTATCATCTATCTATCATCTATCTACTAAATGCTGAGATCTATCTATCTATCTATCTATCTATCTATCTATCTATCCATCCATCTATCTATCCATCTATCTATCTATCTAATAAATCTGACCGAGGTACTCAGTGTACTCTGTAGGCTTTACATTGAATAATTTAGAAATAATGACAATGTTATAATAATAAAGTTATGCACTAAAGGTCTTGGCGTCCCAAACAAGTGAAAATGGACAACTACCTTTCTTACTGAAGTCTTTGATTTTGCAGTTTTCATTCCCCCCACATTCCCCCGCAAGTTGCCATACATTTTGTCTTCTTAGGAATTGGTTGACAGATATTGAAGAACAGGGTAAATTAATTAGGAATATAAGATTATATGGCAGGTTGGTAAGTAAAAACTCATGGTTTGAAGGATTTTATTTTTCTTTTTGACTATGAAGAAACACATAGGAAGGGACTTTTTTCTATTATTAGGAAATTCAAACTAGGTTTACATTTCTCTTGGTAGCTTCTGAGAGTCCTATTTTCACCTCTATTACTGCCCCGTTTCCCTTTATCTTTTCTTTACTCTGCATATCAATGCAATGAGAAGCACATTGCTGGAGGGCAGGGGTTATACCTTACTTAATTTTTAATCTTTACTATCTACACAGAGTTCAGCATATAGTAGGTACTCAATATGGCAAATGCCAAAACATTTAGTTTATTTAATGAAGGAAATATTATTTGTTTTTAAGTCCCATTGTCTGATATTCTCCAGAAACTCAGTTAATTTGTTTAGCTACTAATTACAAGGATGAGTATGATGCTCTATCTCTCACAGCATCTAACATTACCTTTAACGCTGTACATGTTCAGGAATGTTTAACTGAATAGAATTTGAGGTACCATCAATGAACAACTTTCCCGCATGAATAAATAAAAGATAAAGAAATGGCAGTAGAAGAAGTAAAGGGAGAAAATGATGGAAAGAAAGAAATGCAAATGAGAGGGAAATAAGAAATAGTGCTAAGCAAGACCAGTGGGTGATTTGTTAAATTTCAATTAGGAGATTAGTGCAGAATCTCAGCTGAGTCTCAAACACCATAGATATTTCAGTCCTGTGTTTAAAGTGCCAAATAAAAAGTTAACCTCATTCATACAATTATGAGCAAATGCTGCTCTGTGTGTTCTTACTAAATTATCTACTTTCTTTCTACACTTGCCAAAGTCTGCAGGAATAAGGTTTCAATTGTTTTTGGTTTTAACTAGTTTCAGTAATTAACATAGTAGTTGTGAAATATTAAATACACTTTTGGAGTATTATAATGACAAAATAAGAGATATTATGAAAAGATAGTAATTGACTTCTTTCTACCAGAATTGAATAAAATCCTAAAGCTTCCCCTTAAAAATTCTGCGTCTCTCTCAGCTTTGACTCTATCTCATCTCCTTTCATAGCTAAACTTCTTGACAGAGTTTTTTATATTTATTACCTAAATTTCTTTGCTTATCATTCCTCAGACCACTAAAACCTGGACTTACCTTGCAGAAGCTACTCTAAATCTAGTGATTGGCTCTCTTATTCTCCATCAAATGGACAGTGTCCTTGCTTGTCTTCTTGACATCTTAGCATTTGGCACTGTCGACTACTCTTCTTCCTGAGTCCCCTTTATCCTTTACCTTCTTTTAAAAAAATTTTTAATGATTGTGGGTACATAGTAGGTGTATACATTTATGGGGTACATGAGATATTTTCATACAGGCATGCAATGTGTAGTAATCACATCAGGGTAAATGGGGTATCCATCACCTGGAGTAATTTGTCCTTTGGATTCCAAACAATCCAATTATAATATTTTTGCTTTTAATAATGTACAATTAAATTATTATTGACTCTAGTCACCTGTTCTGCCATCAAATACTAGGTCTTATTCATTCTTTCTATTTTTTTGGACCCATTAACCATCCCCACTTCCCTCCATCCCCATAACTACCCTTCCGAGCCTCTGGTAACAATTCTTCTACTCTCTATCTCCATAAGTTTAATTGTTTTAATTTTTAGGTCACACAAATAAGTGATAACATGCAAAGTTTGTCTTTCTGTGCCTGGTTGAGTTCACTTAACACAATGACCTCAAATTCCATCCATGTTGTTGCAAGTGACAGGATCTCATTCTTTTTTATGGCTGAATAGTACTACGTTTTGTATATGTATCACTTTTCTTTATTCATTCATCTGTTGATGGACACTTATGTTGCTTCCAGATCTTGGCCATTGTGAATAATGCTGCAACAAACATGAGATTGCAGATATTCCTTTGATATACTGATTTCCTTTCTTTTGGGTGTATACACAGCAGTGCCATTGCTGGATCATATGGTAGCTCTATTTTTAGCTTTCTGAGGAACCTCTAAACTGTTCTCCTTAGTGGTTATACTATTTTACATTCCTACCAACGGTAGATGAGGTTTCCCTTTTCTCTACATCCTCGCCAGCATTTGTAATCACGTGTCTTTTGGATAAAAGCCATTTTAACTGGGGTGAGGTGATATTGCATTGTAGTTCTGATTTGCATTTCTCCGATGATCAATGATGTTACACACCTTTTCATATGCCTGTTTGCCATTTGTATGTCTTCTATTGAGAAATGTCTATTCGGATATTTTTCCCATTTTAAATTTTTATATTATGGTTATTAATCCCTTGTCAGATGAGTAGTTTGCAAATCTTTTCTCCCATTCGGTGGGTTGTCTCTTTATTTTGTTGTTTCCTTTGCTGTGCCAGTAGTTTTATAGTTTGAGGTCTTAGATTTAAGTCTTTAATCCATTTTGATTTGATTTTTGTGTATGGTGAGAGACAGGGTGTAGTTTCATTCTTCTGCATATGGATATCTAGTTTTCTCAGAATATTGAAGAGACTGTCATTTCCCCAATGTATGTTCTTGGCACCTTTGCTGAAAATGAGTTCACTGTAGATGTATGGATTTGTTTCTGGGCTCTCTATTCTGTTCCATTGTGTGCCTATTTTTATGCTAGTACCATATTGTTTTGGTTACTATAGCTTTGTAGTATAATTTGAAGTCAAGTAATGTGATTCCTCCAATTTCATTTTTTTTTTCTTGGTATATCTTTGGTTATTCTGGGTGTCTTGTGATTCCATATAAATTTTAGGATTTTTTTTCTATTTCTGTGAAGAATGTCATTGATATTTTGATCTTTTGTATGTTGATCTGCAACTTGACTGAGTTTGTTTATCAGTTCTAATAGTTTTTTGGTGGAGGCTTTAGGTTTTTCCAAGTACAAGATCATATCAGCTGCAAACAAGGAAAATTTGACATCTGCCTTTCTAATTTGGATGCCCTTTATTTCTTATTCATGTCTGATTGCTCTGGCTAGAACTTCCAGTACTGTATTGAATAACAGTGGTAAAAGTGGGCATCCTTGTTGTGTTACAGATCTTAGGGGAAAGGTTTTCATTTTTTCCCCATTCAGTATAATATTAGCTGTGGGTTTGTCATATACACCTTTTATTACGTTCAGGTATGTTTCTTTTATACCCAGTTTTTTGAGGGTTTTTATCATGAAGGGGTGTTCCATTTTACAAAATTTTTTTTTTAGTATCAGTTGAAATGATCATATGTTGATATGGTTTGGGTGTGTCCCCACCAAATCTCAAATCGAATTGTATCTCTCAGAATTCCCACAGGTTGTGGGAGGGACCCAAGGGGAGGTAACTGAATCATGGGGGCTTTTCTGTGCTATTCTCGTGATAGTGATTAAGTCTTATGAGATCTGTTGGGTTTAGCAGGGGTTTCTGCTTTTGCTCATTTTCCTCATTCTCTCTTGCTGCTACCATGTAAGAAGTGCCTTGGCCAGGCGCGGTGGCTCACGTCTGTAATCCCAGCACTTTGGGAGGCTGAGGCGGGTGGATCACGAGGTCAGGAGATTGAGACCATCCTGGCTAACACAGTGAAACCCCGTCTCTACTAAAAATACAAAAAAAATTAGCCGGGCGTGGTGGTGGGCACCTGTAGTCCCAGCTACTCGGGAGGCTGAGGCAGGAGAATGGCATGAACCCCAGGGGGCGGAGCCTGCAGTGAGCTGAGATCACGCCACTGCACTCCAGCCTGGGCGACAGCGAGACTCTGTCTCAAAAAAAAAAAAAAAAAGAAGTGCCTTTTGCTTCCCACCATGATTCTGAGGCCCCCACAGCCATGTGGAACTGTAAGTCCAGTTAAACCTCTTTTTCTTCCCAGTCTTAGGTATGTCTTTGTCAGCAGCATGAAAACAGACTAATACAATAAATTGGTACCAGTAAGGCATTGCTGAAAAGATACCTGAAAATGTAGAAGCAACTTTGGAACTGGGTAACAGGCAGAGACTGGAACAGTTTGAAGGGCTAAGAGGAAGACAGGAAAATGTGAGAAAGTTTGTAACTTCCTACCGACTTGGTGAATGGCTTTGCCCAAAATGCTGATAGCAATATGGACAATAAAATCCAGGCTGAGGTGGTCTCAGATGGAGATGAGGAACTTACTGGGTGCCAGAGCAAAGGTGACTCCTGTTATGTTTTAGCAAAGAGACTGGTGGCATTTTGCCCATGCCCTAGAGATTTGTGGAACTTTGAACTTGAGAGAGATAATTTAGGGTACCTGGCAGAAGAAATTTCTAAGCAGCAAAGCATTCAAGAGGTGACTTGGGTATTGTTAAAAGCATTCCATTTTAAAAGAGAAACAGAGCATAAAAGTGCAGAAAATTTGCAGCCTGACTATGCAATAGAAAAGAAAAACCCATTTTCTGGGGAGAAAGTCAAGCTGGCTGCAGAAATTTGCATAAGTAGCAAGGAGCCTTATGTTAATCCCCAAGACCATGGGGAAAATATCTCCAGGCCATGTCAGAGGCCTTGGAGCAGCCCCTCCCATCACAGGCCTGGAGGCCCAGGAGGAAAAAATAGTTTTGTGGGCTATGCCCAGAGTCCCCATGCTATGGGCAGCCTAGGGACTTGGTGCCCTGCATCCCAGCCACTCCAACTGTGGCTGAAAGGGGCCAACATACAGCTTAGGCTGTGGCTTCAGAGGGTAGAAGCCCCAAGCCTTGGCAGCTTCCATGTTGAGCCTGTGGGTACACAGAAGTCAAGAATTGAGGTTTGGGAACCTCCACCTAGATTTCAGAAGATGTATGGAAATGCCTGAATGCCAAGGCAAAAGTTTGCTGCAGGGCTGGGGCCTTCATGGAGAACCTCTGCTAGGGCAGTGCATAAGGGAAATGTGAGGTGGGAGCCCCCACACAGAGTCCCTAGTGGGGTGCTGCCTAGTGGAGTTGTGAGAAGAGGGCCACCAATACCTTCAAACTTGCACCTGGAAAAGCCACAGACACTCAGTGCCAGCCAGTGAAAGTAGCTGGGAGGGAGGGTGTACCCTGCAAAGCCACAGGGGCAGAGCTGCTGAAGATCATGAGAATCCACCTCTTGCATCAGCGAAACCTGGATGTGAGACCTGAAGTCAAAGGAGATCATTTTGGAGCTTTAAAATGTGACTGCCCTGCTGGATTTTGGACTTGCATGGGACCTGTAATCAGTTTGTTTTGGCCAATTTCTCTAATTTGGAATGGCCATATTTACCCAATACCTGTACCCCCATTCTATCTAGGAAGTAACTAGCTTGCTTTTGATTTTACATGTTCATAGGCAAAAGGGACTTGCCTTGTCTTAGATGAGATTTTGGACTGTGGACTTTTGGGTTAATGCTGAAAGGAGTTAAGACTTTGGGGGACTATTGGGAAGGCATGGTTGGTTTTGAAATGTGAGGACACAAGATTTGGAGGGGCCAGGGGCAGAATGATATGGTTTGGCTGTGTCACCACCAAATCTCAACTTGAATTGTATCTCCCAGAATTTCTATGTGTTGTGGGAAGGACCCAAGGGGGAGGCAATTGAATCACGGGGGCTGGTTTTTTCTGTGCTATTCTCATGATAGTGAATAAGTCTCACAAGATCTGATGGGTTTATCAGGGGTTTCCAGTTTTGGTTCTTTCTCATTTTCTCTTGCTGCTGCCATGTAAGAAATGCCTTTTGCCTCCCGCCATGATTCTGAGGCCTCCCCAGCCATGTGGAACCTCTTTTTCTTCCCAGTCTCTGGTATGTCTTTATCAGCAGCATGAAAACTGACTAATACATATGGGTTTTGTCCTTCTTTCTGTTGATATGATGTATCACATTGATAAATTTGCGTATGTTGAGCCATCTTTGCGTCCCTGGGATAAATCCACTTGGTCATGATGAATGATCTTTCTAATGCATTATTAAATCTGATTTGCTAGTGTTTTGTTGAGGATTTTTGCATCAATATTCATCAGAGATATTGGCCTGTAGTTTTCCTTTTTTGATGTGCCTTTGTCTGGTTTTGGTATCAGGGTAATATTGGCCTTGTAGAATGAGTTTGGAAGTATTTCCTTCTCCTCTATTTTTTGGAATAGTTTAAGTAGAATTGGTACAAGCTCTTTAAATGTTTGGTAGAATTCAGCAGTTAAACCATCAGGTCCCGTTTTTTTTTTTTTTCCTGGGAGACTCTATTATGACTTCAATCTCATTACTTGTTATTGGTCTGTTCAGCTTTTGGATTTCTTCATGGTTCAATCTTGGTAGTTTGTATGTGTTTAGGAATTTATCCATTTCTTCTTGATTTTCCAATTTATTGGCATATAGTTGCTCATAATAGCCACTAATGATCCTTCAAATTTCTGTGGTATCAACTGTAATGTCTCCTTTTTAATCTCTGCTTTTATTTATTTGGTTCTTCTCTCTTTTTAAATATTGTTTAGTCTGGCTAAAGGTTTTTCAATTTTGGTAATCTTCTCAAAGAACCAACTTTTCATTTCATTGATCTTTTTTATTGCTCTCTTCATTTCAATTTCGTTTATTCCTACTCTGACTTTTATGATTTTTTTCTTTTACTAATTTTGGGTTTGGTTTCTTTCTGCCTTTCTAGTTCTTTAACATGCATCATTAGGTTGTTTATTTGTAGTTTTCCTACTTTTTTGCTACAGGCATTTGTAGCTATAAACTTTCTTCTTAGTGTGACTGTCTCTGTATCACATAGGTTTTGGTATGTTGTATTTCCATCACTTATTTAAATTTTTTTTCAATTTCTTTCTTAATTTCTTTATTGACCCACTGGTCATTCAGGAGCATATTGTTTAAGTTCCATGTGTTTGTATAGTTTCCAAAATTCATGTTGTTACTGATTTCTAGTTTTATTTCGTTGTGGTTAGAAAAGATGCTTGATATTATTTCGGTTTTTTTTAATGTTTTAGACTTGTTTTGTGACCTATGGGCTATCCTTGAGAATGATCCATGTGCTGAGGAGAAGAATGTGCATTCTTCAGCCACTAGATAAAATGTTTTGTAAATGTTTATTGGGTCCATTTGTTTTCTAGTATGGCTTCAGTCTGATGTTTCTTTGTTGATTTTCTGTCTGGAAAATCTGTCTAATGCTGAAAGTTGGGGGTTGAAGTCTCCAGCTATTATTGTGTTGGGAGTCTATTTCTCTCCTCAGCTCTTACAATATTTGCTTTATATATCTTGGTGTTCCAGTGTTGGGTGCATATACATTTACAATTATTATATCCTCTTGCTGAATTGACCCCTTTTATGATTATGTAATGGCTTTGTCTGTTTTTGTGGTTTTTGTCTTGAAATCTATTTTGTATGCAATAACTATAGCTACTCCTGTTTTGTGGTCTTCTCTTTCTTCTTTCCTTCCTTCCTGTCTTCCTATTAGTGAAGTTGACTTTCTCTTGTGGTATGCTTTAATTTCTTGCTTTTTATTTTTTATGTACCCGTTGTATATTTTTTGATTTGAGTTTATGGCTTGCAAATAATATCTTATAACTCATTATTTTAAATCGATAAAAAGTTAACACTGCACGAACAAACAATAAGAAAATGAAAAAAAAACTCAACACTTTAACTTTGTCCCTCTGCTTTTTAACTTTTCATTGTTTCTATTTATATCTTATTGTACTGTCTGTTTCTTGAAAAGTTGTTGTAGTTATTATTCTTGATTGGTTTACCTTTTAGTCTTTCTACTTAAGAGTAGTTTATATAACACAATTACAGTGCTATAATATTTTGTGTTTTTGTGTGTACTTAGAATTACCAGTTTTTTATCTTCAGATAATTTCCTACATTCATTAATTTTTTTTCTTTCTGATTGAAGTACTCCCTTTAGCATTTCTTGTAGGACAGGTGTTGATGAAATCCCTCAGCTTTTGTCTGGGAAAGTCTTTATTTCACCTTCAGGTTTCAAGGATATTTTTGCTGGATATACCATTCTAGGATAAAAGTTTTTTCCCTTCCAGACTTTAAATATGTTATGCCACTCTCACCTGATATGTAAGGTTTCCACAGAAAAGTCTTCTGCCAGGGGTATTGGAGCTCGATTGTATGTTATTTGTTTCTTTTCTCTTGCTGCTTTTAAGGTCCTTTGTTTATCCTCAACCTTTGGAAGTTTGATTATTACATGTTTTGAGGCAGTGTTCTTTGAGTTAAATATGCTTGGAGTTCCATAACATTCTTGTGCTTGGATATTTATATTTTTCTCTAGGTTTGCAAGGTTCTCTGTTATTATCCCTTTAAATACATTTTCCACTCATATATTTCTCTGCCTCCTCTTTAAGGCCAGTAACTCTTAGATTTGCCCTTTTGTGGTTATTTTCTAGATCTTGAAGGCATGCTTTATTCCTTTTTATTCTTTTTATCTCCTCAAATAATGTATTTTCAAATAGTTTATCTTCAAGCTCACTAATTATTTCTTCTGCTTGATCAATTCTGCTACTAAGAGACGCTGATGCATTTTCAATATGTCAATTATATTTTTTTAACTCCAGAATTTCTGCTTGATTCTTTTAAATTATTTCAATTTCTTTGTTAAATTTATCTGATATAATTCTGAATTCTTTCTCAATATTATTTTGAATTTCTTTGAGTTTCCTCAAAATAGCCATTTTGAATTCTCTCTGAAAGGCCACATATCTTTGTTTCTCCAGGATTGGTCCCAGGTGCCTTATTTAATTCATTTGGTAAGGTCATGTTTTCCTGAATGGTCTTGATGCTTGCAGGTGTTTGTTGGTGTCTAGGTATTGAAGAGCTAGGTATTTATTGTAGTCTTCACAGTCTGCGCTTGTTTGTACTTGTCCTTTTTGGGATGGCTTCTCAGGTATTCAGAGGTACTTGGGTGTTATGATCTAAGCCATATCTGCATTAGGGAGCACGAGCACCTCCAGCCCAGTAACATGTGCTTCTTGCAGACTTAGTGGTCTTGGATAAGATCTGGAAGAATTCTCTGGGTTGCCAGGCAGATACCGTTGCTCTTGACACTTACTTTCTCCCAAACCGTCTTTCTGTCTGTTCTGAGTCACCTAGAGTTGAGTGAGGGGTGACCCATGTACTCCTGTGGCCATCACTGAGACTGTACTGGGTCATACCTGAAGTCAGTACAGCACTGGGTCTCACCCAAGGCCCACTGTAACCACTACCTGGCTACCACCTGTGTTTGTTTAAGACCATAGGATTCTACAGTTAGCAGGTGGTGAAGCCAGCCAGGCTTGTATTCTTCCCTTCAAGGCAGCAAGTTACCCCAGCCCCTGGACAGGTCTAGAGATGCTATCCAGGAGCCAGGGAGTGGAGTCAAAAACCTTAAACACCTGCCTTTTGTTCTATTTTACTACAGCTAAGCTGGCATTGAAACCATGAGACAAAGTTCTTCCCATTTTTCCTTCCCCTTTCCACAGGCATAGGAGTCTTTTCCTATGGCCGTCACCACCACAGGCCCATGGAAAGTACTGGCAGACTATGGCAAATGTTCTCTTAAGGCCCAAGGGCTCTTCAGTGAGCTTGTGGTGAATGCTGCCAGGCCTGGGACTCACCCTTCAGGGCAGTGGACTCCTCTCTGGACCAGGACAGGTCCAGAAATGTCATCCACAAGCCAAGGCCCAGAATCGAGGACCCCAAGAGCCTGCTTGGCGCTGTACTCCACTGTGGTTGAGCGGGTATCTGTATCCTGATTTCTGCTTCTTAGAAGATGCTTTTTTTTTTTCTGTACAGATAGTTATTAAATTTGGCTTTCCTGTAGGGGGGACAATCAGTGGAGGCTTCTATTCAGCCCTCTTGCTCTTCTCCTTCCTTTGCCTTCTATGTTCTCACACTCTCCCATTTGTCAGATGCATTCTCTCAGTTTCCTTTGAATTCTCATTTCCTTTGGTATATTCTTTATATGCAGACTTGGGGTATTTTGGAGGTATTATCAGTAAGGCTTGGGAATAGGTTGGATGTAGGAAGTGAGGAAAAGAGAGGATTCAAAAAGTCTGGCCTTACCTCTAAATATGAAAAGAAAAAGTTTCTGGCCTTAGTAACTAGGGGATAGGAGAAAGGCACTTATTGAGATGAAGAAAGACTGAGAAAGTGAAAGTGTGTGTGTGTGTGTGTGTGTATGTGTGTGTGTCTGTGTTTATCAAGGATTCATTTGAGTGAAGCTTATTTCGTCTCATTTCATCCCAGTGAGGAGAACCAGTAGACAGTCAGGACCTGTGAGTAATCTGCCAATGCACGGAATAACAACGTATTAACTAATTATTCTTATATAATACTCTCCTCCTATTTTTGTTCTTTTGTAATTTAGAGGAATTGAAACATTATTGAGGAATTCAGAAAAATCCAAAGGAATTCATACTGTGAACTCATTGGTGTGGGCCATAGAATTTTACTTTAAAAAATTTTTAATTTTGAAATAATTATAGACTCACAAAAAGTTGTACAATAGTACACAGAGGTCCTGTATGCCTGTCATCCAGTGTCCCCCAACAGTGACATCTTATCTAACTATGGTGCATTATTGAAGCCAGAACATTGATTAGCAGGAAACAGTTAACTGGACTATAGACCTTACTTGGCTTCATGTTCTTTTTACAGGCATTTATTTTTACATGTCTTTTTTGTATAATTTTAGGACATTTTCATCACAGGTACAGATTTATGTAACTACCATTTACAGTTAAGACACAGATTTGTTTACTCATCACAAAGGGACTTCTTCATGCTGCTTAGGGTCATCCCCTCCCTATCCTTCCTTAATCCCTAGCAACTACTTATCTATTCTCTGTCTTGATAATGGTAATTTTGAGAACATTATACAAATGAAATCATACAGTATGTAAGCTTTGATGATTTTTTTCCATTGAGCAAAATGCACTTAAAATCATCTAAGCTGTCGTGTGAATCAATGTTCATTTCCTTTTACTGCTAAGCAGCATTTCAAGGATTTGATTTTGATACCCTGCTGGAGTTTTAGCTATGGAGTGTATATTACTTTGCCAACCTGATATAGTGTTCAAATAAAATAATTGAAGTTGATATATTGGGGCCTAATAGGCGTGACAAAGGAAGAAGAGTCACAAAGAACGAAATTCTCAGCCATTCTCAGGAGAAAACAATAGGGTTGAGAATAATGCTTAGATACCAACACTTCCCCAAATGGTATTTTTAGGATGCTAACAGTCTAGCCTGGAAAAAAAAAAGTATTTAATGGCAAAGTTTAGGAAATCACAAAAAGTGTCATTGCTGTAGGATTTATCTTTAATATAATAATGTATATTTTGAATTCTAAAAGGATATGATGTCCCATGCTTTCTGAACCTTTAGCCCACCACATGAATGTCATTTCACCCAGAATATCTCTGGGCTTTTTCCAGGGAAAATATTTTAGATAAAGCTGTTGTAAGTTAATACATAATATGTAAGTACTAAAATAATCGTGAATTTTTATTGAGTAGTCAGATGTGTTTATTAAATTGGTTTTAAGGTTTATGACAGGGGTAAAATACAACAGAGTTACTCTAATGGTGGAAATACAACAACCAGATATTCAAAATGGCAATTATCTTGTATGACATAAAATATGTGACCACTAGGGGGCAGAAGAGGATTAGAGGGAAGAAAGTACCTCCCCCAAATTGTTGCCTAATTTTTTTTTTTTAATGGAACAGTAAGTTTATTTATGTCTCCTTTTTAATGTTCCTATTGAATACTAAGAATGAAATGAGATCTGAGGGCTTTTTATCTTTTCTGGGAAAATAGGTGATAAGGTTATTAAAATAATCTGCTTCTGTTACCACATACTTTTTAGGATGCATTCTTATTTTTGGCATGTAATTTATGCATAATAATTTGTTATTCTTAGAGTTAAAAAAAAAAAAACCATGTACAGAGTGGGAGTTTCTTTTTGACTTTATAAAAGTAAATCCTGATTTTCAAAACTGCAGAGGTCATTAGCCTTTGGACAGTTTAGAAAGAGGTATTATTGCCAGATTCTACTGTCATTTCTCTCGCCTGTTTTGGTTAGGGAATAAGTCATGGCAAGTAAAGTTTGACCTAGAATTTGTGGAATTTTAATCTCCTAATGGAATCAAGAATCCTGATTAATCATAGAACACGTATTTATTACTATCTTTTTCCACCTACTTTTGCTTTGTACTTGAAGTATGTTTCTCCTCAGTGCGTCCTCTTTTATAGTCACAGCTGGAGAAGAATAAACATAACAGAAAAGACAGCAAAATGGACATGTTAGTGGAGGCTTGCTTGTCCCGAGGGCTTCTCAAAGCCTATCTTCATTGTACAGCACTCAACTTCCACATGTTCTTTTTCATTGTGAACTAGCTTTTCTATATAGAAACGTTTTATGATAATCCAGGAAACCCTTCTCATTTGGGAGGACTGCCTAGAAATTCTCTAACAGGAAAGTGCATTACTGGATTTGATACCATAATGAAGGAAGCTTACCTCCATAAGGCCCAGCCATCCTCTTTTTCCCTTCCTTCAGCTGAATACTTGTTTGTGATACACTTGTCCTGGTGAGAGAGGGAAGGTCTTGGGGTGGGAGTTTCATCTCCCTAAAGGAGACAGTAATTCCTGGGGCCATAATCTGGGGAAGTTGTGGGTCTTCAGAAAGAAAACTGGAAATCAGGAGGTGGGAGAGGGAGCTCTTGCTTTTCTCTGGGTATTGCTGTCTTGACTTTGGGTGGGGATATTTAGATACACCTGAGGATGCTCCCAGGAAGGAGGGGTTTAAGACGCCTCTGCCATACAGACAGGCTGGGAAACAGGGAGAAGGGTGAAGATGGGTGAACTATACCACCTAAACCAGATTATTTAGTTGCCCATTTTTTTTTCTCATTCTGTTTTCCCTTAGATGTTAGTGATTTCTAAATGTTTTGGACCTATTTCAGCTATACTGAATGGAATTTAAGAAAGTTAAAATTGTAATGTGAGAGCCATGCCTCCAGGTGAGGCCCGTGTAGAAGTGGTAGCTTTAATAGATGAGACATTGAAAGCAGGAATTTGAATGTCAGGGTTAAAAAGTTAGAGTCACAGGGCGTAGCCCTCCTTTCCCATGAGAGCTTTTGTTTGTTCATTGCCACCTTAAAGGGTGATGGGGATTCCATTCAGAGTAGGACCTGTGCAAAGAGGGGACAGTTGGTATTTCTTTTCACATAAAATGCTACAGAGAGCTGCACTCTAAGCTTCCCCCTTGACAGAGTTCTTTCAAATCTATCAGTGATTAGGTAGAAGGAGAAGGCCAAGTAGGGGACTTATCCGTTTATTATCAATTTAGAACTGACGCCCTCACCCAGCTGTTTTCAGGTGAGGAAACCAGAAACAGGTTCAGAGAGGCCGAGTAATGTTTCCGACGTTACAAGGTTAAAGTTGGGGCAGGGGCTGAAACAGGTTTCCTGCATCCAAGTTGTTTTCACATTTCCCCAGATCGGGATGTTTTCACTTTCTTGGCTAGGTCTTACTCTGCAATGATACAGAAGTGTCAAGGTACAAGAGACAGACCAGTGAAAAGAGGTTTCTACAGGTTCTTTACTTCAAGACAGTGCTGAGCAATATTAGGTGTTAATTGCATCGTCTTCAGCCCCTGTGTTGAAAGTGGGGTCCTTTCAAGGACTCTGGGACCCTGAACTTTGTGGCCCGTTGGTTGAAAGGCTGAAATAGAAGGATTCTCCTGCACCTGCATTTGAAGGCATGACAAAGTGAGTGCTTCAGAGGAGTGTGTGTGTGTGTGTTTGTGAGTTTGTGTGTGTCTGGGTGTAACTCCTTTTACTGCTTCTTTGGGAAAGATATGTTGTGCCAGGTTGCTGTCAGATCACTACCCTCTTCCTTTATCCAGTACACAGAAGGATAAATCCTCTTTAATGTTGGGGGGGACGTGAAAGAAGCAAGCCATCCCAATTTTAAACAAAGGGGCATTGAGCAGGAGAGTCCAGATGTTTCATTTTCTTTTCCTCAGGGCCATTTGTTTCCTGGGAAAAGAACACCAAGGTGTTGATGACAATTGCTTAATAATCACACAGTATGGACCCTGTGTTCCTGTGAGAAAGGAAAATCATCATATGGCATTGTCAAGGGGCTCATCCGTAACACTTGTCCAGTCTTCTCTCCAATAGGGCAGCTGTTGCTGGCCACCATGTGCCACTTGTGGCAGCAGCTGACATTGACTGCTTGACTACAATGTGCCCGGCATTGTTCTAAGTTCTTTACATGTTTAATGCCAGGTAATCCTTCCAAGCGCCTTACAGGGTAAGTGCAATATTACAGACAGAGATACTGACAAATGAGGTGAACTATATATCACATGATAGTAGGTGTATAACCTGGACTCAAATCCTAGCAATCTGGTTCCAGAGCATGGGTTACTAACCATTATTCCACCCTGCCACCTCATTTCACTCACCTGACTTTCACCAAATCCTATTGACCAAGATTAAATCTTGCAGAATTGATCCACAGTCCCCTAGCTTCTGGTGTGATCACATACATTGAAGATGTATGCTTTGTTTGGGGAAAGCAATCTAGAGTAAAAACTGGAGTTTCATGATAAGGGCAATACAATGCCATTTCAGGAATAATGGGATCTGGGATGTCATTCTGTATTCTTAACTCGACATTATCTTCAAATATACAACTAATATGTATCAAAATATTATTTAGTACTTAACTAAATGGAAAGCAAATGCTTTAAATTTATTGCCTCTTAATTCATCTAGCCCCCAAATGGAGAAAGTACAGTTATTGTCCCTAATTTAAAGATGAGTTTAGGGTTGTTGAGTTATTTCCCAATGTTATATCGCTTCTTAAGAGCAGATATGAGATTTGAACCCACACTGTGACTCCAGTGCCCACGTTCTTAATCACAGAGTTTATATCAGCATTCGAGTTGGCTCTCTTGCAATTCAGGACAGACATCTTTCCAATCAGTGAGCATTCCTGAGGATCTGGGAGCAGTATAGGCTTGGTCTTTGTGTTCTTGAATTTTGTTTTGCTGATTCTGTTCTTCTCTTGAACCATCTGTGTGCCATTCTTTCTTTCTTTAGTATTCAGCTTTTATCATCTGGCTTTGATTTGCTCAAACTCTTTTCTTTATGCAATTTGTATTGTTTTGGTTTCTTTTTCTATGGAAACCACTTTTTTGGTAGTTAATATAATAATACATGTTTTTACTACTTTAAAGTCTTCTTCTTTCACTATAGTAAAGGAATTTATATAATATGATAATTGGTGTTTTTAGTAAAAATTACATATAATACTTATATATAATTAATTAATGTATATATAATATAAAAATATATATAATTTAGCAAAAATTATATATAATATAAAATTGTGTATGATACACATACACAATTTTAAGTTTATAAACTTTTAGCCCTGTAATTATCCTTATGAATTATTTGTCAAACACCACAACTGACCCAAGCTTGCTTGCCAATGCCACCTTTTCCCTGCAGTTAGATTTGTAGAGTGTAGAAAAGTTTCTACCCTAAAATATTTGTTAATGGCATAGAGAAATAAGGTGTTATATCCAGAAAGTCTTGTGAAACTGCTCATAGAATCACTCAAGAAGGACCATGTATTATCATAAGAGCCAAATGGATTGTTTGGAGTTGCAGAGTGGGATGCAGCCCTTGGGAAAGGGGTTTGGGACATGTAAATTCCTCCCTAGTACAGAGCAGTTTATTTAAGGTATGTATGGGTGGGCCAGTGAACTTACAGAATCTGATAACCTTGGACAATGTAGGTGCCAGTAAGAGCAAAGGATATGAAGAGAAAATGAGGAATTTGGAAAAGTATGGAAAGCTAAATACGTGTATGGGTTTGTAACAGACATCCATGTAGCTACCTGGCCACCCCAGGGGTTTTTCCTTCTCATAACTCCTCATTCCTTGCCCCTGCTTCACTGCCCCCCACCCCAAGGCCATTTATATGACGGCAGTGGGAGCATCCAGGTTCACACAACCTGTCTGTGCCTTCACAGGTGATTAGACAAATGTGGGGCAATGTGTCCCTTCTCACATTTAGCTCTGAGACCAAGAGATTCAAGACTGGTTGTTCTCTCAAACAGAGGAAATACAAACCAAGTCTGCAGTGAGCAAAAAGAATGAGGCAGATGACAGACAGTAGCAGAGATGAGAAATAGAATCTTCTGGTTCTCTCCAGTGGTCTAGTCACTTTTTCTAATTCATTTCCCCAGGACCATGAGTAACTCTGCTGTTGGCATTGACAGACTCCTCTGCCTTATAACTTATCTTCCTTTTTGTTTGAATTAGGACACTTTATTGAACTTCCTTCATGCATAACTTGTCACTCTTTTATCATGGTAAAATATATATCATATAAAATTTTACCATTTTAACCTTTTTAAGTGTATAGTTTAGTGGCATTAAATACATTTCACATTGTTGTGCAACCATTAGCACCATCATCTCCAGAACTTTATTTCCCTAAATGGAAGCTCCATATCCATTAAAGAACAACTCCTCATTCCAGCTCTCCACAGCCCTGGCAACCACCATTCTGCTTTTTGTCTCTAAGTACCTCATATAAATGGAATCATACAGTATTTGGCCTTTTGTGACTGGCTTATTTCACTTCACATAATTTTGTCAAGGTTCATCCATGTTGTAGCATGTCAGGATTTCTTTCCTTCCTAAAATTGAATAAGATTCATTGAACATATATACTTTATTTTGTTTCTCCATTCATCCATCAATGAACACAGGTTGCTTCCTTTTGGTTATTGTGAATTATGATGCTATGAACATAGGTGTAAAAATATCTGTTTGAGTCCCTGCTTTCAATTATTCTTTTTGAGTATGTAGCTAGGAGTGAAATTGCTGGATCAAATAATTCGATGTTTAACTTTTGGAGGAATCACCATACTAATTTTACACAGAAGCTTCATCATTTTACATTTTCACTAGCAGTGCACAAGGGTTCCAATTTCTTCTCATTCTCACCAATACTTGTTATTTTCTGTTATTCTGAAAGTAGCCATCCAAATGGGTGTGAAGTGACATCTTGTGGGTTTGATTTGCATTTCCCTATTGACTAGTGATGTTGAATATCTTTTCATGTGCTTACTGGCCATTTATATATCTTCTTTGGAGAAATGTTTATGTAAGTATCTATTTTTTAGTTGGATGTTTCTTTCTTTGTTGCTGAATTGTAGGAATTCTTTATATATTCCGGATATTAATTCCTTATAAGATATATGATTTGTAAATATTTTTTTCCATTGCATGAATTGCCTTTCACACTGCTGATAGTGTCCTTGGATGCACAGAGGCTTTAAATCCTGATGTAGTCCCACTTATTTATTTTATTTTTTGTTGCCCATGCTTTTGGTGTCATATACAAAAAAATCACTGCCAAATCCAATGTCATAATGTTTTCCCATGTTCTAGGAGTTTTAGCTCTTACGTTTAGCCCTTTGACCCATTTTTAGTTAATTTTTCACATGGTGTAAGTAAGGGTCTAATTCCATTCTTTTGGTTGTGGATATTCAGTTTTCCCAGTGGAATTTGATGAAAAGACTGTCCATTCCCATTGAATGGTCTTGGAATACTTATAAAAATCATTTTATGATATATAGAAGGATTTATTTCTGGGCTTTCTATTCTATCCCATTGGCCTATGTGTCTGTCTTTATGCCAGTACCACAGCATTTTTATTACTATAGCTTTTATTTATTTATTTGACCTGCTCCTCATTCTGAGACATGATTACTATAGCTTTGTAGTAAGTTTTGAAACCAGGAAGTGTGAGACATCCAAATTTGCTCTTCTTTTTAAAGATTGTTTTGGTTATTCATGGTCCCTTGAGATTCCATATAAATTTTAGGATGGATTTTTCTATTTCTGCAAAATTGTCACTGAGATTTTTTTGTTTTTTGAGACAGAGTCTTGCTCTGTTGTCCAGGCTGGAGGGGAGTGATGTGATCATAGCTCACTGCAGTCTCGACCTTCTGGGCTTTAGCCATCCTCCACCTCAGCCCCCCAAGTAGCTGGGACTACAGGTGTGCACTACCATGCCCAGCTAATTTTGTATTTGTTGTAGAGAGAGGGTTTTCTCATGTTGCCTAGGCTAGTCTCCAACTCCTAGACTCAAGCAATCCACTTGCCTTGGCCTTCTAGAGTGCTAGGATTACAGGCATGAGCCACCATTTTGATAAGGATTTTCTTGCTTGAACTCCTGCGTTTTTGCTGTGAGCTCCTGATTTATAGAACTAATTAGTTCATTAAATTTTAAAGTTTGCTTTTATCTGCTGCATGGAAACAGTTTTTCTTGTATTTTTTACCATTTGTTTTATCAGTTATCTCCTCTCTTTTTTTCTTTCTCCCTCTTTTATACAACATACACACACTCAGACTCAAACACACAAATAGACACATAGACACACAGAGACAGACACATATATGTACATATTCAGGTGGTATTTTGGTGAGGTTTATCTGATGGCTCCTTTTTATTTTTTCTTCTCTGATTCTTGAACCAATTGTGTTCTTTCTGTACTGTATAGTAGAGGAGATTTATGTGAAACAGGGGTTAGGGAATTTTCCCGGCTTGTAGAAAATTCCCCTTACAAGTAAAATTCCTTATGACACACGGTTATGTGGGTAAACCCTTTTAGCTTTTATTTCTTCCCAGCCACCTGAGATTGGCAGGCCAGCATGTACATAATGTATTCTCCCCTGCCTTACCTCCCTTCCTGACAGTTTTCTGAAAATATGGTGTGTATGAGTGATTGCTGGTTTACCCCTAGCTTTCCTGCTCCTCCTTGATCCAGGCTACATACTCTCTCAGGTTGTCCTACAAGCCATGGAGACCTGTGCTCTGATGGCTTTGTTTGAAATCTTCAGCTAAATAACTTCCTCTCTGGGTGTCTTCCCATAACTCCATTTGACCTTCAATGCATTTAGCAGCTCATCCTTATATATTATGTTTGGGGATTACAAAAGTCTCTGAATTTTATTAAAAATAGAGATTACCTTTCTGTTTCTTATTTCACTGGTTGTTTTTGGGCGATTTCCTGAAGGAGAAGAAACTAGCCTTATGGTTTCCAACCCTGAATCTGGGAAGCAAGAATGTTAGCTAGTTGAAATAACAATTATAGACAGTTGGCTTTCATGAGCAAGAAATGTGAGGAGAATGGATAATAGCAGAATACTAAACAATTTCTTGATGGTGAATTTTAGCTAAGTAAAGACACCTGCGGCTGGGCGCGGTGGCTCACATCTGTAATCCCAGCACTTTGGGAGGCTGAGGTGGGTGGATCACGAGGTCAGGAGATCGAGACCATCCTGGCTAACACGGTGAAACCCCGTCTCTACTAAAAATACAAAAAAAAAAAAAAAAAAAAAAAAAATAGCTGGGCGTGGTGGCGGGCGCCTATAGTCCCAGCTACTCAGGAGGCTGAGGTAGGAGAATGGCGTGAACCCATGGCGTGAACCCGGGAGGTGGAGCTCGCAGTGAGCCGAGACTGTGCCACTGCACTCCAGCCTGTGTGACAGAGACAGACTCCGTCTCAAAACAAACAAACAAACAAACAAACAAACAAAAAATACCTGCATGGTCTGGGAGAATGCATAGATGATGAATGACAACACATGAAATGCATAACTAATGTGAATTTGCTGCAATTGCCCTTAACAGTTAACCTTAGGGTGCTCTGGGGATCTCTGCTTTAGTGTTGTGTGTGTTTCTCAGATCTTGCTTTTGAATCTAGTATTGTCATTTGGTGTTTCCACCTCTAACTATCCTGGCTCAAATGCTTTTCATATTCTTCCTTGTGACCTTTATTTTATCTTGCTTGGTCCATTATCTCTATCGTCCTTTCTCTCTTCCACCCATCACCAGTAAACAAGTATCTGCTTAGAAGACTGGGCACATTTCTGGATTTTCAAGATAATGTGAATGTGACAGGAAAACAGTTGTCTTCATTTCTATTAAGGCTGTTGTAACTGGAATTACAAAGAAGAGATAAGAAGTCTATGGTTGCCACCACGACACACGTTTACCTATGTAACGAACCTGCGCATCCTGCACATGGAACTTAAAAATAAAATAAAATAAAAGAAATCTATGATTGTATCTTACATTCAGGACGTTAACAGAAACTGGAATCAGGTGTATAAAGAAGAATTTTGCATTCCACATGAGATTGAAAATATTCAAATAACGCTAGTGCTTGGCCAGTCAAAAAGCGGCAATGGATATTGTAAGGAGATGATGTGCAGAGAGGCTTAGATAAGGGTTTGTTTCCTTTGTAGTTGACAACTACAGAAATATTATCTGGAACGAAGTGCTCCATAAAATACATTAATGGGTGATATCAAAGTGGTGTGGTGAAGAGGAGTGGCTAGGTAGAGTCTTTAAAGCAGTGGATTCATCCAAGTAGTGGCATATAGTAATAGTCCATAAAACATTCTCAAAGAAAATGGGTTGGACTTCCTCTTTATTTTTCCAGCTCTGCCCTTTTCATATTTTTCTTCTTCTGATTCCTTTTCTCCTTCAGATCTGCTTTAGATGTTCATTTTGTCTTGTATAAAATTGTGAGATGTGGCAGATGATTGAAGAGTTTGATGAGCTCACATCTGTAGAGAGGTCCTTATGTTAAGCCATGTAGATTCCTTGATATTACAACAAAGAATAGAAGAGTTATTTAACCAAGGCCATAAGATTAGCCATCAAAATACTAGAAGTAGAATACCTTTTAAAGTTCTCCTATAGACATGGTTGCAGTTTCCCTTATGTTAAAGCATATTACTTCTAGGTGTTGCTTCTACAGAGAAATGATGTGTCTCCTGAACCCATATATTAAGAAAGGAATAGATGTGTATGTGCTGTTATCAAGTGTAATCAAGTACATATGTTCTAAATTGTATAGTTAATTGTTTAAATTTTTTAAAAGAGCAAATTTCATAATATACATTTCAATTTCCAGGTAGCTTAGGGTATTAACAATTATGCACTTTACAAATGAAGAAAATCAGTTATATTAGAAAAATTAAGAGAGAGAAACCATATACTTAAATGAAATGATGTGTTGTCACATTCTTTTTAAGTTGTCTAAAATCTCGTGTGCTATATATATATATATCATAATAAGAATAAATTGATCTCACTCTTTTCCAGCTGCGTCTCTTTCTATCATATGGAATATATGTTTTTCAAGTTCCAGGAAAGATTCTTTGTCAAATTTGTATTTGGCTCCTTTAGTTCCCAGAGCTTGAGAATAATGCCAGAGTGGGAAATATTGTGAATTATTCCAAATAATTGGAATTTTGGAAGTCAAATTATTACTCCATACAAGTAAAATAAAATTTTTGCCTGTAGTATGTTAATTCTAATTTTATTACCCATCTTATTTGTAAAGTTTCCTTACTTTTTATGTGGAAAATGTAAGCAATAGAGTGGCTATAGGCATTTCAATTATGAAAACCTCTATAGTAAAATAAGCCAAATTGTTAAAAATGTGCAACACATTTATGCTTCTAGAGTAAATATTTCCATACCTATTATACAAGAAAGGGGATCTTTCAGTGCTCTTTTCCAAATGAGATATATCTTTTAAAGTGGCACATGGAACATTTATTTGAGTGATGAACCCAGATTCTAGAGAATTCAGTTTTTCAGATGTCCAAAGTAAGATAACATCCAGAGTTCTAACCAATTTTTCTTCCCCTCAAAGGAGAAATAGAATTCCTATGTTTTTCATTTACAAAGTATAGAATCTTGTTGGCAGAGATCTAATTTACATTTTAAATCCATAGAGGTTACTTTTTTTCAAGCTATTTGATCCAAGAATGATGGGCTTCTTCTTGATTGTTTGTTTCCTGGCCATGTTAGGAAGCCATACCTTAGTCAAGGGTTGTTAAACTATAACATCAAAGAAGTAAGCTTAGGTTAGAAATAAAAACTGTGCATTGTGATTGGGTGCTAAATTTGGCAGCTATTTTTGTGAAATCTCCTGGTATCCATTAAATGGGTTTGATACATCTGTAGGAAATGATGCCCCAGTGCTTTATAGATTGATTAGATGCATGTCTAGTTTAATGGCTGACATTTTCATTAAGCATTTGTAGTGTAAGTAGTAATATTGAAAATCTGATCTGTGAGATGAGGATAATGTGATTCTAACAGGATGCATCTCTTCTTATTGTTAAATATTATGCAACCATTAGAAAAATTTATTGAGTGCCTAATATGAAAAAAGTAATTTTATTTGTATATTGTAGTACATATATGCTCTTACATAACGTAATGCACTATTTCTACCTGCAAGATATATTGCTAGATGCTGTGGGAGATAAAAGATGAGGAAGGTGCAATTTCTCTCTTCCAGGAAATTGAAATCTAGCAGAAGTGATACATGTACACAAATAAATGGAACGTAAAGCAGAGTAAGAAAAGAGCTAAAGATAATGTTATTAACGGAGTTTCAAATGTATGTAAGAAACATTTATAAATAGAAAACAATACATAGTTTACTTGCATGTTAATTAATATTCAATTTTATTAAAGGTGTACATTTTTTTTTTTATTTTTTATTTTTTTTTGAGACGGAGTCTTGCTCTGTCGCTCAGGCTGGAGTGCAGTGCAGTGGCGCCATCTCAGCTCACTGTAAGCTCCGCCTCCCAGGTTCACGCGGTTCTCCTGCCTCAGCCTCCTGAGCAGCTGGGACCACAGGCACCCGCCACCACGCCCGGCCAACTTTTTTTTTGTATTTTTAGTAGAGACGGGGTTTCACCATGTTAGCCAGGATGGTCTTGATCTCCTGACCTCGTGATCCACCTGCCTCGGCCTCCCAAAGTGCTGGGATTACAGGCATGAGCCACTGCGCCTGGCCTAAAGGTGTACATTTTAAAACTTTGTTTTTTTATGCCTGTAAAACCAACTTATTAATTTTGCTATTTTACCAATAAATTTGATTTTTTTTTTGCATTGCAGTCACTTTTACATTTGTTTTTGGAATAATGTTTAATAAATCTTAAAGTTTTAATATATAAAATGTTCAATGTATAAATATTTAATGCCATTTGTATGCTTGATTAAATTCTCTTAGTCATTTCAATCTTGCTATGAGTTTGTCCCCACAAAATCTATGGTTTGAGTTTGTCCCCACCAAAACTCATGGTGAATTTTGATCCCCAGTGTGGCACTGTTGGGAGATGGGGTCCAGTGGGAAGTGTTTGGGTCATGCAGGAGGCTCTCTCATGAATGACTTGGTGCTGTTCTTATAGTGCGTGAGTTCTCCCGCTGCTGAGACTGCATTAGTTCTCCTCGGAGTAGATTAGTCCCTTGAGAGTAGATTATTTTAAAAAAGCAGGACATCCTTCAGGTTTTGCCTCTTCACATGTGTCTACTTCTTCTTTGATCTTCTCTACCATATTTTGACTCAGGATGAAAACCCCCATCAGAAGCCAGGGCAATACCCTTGAACTTCTCAGCCTGCAGAATCGTGAGCTAAATAAGCTTCCTTTCCTCATAAATTACTCACTCTTAGGCATTCTGCTGTAACAACACAAAATGAATGAAGACAAATCTGCATTTGCAAATTTAAAATAAATAATTCATGAAAACTTGTAAAATACTTATAAGGTAGTGTTATACATTTAACAAACACAATATATCTTATAAATATTATAAACTTCATATACTTAGTATATCACATCATGCGTTTCAAAAAGTCTTAAAAAAACAAAATATACACAAAGTAATATAATAATTACAAAACCTATAAACACCAATACTTAATTTTCCCCCCAAATTAATACTATGTGATTGATTAATTTATTCATCATGTCTTTTAATTTTCTTTACCTCTTCCTGGGATTGCAAGAGGAGCAGAATCATCTGTGTGAGGTTGCAAAGTTACTTGTTTTGGTATTTGAAATTGAAATATGGCACTTGAGTGAACTTTCTAGGATGGTTTCTTCTAAACAGGTGCTTTTCAGGATAACACTCAAAAGGTAGGTATGAAATGTGTTGTGTCTCAAATGTAAGGCTAGGGATTTGAACTTTGGTAAAACTATTGTAGACTTTTGAGTAGAGAAAGTACTCAATCTGGGTTGGGTTTTAGAAAGATTGATAGTTTCAAATTGTTTTCATGTATGTAAGTGTATAAATTCTACTTTGAATAATTGTAGAGAACAAAATTTTGTTCTATAATTAAAAAAATCAGAATATATAGTAGATAAAACCAATTCAGAATGAACATAACTTCCCTCCTTTCTTCCCTCCCTCCTCTCTCTCTCCTCTTTCTTTGTTTTGCCTCCATCAGTAATTTTATATAAGTTGTTCTCAAATAGGGAAGAGTTTTTATCTTCCTCCCCAGAGTACATTTGACAATGTCTGGAGACAGATTTGGTTGTCATTTCTGGGGAGAGGTGGAGGGTATGTGCTGCTAGAATCTAGTGTTTAGCTGAGGCCAGGGACTCAGCTAAACATCTTACAAGAGTAGGACAGCTATCCACACAAACGATTATCTGGGCCAAAATGTCAGTAGTGCTGAGGTTGAGAAACCCTGGTCTACACATGCTGTGGGAATACTCTATGCAAAGCGCTGAACTAAGCTTGTCACGCTCTAGTTTTCAGTCCTGTTGTGGGAATATAGGCCTCTTTGATAGACCTGGGTGATTATTTGTATTTTCTAACATCTGGACTATTATGTAGAATATGTTTTGAAATTAAGTTTCCAAAACAATACGGTATTAATAGTAACTTTGTTTTTATTTAGATATGTTTTGTTTAAGTAATATTTCCTGAAATGTAATGTATGAACATATTGAAAATTCAGTAAACAGCTTACATCACAGGTATTACTGAGGCCTCACAAAACTAGAGTTATAGAACGTCGAAGTTCATATGAAAGGACAGTTTAAAGATTATATGTTATTTACCTCAACAATAGTAATGTTGTTATTTTTTCAAGGTAAACTTTTAGTAGCTTAAAAAGCAACAATAAGTAGTGATCATATTTTTCAGGTATTTTTAGGAAGTCAATCTAAAAATATATTTGATTTTGAAGTAACTCAATTTTTAGAAATCAAGACCTGCATCAAGACCTGTGCCTTTGTTAAAGGATTTTAAACTTGTAACGCTTTTTATTTTGAAAAATTTCAATCTTCCAAGAATAGAACCATGAATTTGTGCATACTTTTCACCTAAGATCTCTAGTTACTAACATTTTGTCCTATTTTCTTTCTTTTTCCTTCCCTTAATATGTGTGTATATACAGATATTATGTTTACTTCTTTTCTGTGCCTCCTAAAAATGAGGAATTCTTTTATATAACCACATATAATTCTTTTATATAATCACACTATAATGATCAAATTAAGAAAATTTAAAATTAATACAATAATTATCTGATATAGAGGTCCTCTTCAAAATTTGCCAACTGTGCCAATATTGACATTTATAGCATGCCATATCTCCCTCATCTCTTTAATCCAGAATATTTCCTCAGTGTTTTTTATGACTGATATATATTGGGAGAAGACAGGCCAGCTATTTTGTAGAATGTTTCTTAATTTAGGTTTGTCTGATTGTTCTTCATTTTTTCCAGATTATGATTATTTGGTACAGTTATTACTATATAAGATATGCTGTGCCCTTCTCACTGTATCATACCAGGAAGCACCTGATGTCAGTTTTTCCCATTATTGATGGTAACTTTGATCAGTAGGTTCAGGTGGTATTTTCCAGATTTCTGTACTATAAAGGTAACATTTGCCCCCTTTTTAAATTAATTAATAAATTTTCTGTGGGGAGATATTTAAGACATTGCAAATTATCTGTTCCACACAAATATGCATTAGGTGATTTTAGCATCCAGTGGTAGTTCTTGCCTGAACCAATTATTAGTATAATAGTTGCAAAAGAGTGATTTTTCTAGTGCTATTATTCCTTCTACATTTATTAGAGTGTGGCTTTCTAATTTAAATAACATTTTCTCTTAATTAATTTGTTGTTTGTCTTAGTATCAGTATGGATTACTTTTATTCAAGGTGCTATATAATCTGTGACTTTGATTAGTCATTTTGATGCTTAAATGGTTGAATGTATGGACACTAGAAACTGTCAGGCTGGTTTCTGTGTCATTTTGATAGGTCCCCATCATTTCTTGAGCCCCACTTTACTTGTTGGCATATTAAGATATTCCAGGTTCAATTTACACTTTCACTGGAATCAGCCTTTCTCCCTTTTGTTGGAAATGGTATTTAGAAAACAAGATTGGATGTCAGATGTGCCCACTGCTACTGGGGGATCATTGCCTCTAGGCCATTTCAGTAGTCAGAACTAGAAATATATATATTTTTTCTTTTAAAATTAGTTAAAAAATTTAATTGTAAAAGATACATAACATAAAATTTACTATCTTGACTAATTTCAAGTGTTCTGTTCAGGAGTCTTAGATATTTTCACAATGTTGTGAAGCCAATGTCCAGATCTCTTTTTGTCTTGTAAAATTAAAACTCTGTACCCAACAACTCCCCATCTACCATCCTCCAAGCTCCTGGCAACCACCATCCTACATTATATCTCTATAAAGTTGACTTCTCTACCTCATGTAAGTGAAATTATACAGTATTTTTCTTTTTGTGACTGGCTTATTTCAGTTTAGGATTATTTTTTAATCATGAATTCAGTAAGAGTATTTTTGAAACATTATGTAATGGATTTTATTCAAGTTGATGAAACTTTTTTGACAAATGCCATTTTAGAAGTAAGTAAAACTTCCAAATATATTTATCATAGTTAAGGATGTTGATCAAGTATTTGGTATCTAAATAACTGTCAGTTTCATTAAATAGTAAATGTTTTGCCTTAGTAGCTTATGCATCTCATCTATTTTTTTCTGAACACATTTATTCTTTTCTTCTGGAATTGTGTGAGTACTTAGAAAACAGAATATGATTTAAGGTGTATTCTCTTAAATAGGACTGGTATAAATAAATTTATAAGTAGTTAGTAAAACTATCACTGAAGAACATGAATTTTATGTTATATTTTCTAGCTGGAGCACTGAAAAGTCACTGAATCACATTTTAAGATATAAAATATATACCTACATATCTATCTATGTATAGGACAGACATATATTGAAATAGTAAATATCTAATTTCCTAAGGGAGTGTTTCAAATATATGAGGTGATGCTTTTGATAACTGACCAGTGAAGCGAAGAATTACTGGGGGCTGTAAAAGATGGACACTTTGGAACTGCATGTAATATAGAAGATGTTTGGATGGATTCCCAGAGTCTGGGTTAGGCAGAATATTTGAACAAATTTGGATTTGATTTGTGAATAATTTTCTTATCATATCATGTAGTAATGAAACATGAACACCAGCTAAATAAGACAAGACATTCTAACTATCTCCTTTCCCTTTAAAAGATCTACTTTAGTGTACTCATTATTTAAAATGATATAAATTAGCATTGTCTTTTGGATTTGGATTGAAGAGATCTGATGAAATTCACTGTGAAATATGGGTCCAGGAAGTAGATATAGGGAATAGAATTGGTTCCCCCAAACAAGTTTTTCATTACGGCCACTTAATCACTGGGCTAGAAGGCTCTGGAACTATAAGGATCATCTAGTCCAAAAACTCTTTAACTCTCTCACAGCGATTGCCAAACCTACACCCTCACCCTTTCCTAAGGCTTATGTTTCCATCATTAGAAATCTCTCACTGCTAGAAAATTGTCTCCTGATAGCTTTCACCCTCTTATCCTGGTCTATGTAGCCATAGAGAAATGTCTAATCTCTCACACATGACCGGTCTTCAAATCTTTATAGACTATATTCTATTTTCAAAGACTGGAATCTTTCATCAATATAGCCCAGGGCTCAATTCAAGAGGTAGAACAGATTGCAGAAGAGGAAAACAAAGAACTGACATATCTGTCCATTCCCCTTCCTTCCCCCACTTCCCGTTGCTTCATACATCAGAACAAGATTTGCTGGTTCTGCCAGCCAGGTGTGGTTTCCCCACTCTGCCTCCTACATGCAGCCCTGTTGTCAGTTGGTCTAGTGCAGGTATACTTCAAATTCCATAGCCACCTCTCACAGTATTTTGTTGCTTTTGATTAAAAAGAAGTTGGCATGTGTGGATAAATTTTATACTCCAACTTGTAGCCATTTAAGGATGAACAAAACTTACTGTTTCACAATTAAGAACAAAACAAGAAAGTGGAAATTACCATTCTTATCAAAATTGCCACCGCATCCCAACCTGGGCAACAGAGAGACCCTATCTCACAAAAATAAAATAAAATTAAAAAAAAAAAGCAGGGACTGAGTGAAGGTCATTATGTTCATCTTTTCATTTGACTACAACATTGACTTTCTTTCCTGCCTGTATCATGTTTGGAGTGCTAATTGTTATAAAAATCATGTAAAAACTGTGTAAGATTTATGATGTGTGAATCTAAGAGCTCAGAAAGAAAGAAGAGTGGCCGGGCATGGTGGCTCATGCCTGTAATCCCAGCACTTTGGGAGGCTGAGGCGGGTGGATCACGAGGTCAGGAGATGGAGACCATCCTGGCTAACACAGTGAAACCCCGTCTCTACTAAAAATACAAAAAAATTAGCTGGGCACGGTGGCGGGCGCCCATAGTCCCAGCTACTGGGGAGGCTGAGGCAGGAGATTGGCGTGAACCTGGGAGGCAGAGCTTGCAGTGAGCCAAGATCGTGCCACTGCACTCCAGCCTGGGCGAAAGAAAGAAGAGTACCTTGAATTCACTTCCAGCATCCTCACTGTCTTACTGCTTTCGCTGGTTTGTACTCCACAGCAGGTACTGATGGTGCTGTTACCAGCAGAACCGTGATTTTGCCCCAGGACTCACACTTCAGTTGATTGTGTGCTTCGAAGGAGAAGGCCCTGTATCCAGCCCCAAGGGCTGATGCCAGTGATTCTTAAAGTCGGGAATCTGTATTTTAGACAACAGGTGAATTCTTTGTTTTGTGGGAACATATAATGCATTGCAGGACATTTAATATCCTTGATCTCCATTGTCTAAATTTCAAAAACATCTCCGATCACTGTATCATCTAAATACTCCCAAACATTTCTAAGTGTCCCACGTGAACAGGGTATGAGGGGAAGTGTAGGGGTACATGCTGAAGCGTAGGTAGGAGGTCTGGTTCCGTGTGAGAACCACAAGTCCAGGGCAATCACAGGGGCCCCTTTCCTCTTGCCAGTGATTGGTTAGGCATGGGGATCTGACACAATTCTGACCAATGAAATGAGAGGGAACGTCTGCTGGATGGCTTCTGGGAAAGTTTTAAGCCATTGATAAGAATAATACATGAGAAGAAATAGTTTCTTGTTTGTGTCTTGCCATTGTCATGAAGATATGATATGTAGAAACTGTGGCTGTCATTTGTCAGAGGATGAAGTGAAGTTGCCGAAGACAACTGAGAAAAAGAGGAAAAGAATCTCATCCGTAATAGTGCCAGTGAGCTGCTAAATTAATCAGTCCTGGAACATTTTGTATTTTGACTTCTTACTATGTGAGATCATAAATTCCTTATTGATTGAATAAATTGAACCGAAGTTTTCAGTTACTTCAGTTAAAAGCATATTAAATGAAATGCTTTATCCTGTTTTCTTTCTCTCCCCCCCATATCTGAAAGATCACTTTGTTAATACAAATCAATATTAAAAAATATCTACATCTGAAGAAACATCAATCCTCTTTGAAAGACAGACCCGGGTATGTATTCTACACTCTTCATTTGTCAGATTTAAAAGTCTTCTATTTTAACAGAATGATAATAACTTCAACAATCTGAATGTTTGGACCATGATATAGTTGGGATATTTGTCCTCTCCAAATCTCACATTGAAATGTGATCACCAGTGTTGGAGCTGGGGCCCAGTGGGAGGTGTTTGGGTCATGGGGACGATCCTTTTATGAATGGCTTGGTACCTTCCCCATGGTAATGAGTTCTCACTCCATTCATGCACAAAGGAGCTGGTAGGTATAAGGCATAAAAATAAAGGCTGTGTCTTAATTCAAATAAATGATTCCAAAGCTAGAACTAATTCTATGAGTAGTTAAACATTTTCCTTTTAAAAGTTTACTGGTATTTGAATACTATTCATATAACATCATGACATGTCACAACATTTAGTCATGGTGGCCTTTTCTTTTTATGTTTGTATTTTTACTTGAATCATAACATTAATTTAAAATTTTTTTCCAGTGGGTATTTTCCAATTTGACCATGGCTTTTGCCTCAAAATAAACACATGCTTGGAAACTAAGGGCAATGTCTCATAAATGAATATATTAGTGGTGATCTTATATCTTATTTTAACACCACAGATCTGTGGAATTTTGGTGCTTGGGTGGACATCAGAGGTAATCTAGTATGCATAAATCATTTTAAATCTTTAATTGGGAGGGGGAAATTGGGTGGTGGAGTGTATTTTAAAGTTGGTATAAATTATTTAAGAAATAGCATGGCATGGTGAAATAAAAGGCACAGGTATTGGGGATGAGAACACTTCATTCTTCTGATCCCAGGTATGACATTTCCCGGGTGCATGGTGTGAGTAAATTATTTACCTCAGTTTCTTTATCTATCAAATAGGTTTAAAAATAATGCTCTGCTTGTCTTGGAAAATTGTAATGAGAATTAAACAAAATGTGTGTTATCCAGATGGCAGATTTTTTTTCTTTTCTTTCTTTCTTTCTTTTTTTTTTTGAGACAGAGT
Source organism: Symphalangus syndactylus (assembly GCF_028878055.3). Lineage (NCBI taxonomy): Eukaryota > Metazoa > Chordata > Mammalia > Primates > Hylobatidae > Symphalangus > Symphalangus syndactylus. The sequence goes on along the minus strand of NC_072424.2, from coordinate 49,047,963 downwards.
CTCACTGTGTCACCCAGGCTGGAGTGCAATGGCATGAGCTCAGCTCACTGCAACCTCTGCCTCCTGGGTTCAAGCAATGTTCATGCCAGCCTCTCAAGTAGTTGGGATTACAGGTGCCCACTACCACGCCTGACTAATTTTTTGTATTTTTAGTAGAGATGGGGTTTCGCCATGTTGTCCAGGCTGGTCTTGAACTCCTGACCTCAGGTGATCTACCCACCTCAGCCTCCCAAAGTGCTGGGATTACATGCGTGGGCTACCGCACCCGGCCTGATAGCAGATGTTAAAAACAACCACAACTACCACAACAGCATCCTGTTGGGTGAATTTATTTTGAGTAAGAACCATTGTAGATATAAATTAAAAATAAAAACTCCATTGCTTGCTGGAACTACCTTTCTCATTCTGTCATCAGGTTCACTCATTATCTGTCATCAACCTCTGCTCAGACATCACTTCCTTTGAGAAGCTTCTGCTTTCTCTCAAGAGCAGTTGAGGTCAGGTGCTCTGCCTTACGCTCCTTTAGTCGAGGACAGCACTTACTTGTCTCTGTCTTGCTCTCCAGTGTGCCTAAGAATCACTGGGAAACTCATTAAATAAGAGGTTATTGGGCCCCCTCCTGGAGATGGCGATTCAGTAGGTCCTGAGACCTGGGAACTTGAATGTTTAGCAAGTCACTACTGGTGCTCTAATGAAATGATCTTTGAGCCATACTTTGGGATCTTACTAATCTTGAGGATGATCTCCATGAGAGCTGGGCTCTTATTTTCCTCTTTGATCCCTTGTACCTAGAATATATGTATTATTCATTTGACTTCCCACATATAATTCAGACATATTGCAAAAAGGCATACGCACCTAAAAAGTTTTGCCTTTTGTAGTCTGTATTAGTTTTTTTTGGAGTACTATAAAGGAATACCTGAGGCTGGGTAGTTTGTAAAGGTGTTTATTTGGCTTATGGTTCTGCAGGTTGTACAAGCTTGGCACCAACATCTGCTTGGTTTCTGGCTTGGCCTTAGGAAGCTTTTATTCCTGGTGGAACATGAAGGGAGTGGGCAGGTGGGTCACATGGAGAGAGAGGAAGCAAGAGATGTAAGGCTCCTTTAAACGCCAGCTCCTTTGTGCATGAATGGAGTGAGAACTCATTCCTATGGGAAGGGCGCCAAGCCATTCATAAGGGGATCGCCCCCATGACCCAAACACCTCCCACTGGGCCGCAGCTCCAACATTGGTGATCACATTTCAACACGAGATCTGGAGAGGACAAATATCCCAACTATATCATGGTCCAAACATTCAGATTGTTGAAGTTATTATCATTCTGTTAAAATAGAAAACTTTTCAGAATGTTTTTAGATGTCAGAGAAATGCAGAGAAAGTGCTCACTAAAATAATAATCTATCAATTGCTTTCAGCATGTGTACACTGTATTGGGTACCACAAAGATGGACGTATTACAAATAAATGTAAGAGTTCAGATGCTCAGGAAATAAAAGGTGTATAAAATAGCTCTGCACTAATATGAATGATAGAATGTAAATTAGATGAAGTACAGGGAGTAGGATTATTTAGGAAGAGATTTGAGGAGTTGCTGAGCCTTGAGGAATTGGAAAATGAGACGGAAATACTTTTGAGGAAGGTGGAACCATCTTATAAAAGGCTTAGAATCAACACTAACATGACCGTGTCAATATAAAAAAAAAGAAATGATGGATATGTTAATTTGCTTCCCTATGGAAACCATTTTGCTGTCTATATGTATCTTATAACATCATGTTGTATATCTTAAATGTATACAATAAAATTTATTTTAAAAAATAGGCCTGGTGCGGTGGCTCATGCCTGTAATCCTAGCACTTTCGGAGGCCGAGGCGGGTGGCTCATGAGGTCAGGAGATCGAGACCATCCTGGCTAACACGGTGAAACCCCGTCTCTACTAAAAGTACAAAAAATTAGCCGGGTGTGGGGACACTCGCCTGTAGTCCTAGCTACTCGGGAGTTTGAGACAGGAGAATGGCGTGAACCGGGGAGGCAGAACTTGTAGTGAGCCGAGATCGCGCCATTGCACTCCAGCCTGGCCAACAGAGTGAGACTCAGTCTCAAAAACAAAAAAATAAAAATAAATAAATAAATAAATAAATAAATAAATAAAGCAGGTAGGGAGGATATGCGGACAGAGTCAACAAGAAATGACCACCCACCAAGACCATAATAACAGGATTGATACTTGCTGAGAAAGGCAGCCATGAACAGCTTGCTTGACCCTTGCAGTGTCTGATACAATTGTGCCTCAGGCCTGGAGCATTTCCTTCCAGGGAGACAGGGAGCCCTCATAGCTTGTGCTGGACTCATCACCTTGTTTGGAAGTGTCTTTCCCTGTTGTTTCCTTGATGTGTGCTTTGTTTGGCTTGAGTGTGTTCATCTCATGGCTCCTGGCCAACCCTTAGAGGGTTGGATGCAGACTATCTACCTGCATTGGCTGTCGGGTGAGACCAGCTGGCTGTAGGGGACCAATGCTCACTTATTAAAGCTGATCTTGCCCTGTGTCTTCTCTGTGAGTAAAGTGTTATTCCATTTACAATGACAACAACGACAACAACAGCAACAACAAGAGGCATGGCTCTAGCAGACAAATAGTGTTAGACGAGTAGTGGGGGTCTCAATAAACAGTGCCTCCTCCTCCTTCCCTTAGTGCTGAATAAACAGAAATAAAACAAAGGAATGGAGATGAAAAACCAAGACATCACATTAATTTCTAATAAAGGCTAAATCTGAGATTCAAGTTTTGTGTGAGACCCAAAAGACCTCATAACAGATCCCTGAAGGAGTAGCAGAATGAATGATATCTACAGACAGCTCACTCTTAAGAGGAGGAAAGAACTGAAGTGGGCATGCTGCCCACATTTGCTAATCATGTAAGTCACTGCATCTCATCTGCTTTGAGAGGGGAAAGTAAGCAGCAAGAGGTCAGAATCGCCACTTCAGTTTAGCAACCTCCATGTGGAAGGAAACAACAGGAGTGTCGAGGAAATGTTTCCCCTAACATTCTCTGCCTTGTGCTCTCTCGCTCATTGGGCTTAATCATTAAGCTCAAGATCAACTGGGGCCACAACCATCCCTTTGGGTAGATGATCTCTGTCTTCAGGATAATCCTGATCCCATCTTCACCTGGTTACCCTTCAATACCAAACACTGCTCCTTTAGTTCTTATTCTGGGACCAGCTGGTAGGCAATATAGATTTTGACCCAGAAAGTACACATGTGGTTAAAATATATTAACTAAATAACTCAAAAACCACTTTGTGTCCAGGGGTGAAAGTTATTTCCTCTTCTAATTGCTATCCCAATTTATGCCCAACATTGTCTCTCAAGGTTTTGTTGATTGTATGACTATTAAATACACATAACAATAAAACCCAGCATACATCCTTTGCCTTCTAAAGCAGTAATTAGTTTAGCTTTTTCCACAACTTTGGGATGTCCAAAATCTGAATTCAAACTTCTGCCCTTATAAAATTCCCTGAGAGAAATTAAAATATATTAAAAAATTAAGGTCACAAATCATGTTCTATTGCTTTTATAAGTTAATAATATAAATTACTGTCCTTCCCAGTTTCTCATTCTGTTCAGTCTTGGTTAGAAGTCCTTGGCCTCTGTGTACACACCTAGATCCCGTATGCCACTCATTTGTATGGGTACAATTGGTTTAGGGCCTCAGAATCTCTGATGCCAATTCTCTGACAAACCTCCTTTTTGAAAAGAGTACAAAGAGTCAACAGAGCCTCATAGTGCTAGTCCCACACCCAACAACTTTAGTGAGTAACCTAAATTATATTCCCAGAACCCAGTATATAGTGTTGCCAAAGGTCACAGAAGAAACTCCATGGTATCTGATGTTAGAAGATTAGATGAAACCAAACAATAATAACCAACCAACCAACAACAGAAACCAATAGCTGGTTTTAGTTTTATCAGGATGCCAATCAATGCCAGTTGTCCAGAAACCACAATGAATTAATAATCTAATATAACTGGAAGAAATTTGTGATCAGTTTTATTTAAGGGAAAAAAATCCATCCTATTTTCACTCTCAGAAAGTGGTACCTGAGACATTGCTACCTTCTTGCAAAGTTGGGAAATTTGCAGTGGCGGCAGCCCTACCACCCTCTCCTGTGCAACCATTCCTCTGCACCCCTGTGGCTGTTTCCACTATTTCTTCTGTGGAGTTGCATAGGCCTGTGAAATCTGCCCCTGGGGAAGGGGGCTTTCTCATGTATGATTAAATTCAGAGCCTACTTGATAGTCTTTGCTAGTGAGTAACTGTAGATGTATTATTGACAAACTATGAGGTTGGTCATGCTACAGCTCCCTCTTTGGAAATGCAGAATGAAATTCTGTGCAGAACCTAGTCCTGGCTCGAATGAGTTAAATCTAGAACCTTGAGAGTGCTCAGTAACACTGGTAAAATTCATCTGCCCTGAAGACCTGGCTGAGAAACACAACAGCCTGAAGGACTGGGGAAGAATCTATTCCACCTATAACAGAATCTTTACCCCAGCCTGCCTTTGTGGCTCACTGGCTTATTTTGGGATGCCTAAGGCACAACTCCCTCCTTCCACTGCAGGTTCCCTCAGATGTGCAAGTTCTCGGTTAAGCTCTACAGCTGTGTCCTGAGGCTGCCTGCGAGGGCCCACTTACCATTTGCCTCAGCCCACCCTGTATCTCACTGCAAGTGAGACATTCAAGTGAAAAGCCCCATGTCCTTGCCATTCCTCCTCAAGATGCTCTCTATTCTTCCTCGTTTTTACTTAAGGCCAGGCTTGCTAAAGACCCTCCCCTTTGCTGAGGCCCTCACAGCCCATTGTTACCTAGTTCAGTTCCACTTCAGGCTGTCCAGGCCAAAGTGTCTGTGGTTAGCTGCATTTGGCTGAGTTCTGTCTAGTCATTGGAGCTATTATCTGTGGGCAGGCATTTAGGATAGGAAGGGTGAGTCTGGTCCGGATGTTGTGGTGAGCCATTTGAACAAGAATTGTTTTTGTTGTTGTTATTCATTTGTTATTGAGTTGGGGAGTGTCAAACTGCATAAACTTTTTTTTTCCATAAAGGCAAATGTGGTGTGTGGGCTGATTTGGATTAGATAAAAGGGTTGATTTTGGGGTGGCTGTGGGGATTTTGGGAGGTTATTCCAGTAATCCAGATCACAGAGGTTGCAGGGACAAAGGGAATGTTTTCTGAGATATTTCCAAGCATTGGAAGGAATAGATGACAGGGTCAATGGGATGCAAAATCCTGCCAGCAGTCTTAGCTGCAGACTCAGGGATGCCCTCCCCACCTTTCCTTTCTCTTTGCCCCTATGGCTTTTGAGGGGAAGGGCACATCACCTAGGGGGATTCAGGGGGAACATTTATTAGGTGACAATGGAGTAGTTATAACAGATGTCGTGAAAGAGTCTTGGCATGTCTTGAGTTATGTTGTTGTACAGCATTGGAATGTGTCTGCTTTTCCCTCTCAGGTAGTTAAATGATGCCTTCCTACCCTGAGATAAGATCCATCCTGATGGTAGTTTTAGACATCTGGGGCTAAGACAGTGCTCCTGATGAATAGCTAATATTTTTAATAAAGGAAAATATTGCATCAGAGGATTCTGCTTATTTCTCAAATGGCACTGAAGCCACTAGATGTGTCATTGTTAAAAAGTCTCTTGGACTCTAGAGAGCTGGAAGTAATGAAGAGAATTTTGCATTTTTTCCCCAAATTTCTAGGCCCTAATTTAAAGAGCATTCCCCTGACAGACTCATCGCCTTGCCTCCTGTAGAGGGAGAGAAATTACTTTCTGTCCAATGACTATTTGACCATCATGGTAATGATGTCCACCTGTTTTCTTTCTTTTTTTTTTTTAAACAAACACAGCTGTTTTCTTTCATTCCAGGAGAATTGGGCATAAAATGTCTCACCCACCGTCAGCACTTGGCTTCTAGGGCCTGTGAAGAATCCAGATTGACATAAATTCCTAGCGATCTTCTAATGAAACACAGCCTTACAATCCATAAGTGATGTAAGGTGTCCTGGCCTAAACTGGGCCCCATGCAATTCACCCCAGAAGAAATGGGGATGAGATGTTTTTGTTTCAGGGAATTTTCAATTTTCCCACTCCTGACCCCAGGGCCATTTGTAATCCATCACTGTGATATTTTATTTAACAAAATATTTCACTAAACTCCAAGTAAGAGGGGAAACATCTGGAGGAAAACAAGAGTCTGTTTTTGTATTACTTAAAGGAAAAATGCCACTTGATAGTTGCCATAAAAATGGGCCTGCGGAGGAACTGAGCATTGCTTAATGATAAGGCATTGGACCTAATGCTGAATAAGATTAAACAACGAAGACGATCTAGTCCCTGCCAGCAGGGGATCTGCAATGTAGGCAGGGCCTTCTTGCTGTTGGCCACTGGCTGGCCTGACTTGACAAGCCGCTGGCCCCCTTTGCCACCTTACAGTGGAGACCTTTCCTGGGCAATCTGTACCTTATTCTCCCCAAACCACCAAACTAGCCGTTTAGGTGTTTGCAACTTTCTTTACTAAAGGGCCCAGGCAATTAAAAATAAAAATAAAAAGAACTTAAAAGAAGTGGGAAGTAATATAATATACTTAGTGATATTTTCTCCAAAGTCCAAAGAGCAAGCAGTTAAGAAAGAAGCAAGCCTTTCTGTTTGAGAGGGTTTGGAGCACAAACCCTCTCTGTAGGTCCAGGGCAGGTGAGGGCCCATCTAGTAATTTACCATTACTCCTGTTAAACCCAGCAAGTGCTCACATATCTCCCAAGGTTAAGTTTTAATTCTTGGGCAATGGATCATTTCAATTCCTAAAGAAGACAAAATTGTTTTCTTGTCATATAGTTTGTAAGCTGTTTCTCTCTTTTCATGTAGGCTAGCGTTCTTTTTATTCCTGTTTCCAGATCAGGCACCTTAGGGACTGTGAGGGCAGGAAAGGATCTACATCCCTTTCTTTTTCGTTGCATCTATAAAGGCAATCTGTGAGATGACCATTCTAGCAATGATTTTTCTTAATCAAGGAGCTTATTAGTCTCTGGGGCAAGGCAAGAGGTAGGGCCCATAGTCCAGTCACATCATTTCTAATCTTGCTAATAAGGCTAAATATCTTAGTTATTTAATTAGCACCTTCCAAATACTAATGAAATCAAATACTTTCATATATTTATCTCCCGATTTGTATATCTTTAGAAAATTGCTTGTTCATATTTCCGCAGGCATGTCATATGTTTTTAAAACTAATTTGTAAGAGTATAAACACAAAATTTTGTAGTGTATCCCAGCATGCAAAATTAAGTGTTTTTTCCCACCTCTTGTATAGTAACTATTGTGTTCTGAGAAAGGCCAGATAAAGCCCTTCTGATTCTGTTTGAGGTAGAATGTTTGTCGTAATTTGAAGGAACAAGATTGAGGATTTGTATTAAATAAGAAGTATGACACCTTATTTATATATTGTTTTACAACTTAAAAAAGATATTTTACACATGCAATCATATCTGGAACCCAATGAGGTGTTCTCTGAGTTCTTAGACCAAATGGAATGAAGTCTCTTTGCATATATCATAATGATTTAATCTGTAATAACTTGTTATTGTTTATATTTCATGAGACTTTCAACTGTTTGGCTGTGGGCTTTGTATTACAGCTAAATGGTATAACTCTACCCTGGTTAATGCTAAGCGATGGAAGAGAAAGGAGTATGTTCCTTGGCTCTGATGTTCAATTTGGCTGATTCAGAGTTGGATTGGGATTCAATGTATCTCAACTGGAGGTGTCATTGCATTTTTAAGGCTCATTTTTAACGGTGGTAAAATATATGTAACATAAAATTTACCATCTTAACCATTTGTAAGTGTACAATTCAATGCTATAGAGTACTTCACATTGTCGTGCAACCAATTCCATTGTCCATCTCCAGAACTCTTTTCATCTTGCAAAACCGAAACTCTGTACCCATTAAATAGTGACTCTCCATCCCTCCCCCAGTCCTCATTCCCACCGGCTGGTGACCACCATTATACTTTCTGTCTCTGAATCTGACTACTCTAGATACTTCATTTAAGTATTTCTCTTCTTGTGACTGGCTTATTTTACTTAGACAACTTGCATTATAGTGGGGACAATTCTTGGTTGTGTGGGATTGTCCTCACATGATGTTTGGCTCCTTGGGTTACCCTCAGATGGGAGATGCCTGTGGAATTATCACTACAGTGTGGTAATCAAAACTGTGGGACAGTATTTCTCCCAGTTGAGGACTCAGCCTTTGACTCGGTCTCCAAATAAAACCTCCAAGCCTTCTGAAGTTGATTCTTTCAAGGGCAAATATGTATTTGAAATGTAAATAGCTTTTTATGCCAATCTGTGTAAACAAGTCCCAGATGCCACTCTCTTAGACCTGCGAAAGCCAAAGCCAAGTTTGATCAAAGGCTCTTTCAAAGTTCAGCTCCTTACCAGGCACTTGTAAACATGTTTAAATGCCCTGCTTAAAGTGTGTGGTTTGCATTTGGACTGTTAGAATCCAGAGCTCTTGACTTCTTCCAGCGGAAATACACTACAGTCTTTTCCCCAACTCCCCAACCAACGGCTTTTGATAGTCTCAATGCTGTCTGTATAAACAGTTTACCATCACATTTATTACTTATTGCATTTTTCCATATATTATTTTAGTAGGAATGCCACAAATAGCTTTGAAATACTGCAAGTAGCAAACTTGTTTTAAATGCCAGCATGGAAGTTGGACTTGAGGCAAATAGCCTTTCTAGTAGAAATGGGCACCCTGATAACTCTGGACTTTCATGAGGCACAAAGAACAGGTCATCTTGAGGGTCATTATTGTGAGACATATTCACCAACTGACCCTTTATTTTTAAAAATTTCCTTGTATTATAAGAGTCCAGGTTTACACAGGTGGTGATGTTTCCATTTTAGGAACTCCTTTTAATGTGGATTAACCATGTGGCTGGTCTCTACCACGTGGTTAATGCACATATTGAGGATTCAGTGATGATTATTTGTGCATTGAGTCTTCCTCATAGACTGTACATTCCTGGAGAGACTGACCTGTAACTTACATTTCCCATGACTTCCTTATAGCATAACACACAGATGCAGAGCCCTCGTGTGCATGGGTTCATGTCCATCTGCAGTAGGGTTTTCAGTAGACTAGTTTGAAGAGCACCACTGCATCACAGCGTTGCTTTGCATGCAGGGCTAGGTTGGTGGTGGAAACAGGAAGAAGTTGATGGGTGATTTGGGGATATAACCTTAGGCATCAGTGAAGGGAAGAGAGAAAACAGAAGGATGGAAAGAAAGGCTTCAGATTACCAGGATAAATTCTATCTACATTCAATTTTTCCTAGAGGCAGGACTGAAGGTGGAAAGAATTTGGCTCATGTTCAGTCTTTTGGACAAGAATACTTGGAGAGAAGGACATGTACGCTACTTCACAGGTCAAACCCTACCCTACCACCTCTGCTCAGGTGTGCTTCCTGCTTTTACCTTGTCATTCAGATCTGGGCACAAATGTCATTTCTCTGACATTTCCCTGTCCACTCAAGCTAAGGTTACCCTGTCTTCTACCTCCCTGAAGTGATCGCTTTTTTGACGCATTTTGGATGTCTTTCTCTATGGTCCTTATCATTAGTTGAAATGTTACTCTTTTATAAACTTGCCATTTTATTGCTTGTTTTCTCCAGTAGGTCATAAGTTCTAACTCTCTCTCTCGATCTCTCTTGTTTGCTCTTAGAACAGTTCCTGGTGCTCAAGAAATGGTGGTTGAATAAATAAATAAATTACATATAGTCACAATTAGCTATAAGGAGGTGTCTAATTATTTTGTTGACTTGAAATTTTATTATCAAATGTTGCTTTAAAATTGCACCACTTATTGGGAGGCTGAGGTGAGTGGATCACCTGAGGTCAGGAGTTCAAGACAGCCTGGCCAACATGGTGAAACCCTGTCTCTACTAAAATTACAAAAATTAGCTGAGCGTGGTGGCACGTGCCTGTAGTCCCAACTGCTAGGGAGGCTGAGGCAGGAGAATTGCTTGAACCTGGGAGGTGGAGGTTGCAGTGAGTTGAGATTGCGCCACTGCACTCCAGCCTGGGTGACAGAGCAAGACTCCATCTCAAAAAAAAAAAAAAAAAAGGTTGCACCATTTGGATCAGTGTTGGAACTACTTAAGCACAATTTTTTGTAGGGGAAATGCAACTTGAACTACTATTATTATAGTACCTATTATGTTACCACTACATGGCCACAGAAGATGGTGGTTAGTAGTTAGGATAGAAAAGAAAGCCACTATAACATTGGGGTCCAAACAATGGACCGAGGTGTAAGGCTCTCTTATCTTAGTTTTATCTCAACTGTCAGATGACAAGGTTGGTGTACTGATGATCTCCAGAGGACACTGTAATTATGTGAGCTTTTTGTAAGAAGAATTAAGAAAAAACAGAGAATCTTAATATGTGCATGTAAACTAACATGTTAAAACATTTCTTTAGAAGAAAATAGGACATGCTTTTAAGCCATTGTGAAGCATGTCAATGAATTAACTGATTATGGTTCAGTCTTGTAGGAAGAGCTTAGAGAAAATATGAGGGAGGAAACAATTTCCAACATTTCATTGTTGAACAGATAGCTGTTTAGTCAATACAGGAATTTTCCTTTAATTTAGACCCTAGTTGATGACATAAGTTGGCTACTCCAAGCATACTGAGAAATTTGTAGCCAAACTTGAAGAGTTCTTTTTTAATCATTAGTTTTAATCAGAACTCATGCCCCAACTCAAAGAATAAATTACTGCTGTTTTCCTTTCCAGCTGCAGGCTATTGCTTTTAATTTTATCTGATTGTTATCTTGGCACTAGCTTTGGTATGTGTGCTAACAAAAGCATTTAAAGTAGAAGCTAGTAGAAGGCCAATGGTTCACTTACAGATGCAGGTAATTTGGAATCCTCCCCATTTCCCTTTTAAAATCCACTACAAATAACTACATAAAATAATGGCAATGCATAACGAATGGAGAAGCTGAAAAAGGAGTGCCATCATAGTGAATTGTGACAGCAACATGCTGAATGATGGAGGGTCTCTGAGCAGGTATAACTCACTTTCATTAGATACTAGATCCTTCCTACTTTCTCTTTAACTTATTACATTCACCATTTAAGAAAATGAACTTTCAGCTGGGTGTGGTGGCTCATGCCTGTAATCCCAGCACTTTAGGAGGCCGAGGTGGGTTGCTTGAGCCCAGGAGTTGGAGACCAGCCTGGGCAACATGGCGAAACCCTGTCTCTACAAAAAATACAAAGATTAGCCGGGCGTGGTGGCGCGTGCCTGTAGTGCCAGCTGTTTTGGGGGCTGAGGTGAGCAGATCGCTTGAGCTGGGGAGGTTGAGGCTGCAGTAAGCTGAGATTGTGCCACTCTCTCCAGCCTGCGTGACAGGGTGAGACTCTGCCTTAAAAAAAGAAAAAAAGGAAGTTAACTTTTGTCTCTTTTATGTTTCTGTTAATGAGTGTTAAGGTAACTTTTTCCAAAAAAAAAAAAAAAAGAAGGCATGTATAGAGCAAATCCCAGGCAGGAAATCTGGATTAGTTAATTACCATTTGTTTCTGCTGTGCTTATTTAAGTAACGCTATAAATACCATTGATGGTTTTATAGGGAGACACAAATATATTCTGACAGTTCAGCAAAATTTCTTGGTTGTGAATTAAAACATGATGGATTTAATGAGATTTCCTTTAAAAATTTATCTTTGGCCTGCACGGTGGCTCACGCCTGTAATCCCAGCATTTTGGGAGGCTGAGGCTGGCGGATCACGAGATCAGGAGATCGACATCATCCTGGCTAACACTGTGAAACCCCGTCTCTACTAAAAAAAAAAAAAAAAAAATAGCTGGGCGTGGTAGCGGGCGCCTGTAGTACCAGCTACTCGGGAGGCTGAGGCAAGAGAATCGCTTGAACCTGGGAGGCGGAGGTTGTGGTGAGCCGAGATCGCTCCACTGCACTCCAGCCTGGGCGACAGAGTGACTCTTGTCTCAAAAAAAAAAAAACAAAAAAACTTCCAAAATGTGTATATGCTTAATTATCAGAAAAGTAATATAGAGTGGAAAAAATTCTGGACTAGTGGTCAGAACATCTGGGTTCAAGTCCTGGCTCTCTGTTTATGAGCTGTCCTACAGCTTCCTTATTTATAAAATGTCTCGATTTGGACTTCTTCCTGCCGTACAATCCTACAGAATTTAAGATTTATGTAAAAATTGTATTGATCTTTGAAAAAATGAATGTGAGGAAATCAGAATGAAATTATATGATTTTTAAGACAGTCTTTGATTATTACTAGGATTTCCTAATTCTTGCTTCATCCTCTTTTTGCATGGGAACACAAACTCCCTATAAGATTTAGGAAAAAATATTTTTCTACCCAGTTGAGGGGTAGAGTTGATTCATCCTGGGAACAGTGCCCCTGGTTGGATACATCACTCAACTAAATATTCCTCCTGTCTTGCCCCCCAGCTGAAAGGCAGGAGAATGAACTAGAAAATCTTGAGATGTGGCTGGATTGGCCGCCCCAAACAAACCTTGGTGTCTTCTGGACTTTGCTGTGTGTCTTGGGGCCTCTGCCCAGGAGCCCAGCTCCTCTGGTCTCTCTCTCTCTCTCTCTCTCTCTCTGTGTGTGTGTGTGTGTGTGTACATCTGTGTCTGTACGGAGGGTAGGTGAAAGGGGATGAGGAATTTATTTTTGTCTTCCTGGAAGGATAGATTCTTCTTTTTTAAATTAGCCTCATTAAATTTTTAAGTAATGACTCCTGAAAAAGGACAAAGGGATAAGGCTCTTTTCCAAAGAGTTATCGTTTGGTGCCAGCAATCAGTCATTACTCCCGTACCATGCCATGTGACACAGGATGTGGTCTGATATTTAGTCTAAATACATGCTTCACTTTTTTTCTGCTACAGAGAAGGTAATTATAATGCTCCTTTTGTTATGCAAATGACTTCTCAGAAAAGTGCCCTCTCTCCTCCTTAAAAACTAGATTTACTCAGACTAGGGTGAAAAATAAAAGTCAATCCTGGCATTTAAGTGCTTTCTGGCCCCCAGAAGCCATCTTAGTAGAAGGTGATGAATATGTTTAGTGGCTTCCTGCTTCTGGAATATGAGCAGGGTCAGTCTATAGCAGAGTCAGAAGGGCTGTCCCTCCAGGGATCCAGGAAGGCCTGCTAACCTCACTGTATAACCCAGTCTTTTGGGGAACAAATTTGACACTTCTAAATTGTCCTGTATTTCATTTCTTTGGACCCTACCCCACTAAACTATAAGTAAAATTGGGGTAAGTGGAATGAATGTAATAAATCAACTTTTTCACTCACGTATGTTAGTGGTATATTATCCTTTTATGTGACAAAATGCCTTAAGTTAGTTATTGTATTTATCTAGAATTTTCCATGTGATGGGGAGGTTATTTCTTATACAGGGTCATTTCAAATCAAAGCAATATAGTTGTATGATTTGCCTACACATATGAATAGCTACTGATATTTTTCATTAATTTGCTGATGTTCTCCTTAAGTGAATAAAGCATATCATTAAATAAAACTTTTGTGAGGCCTTTAACGTTTCTGGAATGCTGGCTTCCCTGCCCCCTATGTTGTTTTAGTTACTTCTGTTGGCTTTAGCTATGTTTATACGTGACATGTGCTTATATTTTCTTTTCTTGACCTCTTCTTATATAGTTTTGGGGAAAAAAAATGGCCTGATTGAACAGGCTTACATTCTTTTACTGTTTTTGTGAATAACTAGTAGTAATATAGAATTTAATGATTCAGTCACACAAAAAACTACTTGGTCTTGTTTTTTCTTTTCTTTTTCTTTTATGGGAGAAGTGAGATCTTTACCTTTTCAGATTCTTTAGTCCTAATTGGTTTATCTAAGTTTTCTATTTTTTCTTGCATCAATTTTTGCATTTAAAAATTTTCTAGCAACTTAACATTTTCATCTAGATTTCAAAATTATTCACACAGAATTATTTATAAAATTTTTATTATATTTTTTAAATTCTCCAAAATTTCTGTGGTTAGTTTCCATTTTTTCATTCTGCATTTTATTGGTCAATATTAGTCTGTTCTAGAATCAGTTTTTGGTTTTATTACTTTTCTTATTATTTAATATTTGGTTTTTATTTTATTTATTTTTCTCACTGCCTTTATTACTTCCTTCCTTCTTATTTCTTTAAGTTTATTCCGTAGCCCTTTCCTTAACAAATCTTGAGTTGAATGACTCATCAATTTATTTTTAAACTTTCTTGTGTCTTGACAAATGTAAAGTTAAAATTTCTCTGAGTACTGCTTTATGTATGTCCAACAAAGGCTGAAAAGCAAAGTTTGTATTACCCGTCAGTTCTATATATTGCTTCTTTTCCTCTTTAACATGGGGACAATTTGGTAACATATATTTCCAAACAGGTGAGATTTTTTTTTAAAGTTCTCTGTTTGTTTGTAAGTAGTCCCTAATTTTAATGCACTGTGCTAGGAGAATGCAATATATAAACCATTGATATTGTGGAATGTATGGAATCTTCCCTTATAGACAAATACACGATTTAACTTTTTAAGTGTTATATGGTATGCTTATAAAGATCCAATATTCTCTGTTAGGTGAAAAGTTCTCTATTGTCTAATAGTTGGAGCTCATTGTTTAAATTCTTCAGGTTATTGATATTACTGCATTTTTTTTCTGGCTGATATATTAGTCTCTAAGAAGGTGTATTAAAATCTATATCTAAAATTGTTGATTTATCTATTTATACTTATTATACACTCCGTCGTTGACTGATACATTTTTCAATTGTTCCTGTTTTTGCTAACATTCTTCTTTATCACTTATGATTGTTTTTGCTTTGCATTTTTATTTTTCAGAAAATATGATTGCCATCCCATGTTTCTTTTTCTTTTTGTTTAAATTTGTAAATTTATAATGGACACATAATAATTGTACATATTTATGAGGTACAGGGTGTTTTTTCAGTGAATATGTACATAGAATAATGATCAATTTGGGGGTAATTACCATTTCTATCACTCAAAATATTTGTTATTTCTTTGTGGTGACAATATTCAAAATCTTCTCTATCTTGCTATCTTGAAACGTATACTACATTGTTTTTTGCTATAGTGACCTTACTGTATATAAGAACACCCAAACTTATTCTTTCTAAGTGTAACTTTGTACCCATTAAACAACTTCTGCCAGTTTCCCCCTCTCCCTACCCTTCCCAGCCTCTGATAACCACTATTCTCTCTACTTTTATGAAGTTAACTTATTTAGATTCCACATATGAATAAAACCATACGGTGTTTGCCTTTCTGTGTTTGGGTTATTTTACTTAACACAATATGCTCCAGGTTCATCCATGTTGCCACAAATGATGGAATTTCATTCTATTTGATGGGTGAATAGTATTTCATTAATCTATATTGTATTTTCTTCAGCAGTTAATCTGTAGATGGGAATTTAGGTTAATTCCATGTCTTGGCTATTGTGAATAGTGTTGCAATAAACATGGGTGTGCAGATGTCTCTTTGACATACTGGTTAAATTTCCTTTCGATGTATACCTAGTAATAGATTGCTAAATCATGTGGTAGTTCTATTTTAAGTTTTTGAGGAGCCTCCATACCATTTTCTATAAGGGCTGTACTAATGTACATTTCCACCAACAGTATATAAGAGTTTCCTTTTCTTGACATCCTCACCAGCATTTGTTATTTTTTGTCTGTTTGATAATAGCCATTCTAACTGGGATGAGGTGATATCTCATTGTATTTTTGATATGCATTACTGTGATGATTAGTGGTGCTGAGCATTTTTTCATATATCTATTGGCCATATATATGTCTTCAAAGATGTCTATTCAGGTTTTTTACTCATTTTTTTTATTTTATTATTTGGTTTTTGCTATTGAGTTGTTTGAGTTCCTTATATATTCTGGATATCAACCCCTTGGCAGATGCATAGTTTGCGAATACTTTCCCCTATTCTATAGGTTTCCTCTTTACTCTATTGATTGTTTCTTTTGCTGTGTAGGTTTTTATTTTGATATAATCTAATTTGTCTATTTTTGCTCACATTGTGCTTTTCAGATCTTATTCTAAAAAATCTTTGCTAAGTCCAATTTCTTTAAGGATTTCCTCTGTGTTTTCTTCCAGTAGTTTCATGTTTTACATTTAAGTTTTTTAATCCATTTACAGTTTATTTTTGTATATGGTGAGAGATAGGGGTTCAGTTTCATTCTTCTGCCTATATATATCCAGTTTTACCAGCCTCATTTATTAAAGAGAGTGTGCTTTCTCCAATTTATGTTCTTGGTGCCTTTGTCGAAAATTAGTAGGCTTTAAATGAATTATTTTATTTCTTGGTTCTCTATTCTGTTTCACTTTCCTAGTTGGTTTTTATGCCAGTACCATGCTCGTTCAGTTACTCTAGCTTTGTAGTATATTTTGAAGTGGTGATACAGTATGACTCTGCGTCCCCACACAGATCTCATCTCAAATTATAATCCCCACATGTCAGGGGTAGGGCCTGGTGGGAGATGATTTAATCATGGGGACAGACATTCCCCTTGCTGTTCTCCTGATAGTGAGTTTTCATGAGATCTGGTGGTTTGAAAGTGTGTGGCACTACTCCCCTACCTCCTGCTCTGCCATGGTAAGATGATGGATTTTCTTCTCTTTTGCCGTCTGCCATGATTGTGAGTTTCCTGAGGCCTCCCGGTCATGCTTCCTGTTAAGTCTGTAGAACTGTGTGTCAATTAAACCTCTTTTTTTCATAAATCACCCAGTCTCAGGTAGTTGTTTATAGAAGGGTGAGAATGGACTAATACAGAAATTGGGGAAATCCAATTTTTGTATTAGTGGGGCATCCCTATAAAGAAAACATGGAAGCAACTTTGGAACTTGGTAATAGGCAGGGGTTAGAACAGTTTGGAGGGCTCAGAAGAAGACAGAAAGATGTGGGAAAGTTTGGAACTTCCTAAAGACTTGTTGAATGGCTTTGACCAAAATGCTGACAGTGATATAGACAATGAAGTCCAGGCTAGGGTGGTCTCAGATGGAGATGAGGAACTTATTGGGAACTAGAGCAAAGATTATGCGAAAAGACTTGTGGCATTTTTCCCCTGCCCTAGAGATCTGTGGAACTTTGAACTTGAGGGAGATGATTTAGGGTATCTGCTGGAAGAAATTTCTAAGCAGCAAAGTGTGCAAGAGGTGGACTGGCTGCCTCTAACAGCGTACGGTCATATACGTTCACAACAAGATGGTGTGAAATTGAAACTTATGTTTAAAAGGGAAGCAGAATATAAAAGTTTGGAAAATTTGTAGCCTGACCATGTGGTAGAAAAGAAAAGTCCATTTTCTGGGGAGGAATTCAAGCCAGCTGCAGAAATTTATATAAGTAATGAGGAACCAAATGTTAATAGCCAAGACAATGGGGAAAATGTCTCCGGGCATGTCAGAGGGCTTGCTGGCAGCCCCTCTCATAACAGGCCTGGAGTCCTATGAGGAAAAAATGGTTTTATGGGCTGGGCCCAGGGCCTTGCTGCTCTGTGCAGCCTTGGAGCATGGCACCCTGCATCCCAGCCACTCCAGCTCCAGCTGTGGCTAAGAGGGACCAAGGTACAGCTTGGGATGTTGCTTCATAGGGTGCAAGCCCCAAGCCTTAGTGGCTTCTACATGGTGTTGGGTGTGTGGGTGCATGCAGAAGACAAGAAGTCAGCTTTGGGAACCTCTGCCTAGGTTTCAGAGGATGTATGAAAATTCCTGGATGTCCAGGTAGAAGTCCACTGCAGGGGCAGAACCCTCATGGAGCACCTCTACCATGGGAAATGGAGAGGGGAAATGTGGGGTTGGAGCCCCCACACAGAGTCCTCACTGGGGCACTGCCTAGTGGAACTGTGAGAAGAGGGCCACCGTCCTCCAGACCCCAGAATGGTAGACCCACCAATGGCTTGCACCGGGCACCTGGAAAAGCCACAGATACTCAATGCCAGCTTGTGAAAGCAGCAACCAGGGCTTTCCCCTGCAGTGCTATAGGGGTGGAGCTGCCCAAGGCCTTGGGAGCCCACCCCTTCCATCAATGTGACATGGATATGAGACATGTGGGAACATGTCTCATATCCATGGCATCAAAAGAGATTATTTTGAAGTTTCGAGACTTAAAGACTGCCCTGCTGGGTTTCAGACTTGCATGTGGCCCATAGCCGTTTTGTTTTGACCAGTTTTTCCCATTTGGAATGGGAGAATTTACCCAATGCCTGTGCCCCCATTGTGTCTTGGAAGTAACTAACTTATTTTTGATCTTACAGGCTGATAGGCAGAAGGGACTTGCCTTATCTTAGATGAGACTTTGGACTTGAAATTTTGAGTTAATGCTGGAATGAGTTAAGATATCATATGACTATTGGGAAGGCATGATTGGTTTTGAAATGTAAGAAGGACATGAGACTTGGAAGAGGCCAGGGGTGGAATAATATGGTCTGGCTCTGTGTCGCCTCCCAAATCTCATCTTAAATTGTAATCCCATGTGTCAGAAGAGGGGCCTGGTGGGAGGTGATTGAATCAGGGCGGGTGGACCTTCCCCTTGCTGTTCTCAAAATAGTGAGTGAGTTCTCATGAGATCTGGTTGTTTGAAAGTGTGTGGCACATCCCTTCCTACCACCCCTACTCTGCCATGGTAAATGTGGGTGCTTCCCTTTCACCTTCTGTCATGATTGTAAGTTTCCTGAGGCCTCTCAGTCACACTTTGTGTTAAGCCTGTGGAACTGTGAGTTAATTGAATCTCTTTTCTTCATAAATTACCCGATCTCAGGTAGTTCTTTACAGCAGAGAATGGACTAATACAGGTAGTGTAATGCCTTTAGTTTTGTTCTTTTTGCTCAGGATTGCTTTGGCTATCTGGAGTCTTTTACGTTTCTGTATGAATTTTTAAAGGTTTTTTTTCCTATTTCTGTGAAGAGTGCCATTAGTATTTAGATAGCAATTGCATTGAATCTGTAGATCACTTTAGGTAATATGGACATTTTAATAATATTCTTCCAATCCATGAACACAGGATATCTTTCCACTTATCTGTTTCCTCTTTGATTTCTTTCATTATGTTTAGTAGTTTTCACTGTAGAGATTTTTCATCTCCTGGGTTGTTTATTCCTAGGTATTTTATATTATTAGTTATAGCTATTTTGAAAGGAATTATTTTCTTGCTTTGTTTTTCAGATTGTTTGCTATTGCTATATATGAACACTACCTATTTTCATACGTTGGTTTTGTATTCTGCAACTTTACTAAATTCATTTATAAGTTCAAACAGTTGTTTTTGGTCTAGTCTTTAGGATTTTCTCTGTCTATAATCTTGTCATCTGCAAACAAGAACAATTTGACTGCCTTTTTTCCAATTTTGAGGCCCTTTATTTCTTTTGCTTGCATAATTACTTTGGCTAGAACTTCTAGTACTATGTTGAATAAAAGAAGTGAAAGTGGGCATCCTTGTCTTGTTCCATATCTTAGAGAAAAAGTTTTAGCTTTCATCATTTAGTATGATGTTGGCTGTGGGTTTGTCACATATGGCCTTTATTTTGTTGAGGTATGTTCATTCTATGTCCAGCTGGTTGGGTTTTTATGATGAGGGATGTTGAATTTTATCATATGCTTTTTCAGCATCTATTGAAATAATCATATGGTATTTGTCCTTAATTCTTCTAAAATTTTTTCATTGACTCATTGGTTCTTTATAAGCATGTTGTTTAATTTTTATTTATTTAAATAATTTCCAAAGTTCTTCCTGCTATTGATTTTTAGTTTTATTGCACTGTGGTCAGCAAAGATACTTGATATGATTTCAATTGTTAAAAATTTGTTGAGACTCGTTTGGCCTAACATATGGTTGATCCTGTAGAATGTTCCATGTGCTGTTAAGAAGAATGTGTATTCTGCAGCTGTTCAGTGGAATATTCTGTAAATATCTGTTAGTCTACCTGGTCTAGAGTGCTGTTTAGGCCGGGCACTGTGGCTCATGTCTGTAATCCCAGCACTTTGGGGGGCCGAGGTGGGTGGATTACCTGAAGTCAGGAGCTCGAGACCAGCCTGACCAACATAGTGAAATACTGTCTCTACTAAAAATACAAAAATTAGCCAGGTGTGGAAGTGCATACTTGTAATTGCAACTATTTGGGAGTTTGAGGCAGGAGAATCACTTGAACCCGGGGTGGGGTGCAGTGCGGGGGTGGAGGTTGCAGTGAGCCAAGATGGCACCATTGCACCCCAGCCTGGGAACCAAGAGTGAAACTCTGTCACAAAACAAAACAAAACAAAACAAAAAAATGGTGTAGTTTAACTCCAATGTTCCTTTGTTGATTTTCTTCCTGGGTTATCTGTCTATTGCTGAAAGTGAGATTTTGAAGTCCCCTACTGTTATTGTATTACAGTAAATCTATCCCTTTAGCCCTGTTAATATTTGCTTTATATACTTAAGTGCTTCAGTGTTGAATGTATGTATTTAAAAATTATTAAATTATCCTGCAGTATTGACCCCTTGATCATTATATAATGGCCTTGTCTTTTTAAAAAATAATTTCTGACTTAAAGTCTATTTTATCTGATAAGTATAGCTACTCCTGTTCTTTATTAGTTTCTGTTTGCATGGAATATCTTTTTTTAATTCCTTTGCTTTCAGTCTGTGTGTGTCTTTATAGGTGAAGTGAGCTTCTTGTGAGCAGCATATGATTGGGTCTTTTTAGCCATTCAGTCACTTTCTGTCTTTTAGTTGGAAAATTTAGTCTGTTTATATCCAAGGTTATTACAGATAGATTAGGACTTAATACTGATATTTTGTTACTTGTTTTTTGGTTATTTTATAAATCTCTTTTCTTTTTCTTCCTTTCTTATACACTTCCTTTGTGGTTAAGTGATCTTCTCTGGTAGTATGTTTTAATTCCTTGCTTTTTATTTTTAATGTATCTATTGTAGTTTTTTGCTTTGTGGTTATCACAAGGCTTACAAAAACATACAAGTTACAAAATTTTTCAGACCTTGTATAATTGAGAATGTTTTTTACTATATGCTCAATGTTGAATAACTGGATATAAAATTCCATATTCAAGACTTTCGCTTGAATACCTTAATAACTTCACTGTTCTTTTTCATCTAATTTTGCTTTGAGAAGTCTAATGCCAATCTAATCCTTGATCTTTTGTAGGTGATGTGCTCTTTCTTTCTGGAATCTTTATAAGTTTTGTCTGCCCTTAACATTCTAATTTAACTTTAGCATATCTCTGTGGCTCTCCAGTCTCTTCTGTTTGGCACGGAATTGGCCTTTTTAATGTGAGATCTTTCATCTTTGTCTAATTCTAAGACATTTAATTCCATTATTTTTTCTAATATTTCTTCATGTTTTGCCTCTTTTAAGACTCTTATTATGTGGATGTTGCTACATCTAGTTTTGTACTCTGTATTTTTTTCCTTTTCTCATTCTCACTGCCTTCTGGGGAAACTCCTCAACCCAGTCTTCTTACAGTTGATTTTTAAAGCATCTACCTGCTATCACACCAATCCACTATGTTCTTTCTTTTAAGTATTTTATTTTCATATACAATATTTCCACTTGGTTGTTTTAAAAAAATTTTCTTTGTTTTATTTTATTTTCCTCTTATCTTCTAAAAACATCTATCTTGCTTAATTTAAAATCTTGACCTTTCTGTTCCAACAACATTGTTTCAAATGATATATATTTTTCAGTTTTTTGACTTAAAGAAATAACGTATACTTCCTAGATATCTTGTTTGTTATTTGAGTCTGTGAGGCAATGTTTCCCTGGGACTACCAGCTATTCTGTTTGGCAATGTGTTGGAAAGGAGATAAGTACTAGCCCCTAGTCAGTCAGCCAGTTAGGAAGAGGGAGGAGGAGAAGCCCAGGAACTACAAACCCTCATTGATAGTTCCTGCTTGCTGCCATTCTGCTCAGCTATTCTCTGGTCAGGGACTGATCTTGAAATTCCTGGAAAGAGGCATCATTGGAGGAGACAGCCTCCTGTGTTATAATCCACAGCCCTGGGTTTTGAAGGGTTGAGGATGGGTGGTCAGTCAGCATATTTTCCCAAACTCTTTACCTCAAATGGACTTGTGCACTGCTCTGATATTTCCCCTCCATGATCACAAATGGCCCAGGAAGTTGCTACTATCTGTGATATAGAGTCAGGAAATGAGTTTTCTAAGACAAAGTTGGGTAAGAGTGGAAAAAATCTTTCCTCCAACCCATTCCCTCACCACTGGCTCCTGGGCTTTGGCCACCCTACTCTCACACAAATCAGTTCATAGCAAGCTTCAGTCTGTGGAGTTTTCTTACCTTTTTTTACTTGTTGTTAATTGCTGCATTCTGTGTTTCCATCTAGCATATATAGTTTTTCTAGGGTTGATTTTGGGGGAGGGATCCAGCAGCCCATCCTAGATTAACTCTTGGCAGGAACCAGAACTGTCTTACAATTTCTCTTCCTGTAGCCCTGACCTCATTAATACTTGTTCAAAGTGTATGAAGCAAATATTTGGGAGGTAATTTATGAAGTCTATTTATTTTCATCCAGTAAATTATATAAGCAGTTGGGGACCCCTGTTTATCCTCTTAGTAGGTAAAAGAAGCTTCATTTGGGCAGTGACATGTAGTAGCAAAACTTCCCCCTTTCCCTTTTATTTTTCCAAAAGACATCTAGAAAACAAATTTTACAATGGATAAAAGTAAAGCAGCTCAGCTGGAATAGGAGAGGGGCTGCACTAGGCACCCAGCTTATCCACTTCACAGTGCAGCACATGGGGTGGCCTCCAAGGCACTGCTGCAGAACCTGAGGCTTCCATCAGTTAGGAAATTCACTTTTTTAGTCTTCAGAATATTTTCCCTTAGTAGCTCTACTTGAGACTGACTAAGCGCAGGAGGCCATTTGCCTGAGGATGTCTCCATACTTTGAGTTCCTATGCAACAAACTGCAACCTAACTTAGTATGTAAACAAACAAAAGCCTAACTTAAGAATGTAACAAACAGCCAATTCTCAGCCAATCATAAACAGCCAAGCGTCAGCCATTATGGGCAGCCAAATGATCAGACCATACCCAACTAACACAAATGCTTATCTGCAGTCAATCAGATGATTTCTCTACTTTGCTTTCATATTTGTGTTATAAAACCTCACTGTTCATGCTGCTGGGTAGAGTTCTCTGAACCTCTCTGGTTTTGAGTGCTGCCCAACTCATAAATCATTCTTTACTCAAACTCTGTCAAACTTACTATGTCTAACTGGGCACAGTGGCTCACACCTGTAATTCAAGCACTTTAGGAAGCTGAGGTGGGAGGATACTTTGAGCCCAGGGGTTGGAGATCAGCCTGGGAAAAATAATAGGGAGACCCCATCTCTACAAAAAAAAAAAAAAAATTAAAAAATTAGCCAGGCATGGTGGTGCATGCATGTGGTCCCAGCTACTCAGGAGGCTGAGGTGGGAAGATTGCTTGAGTCCAGGGGATAGAGCCTGCAGTGAGCTGTGATTGTGCCACTGCACTCTAGCCTGGTGACAGAGCAAGCCTCTATAAAAAAAAATTAATTTGTCTGAGTTTTTCTAACACAAGTAGTTTGCCATACCTTGCCTAATACTTTTACTTTATTCTTCCTACGACTTCCTCAAATTAAATAATTCTACCCATTAGTGACAATTACTTGGTCTTTATTATATTAATAAAGTCATTATGTTTTTTTGTTAATCAGTAGCCATTACTTGTATACCATGTCATTTTAATGTTGGGTGAGAGAAACTTTACTTATTTTTACTATCATTGCATTAATATTTTTCAGTACATACAAATAGACTATATTATAAAACACATTTGTAAAAATACATATGCTTTAGAAAAACAGCCTTCAAGATTATTTTCCTTTTGCTACTATTAAATACATTGAAGAAATAATAATTTTATTAATATGAGTCCATATAGTTTTCAAATAATGGTAACACTTCTTTTGGCATATATTAAATTTAGTTTTAATATCAGATTATTATATATTCCTGGTAAAAACTTAGGAAACATGAAAGAGAAAAGGAAGAAAGAAAAAATGGGAAGAAAAGTCATTGACAATTCCATTATTCATTGCTAACATTTTGGGCTATAGCCTTAGTCTCCTCCCCATGTATATGCATTTTGTGCTTTCTTTTTGGTAGATGTGAGATTATATTGTTTTCTGTTTAGGTTTAAAACTAACTAGCCAATGTCTTTCCATTTCATGATTTATTCTTCCACAGTACCTTTTCCTGTTCTTGGATACTTAGAATGGCTCAAGGCCCACTTTCATAAATAGTTTAGTGCATTAGTTAAGGTGCTTTCAGTGGCAAGCACCAGAAAACTTGATTTATAGGAAAATGCTTGACTGACATAGAAGAATGAGGATCTGGGAATGGGGTTACCTTTACCTGACTCACATGGAGGAAAGAGTAACATCTGTAAGGAAGAAGGAAACATAGACTTTCACTAGACATCCAGCACTACTATAACAGAATTAACTTCAAATTATTAGCTCCCAGTGAATGTGCCAACATTCTTGCAATTGTGTGATGGATCTAGAGTAGGCAATATCAGAACTTCTCTGATAAGAAAAGCACTATGGAAGAGAGCTGTTTTCTACCTACTTTTGTCCTTCCTGCTTGGAATGCTGAGAGCATGATTCTCAGATCTGTTGCAGCCACCCTGTGGTCATGAGTGAAGACACTGTTGTGCTGAGGATGGCAGATGGGAAGAGAGGAAATGGCCAGAGTCTTAGTCAACATTGTTGACTTAGTGAATCCACTTGGGACCGTCTATCTCTCTACTTGTAAACAGTAAATGTCCTCATGGTTTTAGCCATCATTAGTTGTGTATTCTGTTACCTGAAGACAGATATATCCTAAATGAAATAGAATTTGTCTAATAACTAAATTAAAGCAGATTTTCTCCAATTCCCATCTTGATTTTATATTCTTAGTAATACCAAATAAAACATCAGCTAATCATGACAAATACAAATGTATGAATTAAGATTTTTACTATATTTTCACTCCTCTTCCAGACACCCCATTGTGGCATAGATAGACATGCTTTTCTGAAGAATGATTTGGGCCAGTGTTCTAGAACCTGTGTTTCAAAATAATGCAAACTAGAATGGCATTCCAAAACCTTACTTTTGTCATACAATTGCTGATATAAACAAATAGAATGTTCAAAC
This sequence comes from Symphalangus syndactylus, assembly GCF_028878055.3. Taxonomy (NCBI): domain Eukaryota; kingdom Metazoa; phylum Chordata; class Mammalia; order Primates; family Hylobatidae; genus Symphalangus; species Symphalangus syndactylus. Next base: position 49,022,636 of record NC_072424.2, on the reverse strand, counting down.
ACATAATAAAACACATTGTTTGTATCATTGTATTTTTTAATAAGAGGAATTGTATTTTCACCTGACACATTTTCGTAAGTTGGTGTATATCTCCTGATGTTTTTACAAAGTCTGACATGGGATGTCTGTTTCAAAGTCCATACTACAAGACTTTAAGTCATTAGTTTGAGTTCTAGGATTGGCAAGACTCCACTTCATAAATTTTGTGAATGTTCAGACCTTTGATAGGAGGAAGGGAGCTAGAATTTGGAAAATTGAATTTTGAACTAGAATAAGAAGTCTGGGGAGTTAAGAATTTCAGTTGTGGATTTCATGGAACAAGAGACAGTTTAGATGCCTACTGAATACGACCAATATTTATTTCTGAGTACAAGAAAATATAGATAGTGTGTATATGATTAGAGTTGTTTTCTATCATTCTTAATACTCTTTATATTGCTCTAGATGTTCTTAGTCTCAGGATAATTTGTTTCCTTCCTGTGTTTACAAATATGCAAAAGTTAAACCTTAGTATTTTTTGAACTTAAAAAAAATTTCAAAATATTCTCTCTAACCTAGTTTTTATTCTGATTTTGTTAACTTCACAGTGATAGAAATAATGTATCTGAAAAATCGTTCCCAGGTATTGTGTTTTAGGCAAAGACCAGCAAAGCAAGCGCCAGCCTAATGATAGGTTTTCCAGACAACTTTGAACAACTGAAACATGTTAGTTTTAAAAGACATTTTAAATAGTTCTCTTGTGGAATTTATGGCTTCTGATGCAATTTTACACTGTTCATACTTTTAAAATAAAGTACTATTAAGGCCATAAAAGTGTCTAGGACACACAAAACAGAAACTTTGAATGATGTTGAAGGCAGATTCTAAGATGACCTCCAATGACTCCTACTCTTGTATGATCCCCTCTCATGTAAGTGTGGGTGAAACCTATGACTATAATGAGAAATTACTCTCATGATACATTATATGACAAAAGAAAGATTATCTGTGGGAGGAGGCTTGAAGACCACTGTTTAGAGGCATTTTATACCTTCCTCCTTTACTAAGAACCAAAATTGTGAGTTACATAATCACACTTTGAATAGATAATCCAAAAGAGAAAACTGGAATTCAAAAGAAAAGTGACAGGAAATACCTAAAGCAAGGAAGGAAAAGGAAGCAAGGCAGCCTGCTCAGCCAGGATCATCTGGGAGCCAAGAGACTCCCCAATACAGGGAAAGGGGAAGTGAAGAACCCTTAGCGGTACACATTTCCTCAACAAACTCCTGCATTCCTAGCCATGGGAGAGCCTGTCGACCCTTGCAGGTCCTGAAACTAACAGAGAGAGCTACCAAGAAATTGTAGGATGAAACTGTCCAAAGAGGGAGCTCATATTGGGTCCCACACATTCCCTGAGACCTAAGCAGCTACAGCAAGGCTCTGATTTAGAGCTCTACCCCCAGCAGACTGCATACTGTCTGGAAGCCTAGCAGCACTAGGGCTGAGGCACAAGAGAAGCATGGCTGCTGCCCCTAAGGCTTAGATGTGAGTGACTGCAGCCTACTGCAGCAGGGGCTGAGGCATGGCCAATGCATGGGCTAAAAATGTTGGGCCTAAGGTGTTAATGGGGTGCTGCATATCAAGCAGTGGCTACAGCATGAACACACTGGGGCTAAGGCATGAGAGGTGCACATGTTCCTTACCAGCCAGCCTAGGCTGCCTGCCACTGAAGGCAGTACCACCCTCCCCAGTGGAAGGGTAGCAGTGTGGTCACTGTCACCTCTCACTTGAGCATCCTGCCAATGACCTGGGGATTTTCTACCCCTACCTACCACAGCACAGACCACTGGGGGGCCTGAGAATAAACCTGCCCAGCCTAGCTTTGCTTCTCAATGCCAGAGCACATAGTCTAAGGGCTAAGAGATTGCCCAGTTTCATCTACTTCCATTGGCATCAGAACAATCCTCCTGGGGATGTGAGGTTGGGCCTCCCCACCTAGATGCTATACCACAGTTGGCACTTACCTGCACATGCCTCTTGCAGGCCTGGAGACAGACACACTCAGCCTGTCTAAGCCAACACCAACACCAGCATACTGCCCAGGAACCAGAGGGTCATCTCACCACCGCCCTTACCATCATCCACACAATGCTAGCCTCGCAGTGGCCCAATAACTTATCCTTCTTTCCAACCTGCTGCTGCTACTACCAGCATCTGAGTAAGCCACCTGGAGGCCTGAGAATCAGCTTGCTTGGACACACTAACTCCAGGTACCAGCATATCCCATCTGGGTCCTGGGGACAGGCAAACTCAGCTCACCACTGACAACATTGGGGCCTGAAGACTGGCCCAACTGGCATCCTAGTCCCCAGAAAAACTTCACCACAGCCTCCACTAATAACTGCACCCTAAGCCACAGAGGAAATCACAGATATCACTGATGTTATTATCTGAAGAAATCACACAGAGACTAAATTCCTGCATGCACCCAGAATTGAAGCCAAAGTGCCCTCCTTAACCAACATCATAGATTCATCTCCAGGAAATAGTCCCCTCATATGAAAGTAATTCAAAAAATTAGAAGAAGCAATGGTTACACCAGATGAAGAGATATCAATATTAGTATACTGGAAGCATAAAAAAGCAAGGGACATGACACCTCCAAAGGAATATAAAAATTCTCCAGCAACAGATTGCAACCAAAAATAAATCCACAAAATCCCAGAAAAAGAATTCAACTTACTGATTCTAAAGAAGCTCATTGAAATACTAGATAATTTTGAAAAATAATAAAAAGATATCAGAAAAACAATTCAGGATATGAATGAGAAATTTACTAAAGAGCTTGATATTACACAAAAGAACCAAATAGAAATTCTGAAACTGAAGAATTCATTGAATGAATACAAAATACATTTGAGAGCTGCAACAATAGACCAAGCAGAAGAAAGAATCTCAGAAGTTGAAGACAATCTTTTGAAATAATCCAGTCAGATAAAAATAAAAAAGAAGAAGAAAAAAGCAATAAGCAAAGCCTTTGTGACATATAGGGTACCAGAAAGTGACGAAATATTCAAATTGTTGGGATTAAGAGGTTTTCTTTTTTTTTTTTTTTTTTTGAGATGGAGTCTCACTCTGACACCCAGGCTGGAGTGCAGTGGCGCGATCTTGGCTCACTGTAAGCTCCGCCTCCCGGGTTCACGCCATTCTCCTGCCTCAGCCTCTCTGAGTAGCTGGGACTACAGGTGCCCGCCACCACGCCCAGCTAATTTTTTGTATTTTTAGTAGAGACAGGGTTTCACTGTGGTCTTGATCTCCTGACCTCATGATTCACCCACCTCAGCCTCCCAAAGTGCTGGGATTACAAGCGTGAGCCACCGCGCCCGGCTGGAATTAAGAGGTTTTCACCAGAAGGTGAAGAGAGAATGAAAAGCTTAGAAAACCTCTTAACAAAATAATAACTGAAAACTTCCCAAGTCTAGCAAGATATTTAGACATAGAGATACAGGAGACTCAGAGATCCCCAAACAGATACAATGCAAAAAGGTCTTCTCCATCACACATTATAATGAAACTGTCTGAAGTCAAAGACAAAGAGAGATTAAAAAAACAGCAAGAGAAAAACATCTAGTCACCTATAAAGGAACTCCTATCAGACTAACCGTAAACTTCTCAGCAGAAACCTTACCCATCAGGAAAGAATGGGATAATATACAAATTTCTAAAATAAAAAAAACTCTGCCAGCTAAGGAAACTATATCCAGTAAAATTATCCTTTATAAATAAAGGCAAAAAAGTCTTTCCCAGACAAGCGGAAGGAATTCACTACAAAAGCTGAAGGATTCACCACTACTAGGCCAGCCCTATGAAAAATGTTTAAGGGAGTCTTAAATATAGAAGTGAAAGGACAAGATTTACTATCATGAAAACAAATAAAGTTAAAAAACTCACTGGTAAAGCAAACACACAAATGAGGAAGAGAGAGGGCTCAATTGGTACCATTACAGAAAACTACTGAGAGGTTACAACGTGCTAGCAGCCCTGGCTCACTCTCAGCGCCTCCTCGGCCTTGGCATCCACTCTGGCTGTGCTTGAGGAGCCCTTCAGCTGGCTGCTGCACTGTGGGAACCCCTCTCTGGGAGAGCAAGGTCGGAGCCAGCTCCCTCTCCTTGCGGGGAGGTGTGGAGGGAGAGGTGTGGGCAGAAACCGGGGCTGCTCGTGGCACTCGCGGGCCAGCATGAGTTCCAGGTGGGTGCAGGCTTGAAGTGCCCCACACTCAGAGTGGCTGGCTGGTGCTGCCAGTCCTGGGCAGTGAGGGGCTTTAGCACCCAGGCCAGCAGCTAGGGAGGGTGTGCAGGTTCCCCAGCACTGCCGGCCCGCCTGTGCCACACTTGAATTCTTGTCAGGCCTCAGCTTCCTCCCCATGGGACAGGGCTTGGGACCTGTAGCCTGCCATACCTGAGCCCCCCCAGGGGGCTCCTGCATGGCCCAAGCCTCCCTGACGGGCTCTGTCCCCTGCTCCTCGGTGCCTGGTCCCATCCACTGCCCAAGGGCTGACGAGTGCAGGCGCGTGGCACGGGACTAGAGGGCAGCTCCGCCCATGGCCCTGGTGCTGGATCCACTAGGTGAAGCCAGCTGGGCTTCTGAGTTGGGTGGGGTCTTGGAGAACTTTTATGTCTAGATGGAGGATTGTATATGCACCAATCAGCACTCTGTGTCTAGCTTGGCATCTGTGGATGCACCAATCAACACTCTGTATCTAGCTAATCTAGTGGGGACTTGGAGAACTTTTATGTCTAGCTAGAGGATTGTAAATGCACCAATTAGCACTCTGTGTCTAGCTCAGGGATTGTAAATACATCAATCAGCACCCTGTCAAAACGGACCAATCAGCTCTCTGTAAAATGGACCAATCAGCTCTCTGTAAAACGGACTAATCAGCTCTCTGTAAAATGAGCCAATCAGCTCTCTGTAAAATGGACCAATCAGCAGGATGTGGGTGGGGCAGTCTGCCCGAGCCAGCAGTGGCAACCTGCTCGGGTCCCCTTCCACAATGTGGAAGCTTTGTTCTTTTGTTCTTCACACTAAATCTTGCTGCTGTTCACTCTTTGGGTCCATGCCACCTTTATAAGCTGTAACATTCACTGTGAAGGTCTGCAGCTTCACTCCTGAAATCAGCGAGACCATGAACCCACCGAAGGAAGAGACTGCAGACACATCTGAACATCTGAAGGCAAAAACTCCAGACACACCATCTTTAAGAACTGTAACACTCACTGTGAGAGTCCGTGGCTTCACTCTTGAAGTCAGCGAGACCAAGAACCCACCAATTCTGGACACATTTTGGTGACCCAGATGGGACTATCACCTTTCGCCAAGTGGTGAGACTATCATCAAGTGGTGAGACCATCACCTCTCACCAAGTGGTAAGACTATCGCCTATTGTCAAGTGGTGAGTACCATTGGACCTCTTTCGCTTGCTATTCTGTCCTATTTTTCCTTAGAATTTGGAGGCTAAATACTGGGCACCTGTTGGCCAGTTAAAAGCTACTAGCGTGGCCACTGGACTAAAGACACGAGTGTCAGGCTTTCTGGGAAAGGGCTAACAACCTCCCGACTCTCTGGAGTTGGGAGCCTTGGTTTGCCTGGAACCAGCTTCCACTTTTCCTGTACTTCTGGGCTGAGCCAAGGGTCAACAGAGAGGAAAGCCATTCAGCTCCAGGGGTCCCGACAACAAGTTGGTTGACCCTGCGGCCATAAGCGGAACTCTCAAAGTCAAGTCACCCAAGCGAGACTCGCCCATCTATTCTATCTACCCTGACATTTGCCCCTTGGGTCCTAATACCTGCTAGACAAACTTCCTCTTGCCTCTCTTCTCCAAGGCTAGCCCTGCTTCTAAATATCACTCCCTGTCTCTGGTGCTTTTCTAGTTTCTCCTATAAGAATGATTTCTAGTATAAACTCCAGGACTCTGTTACCTTCTTTAGGCACCCGGGCTCACAAATCAGAAAGACATAATTTTTGCCCAAAGCCCCAATGTAGGGGGTACTATCTGGAATTTTAGGATACCTCCTCAGACTAGCAGGCCTAACAAAAGCTATTCCTGAAGCTAGGATATGGGGAGCCTCAGAAATTGTATCCTTCCTATTCATATAATTGGGGACAAAAGGCATCACTCTTCCAACACTGGAGATCCCTTCTTTCCCTCAGGGTATGGCCCTCCACTTCATCTTTGGGGCATAACATCTTTGTAGGACACGGGTAAGGTCCCAATACTAACAGAAGAATTCTTAGGGCTCTAACAGGTTTTTGAGAATGCGTCGGTAAGGGCCACTAAATCCGATTTTTCTTGGTCCTCTTTGTGGTCTAGGAGGACAGGCAAGGGTGCAGATTTTTGAGAATGTGTTGGTAAGGACCACTAAATCTGACATTCCTTGGTCCTCCTTGTGGTCTAGAAGGAAAACTAGTGTTTCTCCTGCTGTGTTGGTGAGCGCAACTGTTCCGATCAGCAGGCTCCAGGGACTGTTGTGGGTTCTTGGGCAGGGGGAGAAATAAAACAAACCAAAACCATGGGCAGTTTTGTCTTTCAGATGGGAAATACTCAGGCATCAACAAGCTCACCCTTGAAGTGCATCCTAAGCCATTGGGACCAATTTGACCCACAAACCCTGAAAAAGAGATGGCTCATTTTTTTCTGCACTTTGGCTTGGCCCCAATATTCTCTCTTTGATGGGGAAAAATGGCCACCTGAGGGAAGTACAAATTACAATACTTACCTGCAGCTTGACCTTTTCTGTAAGAGGGAATGCAAATGGAGTGAAACACCCTATGTCCAAGCTTTCTTTTCATTGAAGGAGAATACGCAACTACGCAAAGCTTGCAATTTACATCCCACAGGAGGACCTCTCAGCTTACCCCCATATCCTGGCCTCCCTATAGCTCCCCTTCCTGTTAATGATAATCCTCCTCTAATCTCCCCTGCCCAGAAGGAAATAAGCAAAGAAATCTCCAAAGGACCATAAAAACCCCCAGGCTATTTGTTATGTCCTCTTCAAGCTGTAGGGGGAGGGGAATTTGGCCCAACCTGGGTACATGTCCCCTTCTGCCTCTCTGATTTAAAGCAGATCAAGGCAGACCTGGGGAAGTTTTCAGATGATCCTGATAGGTATATAGACATCCTACGGAGTCTAGGGCAAACCTTCGACCTCGCTTGGAGAGATGTAGATCAAACCCTGGCCTTTAATGAAAAGAATGTGGCTTTTGCTGCAGCCCGAGAGTTTGGAGATACCTGGTATCTTAGTCAAGTAAATGATAGAATGACAGCTGAAGAAAGGGACAAATTCCCTACTGGTCAGCAAGCCATCCCCAGTATGGATCCCCACTGGGACCTTGACTCAGATCATGGGGACTGGAATCGTAAACATCTGTTGACCTGTGTTGTAGAAGGACTAAGGAAAATTAGAAAAAAGCCCATGAATTATTCAATGATGTCCACCATAACTTAGGGAAAGGAAGAAAATCCTTCTGCCTTCCTCGAGCGGCTACGAGAGGCCTTAAGAAAATATACTCCCCTGTCACCTGAATCACTCAAGGGTCAATTGATTCTAAAAGATAAGTTTATTACCCAATCAGCTGCAGATATCAGGAGAAAGCTCCAAAAGCAAGCCCTGGGCTCTGAACAAAATCTAGAGGCATTATTAAACCTGGCAACCTCGGTGTTCTGTAATAGGGACCAAGAGGAACAGGCCCAAAAGGAAAAGCAAGATCAGAGAAAGGCCGCAGCCTTAGTCATGGCCCTCAGACAGACAAACCTTGGTGGTTCAGAGTTGACAGAAAATGGAGCAGGCCAATCACCTGGTAGGGCTTGTTATCAGTGTGGTTTACAAGGACACTTTAAAAAAGATTGTCCAACAAGAAACAAGCTGCCCCCTCATCCATGTCTGCTATGCCAAGGCAATCACTGAAAGGTGTACTGCCCAAGAGGACAAAGGTTCTCTGGGTCAGACTGCCCCAGAGGACAAAGGTTCTCTGGGTCAGAAGCCCCCAACCAGATGATCCAACAATATGACTGAGGGTGCCCAGGGCAAGCGCCAGCTCATGTCATCACCCTCACTGAGCCCCGGGTATGCTTAACCATTGAGGGACAGGAAATTGACTTCCTCCTGGACACTGGTGTGGCCTTCTCAGTGTTAATCTCCTGTCCTGGACGACTGTCCTGAAGGTCCATTACCACCCGAGGAATCCTGGGACAGCCCGTAACCAGGTATTTCTCCCACCTCCTCAGTTGTAATTGGGAGACTTTGCTCTTTTCACATGCCTTTCTTGTTATGCCTGAAAGTCCCATACCCTTATTAGGGAGGAGGGCTACATTAGTCAAAGCTAGAGCTATTATCTACATGAATATGGGGGACAAGTTACTCATTTGTTGTCCCCTATTTGAGGAGGGAATCAACCCTGAAGTCTGGGCATTGGAAGGACAATTTGGAAGAGCAAAAAATGCCTGCCCAGTCCAAATCAGCCTAAAAGACCCCACTACTTTTCCTTATCAAAGGCAATATCCCTTAAGGCTTGAAGCTCATAAAGGATTACAAGATATTGTTAAACATTTAAAAGCTCAAGGCTCAGTAACAAAATGCAGCAGTCCCTGCAACACCCCAATTCTAGGAGTACAAAAACCAGTCAGTGGAGACTAGTGCCAGATCTTAGACTCATCAATGAGGCAGTATCCGTTATATATCCTCTATATCCAGTTGTACCCAACCTCTATACCTTGCTCTCTCAAATACCAGAGGAAGCATAATGGTTCACTGTTCTGGACCTCAAGAATGCCTTCTTCTGTATTCCCCTGCACTCTGACTCCCAGTTTCTCTTTGGCTTTGAGGATCCCACAGAACACACATCCCAACTCACATGGACAGTCTTGCCCCAAGGGTTTAGGGATAGTCCTCATCTGTTTGATCAGGTACTGGCCCAAGATCTAGGCCACTTCTCAAGTCCAGGCACTCTGGTCCTTCAGTATGTGGATGATTTACTTTTGGCTACCAGTTCAGAAGACTCATTCCAGCAGGCTACTTTAGATCTCTTGAACTTTCTAGCTAATCAAGGGTACAAGGTGTCTAGGTCAAAGGCCCAGCTTTGCCTACAGCAGGTCAAATATCTAGGCCTAATCCTAGCCAGAGGGACCAGGGACCTTAGCAAGGAATGAATACAGCCTATACTGGCTTATCCTCAACCTAAGACATTAACACAGTTGTAGGGGTTACTTGGAATCACCAGCTTTTGCTGACTATGGATCCCTGGATACAGCAAGATAGCCAGGCCCCTCTATACTCTAAGCAAGGAAACCCAGAGGGCAAATAGTCATCTAGTAGAATGAGAACCAGAGGCAGAAACAGCCTTCAAAACCTTAAAGCAGGCCCTAGTACAAGCTCCAGCTTTAAGCCTTCCCACAGGCTTAACTTCTCTTTATATACCACAGAGAGCCAGGATAGCTCTTGGAGTCCTTACTCAGACTCGTGGGACAACCTCACAACCAGTGGCATACCTAAGTAAGGAAATTGATGTAGTAGCAAAAGGCTGGCCTCACTGTTTACGGATAGTTGCGGCGGTGCCTGTCTTAGTGTCAGAGGCTATCAAAACAATACAAGGAAACGATCTCACTGTCTGGACTACTCATGATGTAAATGGCATACTAGGTGCCAAAGGAAGTTTATGGCTATCAGACAACCACCTACTTAGATACCAGGGCTAATCCTTGAGGGACTGGTGCTTCAAATACGTATGTGTGTGTCCCTCAACCCTGCCACTTTTCTCCCAGAGGATGGGGAACCTATCGAGCATGACTGCCAACAAATTATAGTTCAGACTTATGCCACCCAAGATGATCTCTTAGAAGTCCCCTTAGCTAATGCTGACCTTAACCTATACACCGATGGAAGTTCATTTGTGGAGAATGAGATATGAAGGGCAGGTTATGCCACAGTGAGTGATGTAACCATACTTGAAAGTAAGCCTCTTCCACCAGGGACCAGCTTCTTATGTGGAACATCCACCTATATCTGCCTCCCCACTAACTAGACAGGCACCTGCACCTTAGTCTTTCTAAGTCCCAACAATAACATTGCCCCAGGAAATCAAACCTTATCAGTACCCCTCAAAGCTCAAGTCTGTCAGTGCAGAGCCATACAACTAATACCCCTACTTCTAGGGTTAGGAATGGCCACTACTACAGGAACTGGAATAGCCAGTTTATCTACTTCATTATCCTACTACCACACACTCTCAAAGGATTTTTCAGACAGTTTGCATGAAATAATGAAATCTATCCTTACTCTACAATCCCAAATAGACTCTTTGGCAGCAGTGACTGCAAAACCGCCAAGGCCTAGACCTCTTCACTGCTAAGAAAGGAGGACTCTGCACCTTCTTAGGGGAGGGGTGTTGTTTTTACACTAACCAGTCAGGGATAGTAAGAGATGCTGCCTGGCATTTATAGGAAAAGGCTTCTGAAATCAGGTAACGCCTTTCAAATTCTTATACCAACCTCTGGAGTTGGGCAACATGGCTTCTCCCCTTTCTAGTTCCTGTGGCAGCCATCTTGCTGTTACTCACCTTTGGTCCTTGTATTTTTAACCTCCTTGTTAAATTTGTTTCCTCTAGAATCAAGGCCATCAAGCTACAGATGGTCTTACAAATGGAACCCCAAATGAGTTCAACTGACAACTTCTACTGAGGACCCTGAACCAACCCACTGGCACTTTTGCTGGCCTAGAGAGCTCCCCTCTGGAGGACACTACAAATGCAGGGCCCCTTCATCACCCCATCCAGCAGGAAGTAGCTAGTGTGGTCATCAGCCAAATTCCCAACAGTAGTTGGGGTGTCCTGTTTAGAGGGGGGATTGAGAGGTGACAATGTGCAATGTGCTAGCAGCCCTTGCTTGCTCTCAGTGCCTCCTTGGCCTCGGCATCCACTCTGGCCATGCTTGAGGAGCCCTTCAGCCCACCACTGCACTGTGGGAGCCCCTCTCTGTGCTGGCCGAGGCTGGAGCCGGCTCCCTCTGCTTGCAGGGTGGTGTGGATGGAGAGGCGTGGGTGGGAACCAGGACTGCATGTGGTGCTTGAGGGTCAGCGTGAGTTCTGGGTAGGCATGGGCTCAGTGGGCCCTGCACCCAGAGCAGCCTGCCGGCACCACCGGCCCCAGGCAGTGAGGGGCTTAGCACCCAGGCCAGCAGCTGCAGAGGGTGCACTGGGTCCACCAGCACTGCCGGCCTGCCTGCGCCATCTCAAATTCTTGCTGGGCCTCAGCCGCCTCCCTGAAGGGCAAGGCTCAGGACCTGCAGCCCACCATGCCCGAGCCCTCCTGTACCCCGTGGTGGGCTCCTGCACAGCCCAAGCCTCCCCAGTGGGTGATGCCCCCTGCTCCATAGTGCCTGGTCCTTTCCACCACCCAAGGAGTGCTTGTGTGTGGCGCGGGACTATTGGGCATCTTCGCCTGTGGTTCTGGTGCACGATCCATTAGGCAAAGCCAGCTGGGCTCCTGAGTTGGATGGGGACTTGGAAAACTTTTATATCTAGCTAAAGGTTTGTAAATGCACCAATCAGCACTTTATGTCTAGCTCAAGGTTTGTAAACGCACCAATCAGCACCCTGTGTCTAGCTCAAGGTTTGTAAATGCACCAATCAGCGCTCTGTGTCTAGCTAAACTAATGGGGACTTGGAGAACTTTTGTGTCTAGCTAAAGGATTGCAAATGCACCAATCAGCACTCTGTGTCTAGCTCAAGGTTTGTAAATGCACCAATCAGCACCCTGTCAAAACAGACCAATCAGCTCTCTGTAAAATGGACCAATCAGCAGGATTTGGGTGGGGCCAGATAAGGGAATAAAAGCAGGCTGCCTGAGCCAGCAGGGGCAAGCCTCTTGGGTCCCCTTCCATGCTGTGGAAGCTTTGTTCTTTTGCTCTTTGCACTAAATCTTGCTGCTGCTCACTTGTTGGGTCTGCGTCACCTTTATGAACTGTAACACTCACTGCAAAGGTCTGCAGCTTCACTCCTGAAGCCAGAAAGACCATGAACCCACTGGGAGGGATGAACAGCTCTGGATGGGAGGAACAAACAACTCCAGATGTGCCGCCTTTAAGAGCTGTAACACTCACTGTGAAGGTCTGCAGCTTCACTCCTGAGGTCAGCAAGACCACAAACCCACCAGAAGGAAGAAACTCCAGACACATCTGAACATCTGAAGGCACAAACTCCAGATGCACCATCTTTAAGAACTATAACACTCACTGCGAGGGTCAGTGGCTTCATTCTTGAAGTCAGCAAGACCAAGAACCCACCAATTCCGGACACACTACCAAACCACAATACAATCAATAGAAGAAAAAGAAAGGAACAAGGAATAGGCAAAACAACCAGAAAAATGAAAAATATGACAGAAACAAAACTTCACATAGCAATATGTGAAATTGACTATAAATGGATTAAATTCTACACTTAAAAGATATGGACTGGTTGAATGGTTAAAAATGTATATGGTGCCTATAAGAAATGCACTTTATCTATAAAGACATGAATGGAAAAATGATATTTCACATAACCAGAAACTGAAAGTGAGCAGGAGTACGTGTACCTATATTAAATAAGACAGACTTCAGTCAAAATCAGTAAAATACAACAAAAAAAGATGAGGGGATCTGTCCTGCAGACCCTGACCCAACAACAGATGAATAAACTATGCTGACACACAGATATTCTGCTTTGCCAGTTCGGCTGAGCATCTGGGCCACTTAGTAGCAGCTGCAGCCTTGATCAGTCAGTGAGACTTGCATTTATTCAGTAAAGATTAATGGACAAAGGTAGTGAGTAAACACCACTAGAGGGTCATCGACATTGTGGACCTCCTGAGTAGAAAGCAATTAAGCACCTGCAGTAGATCAAAGGTTAGTCTTAAGACCACATGAGTAAACAAGCTAGTTAGGTAAACTACTCTACTTTCCTTTGTACCCACTTTAAGCTATTTACTTGAGGTAAGGATTAGGTTGCCTTCAGTCATAACCTTACTGTGAGACTTGCAAAAACCTTCAGGCCTTCCAAGGTTTGTGGCTTTTAATTTTCCCCACTATCCTGACTGAACCCCCACAAAAAGACAAAGAAGGTCATTATATAATGATAAAGGGATCAATCCAGCAAGAAGATACAATTCTAAGTATATATGCACCTAACACTGGAGCACCCAGATTCATGAAGCAATACTGCTAGATCTAAAGAGAGAAATAGACTGCAGTATAATAGTGGGATACTTCAATGCCCAACTTTCAGGCTTAGACATATCATCTAGAGAGAAAGTCATCAAAGAAACTTTGGATTTAAGCTAGACTTTAGACCAAATGGGCCTAACAGTCGTTTACAGACCATTCTATCAAAAAACTGAACAATACATGTTCTTCACATCAGCACATCAAACATTCTCCAGGATAAATCATATGTTGGCCCACAAAACAAATCTCAACAGATTAAAAAAATCAAAATTGTATCCAATATCTTCTCAAACAATAATGGAATAGAACTAAAAATCAATACCAAGAGGAACCTTAGAAACTATATAAATACATGGAAATTAAACAACATTTTCCTGAATCACTATTTGATCAATAAAGTAATTAATATGGAAATAAAAACAATTCTTGAAACAAATGAGAGCAGAAACACAACTTATGTAGACCTGTGGAACACAGCAAAAGCAATTCTAATAGGAAAATTTATAACAAAAAATACCTATGTCAAAAAGTAGAAGGATTTCAAATAAACAATCTAAGGATGCACCTCAAGGAACTGGAAAAGGGAGAACAAACCAAATCCAAAATTAGCAGAAGGAAAGACAACAAAGACCAGAGTAGAACTAAATGAAATAGAGAATAAAAATTACAAAGGATCAAAAAACAAAAGGTTGGTGCTTCAAAAAGATATACAAAATTGATAAACTGCCAGCTAGATTAAGGAAAGAAGAGAGAAGAGCCAAATAAACAATATCAGAAATGAAAAAGGAAATATTATAACTTATACCACAGAAATACAAAAGTCATCATCACAGTGTATCATGAACAACTATATGATAAAAAATTAGAAAACCTAGAATAAATGAACAAATTCCTGCAAACATATAACCTGCCAAGATTGAATGAGAAAGAAGGGGAAAACATCCAACCACCAAGATTTAAAGCGAAAACCTCAATAATGAGTAGTGAGGTGAATCAGTAACAAAATATCTTCCAAGAGAGAAAAGCCTAGGATCAAATGAATTTACTGCTGAATTCTACTAAACACATAAAGAGGCTAATACCAATCCTACTCAAACTATTCCCAAAGATTGAAGGGGAGGAGATTCTCCCTAGCTCATTCTATGAGGCTAGCATGATCCTGGTATGACAAGACAAGTACACAGAAAAAAAAAATCCCTCATGAACATAAACACAATACCCTCAACAAAATACTAGCAAATTGAATTCAACAGCATATCAAAAAGATAATACCCCACGATCAAGTGGGATTTATGCCAGGGATGTCAGGATAGTTTAACATACCCAAATCAATAAATGTGACACATTATATTAACAGAAGTAAAGAGAAAAATCATATGATCATCTCAATGAGACAGAAAAAGCACTTGATAAAATTCAACATCACTTTGTGATAAAAATGCTCAACAAACTGGGCATAGAAGGAACATACTTCAAAATAATAAAAGTCATATATGACAAACACACAGCTAACATCATACTGAATGGAGAGTGAAGATAGACAATTGAAGGTATGCAACCATGAGCCATGAAACCTCAAAGATTGCTGCTAAACCATCAGAAGTAGGGAAGGGGCAAGGAAGTTTTCCCTTACAGGTTTTAGAGGAAGCATAGCTCTAATAACACCTTGATTTCTGACTTCTAGTTTTCAGAATAGTAAGAAAACACATTTCTGTTTATTATATTAGGAAACTAATATACTTGCTAGTACTTTCACTGAATTAAAAAACCTGACCCACTTGCACCTGACTGTAGGTAGTCTGAAGGTATTATGTGCAGGATGTCAGTCATGCCACATAGCTTGGCTAGCTGCTAACTGCAAAATGAATGGTGGCAGAGATATCTTTGGAAAATGTTGCCCACCCCCTGCCACCATTGCCCTGCCCTTTCCCAGCCAATCCTTCTAGTTTCAGTTGAGTGTGACTTTGATTAATACTTTATCAAGGGATCCACTTAATACCCTTTAGCTTGATTAGCACTGACTTTGGGTCACAAAATGCTAGGTCTTTTTTCATTTATGTACACATTCTGTAGAAACCTCTACGCTCTTAAATTTTTTAGTAACTCTGCTTTCTTGAGGAAATTTTCTTTCTTGAGAGTATTTTTTTGAGCAGTAATTCTTGAGAGTAATTTTCAAACATCAACATTTTACTAATACAAAACATTGAACAATGTTTCTCAAAGTGTGTTTTATGGACTCTCAAAAGATACTATTTAATAAAAGTTTTCTGAGGCCAGATAAATTTAGAAAACAGTGAATTAAATGAAACTAAACATGTTTCTTCCTCCATTCCTTACTGATAAGATTTCTCATGGCCTTCAGTATGTTCACTTGTATTGGGAATTTCTCTTTTTCTTCTGTTTTTGAGACAAAGTCTTGCTCTTGTCACCCAGGCTGGAGTGGCATGATCTCAGCTCACTGCAACCTCTGCCTCCTGGGGTCAAGTGATTCTCCTGCCTCAGCCTCCTGAGTAATTGGGATTACAGGCATCTGCCACCACACCCAGCTAATTTTTGTATTTTTAGTAGAGATGGGGTTACACCATGTTGGCCAGGCTGGTCTCAAACTCCTGACCTCAGGTAATCCACTCGCTTTGGCCTCCCAAAGTGCTGGGATTGCAGGTGTGAGCCAAAGCACCCGGCCTGTATTGGGAATTTCTTCCTCTTCCTCCTCCACCTCCTCCTCCTCTTCTTCCTCTTCCTCTTCTTCTTCTTTTTGTTTTTTACAGTTTCAAGTCTTAGGTTTAAGTCCTTAATGCGTTTTGAGTTGATTTTCATTTATGATGTGAGATGACAGTCTAATTTCTTTTTTCTGCATATGGATATCCAGTTTTCCCAAGACCAAGAAGAGATTGTCCTTTCCCCATTGCAAGAGGCCATTGTTTTTGGCCTCTTTATTGAAAATCAATTGATTTTAAATGTGTGGATTTATTTCCGGTCACTCTATTCTGTTACATTGATCTATTTGTCTCTTTTTATGGCAGTACCATGCTGTCTTGATTACTATAGCTTTGTTGTATAATGTGAAGACAGGTAATGTTATGCCTTCAGCTTTGTTCTTTTTTTTAAATTATACTTTAAGTTCTGGGGTACATGGGCAGAACATGCAGTTTTGTTACATAGGTATACACGTGCCATGGTGCTTTGCTGCACTCATCAACCTGTCACCTACATTAGGTATTTCTCCTCCCCTTGACCCCCACCCCCTGACAGGCCCTGGTATGTGATGTTCCCCTCCCTATGTCCATGCATTCTCATTGTTCAATTCCCACCTATGAGTGAGAACATGCAATGTTTGTTTTTCTGTCCTTGTGATAGTTTGCTCAGAATGATGGTTTCCAGCTTCATCCATGTCCCTACAAAGGACATGAGCTTATCCTTTTTTATGGCTGCATAGTATTCCATGGTGTATATGTGCCACAATTTCTTTATCTAGTCTATCATTGTTGGACATTTGGGTTGGTTCCAAGCCTTTGCTATTATGAATAGCGCTGTAATAAACATACATGTGCATGTGTCTTTATAGTAGAATGATTTATAATCCTTTGGGTATATACCCAGTAATGGGATTGCTGGGTCAAATGATATTTCTGGCTCTAGATCCTTGAGGAATAGCCACACTGTCTTCCACAATTGTTGAACTAATTTACATTCACACCAACAGTGTAAACGTGTTCCTATTTCTCCACATCCTCTCTAGCATCTGTTGTTTCCTGACTTTTTAATGATTGCCATTCTAACTGGCATGAGATAGTATCTCATTGTGGTCTTGAGTTGCATTTCTCCAATGACCAGTGATGATGAGCATTTTTTCATATGTTTGTTGGTTGCATAAATGTCTTCTTTTGAGAAATATCTGTTCATATCCTTTGCCCACTTTTTGATGACGTTTTTGTGTTTTTCTTGTAAATTTGTTTAAGTTCTTTGTAGATTCTGGATATTAGCCCTTTGTCAGATGGATAGATTGCAAAAATTTTCTCCCATTCTCTAGGTTACCTATTTACTCTGATGATAATTTCTTTGGCTGTGCAGAAGCTCTTTAGCTTAATTAGATCCCATTTGTCAATTCTGGCTTTTGTTGCCATTGTTTTTGGTGTTTTAGACATGAAGTCTTTGCCCATTCCTATGTCCTGAATGGTATTGCCTAGGTTTTCTTCTAGGATATTTATGGTTTTAGGTCTTACATTTTATTGGGAATTTCTAACAAATAAAATGAAAATGTGAATAGATTTGCATGGTCTCCTAAAGTTTTTTGCATATGTACAATTTTTGTTTTGGAGAAAACATCCGAAGGACCACTGTTTCCTAAAATATACTTTGAGAAATGCTAGCAAAATAAGATTTTTAGAGCTGGAATACAATTTGGAGATGACTTATTCTAATCTTAAGATTTTAAGTTATCTAAAGTCACAAAAATAGTTAATGGCAGAGACGAATCTTAAAGCTCAGGCATTCTGAAGCCCAATATAGCTGCTGTCAACCATTTTGTATAACTTACATTTAAAAATAAATATCTAAAATTATATGTTTATTATATCAAAACAAAGGCGTTAAGCCTGGGCTTTTAAAGTTTTAATTAAATATAAAACTCATGATCTATCTTTCTGTTATCTGGATAATACTCTCTAGCATTGTTACATTTCCTTCTTGATCCATAGTAATCCTTTTGATTACTATGCATGCTTTTCATGAGAAGAAAGTCTTATCATTAGATTTTGGCAATGTCCGTCAATGCTGAAAGCAATTCAGAAACAGATGGAGACCAGGAGGTGTATAGATGGCAGTTGTGTGGGGGAGTGGGAGACAGCAAAAGAGCCATTCAAGTGAAAAATGTTGGATCGGCTGAATCAAAGCTGAGCTTTATTAAAGTTTCTAGTTTCTGTTATGAAATTTGGAAATGTTACCATTCTATAATTCCTCTAGGGGTTTCTACTTGCCTTTTTTCAGACTGGAGAGGAAATGGCAAGCAGCCTTGTTCTATCATCAGTCCCAGGGAGCTCTTGCATCTCCAGCCCTCATGCTCTGTGTGTATGCCAGCAAGTTGATAATTCCAAGAAGCTGATCTCATCTCAGGCACTTGGGAAAGGTATGAGTTCTAGGACTGAGAAAATCTTTGTCAGTTCATTCTGTTGGGCAACGTTGAAGATAACTGGCAGTCTTCTCAAATCAATTTCCAGGTGTTTTACCTTCCTTACCTGATATGGAAACCCCCCAAAAATGCAACAATTAAATGAACCTTTGGAGATGTCTGGGATCTAGTCCAGTGTTTAATAATCATCAGTCTGTAGACATTTCATAGGACCATGGGTGAGATTTGAAGGGTCTGAGAACTCCTGAAATAGTACACAAAATTTGCGACCAAGTTCCTTCTTCTGAGAAAGGAGTTTATAATTTCATTATATTCTCAAATGGGTTGATATCCCCAAACCATTAAAACCCACTGATCTAGTCTCTCCATCCTAGACTACACATTTGAGGAACTGAGTCTCAGAGAGGCTTAAAGAATGAAATTATTTAAGAAAAAAACTGTGCAGTTTTCAGAGGAGATTAGGCCTATAGTACTTTTCTAATTCTATTTAAATTAACTGTCAAGCATTAAATAAGTAACTTTTTAAGACATAATAATTTTCTATATTTGGGCATTCAAATTTTGAAGAGAATCTGGGCTCCCTGTGGGATGAGCTATCCCAAGATGAGGTTCTTTTTTCTTCTCCATTTTTTTGAGACAGAGTCTTGCTCTGTTGTTGCCCAGGCTGGAGTGCAGTGGCACGTTCTAAACTCACTGCAACCTCTGCCTCCTAGTTTCAAGTGATTCTCATGCCTCAGCCTCCCAAGTAACTGTGACTACATGCGTGTGCCAGCATGCCCAGCAAATTTTTGTATTTTTAAAAATAGAGACAGGGTTTGACCATGTTGGCCAGTCTGGTCTTGAACTCTTGACCTAAAGTGATCACCTGCTTTGGCCTCCCAAAGTTCTGGGATTACAGGCATGAGCCACTGTGCCTGGCCCAATATGAGGTTCTTAATAGTTATTTGTGAGACATTTGTAAGTGAGAGGATAAAGTCACTCCCTCTGCTATGATATTGCTCATATGTTTTCACTCACTCTTCTACTAAGCATCTCTTTTTTCTTTTTTTTTTTGAGATGGAGTCTCACTCTGTTGCCAGGCTGGAGAGCAGTGGTGCGATCTTGGCTTACTGCAACTTACCCCTCCCTGGTTCAAGTGATTCTCCTGCCTCAGCCTCCAGAGTAGCTGGGATTATGGTGCCTGCCACCACACCCAGCTAATTTTTGTATTTTTTTTTTTTTTTTTTTTAGTAGAGACGGGGTTTCACTATGTTGGCCAGGATGGGCTCAATCTCTTGACCTTGTGATCCACCTGCCTTAGCCTCCCAAAGTGCTGGGATTACAGGTGTGAGCCACCGTGCCCGGCCACATCTCTTTTTCCCTAGTTACTTACATATACCCATAATGAGGAACAAAACTTGCAAGGAAGTCTCATTTTGTATGTAGGCTCGGTATCAGTTAGAGTCCAGCTAGGAAACAGTATAATCACTATAAGCTCTTCAGCAAAGAGTATTTAATAAAGGCAATTGGTCAAACAGACTATAAAAATGCTCAGCAGCCAAACAGGGTATAATAAGGCAATCCAGAGAATGGCAACAGCAACACACTACTCTCCCCATCACATAAGAAAAAGTATGGAAAAACTAATGTTTTCAGACCCTAAACTTTTAGAATACCTGGAAAAATTTAGGAGCATGTTAGAGGCTGCAGCTGAGAGCTAGTGCTACAGAAGAAATATAGCCATTGCCAGTGGCACCACCAAAGGCAAAGAGGGAGAGGGAAAAATACTCTGGCTTCAATACTCTTCCACTCCTATCTTCTGCCAGTGTCTGTCATTGCCAAATCTTCCAGAAAGGCAGATGATAAGACACCCTGGGAATTGTAGTTCTCTGAACTACAGGACATAATAGGAAATGGGAATATGATTAACCTGAGAGCCAAAAACCGGTCATATGACATAGATTCTAAACCTAATATAAAAAGCAAGGGCCCCCACTACCTTTGCCACTGCTGCAAATGTCCACACAAAGACCGGCAGCCCTGTGCCTGCTAGTGCCCCACCTCAGCCACAAAGCATGCACCATGCTGCACTGCTGCTGCTGCTGCTGCTGCTGGCAAGTGTGAATGAGTATGGATTCTGCTGCCACTGCCTGATGAAGTGCTTTGGCTGGCACCACTAGCAGTCTGGGAACACATTGGCCCCTCTGGTACAGCAGGTTCCTAACCTTGAAGACCCAGAGAACAAAGCTGGGGGCCTGATACCAGTCCCCACTAGAGTTAGAGAATGCAATTCAGAAGTCCTGAGCTGAGCTTTGGCCCCCTAAAATCTTCCAGAAATGAAGCCAATTGACCGAACCCAGCTTATACCACAATCAAACCTTCAAGGACATTAAAAGGACAAAGGAAAAACGATCCACCGAAAAGTCAGTAATTTCAAAGACTGAAGGAACATCAGATCACAAAGATGAGAAAGAATTCTGGCAACTCAAAAAGCCAGAGTCTTTTTATCTGAAATGACTGCACTAGGAGAAAGCTGAATCCCAATGGAAGGATTCTAAGGAATACAATAAAATGATACAGGAGATAAAAGGTAAAATGGCCTTTATAAGAAAGAACCAAACGTACTTGATAGAGCTGATAAATTCACTACAAGTATTAATATTTCAGAATACAATTATAAGTATTAACAGCAGAATCAACCAAGTTGAGAAAACAACCCCAGAGCTTGAAGACTGGATCTCTGAAATAACTCAGACAAAAATAAAGGAAAAACAACAAAAGAAGGATAAACATAACCTCTGAGAAATATAGGATTATGTAAAGTGACCAAATCTATGACACATTGGCATCCCTGAAAGAGAGGGAGAGAAAGCAAGCACCTTGGAAAACATATTTTAGGATATCATCCGTGAAAATTTCCCCAACCTTGTTAGTAAGCCCAACATTCAAATTCAGGAACTGCAGAGAACCCCTGTGAAATACCACACAAGAAGACCAATCACAAAACACATAGTTATCAAATTTTCTGAGGTCAAAATGAAAGAAAAGATATTAAGAGCAGCCAGAGAGAAGGCTTAGGTCACCTACAAAGAGAACTCCATTAGGCTAACAGTAGACCTTCTAGCAAAACCCCTACAAGCTAGAAGAGACTGGGGGCTCATATTCAGCATTCTTAAAGAAAAGGAATTCCAACCAAGAATTTCACATAGAACCAAACTAAACTTTATAAGTGAAGGAGAAATAAGATCCTTTTTCAGACAAGCGAATGCTAAGAGAATTTGTTACCACCAGACCTGCCTTATAAGAAGTCCTGAAGGAGGTGCTAAATATTGAAAAGAAAAACCATTACTGGCCACTAAAAAAACACACTTAAATACATAGACCAGTGACACTACAAAGCAACCACACAAACAAGTCTGCATAATAACCAGATAAGAACAAGATGACAGAATCAAATCTACATATACCAATACTAACCTTAAATGTAAAGTAGCTAAATGCCCCAATTAAAAGTTATAGGGTGGCAAATTGAAAAAAGAAGGAAGACCCAATGGTATGCGGTGTCCAGGAGCCCCATCTCACAAGCAATGACACCAATGGACTCAAAGTAAAGGGATGAAGGAAAATCTACCAAGCAAATGAAAAACAGAAAAAAGTAGAGGTTGCTATTCTAACTTCAGAAAAAACAGACTTTAAACCAACAATGATCAAAAAAGACAAAGAAGGACATTAGATAGTGGTAAAGGGTTGAATTCAACAAGAAGACCTAACTATCCTAAATATACACACACCCAACATGGGGTGTCTCAGCTCAGCTAGTGGTGTTTCCCTTGGACAGAGGATACAATGTCAAACCAGCTCTAAGATATTCAGTTGCTCAGCTCAGCCAGGGCACCGATTCTGCAGGGTGCCATTTGTCAGTATGGCTCAGGCCTGGGTGTCATGACTACTCTGGGTGGCCCAGGCACTTTATCCCTGGGATGCAGGTTGGAGCGTTGGCTTAGGTACTATGGTGCATGACTGCTCTGGGTGACCAGGCACTATTTCTTGAGAGGCAGGGCACTGCTTCAATTTAGGCACCTGAGAGGCATGATTGCTCTGAGTTTCCAAGGTACTGTTTGCTCAGGATGCAGGGTGGTGCTTCAGCTCTGGCCCAAGGGGATGGGGGGAGAAGTAGGTGGCAACCTCTGCTTGGCTGCAAGGGAAAGAGTGTAACAGATGCTGACAGCTCAGCTTGGGGATGTCAGGCCATTTGACTGGGGTGGTTTGGTTGTAGCTTAGCCTCAGGATGAAGGAGAGCCATGGCTACTTGTCTCCAGAGCAAGACACAGTCCAGCTGTAGTTTCTCTTCCAAGATGCTTAGTGCTATAGCCATGTGGGCCACAGAGGGTGGGGCACAGTGTTGGCATCTTTTCTGGAGGGAACATGGCTATGTGGACTCTAGCCAGCTCACTCAGCTGGGCTTAGTGCTGGTGGCTTTAAAGATTGCAAGCGACTCCAGTGGTGAGGTCTGTAGGTGTCCAAGGTGTTGTCGGGGGTTGCTGTTATCCACTTGCTTATCACCTTACCTTGGAAAGAAGTTCCTACAGGTTTCTAGCTTATCTCAGTTGGGGGATGGGATGGTGGTGTCCTGACATTTCCTCTGATTCTCTATGTAGCCATCCTGAATTTCTGTGTTCACCAAGACTTCTGTTACTTCTCTGATGCACTGTGATGCTCTCCTTCAGTTATTTTGTGAGGGGATGAGTGCTAGGGGCTTCTAGTCTGTCATCTTTCTGATGTCACTAGTTAGTTGTGGTGACTGAACAAACCAAATAGGTGGGATACAAAGTGAATAATGCTGGTCTCAAGTAACTTCTAATCCTCCAGTTATTTGTGGCTTCTCCAGCAGAAATCAGAATGTCATCCCAAGGTGGATCACCACTTTCAGCTATCTATTTTAGCCTTTTAAGTCCTTTAGGGACAGTGTAGTATAGTCAAAAGAGAATGGGTTTTGGAGTTAGAAGAACTGGGTTCAAATTTCTGCTCTATAATTGTCTAACTGTTCGACTTTGGACTAGGCATATAATCTGCTAGAGTCCTTCTTTTGTTATGTGAAATGAGGAAAATAGTACCTACTATGTAGAGTTGTGAGGATTCAAAATAATTACTATAAAACATCTGATCTGAAAGCAGGGTTTAATAAATTGTGGCTATTATCATGAATTTATATTTATATTATAGTTATATATAACTCTATATTTATATAAATCTATATAATTTATATATTTATATATTATATTATATATTTATATATTATATTATATATATAAATATAGATTTATATATTATATTATAGTTACCCCACCCTGGCTTTATTAGACTTTGGTTGCTGAAGAAAGATTTATTACTTTTGAAAGGAGAGTTCCAGCCAAAATCGAACTAAAAAAATCCATTTCCTCTCGAGGGTTTCTTTTCACTATTGCAGCTTTCTATAAAGGTTCTTTTAATTTTTGTTGTTGCAGTTTTCTATGAATTTGGGAGTACTTTGTTGCATATTTTGAAGCAGTGCTGCAGAGCTAAATGGTTCCATTTTTACTTAATGGACCTCCAGAAGGCTAGTACCAGTTGTGTATCTTCTTCTTCTATTTTTTTTTTGAAAATTGTAGGGTTTTATTGTTTATAAAATTCTGTTTTTTTTTTAAACTTTAGATTTGGGGGTAAATGTGCAGGTTTGTTACAAAAGTATATTGTGTGATGCTGATGTATAGGCTTCTAATGATTCCTTTGCCCAAGTAGTGAATGTAGTACCCGACAGGTAGTTTTTCAACTCTTGCCTCCCCCTCTCTTTTCCTCCTTTTGGGATCCTCAGTGTTTATTGCTCCTATATTTGTGTCTGTGTATAGTCAATGTTTGGCTCCCACTTATAAGTGAAAACATGTGGTTTTGATTTTCTGTTTTTGTGTCAATTTGTGTAGAATAATGGCCTGTAGCTGCATCCATACTGCTGCAAAGGATATGATTTCATTCTTTTTTATGGCTGTGTAGTATTCCATGGCGTATATATACCACATTTTCTTTATTCCATCCACCATCGATGGACACCTGCGTTGATTCCATGTCTTTGCTGTTGTGACTAGTGCTGTGATGAACATACAAGTGCAGGGGTCTTTTTGGTAGAAAAATTTATTTTCCTTTGGCTATATACCCAGTAATGGGATCGCTGGGTCAAATGGTAATTCTATTTTTAGTTCTTTGCAAAATCTTTAAAGTGCTTTCCACAGAGGCTAAACTAATTTGCATCCCCACCAATAGTGTATAAGCGTTCCCTTTTTTCCACAACCTTGCCAATTTCTAATTTTGGACTTTTTAATAATAGTCATTTTGACTGGTGTGAGATGGTATCTCATTGTAGTTTTGATTTGCATAGCTCTGATGATTAGTGATGTTAAGCATTTTTTTCACGTTTATTGGCCATGTGTGTGTCTTCTTTCAAGTGTCTGTTCATGTCCTTTACCTACTTTTTAGTAGGGTTGTTTTTTCCTTGTTGAATTGTGTGAATTTCTTATAGATTCTGGATATTAGTCCTTTGTTAGATGCAGAGTTTACAAATATTTTCTCCCATTCTGTAGGTTGTCTGTTTACTCTTTTGACAGGTATTTTTTTCTGTGAAGACTCTAGTTGTTTACCTTTTAAAAAGGTGTGAATATGTAATTCAAAACAAAATGAAATGTTTCTTAATTACTTGGGACATTCTAAATATGAAATTTGGAAATAATGCCACTTAAACTACATGTTCTAGGATTATTTAGATTGCTCTGCTCACTTTCTTTGAGGACATATTTAATCAGCTCTTAAAGATGTTCTTCATTATTATTTTTTATTTTTATGAGACAGAGTCTCGCTCTGTTGTCTAGGCTGGAGGGCAATGGCGTGATCTCGGCTCACTGCAACCTCTGCCTCCTGGGTTCAAGTGATTCTGCTGCCTCAGCCTCCTGAGTAGCTGGGACTACAGGTGCATGACGCCACACTGGCTAATTTTTGTATTTTTAGTAGAGATCTATTGTATGCATAGGTACCCCAAATTTCTTAATATGCTTCTAAACATTTTAATATGGCATTATCAGACTTTCTGAAGTTATAGGCTTACAAAATTCCAAATAACAAGTGCTAGGTAGAATATTGACTTTGTTAATGTCTGCAGTTCTCACGAGCAAGAACAAGACTATTGATTTGAGGCTGAGAGTGTAATCTGGAGAAAGAGGAGAGAAAAGTAAAAAATTTAGGAAATACATCTGTTTACAAACTGTAATCTCTTTCTCCCTGCACTTTCTTTTTTTTTAACCACTTCTTTAATTTCTAATTCTGCATTTTCAGCCATGGATTTGTTACTCTTCCTGTATAGGACATCAACTTTATTCTAGCCAAAATTACAAAACACATTCTCAGGGTATTTCTAAGGTAACTTGTAAATAAATTTGTATAACTTTTCAGTGAACTTCCATTTGTCAAGCATGGAACATAAGGGACAGAGGGAGAGAGTGAGATAGGAAGGAGGAAAACAAGGGAGAAAGGGAAGGACCAGGTGATTTCTTATAGTGCCCTGGAAATAAAGGGATGGTAGAATAGCACCTTTAGGTCAGAACCTTAGCTTTATCTCTGTTTCTGAGCCTCTAGTTTCAGCCTCTCTCTAATCCTTTCCAAAATGCTCTTTCCTACAAGTAAGCAGACGCAGAATTCCCCATTGTTTACAGAAAAGCTTAGGATCACAGCATCTAAAGCTCTTTAAAAATGCATTTCAGCCTTTCTTTCTCCTATTACATTCTTCAATTTGCTTTCTGTGCCAACCCTATTAGACTTCTAGATGTTTCCTGAAAAGCGTATACATTTTTTGTATTAGTATTGTATTAGTTGAAAGCAATACAATCTTGAACTAAAAATGGCTTAAATAATAAGGACATATATTATTTGGATAACAAAAAGCTCAGTGACAGATGGTGTTGATAATTCAGCTGCACAAGGACACAGCATTTTAATGTTTAATTTGCATTCCATACATGTGAGCTGTGGCCTTATGTTCATCCCCAGCCAGGCTTCACACAATCACATCCAAAAAGAGGAAGAGGTTTCTTCTTGGGTTTTCTTTTCTTTTAAGTCAGAGAGGAAAGTCTTTTCCAGGAAGGCCCCCAGCTAACTTCTCCATAGGTCTCATTTGCTAAAAGTATGTCCATCCTTAAACCTGTCTTGATAAGAAATCACGATTTTGTTAATCCCATGTACCTGAGCAGGATCTCACCTCCCTGGAGGGTATTGCTGCCCAACTTTTGAAAAAGCAGGGGTCTAAAAGCCGGGATGAAATGGGGTTGCCATTTCTTTAATGTACTCTGTGTCTTTTCGGAAGTTGTCCTAACAGTCTTGAATTCCCTTTCTTCTCTTCTCTATCTGGCTTTGCTGTTTGTAAAGATCTATCTTAAAATCACTTTTACACAACATTTCCCCTAAATCACTTTACCATGTAGCATTGCTTTATTCAAAACCACATTTTTTAGAAATGACAGAAGAAATTTACAAAACCACAATGATAGTGTGAGACTTGAACATGGATCTCTAAGAATCTGACCTATTAAATAAAAAACAAAAAGTAGATGTGTAGAGAATTTGAATAATGAAATTAACAAATTTTCTCTCTCTTTGTGCCTACCATATAAAAATATTTATTCTATTAAAATTATGATGTAATATTTATAAAGTATTCACATTTGTTAGTCACACAAAAATTTCAGTGATTTTCATAAAGTAAAAATAATACACACTACATTTTCTGAACACATGAAAGGAAAAAAATAAAAACTAACAAAAAATTAAAAATGTAACCTATACATTTGAAAATTCAAAAATATTTTTTCTAAAAGCCTTTTGCATTAAAGAGTCAAATAAAAATTAAAATAATTGTCTATTAGAAATGAATAAAAGTTAGACCACTTATATCATAAAAATTCTATAAGATACTGCCTAAATAGTACTAAATAGTCTTAAAGACATGTATTAAGAAATGAATATCTTTATAATTTTGGATTTTATGAAAACTAGATAATTGGAAGGCATAGAGAAAAATATTAAAATATTTAATTGGCTGGGTGCAGTGGCTCACAGTAATCCCAGCACTTTGGGAGGCCGAGGCGGGCAGATCACAAGGTCAAGAGATCGAGACCATTCTGGCCAACATGGCGAAACCCCGTCTCTACTAAAAGCACAAAAATTAGCTGGGCGTGGTGGCGCTCGCCTGTAGTCCCAGCTACTTGGGAGGCTGAGGCAGGAGAACTGCTTGAACCTGGCAGGCAGGAGTTGCAGTGAGCTGAGATCGCGCCACTGCACTCCAGCCTGGCAACAGAGCTAGATTCTGTCTCAAAAAAAAAAAAAAAAATCCTTAACAGCTGAGAATGGCTAGAGTTCAGGTGCTGCACACTGGCAAGCAGCTACTTTGACCCCAGGCACTTCACTCCTCATTTCTCTCTCAACAATCAGCCAGCAAGGATCCTGGAGTCACAGGTTTGAGATGCCAAAAAAAAAAAAGATTTAATTACATAAAATGTTTAAAACATTGATATGGCAAATGATACTGTAGTTACTATTAAGAAATAAGTTCACACATTTGCAACATGTAAAATAAAGGCTTACTATGCAAAAAATATAAAGATAACATACATATCAATAAAGGAAGAGGCCATCAGTGTAATAGAAAAATGGGTGAAAGATACAAACAGGCAATTCAGATGAAATACAAATGGCCCAAAATCTTAAAAATATATAAATGTTAGGGTGGGCGTGGTGGCTCATGCCTGTAATCCCAGCACTTTGGGAGGCCAAGGCGGGTGGATCACAAGGTCAAGAGATCGAGACCATCCTGGCCAAAATGGTGAAACCCCATCTCTACTAAATATACAAGAAATTAGCTGGGCGTGGTGGCGGGCACCTGTAGTCCCAGCTACTCAGGAGGCTGAGGCAGGAGAATGGCATGAACCCGGGAGGCGGAGCTTGCAGTGAGCCGAGATCATGCCACTGCACTCCAGCCTGGGTGACAGAGTGAGACTCCGTCTAAAAAAAAGAAAAATGTAAATTTTAAAAATGAGGTAATACTTTTTGACTATAAAGTTAGTAAACATTTTAAACATTTTAAAGATTGGTAACGCTGGTATGGGGGAACATATGAAGAAGCATATACTCTCATAAACTGCTGCAGGAAGAGTAAATT
The DNA here is from genome assembly GCF_028878055.3 of Symphalangus syndactylus. Taxonomy (NCBI): domain Eukaryota; kingdom Metazoa; phylum Chordata; class Mammalia; order Primates; family Hylobatidae; genus Symphalangus; species Symphalangus syndactylus. Next base: position 48,994,064 of record NC_072424.2, on the reverse strand, counting down.
AATACAGCAACTTTAGTGGGCAAATTGGCAATACCAATTTATGTTAAAAACACACATGCCCTTGAAATCAGTAATTTCACTTCTAGAAACTTATTCTACAGTATTTGTATGAGGATGGTCATTTTGACAATATTTATAAATGAGACAAACAATAAAATTGCTATTGGGATGCCACTGCTCCCAGGCCCTTTCAGTGAATAGAACTAGAGAAAACAAGAATTAATATGTTCTTTAGTTGGGAAATTATTAAGTAAATATGATATATTCATATCATAAAATGCCCTTTTAGGATGTGTAGATCTATGCATAATGATAAAAATGACTATTTTTTAAAATTATACTTTAAGTTCTAGGGTACATGTGCACAACGTGCAGGTTTGTTACATATGTATACATGTGCCATGTTGGTGTGCTGCACCCATTAACTCGCCATTTAACATTAGGTATATCTCCTAATGCTATCCCTCCCCCCTCCCCCCACCCTACAACAGGCCCCAGTGTGTGATGTTCCCCTTCCTGTGTCCATGTGTTCTCATTGTTCAATTCCCACCTATGAGTGAGAACATGCGGTGTTTGTTTTTTTGTCCTTGTGATAGTTTGCTGAGAATGATGGTTTCCAGCTTCATCCATGTCCCTACAAAGGACATGAACTCATCATTTTTTATGGCTGCATAGTATTCCATGTATTTTGTTGAGAGAAAGGAAGTTGTAGAATGATGCTGAAATATGATCATCTTTAGGCTAAAAAATTTGTATTGATACCAAGTTTACGTATTTCTAAGATGTGCATTTCCTTCTTCTTAATATTATCTGTAATTGGAAGGCAATGTGGAAAAACTTGTCTGCCAGGCCTAGGAAAGTTGTCAGTGTCATTGTACATGCAAAAACCGTGCTACCCACAGATATCATCAGTTCATATAATCACCACTTCAGTATAATTATGTCATTATTATCTTCACAAGTGATTGAGTTTTAAATGAGGATCACTAATTGTAACACAAAGCATATTCAAAAAATGATATGATTATGTATTAATAGCAGTAAAACAAAAGTTTGTTTCTGTCAAAGAATGCAGGCCATTCTATAGACGATGCAATGAGAAGTAGTAGAAATTGTCAAGTGTCTTAGAGTATATCATACAATTTTCAAAGCTAAGAGAGCTTGCTCTTTTTTTGTGTAATAAAGAGATTATTGTACATATAATGAACACATTTCTGACAAAAACTTGCCTGACTTTCAGGAAAGACTGTTTAACTTCATTTGATGTGGAGGTCAACTAGGAAAAAAATAAACAAGAAATGGAGTTAATATCTTCCATACACCTTGAGATTCCATTGTCAGTCTTAAAGATAGTAAAAAGTCAAGATCATGATCTTGTGTGATAAACAGCAGATCGTTCATGGTGCTATGCATAACTGCTGATGTCTAAAAGTGATTTAGAAGAGTCATTAGATTTTGTCCATGAAGAAGTCCTAAACTCAGACCTTGACTGTGATACTGGAGAGGAAGGCAGAATGTAATCACATGAGCCCATGGCAGATTGTTGTGGATTCATGTATCTGTTAGAAATGCATTCATCTCTAAGTAACAGAAGACCTAACTGCTTAATGGCTGATATGACTGGGATTTGATTTATAGCTCCCTAATACCAAATTGGCAGGGAAGCGCTCAAGGGCTGTATAGGAATTCCAGGTTCCTTCTAGCTTTTTGCTCCACCATCCTTAGTGGTGGCTTTTATTCTTGTGGATCCAAGATGGCTGCTCTATTTTTGTATATTATATCCATATTCTAGGTAGGAAGAAGGGAGGAAGATGAAGAGAATAGGAATGTACTGAGTCTTTTCATTTTTAAAGCTCTTTCCTAGAAGCTTCATCCAGAAACTCATTGATCAGATGGTGTAAATGCACCAACCCCTCTTTGGCTGGGGACATTTTGCCTGTTGTCTCAGATTGAGTTTCTAGGGGGACAGATTTTAAGATGAGTATTTGCATGCAGGATATTTACTGTGTCAAACCTTCAGGCAACTTACCTTTGGGAAAGTAAAAGGAAATTATACTGGGCAGAGGAAAGAGTTGAATTGAGATGTAGCTGCAACAAGATCACCCCCAATCCCTGCCACCATTTTGATGATGGTGTAGACTTTTAGAGTTCGGTCACTTAAAGTAGAGGAGCATTGATCTTTATGTTCTATATTGACTAGTTGAGGATGAAGACTGCTGCTGGGGAGGAGTGCAAACTTGGGCAAGGTGGCTCTCTTTGGCTGGGGGCAATCTCTTAGGAATGGCTCAGCTGAGAGTGGCAACTGCCAACACTCCTGGAAGCTGGAGGAATGAATGCCTCAGTTCTAAAGGGAGCGTCTGGGTAGCCCAATACAGCATCTGCAGCTGGATACCCTGCTTCTCTGAACAAAATTCGGCTTTGGTCGCAAATGTTGCAAATGCTTTTGTTCAGTTTGCTATTCTCATTGAATTTTGTTTGTTCTTGGCTATATAAAATTTGAAACAACTATCAGCTTTTTTCTCCATGATATTTTTCTTTGCTGTTTTGCTTAGAAAGTTCTTCATTCAATCTAATTATTTTAAAGCTTTAGCAATTTTTTTCTAAAATCACAAGCCTGAGAAAAGTTGTAAGAACAGGAGAGAGAATACTTATTCCCTGAACTATTTGAGAGTAACTTGATGATCTTATGCCTTATCATCCCTAAAATATTTAATGTGCATTAAACTCATCTAAATCCCAGGACATTCCGCTACATAACCATAATGTAAACATCAACATTGGGAAATTAACATTAATACATTTATCCCAGGTAATCCTTTAATCTCACTCAAATTTTGATAACTATCACAATAATATTTTTTGTATTAAGTGGATCTAATTTAGAACCACACTTAGTTGTTATGTATTTTTTAAGTTCCTTCAGTCTTGAGCAGTTCCTTAACCTTTTAACAATTTTTGTGTCTTGATATTTTTGAAGATTCCAGGTCAGTTTTTGGTAGCATGTCTCTCAGTTTGGTTTTATCTTATATTTCCTTATGACAAGATTGAAGCTAAACATTTTCTTTTGTCAGGACTATCACAGAGGCAACGCTGAATCCTTCTCATAGTATCCTACTAGATAGCATGTGATTTCAATTTGTTTCACTAATGATTTAAATTTTGATCACCTGATTAAGACGGTACCTGCCAGGCTTCTCTGTGTTAACGTTATTGTTTTCCCCTTTGTAAGTGATACATATTTTGTGTGGAGATATTTTGAATCCATTTCTTATCAAACAAAATTTTAATTCATTCACTTATTTATATTGACATGGACTCAGAATTTTCTATTTTATCTTATGCATTATGATGATTACTATCAATTATTTTGATGCTCAAATATCTCCTTATTTAGCTAGTGAGAATTTATTCATGCTGGTTTCTGTGTCCTTTCGGCATATCCCCTTCATTATTTGACCACCTTCTTATTTTTTGACACAATGAGATGTTCGTTTCACACTCATTTTGTGCCTATCCTGCCTTAGCCTTGAAATGAAACATTTCTCCAAAAAGAGTGGTTCTCTGGTTCGTCTTAGCAGAAATGGTCTTTAGAAGTCAAAACATGGGTACCTGGTGTGCTCATTGTTGTTGGGATGCCATTGCTCCCAGGCCCTTTCAGTGGATAGAGCTAGAGAATATATTATATATATTTACATCTCTCTATATCATCCATATCTTAGGGAGTTAATTCTAGTTTGCTCCTTTTCCAGTTTTGTAACTGTCTTCTCTAGTATTATTTGTTGCTAAACCTTTCATTGCTACTGCTTCTCATCAGTCCAGTGGACTCAGCATTCCATGTCAGGGTGCCCCTTCATGGGAATAACCTCCTCACTTCATTTGGGCTCTAATACCCTGTGGCCATGGGCACACACTTCCTCACTCTATTCTTGGCTTGATTGACATCTCACAAAGTAAATATGCTCACCCTGCTCAAACTCTGAGACCCCGTGCCAGGAATTGCACCCTTGCCCCAACATGGATGTGCTTTTCATTCATCTTAGGCTCTGACACCCAAATTTGGATTACTGCATTTCCTCTGTCTTTGATGTGGACACCTAATCTTATTCTGTCCCAGCCAATGGGTTTAGAAGTGAACTATTAAACAGCAAGGGAAGTGAAAAAAAAAGGAAAAAAAATGAAGAGGAATAGGAAGGGTTATGGGCTGAATAATCCCCTATCCCCCACTCATATATTTAAGTCCTAAACCCAAGTCTCTCAGAATGTGACTGTATTTGGAGATAGGGCCTTTAAAGAAGTAATTACATTAAAATGAAATCATTAGGGTGGGTCCTAATTCTAAATGACTGATGTCCTTATAAGGAGAGGAAATTAGGACACAGACATGCAGAGAAGGAAGACTGTGCGAAGACACAGGGAGAAGATGGCCATTTACAAGCCAAGGGTAGGGGCCTCAGAAGAAACCAATGCTGCTGACACCTTGATCTTGGACTTTTAGCCCCCAAAACTCTGAGAAAATAAATTTCTGTTGTTTAAGTTACTCAGCATGAAGTACTTTGTAAAGGTAGCTATAGCAAACTAATACAGTAGGGATTTAATTTTTATATTTAATTATGATATATTTTAGTACATTGAGGTAGGAATTTAGTTTAATTCAACTTACCCCTAACTCCAAATATATGGCCAATTGTCCCAGAACTATTTGTTAAATGATCTTTCCTTTCCCCATGTATTCTGTTTTCTTATAAAATCCTAAATTTTTATAATATTAGGGTCTATTTTGCGGCTTTATGTTTTGTTTTACTCTTGCCCCCTTTCTAAACTATTTAAATCAGTACATTCTTTTAAAATGTTATGGTATTCAGAAGCATGAGTCCTTCTACTTCCATCTCTCTTTTTCTAAAATTTTTCATTATTTTCATATGTAGAATCCCTTTACAAAATAAAGTAATAATCTTGTTTAGACTTTCAGTTGTAGTTGCATAACATATACGTTAATTTAGGACACACATCTTTAAAATATTGAGTCTTCTCATTCAGAAACATAGAATATCTTTTAATGTTTAGAATGTTTTTAAAAACTATGTTTTGGTAGTGTATTGTTATTTTCTTAAAAAATGTTCTGTACATTTCTTATTAAGCTTATTCCTGACATCAGGAACTACAAAAGTATCATCGTCTGTTGGCCACAGTGCTAAACATCCTGAGACTGCCCTGCTTATTGGCTTCTTGCTTCTAATTTTATAGTTCTACTAGTTTTCACTCTTTCTGTCTTACAGTATGCAGTTGGTGCCCACTGCTGCTCAAAGATCTCATTTCAAATGTGCTGCTTCTAATGTGACATGGGCTGGGTAATTAATTATTAATGATGGCCAACATTCATTGGATATTTAACTTGGAGAGGTTAAATGATGTGGCCATGTTTACACAGGCAATAGCAGTGGGTCTGGGATTCAAACCCAAGTAGTTTGACTTCAAAGCTGTTTTCTTACACATCAGCGCATCTTAAATATTTGTCTGAAATAAGAGTAATTAATGTGATTAAAGTTCTGTTTGGTTGCCTAAAGTTGAATTTATTCAGTGGCTTTTAAAATATTGTTCTTGGTTCCCCATTTTCGTCTATCTCTGGGGCAGCAGCTACCATCGGGTGATTGAAGTGATGCCCAACAGTGATGTGTTATTTTTGCTATTCTTCCAAAAATCTTGCTTGTACTTTTTATGATTACTTAAAAAATGCTATGAATTTTAACCTCAGTGTTAGATGTACCAAAATCAAATTCAGCCATGGTGACCTTGATCTCATATCTGAGAAGGTTTTCTATAACTTCAGGAAAACTCTTTCAACCAAAGCATTTACAAGAGGGAAATGAAATGAAAATAATTGGTATTGTACCATAGTATTTTGTTTTCAAACCTGAGTTAAGTGCTTGATAAAAATAATTCAGCTTTCTGATTCATGGCTAATTTCTCCATTAAAATGAACCTTACCCAATATCTTCACTTTTATGATCTTTTAAAAATGTACATTTTTAAATGCATAATTAGTCTTCCATTGGCATAAGCATAACCAATGTTTTAGGAGTCACAGAATGGGAATGTAACCTGAAAATCCTCTCCTATATCTGCTATTTGAAATATTCCCTATTCATCTCACTTGCCATTTTTTAAAATGATCTCTTTCTCAACATTCAGTTAAAAATTCTGTGTCCTTGTGGTGCCTTGATTGTCTTTTCCATGAGACTGTAGATAAAAATGCTGAGGGCAAGAAACAGGTCTCATTTGGCTTTAATCTCCCATAGGCTTTCAGAGTTTATATATATGGTAAACTGAATATTTCTGAGAGCAAAAGGTGAATGTGAAATAAGCCTGTAGAGATTAGATAATTCAACAACTTAATTTATATGGGTGGTGAGTATGGCAATTCCTCTAGCATAGCAAATTAGTTTATATGAGGAGAAGGAAAGGAACAGAGGTATCTAGTTTATATATTTGGTTTAGTCATATTTTTGTCCATCAATTAATCATTTTTAAGTCTTTATCTTAATACATTTTTCTTATTTTCAATCCAAGCCCATTCAGCTATTTTGTTTTGAGGAGTTGCAAGTAATGAGCACAGGGTGGGGATTGTATGAAAAGATTGGCACTGAGCTCTTTTGGTGTTTAATTTTTTTTATTCAGAATATTTTAAAAGATCTATATCTAATTTCTCACAGTTTTTATCTAAAGGAAATGAAAAGTTAAAGCCATAAATTAAAAGCTGCAAGCTATAACAGATGAGTCAGCTGTTCGATCATTGTTAAAGTGCAAAATCCCTTAAAGCAATCGCTTACTACATTAATTTTAGCAGCTGTCAGAGTGATCTAGAGTGGAAGAAATGAGCACTGGATTCTAGTTCTGGCTATGCTACTTACTGACCAGGGACAAATCATTTATTCTTTATCTGTAATTAATTTATTCTTTATCTGATTTAATTTCTTTATCTGTAAAATGAGATGACTGAAGATAATATTGGTAAGTTTCTTCCATTTCTACTGTTCAATGACATCTTCCAGTGTCTAGTAATTCCTGAATAGTCTCAGGTATTTTTTTTCCTTAAGTGTGCCATCACTCTAGTAAATGGCACAGATTGTTCTGGGGAGAATTCGGAGGAAAATGTATAGTCTATACTTGTGACAATGCTGAAGGATTCTTCCTCAAGGCGACCTGGCCTCCCCCTTCACTCAAGAGGCACCAGGTCTATAAATTTGTTTAGGACTGAAAACAGAATGAGAGCCACAACTCCCCACTGTAATAACTTAAGTCAGGTTTCTGGTCACCAAGCTGGGAGATTTTTCTGAGGTATTGGCATTTCTAAGATAGTAACATTTTACTCTTTCATTCCCAGGGACACTGTGACTTAGCCACGCCAATGATTCCTATAGGTCGAGTAACTCTGATTGCCATAATGCCCTGCTGCCCTTTATGGTGAATTCATCCACCTTGTCTCTGGCAGCTAAGCACTGTCACCTGGGCTTTGTCACCTGGTGATGAGGTCACCAGGATCTTATCATCTCCACTGGAATCTGGCAGTCATCTCAATGGTGTCATCTTCTACCATGATACATGGTCAACACAGAAAGCAACAACAGAGCTTTTCAAGAATGTTAGTACCCTTCTTACTAATGTATCCCTTAATGCCTTGGTAAGGGGAGTGTCCTCTGGGAACTCTCAAGGGATGTAGCAGGAGTGAGTGTGAATGCAAGTCACATACGATAAATCCACTTTACCATTCCTATCTCCCCTAACCTTTGGTTTCCTTGCTCTGCATTATGTCAGGGAGGTTCTGACACCTCAACTTCATTAAATGTAGGCCAAAGTTAAGTCAAAGTTTTAGCCAAAAATGAAGTAAACTATAGGAGCTAATTCCAGTTGCATATACTGCAACATGAAACCCTGAATCTCTGGAAGTCTACCCATGTCACTAAATGTAGCCAGATCCAGGGTTATAGTCTGTTCTCTTTGGTCTCAGGTATATATCTACATACATGAGTAAAATCTCATAGTTCTTTCAGTATATAAGGTATCTCTTGTTAGTTTGAACTTTGTCCTTCCCCCCAGGAACATGATGAGATGGGACCCTAGTATTGGGTCTAATGGCAACAAATGGTAGTTGGGGTGAATCTTGGTGAGAAGTCATAGTCCTTAAAAGACATGTGTCCCAGATGAGACATTACATGATCTTCAAGCAAGGGATGACTATTTCCTTAGACCTGGGAGGACAAGCTGGAACAGCTGGTAAAAAGAGCTAGTTTCTGCATGCATGGTGGGAGGGGTGGTGAGAGCTGAAGCTGATTTAGAGTCCTGTAATAAATACCTGATAGAATACACTTTCAAGATGAATTATGCCTCATGAGTCATGTTGATACACATGCTTGAATAAAGCTTCTGAGAAAGAACCAAGTAGTGGAAAAACAAAACAAAAAAATCTGATCATAGGGTCATTTTCAAGATGGCAAGTGCTGCAGTATCCACTGAGTCATCTATTCAGTCTTTAAGCTGCTTCTACTGCTAGAATGTTATCTTTACAATAGTTCAATCATGAATACTCATATGGACTAGGTTAATAAGGTGACCTTACCTTTATTATATTGTATTTCTTTGCACAACACGCTTTAGAACTTTCACTTTCTCTTAAATTCACTTATTGGAGGCATTTCTTGACAATAGAAATATCTCCAGTACTTTTTGTTTGTTTCCTACATTGTTCATGGTTTGCTCTTTCCCAAACTTTTCATCCCTGCTAACTCCATCCCAGCTGAAACATTTGTGGACAGCATACAAACCAGAACTACTTTTGGATAGTTCAATATTGTCTTTCCCAAGCAACACACACACACACACACACACACACACACACACACACACACACACACACTTCTAGCCTCTTGCCTTTCATTGGAGTGTAATCCTCCCCCATGTACATTTCAAATTTAGCTTCATTCTAATATCATAACAGCTATTTTCATTTTTCTCATATTTGCTTATTTGTAAAAGCTCATTTAAAGAATGATTTACCCACTTCACAGACTCATCATTTTTGGACAAGAAAAAGACCAACCATCAGATCATCTGGTTTCTTTCTGCCTCATACTGCCAGAGCTGTTCCCACAATGCATTTGCCAGTGATAATCTTAGTTCATTAAAAAACTTTCAGGCACTAGCACTTACACTATTCTCTTGGGGTATGACATACAGAGTAAGAGACTTAGGAAAATGTTCTTTTCCCACTGTAGATTCACTTAACCTCCACAAAAAAACTTAAAAATAGACTAACACTTGACTAATATTTTGACTTGATTTCTACCTTAGGAATTGTCATATTATGGGACTTTCAATTGAATAAACTCCCATCTATAAATTCTCTTAAAATTAGAACTTTTCTGCTTTATATGCAGCGACCTTGATTTTCTCTCCTTTTTGATTTATTTTCTTTTAACATCATAACTATTTAATATGCATCTGTAGAGACATGGTAGGTACTAAAATGTAAAGTATATTTAAATATGACTTATTTTTCATTTATTTACTTATTTTTTATTTAATTTTAAAATTGATACATGATATTTTACATATTTATGGTGTATATGTGATATATTGTTACATGCATAGAACAGGTAATGATCAAGTCCAGGTATTTAGGGTATCTGTCACCTTGAGTATTTATTATTTCTGTGTTGGGAACAATTCAAGTCCTCTCCTCTAGCTACTTTGAAATATGCAATACATTGTCGTTAACTATAGTCACCCTACTTTGTCGTCGAACATTAGTACTTGTACCTTCTACCTAAATGTATGTTTGCACTCATTGAGCAACATCTCTTCATCCTCCCACCCTCTGTCCTCCATGCCTTTCCTAGTCTCTAGTATCTTTCCGTTGTCTACCTCCATGAGAACAACTTTTTAAATAGCCACTCTACTGTGAAACATTAGCACTTATACTTTTTATCTAAATGTACCTTTGTATTCATTAGCCAACATCTCTTCATGCTCCTGCCTACCTACACACACTTCCCAGTCTCTGGTATTATACCCTCTTTCTCCACGAGATCGAGCTTTTTAGCTTCCGCACATATGAGTGAGAACATGCAATATTTGTCTTTCTGTGCCTGCGTTATTTCACTTAACATAATGACACCCAGTTTTATTCATGTTACTGCAAATGACATGATTTCATTCTTTTTCATGGTGAAATAGTATTCCATTGTGTATACATACTACATTTTCTTTTCCATTAATCTATTGATTGACACTTAGGTTGATTAGTATCTTTGCTGTTGTGAATAGTGCTGCAATAAACATGGGAGTGCAGGTATCCCTTTGATATGCTGATTTCTTTTCCTTTGGATAAATATCCAATAGTGGGATTCCAGGATTATATGGTAGCTCTAGTTTTAGTTCTATGAGAAATCTATGCACTATTTTCCATACTGGCTATACTAATTTACATTCCCACCAATAGTGTATGAGCATTCCCTTTTTTATGCATCCCCACCAGCATTTGTTATTTTTTTGTCTTTTTCATAACAGGTATTTTAATTGAGGCAACATGGTATCTCATTGTAGTTTTGATTTGAATTTCTCTGATGATTAGTGATGTTGAGACCTTTTTAATATATCTGTTGACCATTCTTACATCTTCTGAAAATTGTCTGTTCATGTCATTTCCTCACTCTTTGATAGGGTTATTATTATTATTATTATTATTTACCATGGAGTTGTTTGAGATCCTTGTATATTTGGGATATTAGTCCCTTGTTGGATAAATAGTTTGCAAATGTGTTCCACCATTCAACAGGTTGTCTTTTCATTCTGTTGATTGTTTGCTGTTCAGAAGCTTTTTAGTTTAATATAGTCCCATTTGCCTTTTTTTGTTGTTGTTACCTGTGCTTTTGAGGTCTTAGCCATAAAATCTTTGTTATTTTCTCTATCACTGTATTATGATATAATAATTTTCTTTGTCTTTTTTTGCTTTTGTTTTGTCTGTTTTATCTGATGTAAATATAGCTATTCCCACTAGCTTTTGTTTTCCATTTGCATGGGAACTTTTTCCATTCCTTTCAGTGTATAAATGTCCTAAAAGGTAAAGTGTGTTTCTTATAGGCAGCTGATAATGCATCATGTTTTTTCGTTTTAAAAATCCATTCAGCTAGTCTGTATCTTCTAAGTGGATAATTTAACTCATTCACATTCAAGGTTATTATTAATTTGCAAGGTTTTGTTTTTCTGATATTGTTAATGTTTTTTTTGTTTTTTAAAATATATTCTTTGTTCCTTTCTTTTTCTCTTACTGTTTTTCATTGTAGTTTGGCTGTTATCCGTAGTGGTACCATTTGAGTTCTTTCTCTTTCTCGCTTGTGTGTTTGCTTTACTATTGAGTTTTATACTTTTGTGTGTTTTCATAATGGTAAATGTTGTCCTTTTGCTTCCAGGGCTCCCTCGGGCGCTTCATGTAGGACTAGTCTAGTGGTGATGAATTCTCTTAGGTTTTCTTGTCTGGGGAAGACATTTTTTTTTCTCCTACATTCAGGAGGCAGTGTTTTTTCTTTCAGCCCTTTGAATATACTATCTCTTTGTCTTCTGATCTGTAAGATTTCTGCTGAGAAGTCTGCTGTTAGTCTAATAGGGATTCCTTTATAGGTGACTAGATGCTTTTCTCTCTCTCTTTTTTTTTAATTCTGTCTTTGTCATTCATTTTAGATATTTTGACTATAACATACAGTGGAGACTTTTTTTACATTGTATCTTCTTGAGGATCACTGGGCCTCCTGAACCCAGATGTCTAATTCTTTGCTAGATGTGGTAAGTTTTCCGCTGTTATTTCATTAAATAAGTTTTTGAAACCTTTCATTTTTTCTGCACCTTCCGGGATACCAATAATTCATAAATTTGGTTGCCTCATGGTGTCCCATATATCATGAAGGCTTGTTCACTCTTTCAAAGTGTTTTTGTCTTTATTTTTGTTTTACTGTGTTATTTCAAAGGACCTATCTTCAAGTTCTGGATTCTTCTGTTTTATCTCGTCTGTTTTTGGACTGATTGAATGTGTTTTATAGTTTATTCAGTGAATTCTTCAGTTTCAATATTTCTGTTTGGTTCTTTCCTGTGATATCTGTCTCTCTGGTAAATTTCTCATTCATATCCTGAATTGTTTTTCTGAGTTATTCATTTTTTTGAAATTCTCTGCTATCTCCCTGAGCTTCTTTAGAATCAATAATTTGAATTCTTTCTTTTCAGGATTTTGTTAATTTCTGTTTGATTGGGATCTATTGCTGGAGAATTATTTGGTTCCTTTGGAGGTGTTGTATTTTTTTTCTTTTTCACATTTCCTGTGTCCTTATGTTGATATCTGTGCATCTAGTGTATCTATCATGTCTTCTACTTTTTTGAATTTGCTTTCATAGGTGATTACTTTTCCCTGAAGATGAATCCAGGGTGTTAGCTCCATATAGCACTTTGGCTTTGATTCTTGGTGCATGCAGTAGTGTAGTCTCTGATTTTTTTTTGTCTGTGAACAGCATCAGTGGTATCTATGATTTCCTTTGTGGCTTAGGGTGTGATTGTTAGTTGAGACTGTGGTGATGTTCTGCTGGAGATTGGGATGCCAGGTAGGCCAGTCTTTGGGCCTCAATGGGTGTAGTGGTGGGCTAAGCATGCCTATCCTTTGGTCCCAGGGTGGCATATGCTGGCACAGGTGTTAGTGGGTCTAGGCAGGCCAATTCTTGGGCATGTTTGTGGCTTACTCAGATGCCAATGTTGCCAGCCATGGGCTGGGCAGGTGGGTGAGTTCTCAGGCCCCTGGGCAGCCAGTGTCACATGGGTAGTGGCAGTGACAGGATGACCCTCTGGGTCCTGAGCAGTGTGTGCTGGTGTTGGCAATGGCTGTGATAGGCAGGGTAGCCCAGTCTCCAGGCCTGCAGGTGGCACCAGCTAGGTGTCAGATATGTTGGTAGTGGCTGGCTAGGTAGGCTAACCTCAGTCCCTTGGGAAGAGTGATCAGGTGGTGATGCTGGTGAACTGGGCTGGACAATCCTGTGCCTCCCAGACTGTGTGCTCTGGTGTGGGGACAAGGGGCAAAGTGGGCTGGGCTGAATTGTTCTCAAATCCCCTCATGGTGTATATAGACACTGGCCATGGTAGGCATGGTAGGCAGGGGTGGGACAATCCCTCGTGCTGCTGCCCTGCCACTGTGGTGGGAGGTCACTGCTTTCACTAATGGCATTCTAGACTGGTGACTGCAGAATGTGTGTACCACTTGCTCTTCAGCCCCAGTTGCAATTGCTTGCACCTAAGATCCCTGGTCAGCATCCAGCTCTTCTTTTGCAACTTAGCCCCAGAATTGCTGGGCTCCAGAACGGTTCACATTCTGTTGGGTTAGGCTCTTAAATGGTGCCTCACTTGAGTCTCAGTCCTAAAAGTGGCATCCTGCACCTCCTTCATGCTTTTGCCTCTGGTGCTAAACTCCAGGGGCAGCAGCCTGTGCTTCTCTTGAACCTCAGCCCTGGAACTACTGAGGTCCAGGCTACTCTTAAAAAAAAACTTTTCTAAGAAAAGAAACAATCAGATAGGCTATAGTTAGAGGGAGATTTGGGGTTAAGGGGAGGGTCTTAAATGCGGAATAGCTTTGCTCATGGGAATAGGCTAAGAAAAGAAGGCAGCAGGAAGGGAGAAGTAAAAGATTGTCTTGATGTGATAGAGTCCCTTAGACAATAAAGGGGTTGGGATACAAAATAAAGCAGAGAGACTCGCTGCAGACTGAAGAAAAGACAGCGGTGCATGGATATGAGAGAGAAAAATGGGTGGATAGATGTAGTGAGAGGAATTTGAACTTTCTTATTCCAAACATTGACCAGGCAGAGCAAGGCTGAGGACAAGAACATTTCTCCAATCTGTTCTTGCTTGTGCATAGGCATCAACTAAGAGTTAGGAAACTTCTTGACAGGAGCTTGTGCCAATGACCTTTATTTTCTTTGTGAAGTAGACAATGACTATTAACTAGGAAGGGGAGGGAGAAGTAGTAGGACTAAACACTTGAACAGACTTATGAAGATATGAAAGAGCCTCAAGATGGAATATGAAGAGAAGCCATTCAAGGACACAGAAAGCTGTTTACCAGCATTAAAAATATAATGGAGTTCTAGGTCACAAATATGTAGGAGTTCAAATTCTCTCACCTTATACTTCATTTGTAAAATCTTTTTGTTCAATGGCACTTAATAAGCTGGATATGGAGCAAAGAACAGCTGGATTGGTTCAGAGGTGTATTTCTAAAAAAGTGAATGGAGGGGCGAGAGGCAAGGGAGTTTGGGTTTTAGTCAAGGTATGTTTTAAATGATGAGCATAGTAAATAAGGAAGAAAAAAATATAAAGTGGAGGAATAAACCATACTGGAGGACATATCAAGGATGAAGAATAACCTCAGCAGGAAAAAGAGAATGAGAGAGCAAGGTGGACGAGAGATAGAGATGAGAGAGAAGACCACCGAAATTTGACACCTCAGGGTGGGGTAATCGCTAAGTAAGGACAGGATGCCAGGCAGTGGCCAAGGGAGGGAATGGGGGAAGGAGGAAGAAAATAAAATTTCTGAAATTAGAGGAGGTTTGGTAAAACTGAGGATGTAGGGCCTATCTGAACACTGAATTCCTTAAGATGCCATACATCCTTACCTGTTGCCCAAAAGATAAAGACAGCTATTCCCCAATAGGCCAGCAAAGCATATGATTATGGCTTATTTGTGTTTGGAATTTCTAGTGTATAGCAAAATGACTGAGACATATCAGTGCTCAATAAATCTTTGTTGAATGAATAAGTAATCAAGAGGTGATAGATAAGTTTATATTCTTCCAACTTATTTATTCTCAAATGAAATAAAGCGAATGACATTCCTTGTTTTGCACCAAAGAAAGGATTAAAAAAAGGTAAGTAAAGCTGCGAATGTGCAGAAATTATGAGAATTTCTTATGGAAGAGGCTTGTGATTCTGGTTCAGGTATTTGAGATTGTTACCATTATTGATTACTGTGCCTAAGCTTATAATTAAAAAACACTGTAAACTAGGCCAACATATCCAAAATTCATATGTTCTGTGAATTATTTTTTGGCATTAAACCCTGGCCAACAAGGTAGGGAAACGTAAGGCAGCAATTGGGAATACAGCCAGGTTAGGTCTTTGTTTTGTTTGTTTGTTTTTGTTTTTTGAGATGGAGTCTTGCTCTGTCTCCCAGGCTGGAGTGCAGTGGCGCGATCTTGGCTCACTGCAACCTCTGTCTCCCAGGTTTAAGTGATTCTCCAGCCTTAGCCTCCCAAGTAACTGGGACTACAGGCATGCACCACCATGCCTGGCTAATTTTTATATTTTTAGTAGAGATAGGGTTTCACCATGTTGGCCAGGCTGGTCTTCAACTCCTGACCTCAAGTGATCTGCCCACCTTGGCCTCCCAAAGTACTGGGATTACAAGCATAAGCCACTGCGCCCAGCCAGGCTAGACATTTTCTGTGTCATACCTGCATCCCCTAACTCTTTGTGGTTGAGAGGGCAACACTTGCTCTTGCTTCAATGGAGCAAGGAGTCAATCCTGAAGCTTATGATCTTCCATTTCCCTGTCCATGTGTTTACTGCTTTCATCATTTTAGCCAGGCGTGGTGGCACACGCCTGTAGTTCCAACTACTTGAGAGGCTGAGGCTGGAGAATCACTTAAACCTGGGAGGCAGAGGTTGCAGTGATATTGCAGTTGTATTCCAGTACAACCTGCTGACTCCTTCATACAAATCTGACAGTTGGCATGTACAGAGGTGCCACCAACCTGTCCTTCCTCTCAGCCTTACTTTCTCTGACTGTTGGCTCCATTAAACTCGACTTCCTATTGATATTCTGCATCTCCTTGGCTGAGTTCTTCTAGCTTGCAATTTCTTTGGCTCCTTTTCCAGTTTTTGACATTTGACTCATTCTATTTGGCAAATGTATTTCCTTTGGGGATGGAAATGGCATGGATGATGTGAAAAGAGAGTCTGAAATGGCCCAGGAGAAATTTTACTTACTTTATTATATTCTGGGGATCTCACTGATATTCCAGTTCTGAGGATTGGTAGTAACAACAGACTTTAATAACCATGTATAATTATTTCTTTTGTTATTTTTTGTAGTATTTGCTTAAATATCAAATGTTTGGAAAGTGTTCACAATGCATTTACTAGTGTGGGTTTTGTTCTCTTCAAGCAATCCTTTCATTTTCTCATAAAGGCTTTGAGTTACAAGCATACCTTTAGATACAACCAAGGTGAGGTCTCCACGCTGGGTAAATCTAGGTTTATATTTAAAGTATTGTGGGCCAGGAAGAAGATTGTGACTGAAAGGTACCCAAAGGCCTTTGCCTGTTTGACTGTTCCATGTGATTAGAATGGTACCTGCTCTTTTTGTAATAAAAATATGTTCTATAGTGCTTTCACTATTTTAACTATAGTCTCTCATAATGATTTTTTTCATCTACTTGAAGATTTATAGTAGTTGAAACAGCATAAGGCATTCCAATAGAATGTTAGTAGCTTTTTCTGTTGAAATGATTATCCGTATTTTAGAGGTGCTTTAGATAAACATAATTTTCAATAATGATATTCCATAAACTGAAGGCCAAAAGACATTTTAATAGCTTGAATAAAGGTCATTTCGTCCATCCTGTCTGGTAAAACACACTCTGTTTTTTAGATGATAGCATTTGTTTCCCGTGCCTTCATATACACTTTGTGCAAGTTGTAGAAGTGTAAAAAGCAAAAGTTATTTATTTTATTATTTTATATTCCTTATTCTTATTTTAGATTTATAGCAATGTCTTTGTGTTTTTAGGAATGTATTCAGCATTGTCAAACTAATATGTTTGACAATGATTAATGCAATGTAAAATACACAGATTCGAAGATTAAATTTCTGGCTATTCTATTACTTTGCTACTCCCATATTACAAGATTACAATGATCTTATTTACTTTTCTCAACAGAAATGCATAGGGACCCAATTTTGTCATCCTTTTCAATTGAATTAAGAGCTTGAATGCTTAGTTGGGATGGTTTATTTTGAGGCTGAAGGTTATTCATAAATTTAATCCTCTGAATATACCTTATTTCTTTGTGGAATTCTGGTATGTTTTATTTTTTCTCATGTTCTGCTGCCAAAAGTGTTTATTTCATGAACATTGGGAATTTGGAACAGGATTAGTTTGGTTGGTAGTATTTTTGATTTTGCTGTCAACCTCTTTCAATGTAGCTAATTGGGTAAGTAAATTTTTGTTTTAAAACAAGTTGGCCAGGAAACTTCTCCCATCAGCTTCCTACAATATCTCTACCTTACATTTTTGTACCACAAAGGCAGTTTGGGAATGCAATTCTAACTCCTGCAGTTACCAGATCATTGAGGTACCTTTTAGATAAAAAACCTACAATAATTCCACTATTGATTTATAGTTAAAGTTTGAGGTCAGGGCTCAAGGTTTTAAAAGAGAGTATGTGGGCCTCAATGCTCAAGGGACTTAGGTGCTGATGTACTTAGTCACTAAAGGGTTTCTGTGGATTACACTGCTGCTTGAACTACTATATACAGAAGTACTTCTTTGTTTGGTTAAATTATTGAATCACGATCCCTGCAATAAGTAGACTAGATTTCAAGGATGTTTTTACAATGATTGTATTAGGGGAAAGAAATCACCAGGTCATCGCTACCGCTTGATGGCCCATTACCCTCTATACATGGGAGAATCAGTTTGGTTTGGCATGCAAACTAGAAATCACAGCGTGTGTATATATGGGTGGGGAGGGGTGATGGTGGCAGGAAGTTAAGGGTAGCCTGGCTGCAGGGGTGGGGGGACATACTGTCAGGGTTATACATTTTTTTTTTTTACAACACTTTCCCTATTCAACGATGTCCTCAAGACCTGTACCTGCTCACTCTTAGGACATAATCTCACTCCTATTTCTTTTCTTTTTTTTTTTTTTTATTATACTTTAAGTTTTAGGGTACATGTGTACAACGTGCAGGTTAGTTACATATGTATACATGTGCCATGTTGGTGTGCTGCACCCATTAACTCGTCATTTAACATTCGGTATATCTCCTAATGCTATCCCTCCCCCCTCCTCCCACCCTACAACAGGCCCCAGTGTGTGATGTTCCCCTTCCTGTGTCCATGTGTTCTCATTGTTCAATTCCCACCTATGAGTGAGAACATGTGGTGTTTGGTTTTTTGTCCTTGCGATAGTTTGCTGAGAAAGATGGTTTCCAGTTTCATCCATGTCCCTACAAAGGACATGAACTCATCCTTTTTTATGGCTGCATAGTATTCCATGGTGTATATGTGCCACAATTTCTTTATCCATTCTATTATTGTTAGACATTTGGCTTAGTTCCAAGTCTTTGCTATTGTGAATAGTGCTGCAATAAACATACATGTGCATGTGTCTTTATAGCAGCATGATTTATAATCCTTTGGGTATATACCCAGTAAAGGGATTGCTTGGTCAAATGGTATTTCTAGTTCCAAATCACTGAAGAATCGCCACACTGTCTTCCACAATGGTTGAACTAGTTTACAGTCCCACCAACAGTGTAAAAATATTCCTATTTCTCCACATCCCCTCCAGCATCTGTTGTTTCCTGACTTTTTAATGATTGCCATTCTAACTGGTGTGAGATGGTATCTCATTATGGTTTTGATTTGCATTTCTCTGATGGCCAGTGATGATGAGCATTTTTTCATATGTCTTTTGGCTGCATAAATATCTTCTTTTGAGAAGTATCTGTTCATATCCTTTGCCCACTTTTTGATGGGGTTGTTTGTTTTTTTCTTGTAAATTTGTTTGAGTTCATTGTAGATTCTGGATATTAGCCCTTTGTCAGATGAGTAGATTGCAAAAATTTTCTCCCATTCTGTGGGTTGCCTATTCACTCTGATGGTAGTTTCTTTTGCTGTGCAGAAGTTCTTTAGTTTAATTAGATCCCATTTGTCAATTTTGGCTTTTGTTGCCATTGCTTTTGGGTTTTAGACATGAAGTCCTTGCTCATGCCTATGTCCTGAATGGTATTGCCTAGGTTTCCTTCTAGGGTTTTTATGGTTTTAGGTCTAACATGTAAGTCTTTAATCCATCTTGAATTAATTTTTGTATAAGCTGTAAGGAAGGGATCCAGTTTCAGCTTTCTACATATGGCTAGCCAGTTTTCCCAGCACCATTTATTAAATAGGGAATCCTTTCCCCATTTCTTGTTTTTGTCAGGTTTGTCAAAGATCAGATGGTTGTAGATATGCAGCATTATTTCTAAGGGCTCTGTTCTATTCCATTCGTCTATATCTCTGTTTTGGTACCAGTACCATACTGTTTTGGTTACTGTCGCCTTGTAGTATAGTTTGAAGTCAGGTAGCGTGATGCCTCCAGCTTTGTTCTTTTGGCTTAGGATTGACTTGGCAATGCGAGCTCTTTTTTGGTTCCATATGAACTTTAAAGTAGTTTTTTCCAATTCTGTGAAGAAAGTCATTGGTAGCTTGATGGGGATGACATTGAATGTACAAATTACTTTGGGCAGTATGGCCATTTTCACGATATTAATTCTTCCTACCCATGAGCCTGGAATGTTCTTCCATTTGTTTGTATCCTCTTTTATTTCATTGAGCAGTGGTTTGTAGTTCTCCTTGAAGAGGTCCCTCATGTCCCTTATAATTTGGATTCCTAGGTATTTTATTCTCTTTGAAGCAATTTTGAATGGGAGTTCACTCATGATTTGGCTCTCTGTTTGTCTGTTATTGCTGTATAACAATGCTTGTGATTTTTGCATATTGATTTTGTATCCTGAGATTTTGCTGAAGTTGCCTATCAGCTTAAGGAGATTTTGGGCTGAGACGATGGGATTTTCTAGATATACAATCATGTCATCTGCAAACAGGGACAAGTTGACTTCCTCTTTTCCTAATTGAATACCCTTTATTTCCTTCTCCTGCCTGATTGCCCTGGCCAGAACTTCCAACACTGTGTTGAATAGGAGTAGTGAGAGAGGGCATCCCTGTCTTGTGCCAGTTTTCAAAGGGAATGCTTCCAGTTTTTGCCCATTCAGTATGATATTGGCTGTGGGTTTGTCATAAGTAGCTCTTATTATTTTGAGATACATCCCATCAATACCTAATTTATTGAGAGTTGTTAGCATGAAGGGTTGTTGAATTTTGTCAAAGGCCTTTTCTGCATCTATTGAGATAATCATGTGGTTTTTGTCTTTGGTTCTGTTTATATGTTGGATTACATTTATTGATTTGCGTATATTGAACCAGCCTTGCATCCCAGGGATGAAGCCCACTTGATCATGGTGTATAAGCTTTTTGATGTGCTGCTGGATTCAGTTTGCCAGTATTTTACTGAGGATTTTTGCATTGATGTTCATCAGGGATATTGGTCTAAAATTCTCCTTTTTTGTTGTGTCTCTGTCCGGCTTTGGTATGAGGAAGATGCTGGCCTCATAAAATGAGTTAGGGAGGATTCCCTCTTTTTCTATTGATTGGAATAGTTTCATAAGGAATGGTAACAGCTCCTCTTTGTACCTCTGGTAGAGTTCGGCTGTGAATCCATCTGGTCCTGGACTTTTTCTGGTTGGTAAGCTATTAATTATTGCCTCAATTTCAGAGTCTGTTACTGGTCTATTCAGAGATTCAACTTCTTCCTGGTTTAGTCTTGGGAGGGTGTATGTGTCCAATGGTTGAACTAGTTTACAGTCCAATTCCAACCAATGGAATTTATCCATTTCTTCTAGATTTTCTAGTTTATTTGCATAGAGGTGTTTGTAGTATTCTCTAATAATAGTTTGTATTTCTGTGGGATCGGTGGTGATATCCCCTTTATCATTTTTTATTGCATCTATTTGATTCTTCTCCCTTTTCTTCTTTATTAGTCTTGCTAGCAGTCTATCAATTTTGTTGATCTTTTCAAAAAATCTGTTCCTGGATTCATTGATTTTTTGAAGGGTTTTTTGTGTCTCTATCTCCTTCAGTTCTGCTCTGATCTTAGTTATTTCTTGCCTTCTGCTAGCTTTTGAATGTGTTTGCTCTTGCTTTTCTAGTTCTTTTAATTGTGATGTTAGGGTGTCAATTTTGGATCTTTCCTGCTTTCTCTTGTGGGCATTTAGTGCTACGAATTTCCCTCTACACACTGCTTTGAATGTGTCCCAGAGATTCTGGTATGTTGTGTCCTTGTTCTCATTGGTTTCAAAGAACATCTTTATTTCTGCCTTCATTTCGTTATGTACCCAGTAGTCATTCAGGAGCAGGTTGTTCAGTTTCCATGTAGTTTTGCAGTTTTGAGTGAGTTTCTTAATCCTGAGTTCTTGTTTGATTGCACTGTGGTCTGAGAGACAGTTTGTTATAATTTCTGTTCTTTTACATTTGCTGAGGAGTGCTTTACTTCCAACTATGTGGTCAATTTTGGAATAAGTGCAGTGCAGTGCAGAGAAGAATGTATATTGTGTTGATTTGTGGTGGAGAGTTCTGTAGATGTCTATTAGGTCTGCTTGGTGCAGAGCTGAATTCAATTCCTGGATATCTTTCTTAACTTTCTGTCTTGTTGATCTGTCTAATGTTGACAGTGGGGTGTTAAAGTCTCCCACTCTTGTTGTGTGGGAGTCTAAGTCTCTTTGTAGGTCTCTAAGG
Source organism: Symphalangus syndactylus (assembly GCF_028878055.3). Lineage (NCBI taxonomy): Eukaryota > Metazoa > Chordata > Mammalia > Primates > Hylobatidae > Symphalangus > Symphalangus syndactylus. The sequence continues at coordinate 48,972,363 of NC_072424.2, read as the reverse complement.
ACTTGCTTTATGAATCTGGGTGCTCCTGTATTGGGTGCATATATATTTAGGATAGTTAGCTCTTCTTGTTGAATTGATCCCTTTACCATTATATAATGGTCTCTTTGTCTCTTTTGATCTTTGTTTGTTTAAAGTCTGTTTTATCAGAGACTAGGATTCCAACCCCTGCCTTTTTCTGTTTTCCATTTGCTTGGTAGATCTTCCTCCATCCCTTTATTTTGAGCCTATGTGTGTGTCTGCACATGAGATGGGTTTCCTGAATACAGCACACTGATGGGTCTTGTCTCTTTATCCAATTTGCCAGTCTGTGTCATTTAATTGGAGCATTTAGCACATTTACATTTAAGGTTAATATTGTTATATGTGAATTTGATCCAGTCATTATGATGTTAGTTGGTTATTTTGCTCGTTAGTTGATGCAATTTCTTCCTATACTCGATGGTCTTTACAATTTGGCATGTTTTTGCAGTGGCTGGTACTGGTTGTTCCTTCCGTGTTTAGTGCTTCCTTCAGGAGCTCTTTTAGGGCAGGCCTGGTGGTGACAAAATTCCCCAGCATTTGCTTATCTGTAAAGGATTTTATTTCTCCTTCACTTATGAAGCTTAGTTTGGCTGCATATGAAATTCTGGGTTGAAAATTATTTTCTTTAAGAATGTTGAATGTTGGCCCCTACTCTTTTCTGGCTTGTAGAGTTTCTGCTGAGAGATCAGCTGTTAGTCTGATGGGCTTCCCTTTGTGTGTAACCCGACATTTCTCTCTGGCTGCGCTTAAGATTTTTTCCTTCATTTCAACTTTGGTGAATCTGACAATTATGTGTCTTGGAGTTGCTCTTCTTGAGGAGTATCTTTGTGGTGTTCTCTGTATTTCCTGAATTTGTTGGCCTCCCTTGCTAGATTGAGGAAGTTCTCCTGGATAATATCCTGCAGAGTGTTTTCCAACTTGGTTCCATTCTCCCTGTCACTTTCAGGTACACCAATCAGATGTAGATTGGTCTTTTCACATAGTCCCATATTTCTTGGAGGCTTTGTTCATTTCTTTTTATTCTTTTTTCTCTAAACTTCCCTTCTCACTTCATTTCATTCATTTCATCTTCCATCACTGATACCCTTTCTTCCAGTTGATCCTATTGGCTACTGAGGGTTGTGCATTCGTCACGTAGTTCTTGTGCCTTGGTTGTCAGCTCCATCAGGTCCTTTAAGGACTTCTCTGCATTGATTATTCTAGTTAGCCATTCATCTAATTTTTTTTCAAGGTTTTTAACTTCTTTGCCATTGGTTCGAACTTCCTCCTTTAGCTTGGAGTGGCTTGATCTTCTGAAGCCTTCTTCTCTCAACTCGCCAAAGCCATTCTCCATCCAGCTTTGTTCCATTGCTGATGAGGAGCTGCGTTCCTTTGGAGGAGTAGAGGTGCTCTGATTTTTAGAGTTTCCAGTTTTTGTGCTCTGTTTTTTCCCAGTCTTTGTGGTTTTATCTATCTTTGGTCTTTGGTGATGGTTTCATACAGATGGAGTTTTGGCATGGATGTCCTTTCTGGTTGTTATTTTTCCTTCTAACAGTCAGGACTCTCAGCTGCAGGTCTGTTGGAGTTTGCTGGAGGTCCACTCCAGACTCTGTTTGCCTGGGTATCAGCAGTGGAGGCTGCAGAACAGCAGATATTGGTGAACAGCAGATGTTGCTGCCTGATTGTTCCTCTGGAAGTTTTGTCTCAGAGGAATACCCAGCCCTGTGAAGTGTCAGTGCACCCCTACTGTGGGGTGCCTCCCAGTTAGGCTACTCGGAGTTCAGGGATCCACTTGAGGAGGCAGTCTGTCTGTTCTCAGATCTCAAGCTGCGTGCTGGGAGAACCACTACTCTCTTCAAGGCTGTCAGATAGGGACATTTAAGTCTGCAGAGGATTCCGCTGCCTTTTGTTTGGCTGTGGCCTGCCCCCAGAGGTGGAGTGTACAGAGGCAGGCAGGCCTCCTTGAGCTGTGGTGGGCTCCACCCAATTCAAGCTTCCTGGCTGCTTTGTTTACCTACTCAAGCCTCAGCAATTGTGGGTGCCCCTCCCTCAGCGTCACTGCCACCTTGCAGTTTGATCTCAGACTTGTGTGCTAGCAATGTGTGAGGCTCCGTGAGTGTAGGACCCTCCGAGCCAGGCACAGGATATGATCTCCTGGTGTGCCGTTTGCTAAGACTGTTGGAAAAGCACAGTATTAGGATGGAAGTGACGCGATTTTCCAGGTGCCATCTGTCACCCCTTTCTTTGGCTAGGAAAGGGGAATTACCTGACCCTTTGTTCTTCCAGGGTGAGGTGATGCTTCTCCCTGCTTTGGCTCACACTCTGTGTGCTGCACCCACTCTCCTGCACCCACTTTCTGACACTCCCCAGTGAGATGAACCTGGTAACTCAGTTGGAAATGCAGAAATCACCAGTCTTCTGTGTTGCTCACACTGGGAGCTGTAGACTGGAGCTGTTCCTATTTGGCCATCTTGGATCCACCCCCAGGGTTATACATTACAAATAAATTGTAGTCTTTCAAACTTAAAGTTTAAAGCACTGTTTACTTTAATTTTATCATTATTATTATTTCAGTAGTTTTGGGGGAACAGGCAGTTTTTGGTTACATGGGAAAGTTCTTTAGTGATGACTTCTGAGATTTTAGCGCACCCATCACCTGAGCTGTGTACACTGTACCCAATGTATACTCTTTTATCCTTCACCTCCCTTCCACCATTCCTGAGTTAGTTCACCTAGAGTAATGGTCTCCAACTCCATTCAGGTCGCTGCAAATGTCATTATTTCATTCCTTTTTTATGGCCGAGTAGTATTCCATGGTATGTATATGTATGTGTTTCTATGTATATATATATATATACATACATACAACATTTTCTTTTATCCACTTGTTAGTTGATGGACATTTAGGCTGTTTCAACATTTTTGCAATTGCAAATTGTGCTGCTAAAAACATCCATGTGCAAGTGTCTTTTTTATATAATGACTTCTTTTCCTCTGGGTAGATATCCAGTAGTGGGATTGCTGGATCAAATGGCAGTTCTACTTTTAGTTTTTTAAGGAGCCTCTATACTGTTTTCCATAGCAGTTGTACTAGTTTACATTCCCACCAGTAGTGTAAAAGTGTTCCCTTTTCACCACATCCATGCCAACATCAATTATTTTTAGATTTCTTGATTATGGCCATTCTTGCAGGAGTGAGGTGGTATCACATTGTGGTTTTGATTTGCATTTCCCTGATAATTAGTGAAGTTGAGCATTTTTTCATGTTTCTTGGCCACTTGTATATCTTCTTTTGAGAATTATCTATTCATGTCCTTAGCCCACTTTTTGATAAGATTATTTGTTTTTTTCTTGCTGATTTATTTGAGTTCTTTGTAGATTCTTGATATTTGTCCTTTGTCAAATGCAGAGTATGCAAATGTTTTCTCCCACTCTGTGGGTTGTCTGTTTACTCTGCTGATTATTTCTTTTGCTATGCAGATGCTTTTTAGTTTAATTAAGTCCCATCTATTTATCTTTGTTCTTGTTGCATTTGCTTTTGGGTTCTTGGTCATGAACTCTTTGCCTAAGCCAATATCTAGAAGAGTTTTTCTAATTTTCTAGAATTTTTATGATGACGATCCAGTTTCATTCTTTTACATGTGGCTTCCAATTATCCCAGCACCATTTATTGCATATGGTGTCCTTTCCACACTTTATGTTTTTGTTTGCTTTGTCAAAGGTCAGTTGGCTATAACATTTGGCTTTATTTCTGTGTTCTCTATTCTGTTCCATTGGTCTACATGCCTATTTTTATAGCGTGCTCTTTTGGTAAGTATAGCCTTGGAGTAGAGTTCGAAGTTGGGTAATGTGATGCCTTCAGATTCATTCTTTTTGCTTAGTCTTGCTTTGGCTCTGTGGGTAAGGCACTGTTTCTTAAAGTATGATGGGTTGATTACCTGCAGCATATTACTTGGGGTGCTTATGAAAATGCAGATTCTGAGGCTTTACTTTGTACCTTATGAATCAGAGACTCTGAGTGTTGGAATCAGGAATCTGTATTCCCAACAGTGTCCCTGAATGATTCTAGGATGTTGAGAACAACTGCAATCCTAAGTAAACAAGGCATTTGTCTGCTTTCTATCACTCCAACCACTGAAGTACCATCTGCCATCCTTTTATAGTCAGGGATTTTAGCATAGCACTTCAAAATGGCAGCCCTCTGGGTTACTAAAATAAAACACTTGCAGACTTTAGATCAAGTAAAATGAAAGTGTTAAAGAATTCTAAAATTCCCATTGCTTGGTAACAATCTCATTACTTTGGCCATAAAGAGTTTTTTAAAATTCTCTTTACATGAAATTCCTCTTTTGGAGAAGCTCTCACGCCCTTGCCTGTTAAGCAAAATGCAAATACGACTGTCCAGATCTACACAGAAAAGAAAGAATATTATTGTTTAAGTAACAAACTTAATACATTTAACATGGAATTTAGCTTGCTAAAATGTAGAATTCTAACCCATTTTTTAAGTACTTCGTCTATTATGTAAATTGAGATAAACTTTTGATGTGTGTGGTTGGCTAGAAAATGGCTTTGTGTTGTGGGAACCCTGGAAAGGTCAGGAGGCTTCAGTGGGAAAATGTATAGATAAGTTCAAATTACCTGGGGTGCAACTAATTTTACCATCTCTGCAGAAACCCTGTACTGTGTGATAAGGCTTATTGGTTGTTGACCAGTCACTGACTCAATGCTCATTTCTGAGCATTTGGGATTTATGATTTCTGGAGGAACTGTCAAACTCAATTACTTGTACCTGCTGGGACCTTGTGTGCTCAACTCAGTGCAAATCTGACAGGTGATGCTCAACTCAGTGCAAATCTAAAATTCTGGCATTCTTTTTCTCTAAAACTTTGGGCCTTTGAAAAGATTTTCCTTAAGCAATAGAGATCTTAGCTCAAATGCTGTTTCTCCCAGTTTTTTTCCATAAATAGTCCCCTTCTGGACAACTCGTACATACCTTTTACCTCTGTTTTTGTTTTGGGTTCTTTACTTCTCTGTCTTGGCATGCATTTTGCTCTATAACCTTCTATCAGCAACAGAGAAGTTGTCTGCCTCAGGCAGTTTGGAATTATCACAGGGCCAAAACAAAGAGGCTTTTTGTGTTGTTGTTATGGCATGTTCAGGATTTCACTAGTTCATCCAGTAATTCTAACAAACTTAAATATTTAGGATTTTAAATGCATTTTCCACCTTATCTGTTCAAAAACTGCTTCTATTTTAATAGTATTCTGGATATGATCTCTGAAAAATGAAATCTTTCTGCTCTCACCACGTGCTTTTCCCTAAAAAAGAGCCAAGGATTTAAGTTCAGTAATTTATATCTGTTGATTGATAGTTTGATTGCACTTTTACAAAAACCCATTCACTTTAAAGTGTTACCACAACTAGCATATTTGTCTGTTAGGACTTTTAACTCTAATTAAGTGATTAAAAGGTTTTGTTTTTTCCTCTTAAAGAAATTTTAGGTGTCAACTAGGAGACAAAATGAAGGGAACACCTCAGGGTTACAACTGGGATGGGAGTTGGGATAATAAAGGACTAATGACACAAGACATGGCCCAGGGCATTTTCTCCAGAGTGTTCCCTCCACCCCAAGGGAGAGGAGCTTACCTGGTTTAGTGAAGGATGCTAGAGTTCTTAATTTGTCATCAGATTCTGCCAGGTCCCAGAACTATTTGGGTGTGAGTAACAAGGACCCCAAATAATGGTGGCTTAGCCAAATTAGAATTTTTTCTCCTACACACAATTTTGTAAGTAGACAATTGTTGTGGATTGAATTGTGTCCCCCCAAAAGATATGTCCCCCCAGAAAAATACTTTTCCCTTCCTTCCCTGTGAATGTGGCCTTACATGGGAATAAGCTCTTTGCAGATGTCATCAAATTAAGATGAAGTTATACTGGATTACAATGTACTCTAGTCCAATGACTGGTATCCTATTAAGAAGAGGGAAATTTGGATAGAAAGACACATAGAGACTGTGCCTTGTGACGACAGAGGCAGAGACTGGGACGATGCAACTATAAGCCAAGGATTGCCTATATAAGGGTAAATACAAATTAAAAATAAGAGGCTTAATTCTCTCTGTGAATATTTACTTTAGAAAACTTGTAGTTATAAATTCTTTATCTGCCTGTTAGAAATATGTAAATCTTTTAAAAAGGTAAATAAGCTTCTTTCCAGCTTTCTTCTCTTTAGGAATGTCTTTCTCCGGTACCTGGGAGCCATCTCTTTGAAATGCAATCATTAAGGAAGATAGTGCCTTATTTCCCAGTCTTCTTCTTCTCTTTCTTCTTCTTCTGAGTAGGAGCCTAACTTGGGCAGGCACCTCTCTCTAAAACTATCTCTTGCCACAAAGATAGGAGAAATTTATTTTTCTTGTGGATAAATCCAATTAGCAAACACAGACGGTCACCCAGCTGCCAGGTGAATCTAGGATGTGTAACAAATGGTGCAGTCAAGTCCTCTTACTTAAGGACTAGTTATTTGTTTATCTTGAGAACATGGATGGAATGAATTGTATAGGCTTGCCTGTAGAAAAGAGTGAATTTTTGTTTTCTGGGTTTGCAATCTGTTTGTGAAATGCCTATGATGAACATCCCATTCTAGTTAATGCTTACTGATTAATACAATTTTCTTTTTCTTCTAGCTTTGTTGAAAGGTTTTCTGGGTTAAGTGAATATTTTGTTTTGAATTCTATTTTCCCAACACCAGCAACCACCAGAGATAGGGGAGAGGCCAGGAAGGATCCATACCTAGAGGGTTCTGAGTGAGCATTGCCTTGGCTATGTGTTGATTTTGAACTTCTAGCCTCTAAAGCTGTGAGAGAATAAAGTTTTGCTGTTTTAAGCCACACAGTGTGTGGTATTTTTTTTTTAATTTTTTATTTTATTTATTTATTTATTTTTTGAGTTGGAGTTTTGCTCTTATTGCTCAGGCTGGAGTGCAATGGCACAATCTCGGCTCACTGCAACCTCTGCCTCCTGGGTTCAAGTGATTCTCCTGCCTCAGCCTCCCGAGCAGCTGGGATTACAGGCATGTGCCACCACGCCCAGCTAATTTTGTATTTTTAGTACAGATGGGGTTTCTCCATGTTGGTCAGGCTGGTCTCAAACTCCCGACCTCAGGTGATCTGCCCGCCTTGGCCTCCCAAAGTGTTGGGATTACAGGCATGAGCCACTGCGGCCAGCCAGTTTGTGGTAATTTGTTATGGCAGCCCTAGGAAAGTAATGTAGTAATCCAAGGCTGGATGGCAGCAATGCTTCTCAAAGTCCTCAAGGACTGAGTTCTTCTCTGGCCTTTATTCTGCCGTCCCTAAAGTGTTCTCCTTGTCTTCATAGTTAGAGATGGAGACCAGGCCATCACATCTGTATCCAAGCAGCCAGATAGAGGAAGAGGTAAGACGGGGCCAATGGCTAATACCAATTGTTCCCTTAGGAAGTCTTCTGAAAACTGTTACAGGAACTTCTACTTATATCCCATTGGGTAGAGCTTAAAGGTCACATAGCCACATCTAGGTTCTTGGAAATTTAATGCTTATTCCAGGTGGCCAGGTGTGTAGCTGAAAAGTGGATTACTATAGAAGAAGGGTGTAAACCAAAAAAGTGTCTAAGATAATTCTCAATCAGTTTAGAGCTTTATTTTGCCAAGGTTGAGGATGCACCCAAGGAAAGAAGACACAAGCCACTTTGGCTTGTACTTTTTCCAAACAGAATTTTGAGGACTCTAATACTTAAAGGGGAAAAAGCAGGCAGGAGGATAAGGAGAAAAAAAAAAGAGACAAATGAGACAAGCGGTTACATTCTTTTGAGGGTTTGAGTAGCACTCACTGAATCCACATGTTGCATGGGAAGAGGAGTGGGTAGAGGAATTTTTAACTATGTATTCATCTTACACTCAGTACATCTATATTTTACATAAGATAAAGTAAACATAGAGTAGAGGAAGATGTCCAGTATGCATTCATCTCAAGGTGGGCGGAGGGACTATTTCTAGCCTCCTCTTGTCCCACACCCATGAAGATAAGCTATCAATTTACATTTGTCTGGGCGAGGGAGGCACCCTGTGGAGATATGTGGACTTCTGTCTTGTAGCTATCTGTTTAGGAACAAAAGGAAAGGCAGCTTTTTTTGCATGACTCAGTTTCCAAGTCTAACTTTTCCTTTTGGCATAGTGAGGGGTCCCAAGATTTTATTTTCCTTTCTTAAGGGGAAAAATAGAGATGAGGGACAACTTGTACTCTTTAATGTTCCCTCCTGTCCTCTTTCTTAGTTTGTCTTCCTGAATACATGACACATTCCTAATCTGAATTTACCACCTCTCATACTTTTTCTCTCCCCAGGATGGTCAGAGCCATATTTTGTGATTTTCTCTCAGAGTCAGATATTACTTGATTATTTTAAAAATATTTTCATATACATAACATCCTTCCCTCAAATTGATGTTCTGGAATGAATCTGCATGACTGAAAAGCCAGGCCCATCTCAGGTAGTAAGATTTCCAACCCAGCTGGGTGGCACTGGGAATTCTTCACTAATGTTGAACTGTTACCATGGACATGCTTTCATAGGAAAAAGGTATTCAAGAAGAAATAGAAAATAAAACTGTCCTTAAATAATCGATAAGTGACCTAACTCAGCAGAAAGTCTGTTACATTGCAACACGTGATACCAATTTCAAAATTACTGTCTTCCTGCAAGCATCACTGTTTTAGAAAATATAAATGGGACGAACCTCAGAATGCAGTCTAAAAACTATAGAAATATTTTAATTTTCAGCTTTTATCATATTAATACATTAAATAATGTGGTCTTTTAAAAAGATGTGACTAAATTTAGTTTTTTAATTGAATATTTTGGGGAACAGAATAAGTGATAGTGGTGGGGTTTCTGGGTTTTTAAGCTTTGCTCTTCCATTCTATATTATCTCTAAATCCTTACAACAAATACAGTTCCCATCTGTTTCACAAAACATTGAAAGACATTTAATTAGTGTTCATAAATACATCTTTGAATGAAGAGAGATTCTTCTTCCTTCTTTTAGTGTGTTGAGTCCTCAGTTTAGCTGTCTTCTCACTTTATTCTTGGTGTGTTTCTGTTTTGTTTCAGCAACCTCTACAGCAAATTCTTGTTTGCACTAGAAAGTTGTCATATGGATTGTTTTGACTGTTTCCATGACGTGCAAATGGATAAGGATTTTAAAAGATGTTCTCGGCTTTAAAACAAACCACATTTATTTACACATCTAGGTAACCAGACCACCTCTTAAACTTTATCGCTTGTTCTTCCTCTGGCTGAAAAGAGAACATTTTTGAACTTTTATGAGAGATTGGCAAAATGCCTGTTAACTCTCTGACCTACTGCTAAATATCACTCTGGACTATTACCTGCTTTATAGCCTTTTAGTTATTAGTAGTACTCTTGGACAAAAGCTACCACAGCCCTGCCCATAGCCAGTTGGACAGAATTTCTATCTAGTAGGTTGTATTAGCAAATGAGGCTAGAAGCTGAGCAGGGAGCTGAAGAGCCTTCAGATTTCTATGAAGCAAAAATGCCCTGACATAAGGAATGTTTAGGGGTCAGCTGCCTGTTTGAAGTAGCAGGAAGAGGAAAATGCAGGGAGAGGCCATTCAAAGTTAGTATCCCAATAGAATGATCCTGTCACTTATGAAAGAAATTCAGAGCTAGTTAGGAAGACTTGGGAGCCGTTTGTATAGAGATGATAGTTGAAGCTTTCTAAAAAAAGAAAAGAGTTCAAATGAAGCCTCAGAGAAACTCTGGGGAGAAGGAAATGGAGTCAGAGATGCAGTATCAGGGAGGTCAATGAAGATAATGACAGAGGCAAGGCTCCTAGGTTTACTTGTTTTAGAAGCACGTAGGAAAATAGATCTGATTTTCAGGGGATGAAGAAATAAGGAAATGATAATATGCAAACAGGGGTATAGACAGCCCCTTTGAGAAGTTGCATGAGAAGGAACAGGATAGAGTAGCTAGTGAAGGTTATATGGGGGCAGAAAATGTTTTTCCAGGCTAAGAAGATTTTTGGTAGCTTTGTGTGCAGGGACAAAGGAGAGATGGAGGATGCAGGAGGACCCAACTAGGTTAAGGGGAGGCTGTTGTGTGTAGGGAAAAGAGACTTTAGACCCTGAAAGTACTTGTTAGAATCCTCTAGCTATATATTGGTCAATGTAACTGGCACACTGGAATCATTTTATTCTTCAGCAAAATAAAGACAAAATGCAGATAAAATAAAGATAAAAGTCTAGTGCAATATTCTGACTCCTAGTGTGATAGAAGCATGAGGAGAGATGACAGGATGTTAGGGCTGGGAGAAATCTTCCAGACTGTCTAGTGATGACATGCTTATTTTACAAAGAAATGAGACCCAGAGGAATAGAGTGACCTGTTTAAAGTTATGCAACTCGTTGGAGAACTAGAATTTGCACCTGGAACTTCTGATTCTTAGTCCCCTTCTACTATGTCATAGCACTGACAGAGGAGGAAGTTTACAAGATAAACATTAACAGTAAAGTTCTAGGCTTGGCTTAAAAACCAAGCTACATGAGTACAGTTTGGAGAGGAGGGTGAAGAGGAAAACTGGCTTATTACCAGTTTATATAGGAAAAACTTCAGGGATCTTAGTTTTCCACAAGTACAATATGAGCCAACAGTACAATCTGCTTCTGGAAAGGGTGACTCGGGGGATGGCCCAATCTGAGGATTTCAAACCACACCAGGAGTGATTTCTGTCCAGTGGGGTTCCTTGGTAACTCAATGTGAGACCAGAGGACCAGTGTGCAGAGTGGTGAGGTGGCAGTTTGCTTTGGTGAAGAGTTTTAGGGTTAAAATAATAACATTTAAAAGACTATTATGACTATTTGGACTTACAGAAAAGTTGCAGAGATAGCACAGAGTTCCCTTTATACCCAGTATACAGGTCCACTTTGCCCATCCATTACTGGAGACATCCAATTGCTAAACCAACCTTGCCTCATGACAGCACCCGGTCCCTAGTTAATCCTTATTTTTCCTATTTTGTGCCAAAAAACAGCAACCAATGTAGACCTTGTCCCTGCTTCCCTTAGATACTCCTCAGAATCTTTCACAGAAGACAAACTTTAGAAAAGACGCTTCCCTCCTCCTACCTGCGGAGTAGCATTCTGTGTTTGCCTGGGAGTGCCCTCCCTTGCTGCATCTACATCGATAAATCTGAGTTTGTCAGAGAGTAGGCTTGCCTCCAGTGGTCTTTGCCAGATCAGACTTTAATAACTTATATAAGTAGGAGGTCTGGTAGACTCTGCTATACTTTTTATAGGTTTAAAGTTGACTTTGTGCATGAATGTACTGAATAGCCTATTTGATGCGATTTTGAAGGCAATGGATGAGCAGCCCTCTGGTGTGTCCGAAGTGGTGGTGAGGTTGGTAAAGATGGACCAGGGTTTTGCCATACTAGATTAAAATTTTTATATACAGTGTCTATTTTGTTAATGGACAATTAGAGATGGCAACAACACTAATAACCCCTCTCGGTTTTGCAAATGCCATTTACTGAATTCAGAGGATGTACTAGGCAGTGTGCCAAGTGCTTCCAGATATTATTTCATTTTATCCTCACAACACTTCCAATTTTCAAACAGGGAATGTGTGGTTCTGAGAAGTGAAGTTACTTTTCTAAGATGGAGAGTAGCAAGGTAGGATTTGAACTCAGGGCTCTCTGATTCTGTCTTCTTAGCTACTGTTAAGTTGTTTCTTTACAGATTTTCAGGAGCTCTGAAATTGTGAGTTTCCACCCAACCCCCTGTCCCCTGCCCCAGTTAAGTTTCAGAAAAATCTTTTATCTTCTGTTCTTTGTAAAATGTATCTCCAGCAGAAGGGGTATGATATGGTTTGGCTGTGTGTCCCCATCCAAATTTCATCCTAAATCATACTCTGATAATTCCCACGTGTTATGGTAGGAACCTGGTGGGAGGTGATTAAATGATGGAGGCGGGTCTTTCCTGAGCTTTTCTCTTGATAGTAAATTAGTTTCAGGAGAGCTGATGGTTAAAAAAACCAAAAAAACAAAAAAAGGGAGTGGCCCTCCACAAGCTTTCTTTGCCTGCCGCCATCCACTTAAGACGTGACTTGCTCCTCCTTGCCTTCTGCCATGATTGTGAGGCCTCCCCAGCCATGTGGAACTGTAAGTCCAATAAAACCTTTTTCTTTTGTAACTTGCCTAGTGTCAGGTATGTCTTTATTAGCAGTGTGAAAACGGATTAATACAGGGCATCTGGCTTTTCTGGCTTTGCCTGCACTGACGGAGACGTGGCAGCCATTGCCTCTGGTTGCTGATTCTGGTTTTGGCTTTCTATGATCTTCTCTGCTGTCTTTGTGGGGACCAGAGTCATGAAAATAATTAACCCTCACCAAGGTGACCTAATATCCCTTTCAAATTTTAAACTAATGTATGTATTTATCATTACTGTAAGTTTTAATGAAGTCTTCTAAATATTCACTACCTTATTGTAAATCTCTGGCTTAACTAGGAGAACCCAGTGGAAGATTCTGATACTCTGACTTTGGTTTTTGTTCTTTATAAGGACCTTGAGCTTCTAGGCCTCTCAGCTTGGTAGAGTTTGATTGGGACAGAGTACAAGTTGCTTCTAATGCAATTTATGTGGTTGTGGCCCAGTGAAATAGTTCTTTTAATGTTTGGGAAACACTCAAAGGGAAATAAAACTTTCTTTTCCCTAGGAACCCTTCAGTGAATATGCTATTTCAATAGGCCAGCTAATAATTCTCTGAGAACTGGGGACTCACATGGGTCCTTGACCACTTCTCTTTCCTAAAGAACCTCAGGAGCAAGTATTTACCACAAATGTGACCACTAGTGGGGCCCCCAAGAATACCCAGCCTCTCTAAGGTTTTGGTTTAGGTCACCTTGTTCTTTGCAAAGTCTTTTGCTAGTGACTAAGTGTCTGTTAACCTAGCCTCTCTATTGCAGTTAAGTGATAGCTTAGCCACTGAAAAAATTATTCCCTTGAGTATAAATGAAAGAATGTTTCTATCTGGTAAGCAGAAAAGTTGGAGGATGGGAAACTATAACTGTGAGAGGAAATGGGAGTTGGGAAATATTTGACAGCATTTACATGGCAATCTTGGATATTGGGATGGCTTCATAGGGGGTATGCAATAGAAAAATGTGATATTTATTATAAATGTGTTTGGAACAATAAATGCTTATAGAGAAAAATCCTAGTCTTGGCAGGAAGTTGTACTCCCTGACCTAAAAGGCCTTTTCCATATTGAATTCATCTGATTAAATCAAGGTTTGTGAGTCATGAGGAAATGTATATAAAGACTACAGCTCTGACAGAAGGACAAAAGATGTATTCCTTAGTAGAAAGCAACAGGGCCCAGTAAAAAACAACACACACACACACACACGATTTGAAATCAGAAAAATCTAAAATCAAATCCCTACTTTGTTACTGTCCGTGTAATGTTAGGCAATTTGTGTAGCCTCTGATTTTCTTGTCTGTAAAAGTGAGATAACAATACTCATCTTATAGGATTACATAAAAGAACATAAGTAGAGAGTGGATTAAAAAATGATAATTCTAATCATCTTATGTAGTCCCTATAAATAGGATGGAGTCCCACATCAAAGAACAGGCAAATGAGAACAGAAAAAATTAACTATGGAATCAAGAATTGCTTTAAAATTTAAAGCATTTTAAAATTCATATTAAAGTGAGCCGAACAGTAGTTTAAAGTATAAAAAGCTGGTTTGGGAGAAATGAAAGGAAAATAGTTATCAGCCCCTGAAAAGGGTGAGGGCTCCACATTGGCCCTAGAAAGCAGCCCAAGCCTCCAAAGGGCTGTTTGGCCCCACCGGTTGGCAAAAGGGAACACCTGAAAGGATGAGTGGGGCGTTCACTAGTGCACCTGGCTTTATAAACTCCGATTTCCCTTCTCAGACGTTTTAAGAGTCTGGCAAGCAGACCTTCTCTTTGGCTAACAGGAAGTCTTGCAAGAGTATTCTTAGAGTCCAGTTAGGGCATTTGTTTCCACTTACAATTAGGCAGTATTTGCTCAATGAGGGATCTAAGAGCTCAGATGGTGGCAGCAATATAATTTAACTCTTTCATAAAGAGCTTCATGATGTTGCATTAGGTGCTTAGGTGATATTTTGTCAGCCTACAGTATGGCCAGGTTCACCTGGAATGACCACTCTCGTGAGCCTATTTCATTATAGATTCATTTTCCTTTTGCTTTACATTAAGATATAAATTCCCCATTCCTGTAAAAAGTATCTTCACTGTCTCCAGGCCCAGGTTCACCTGGAGTGACCACTCTCGTGAGCCTATTTCATTATAGATTCATTTTCCTTTTGCTTTACATTAAGATATAAATTCCCCATTCCTGTAAAAAGTATCTTCACTGTCTCCAGGCCCAGGGACTTGGTCATTTGTCTCTAATTATGCTCAAAATACACCTCAAGTCCTCAAGTGTCAGTATGAAGGTTTCTCTCCTCTTCACTGATCTTTGCTTCCTTTGGACCACATAAGTTAGCACAATTGCTAGCTGTTGCATTTGGATTTTTTTTTTCTTCCTCACTAGGTTGTAAATCTGAGAGCTGGGCTTATATCTCTTTTTTGTATTTCCTGTAGTATGTATCATTGGAGGTGCTCAGTAAATAATTATTGATTGAATGATTTTTAACGCACATGTTAAAATTATAATATGTTGAAGCAAAATAAAGTTATTTGTAGACTAAGCACAAGAACATGCAAAGAAGGCATAAAAATAGCAATTCTCTTTTTATTTAATGTTGCTTGGCTTTAAAAGGAATTGGTTTTTGATTAGCCAAGCACAAAAGTGATCTGTTTTTTGAGTCTTTTCATAGTTCCTTTAAGTCTTCACCAGAGATGGTTTTATTCTGGGGGTGTGCTGTAGGATAAGCTCCTGGTCTTGTTTTTATTCAAATGACATTATTACATGATTCAGTAATCACTGTTGATTGCTTTGAAAGAAAGCACTTGCTGATTTGACTGCATTACATCCACTAGATGGCAGGCAACTGTTAGAGAAAGAAAACGGAGAACCTGAATTATTATCTCTTTTTTTTGGCGGGGGTGGGGGTGGTGATTGGTGTATTTCCACTGACCTGTCTCAGTCAACAGGCCTTGCCAATAATTCCTTAATTTCTATAAAGTTCTTCAGCTTTAGCTTTCCAGAGATTTTAAAAGTGATTGCAAAACATTCCATAAAATATACCAGCCAGATATTTTTCCACTACCACACTGAACCCTACACTGACCTTTTCTTCCCCCTAATTTTCTTAAACTATAAATAGTGTCCTGACCTAACATGGGAATTAAAATAAACTACAATGAGGAAAAATGTATTTTTCAGAGAAATGGAGAAACCACACAAGTTTTTATGTATATGAAACCTGCAGTTTAAAATTTCAGAATTATTATTTTTCTAAAACAATGATGTGAAATACAGTTTTGCCTACAGGTGTGTAAGTGCTCCTTGAGAGAGCTTGGTGAACACTGTATCATATATGCCGGCACTTCCACTTGACATTCCTGTCAGTGTTTGAGATGATTGCAATGCCTCTCAGTAAATTTCCATTCTATTCCAGTGCACTCACTTCCCAAAGTAGTCAGATACTACTGTTTGTGCAGCTTCAGTGGTTGCTAGGCTTCCTCTGCCCTAGTTATGAGTATTTTCTTATTTTCTGCTACATTTTTCGTATATGGTTGTTCCTCCAGCTATGCTAATAAGATTCACAGATGAAATGGATGGTAAAATGAATGAGATTGATTCAACTGTGCTGGTTCCCATACCTTCTTTAGAATCACATATTTACCTGTCACTATGAATGAGACGAGGTGAACACTGCCCAATTAACTTACGGTGTTCAGAATTATAACTTGGAATTTATATATGTTACATTAAAAAAACCAAATATTGCATATGGGCTTATTAAAAGCTTTATAGTTGCTGCCTTCAACATTTGTATCCTTATTTGGTTTAGTTTATTGAAAATGAGGCTCTAGCAAGAACTCTGAAATTTTGAAATGTGAGAGTTAGGAAATTTTGACATAATTGCTAAACTCTCCTCATCAGTCAGATTCTGAATATCATGAGGACAAATGAACAACACCTGCATCTCACACCTGTGATTCCAGGATCCTTGCTGGCTGACTGTTGAGAGAGAAATGAGAAGTGAAGTGCCTGGGGTCAAAGGACCTGCTTACCAGTGTGTAGCACCAAAACTCTAGCCATTCTCAGCTGTTAAGGATTTTCTTTTTCTTTTTTTTTTTTTTTTCTGAGATGAAGTCTCGCTCTGTCACCAGGCTGGAGTGCAGTGGTGTGATCTCGGCTCACTGCAGCCTCCACCTCCCAGGTTCAAGCAATTCTCCTGCCTCAGCCTCCTGAGTAGCTGGGACTACAGGCACATGCCACCACGCCCTGCTAATTTTTATATTTCTAGTAGAGATGGTGTTTCACCATGTTGGCCAGGATGGTCTGAATCTCTTGACCTTGTGATCCACCTGCCTCAGCCTCCCAAAGTGCTGGGATTACAGGCATGAGCCAATGTATCCGGCCTGCTAACGATTTTTAATGGATGTGTAGAAATGAAAGTTCAGGATCTCTGAATTGGGCTATTCATACCCTCCCATGTACAATAAAAAATACTATTGGAAAAGTGGCAAGATGGCTGAATAGGAACAGCTCCAGTCTGCAGCTCCCAGTGAGATCAATGAAGAAGGCAGGTGATTTCTGCATTTCCAACTGAGGTACCTGGTTCATCTGATTGGGACTGGTTAGAGAGTGGGTGCAGCCCACGGAAGGCAAGCAGAAGCAGGGTGGGGTGTCGCCTCACCTGGGAAGTCCAAGAAGTCGGGGAACTCTCTACCTTAGCCAGAGGAAGCTGTGATGGATTGTGCTATCCGGCCCAGATACTATGCTTTTCCCATGGTCTTTGCAACCTGCAGACCAGGAGATTCCCTTGGGTGCCTACACCACCAGGGCCCTGGGTTTCAAGCACAAAATTGGGCTGCCATTTGGGCAGACACTGAGCTAGCTGCAGGAATTTTTTTCATACCCCAGTGGTGCCTGGAATGCCAGCGAGATAGAACCATTCACTCTCTTGGAAAAGGGGCTGAAGCCAGTGAGCCAGTGGTCTTGTTCAGTGGATCCTACCCCCATGGAGCCCAGCAAGCTATGATCCACTGGCTTGAAATTCTCGCTGCCAGCACAGCAGTCTGAAGTTGACCTGGGATGCTCAAGCTTGGTAGGGGGAGGGGTGTCGGCCATTACAGAGGCTTGAATAATTGGTTTTCCCCTCAGTGTTAAAGCCACCAGGAAGTTCACAAGGGGCGGAGCCCACCACAGCGCAGCAAAGCCTCTGTAGCCAGACTGCCTCTCTGATTTCTCCTCTCTGGGAAAGGCATCTCTAAAAGAAAGGCAGCAGCCCCAGTCAGGGGCCTATAGTAAAACTCCCATCTCCCTGGGACAGAGCACCTGGGGAAAGGGGCGGCTGTGGGCGCAGCTTCAGCAGACTGAAATGTTCTTGCCAGCTGGCTCTGAAAATAGCAGTGGATCTCCCAACATAGCACTTGAGCTCTGCTGAGGGACAGACTGCCCGCTCAAGTGGGTCCCTGACCCCTGTGCCTCCTGACTGGGAAACACCTCATACAGGAGAGCTCCAGCTGGCATCTGGTGGGTGCCCCTCTGGGATGAAGCTTCCAGAGGAAGAAGCAGGCAGCAACCTTTGCTGTTCTGTAGCCTCCGCTGGTGATACCCAGGAAAACAGGATCTGGAGTGGACCTCCAGCAAACTCCAGCAGAGCTGCAGAAGAAGGGCATGACTGTTAGAAGGAAAACTAGCAAACAGAAAGCAATAGCATCAACATCAACAAAAAGGAGGACCACGCAAAAACCCCATCTGAAGGTCACCAACATCAAAGACCAAAGGTAGATAAATCCACGAAGATGAGGGAAAAAGCAGCACAAAAAGGCTGAAAATATAAAAAACCAGAATGCCTCTTCTCTTCCAAAGGATCACAACTCCTCACTAGCAAAGGAACAAAACTGGACAGAGAATGAGTTTGATGAATTGAGAGAAGTAGGCTTCAGAAAGTGGGTAATAAAAAACATTTATGCGGCCAATGAACATAAGAAAAAAAGCTAATCATCACTGGTCATTACAGGAATGCAAATCAAGACCACAGTGAGATACCATGTCACGCCAGTTAGAATGGCGATCATTAAAAAGTCAGGAAACAACAGATGCTGGAGAGGATGTGGAAAAATAAGAACACTTATACACTGTTGGTGGGAGTGTAAATTAGTTCAACCATTGTGGAAAACAGTGTATGTATGATCACCTTACTTAGTAGCCCACTTTTTTTTTTTTTTTTTTTTTGAGAAGGAGTCTCGCTCTTTCACCCAGGCTGGAGTGCAGTGGCGTGATCTTGGCACACTGCAGGCTCCGTCCCCCGGGGTTCACGCCATTCTCCTGCCTCAGCCTCTCCGAGTAGCTGGGACTACAGGCACCCGCCACCACGCCTGGCTAATTTTTTTTGTATTTTTTAGTAGAGACGGGGTTTCACCATGGTCTCGATCTCCTGACCTCGTGATCTGCCCGCCTCAGCCTCCCTGGCTTATTCTTGTACTTCCTGCTCATATTTGAGAGTAAATAAATTTTGATGACCAGTTCAAAGGTAGGTGATGATCTCACAAAAAACTATTTGATTTTTTTCTTTTTTTTTTTTTTTTGAGATAGGAGTCTTGCTCTGTCGCCAGACTGGAGTGCAGTGGTGCAATCTTGGCTTACTGCAACCTCTGCCTCTCAGGTTCAAGCAATTTTCCTGCCTCAGCCTCCCAAGTAGCTAGGACTACAGGCTCGCACCACCATGCCCAGCTAATTTTGTGTATTTTTAGTAGAGATGGGTTTCAGCATGTTGGCCAGGATGGTCTTGATATCTTGACCTCGTGATCTGCCAGCCTTAGCCTCCCAAAGTGTTGCAATCACAGGCGTGAGCCACCGCGCCCAGCCTACTACCTGAATTTTCTTGCTAGCTCATCAGAAATTCTCAACATTGTGCACTGTGGATAA
Source organism: Symphalangus syndactylus (assembly GCF_028878055.3). Taxonomy (NCBI): domain Eukaryota; kingdom Metazoa; phylum Chordata; class Mammalia; order Primates; family Hylobatidae; genus Symphalangus; species Symphalangus syndactylus. Next base: position 48,953,211 of record NC_072424.2, on the reverse strand, counting down.
CTGGGTTTTTCTTCTTTCTTTTATTTTTAATGGCTTTATTGAAGTAGAGTTGAAATACGAAAACTGCACGTTTAGATTATACATTTTGATAATGTTTGACATATGTATATACCTGTGAAACTAACATCACAATCAAGATAATGAACATATTCATCACTCTCAAAAGTAACCCCTCTTCTTCTCTCCCTACCTGCAGGCGACACTGATCTGCTTTCTGTTGCAATAGATTATTTTATGTTTTCCAGGATTGTATATGAATAGAATCATATAGTGTGTTATCTTTTACTCTTCTATTTTGGCCTGGCTTCTTGGAGAGTCAAAAAGATTCTTCTGATTGTTTTTGAATAGTATTTCATTGTATGGACATTTTGTAATTTGTTTACCCATCTGTTTATCACCATTTGTGTTTTTTTCCAGTTTTCAGTTATTACAAATAAAGTCCCTAAGGACATTTTTGCATCTGCCTTTTCCTGGAAAGATGCTTTCATTTCTTTGGGGTAAACAGTGGACTGACTAGATTGTACTGGAGATTTATGTGTAACTTTTAAGAAACGATCAAAGGTATCGTTTTCCAAGGTATTGTACCAGTTTGCACTCTTATCAGAAGTGTATGAGAGTTCTAGTTGCTCTATATCCTTGTCAACACTTGGAACAGTCAGTCTTTTCAAAAGTTTTAGGCTTTGTAATAAATGTGTAGTGATTTTATTTGTAGTTTATTTTTTAATTTTATTATACTTTTAGGGCACATGTGCACAATGTGCAGGTTCATTACATATGTATACATGTGCCATGTTGGTGTGCTGCACCCATTAACTCGTCATTTAGCATTAGGTATATCTCCTAATGCTATCCCTCCCCCTTCCCCCCACCCCACAAAGGTCCCTGGAGTGTGATGTTCTCCTTCCTGTGTCCATGTGTTCTCATTGTTCAATTCCTACTTATGAGTGAGAACATGGCAGTGTTTGGTTTTTTGTCCTTGCGATAGTTTACTGAGAATGATGGTTTCCAGTTTCATCCATGTCCCTACAAAGGACATGGACTCATCATTTTTTGTGGCTGCATAGTATTCCAGGGTGTATATGTGACACATTTTCTTAATCCAGTCTATTTTTGTTGGACACTTAGGTTGGTTCCAAGTCTTTGCTATTGTGAATAGTGCCGCTATAAACATATGTGTGCATGTGTCTTTATAGCAGCATGATTTATAGTCCTTTGGGTATATACCCAGTAATGGGATGGCTGGGTCAAATGGTATTTCTAGTTCTAGATCCCTGAGGAATCACCACACTGACTTCCACAATGGTTGAACTAGATTACAGTCCCACCAACAGTGTAAAAGTATTCCTGTTTCTCTACATCCTCTCCAGCATCTATTGTTTCCTGACTTTTTAATGCTGGCCATTCTAACTGGTGTGAGATGCTATCTCATTGTGGTTTTGATTTGCATTTTTCTGATGGCCGGTGATGATGAGCATTTTTTCATGTGTTTTTTGGCTGCATAAATGTCTTCTTTTGAGAATTGTCTGTTCATATCCTTGGCCCGCTTTTTGATGGGGTGGTTTTTTTCTTGTAAATTTGTTTGAGTTCATTGAAGATTCTGGATATTAGCCCTTTGTCAGATGAGTAGATTGCAAAAATTTTCTCCCATTCTGTAGGTTGCCTGTTCACTCTGATGGTAGTTTGTTTTGCTGTGCAGAAGCTCTTTAGTTTAATTAGATCCCATTTGTCAATTTTGGCTTTTGTTGCCATTGCTTTTGGTGTTTCAGATATGGAGTCCTTGCCCATGCCTATGTCCTGAATGGTATTGCCTAGGTTTTCTTCTAGGGTTTTATGGTTTTAGGTCTAACATGTAAGTCTTTAATCCATCTTGAATTAATTTTTGTATAAGCTGTAAGGAAGGGATCCAGTTTCAGCTTTCTACATATGGCTAGCCAGTTTTCCCAGCACCATTTATTAAATAGGGAATCATTTCCCCATTTCTTGTTTTTGTCAGGTTTGTCAAAGATCAGATAGTTGTAGATATGCAGCATTAGTTCTGAGGGCTCTGTTCTGTTCCATTGGTCTATATCTCTGTTTTGGTACCAGTACCATGCTGTTTTGGTTACTGTAGCCTTGTAATATAGTTTGAAGTCAGGTAGTGTGATGTCTCCAGCTTTGTTCTTTTGGCTGAGGATTGACTTGGCAATGCGGGCTCTTTTTTGGTTCCATATGAACTTTAAAGTAGTTTTTTCCAATTCTGTGAAGAAAGTCATTGGTAGCTTGATGGGGATGGCACTGAATCCATAAATTACCTTGGGCAGTATGGCCATTTTCACGATATTGATTCTTCCTACCCATGGGCATGGAATGTTCCTCCATTTGTTTGTGTCTTCTTTTATTTCATTGAGCAGCAGTTTGTAGTTCTGCTGGAAGAGGTCCTTCACATCCCTTGTAAGTTGGATTCCTAGGTATTTTATTCTGTTTGAAGCAATTGTGAATGGGAGTTCACTCATGATTTGGCTCTCTGTTTGTCTGTTATTGGTGTATAAGAATGCTTGTGATTTTTGTACATTGATTTTGTATCCTGAGACTTGGTTGAAGTTGCTTATCAGCTTGAGATTTTGGGCTGAGATGATGGGATTTTCTAGATATACGATCATGCCATCTGCAAACAGGGCCAATTTGACTTCCTCTTTTCCTAATTGAATACCCTTTATTTCCTTCTCCTGCCTGATTTCCCTGGCCAGAACTTCCAACACTATGTTGAATAGGAGCAGTGAGAGAGGGCATCCCTGTCTTGTGCCCATTTTCAAAGGGAATGTTTCCAGGTTTTGCCCATTCAGTATGATATTGGCTGTGGGTTTGCCATAAATAGCTCTTATTATTTTGAGATACATCCCATCAATATCTAATTTATTGAGAGTTTTTAGCATGAAGGGTTATTGAATTTTGTCAAAGGCCTTTTCTGCATCTATTGAGATAATCATGTGGTTTTTGTCTTTGGTTCTGTTTATATGTTGGATTACATTTATTGATTTTTGTATGTTGAACCAGCCTTGCATCCCAGGGATGAAGCCCACTTGATAATGGTGGATAAGTTTGTCATGTGCTGCTGGATTCAGTTTGCCAGTATTTTATTGAGGATTTTTTCATCGATGTTCATTGAGGATATTGGTCTAAAATTCTCTTTTTTGGTTCTGTCTCTGCCAGGCTTTGGTATGAGGATGATGCTGGCCTCATAAAATGAGTGAGGGAGGATTCCTTCTTTTTCTATTGATTGGAATAGTTTCAGAAGGAATGGTAACAGCTCCTCTTTGTACCTCTGGTAGAATTCGGCTGTGAATCCATCTGGTCCTGGACTTTTTTTGGTTGGTAAGCTACTGATTATTGCCACAATTTCAGAGTCTGTTATTGGTCTATTCAGAGATTCAACTTCTTCCTGGTTTAGTCTTGGGAGGATATATGCGTCAAGGAATTTATCCATTTCTTCTAGATTTTCTAGTTTATTTGCGTAGAGGTGTTTATAGTATTCTCTGATAGTAGTTTGTATTTCTGTGGGATTGGTGGTGATATCCCCTTTATTATTTATTATTGCGTCTATTTGATTCTTCTCTCTTTTCTTCTTTGTTAGTCTTGCTAGCGGTCTATCAATTTTGTTGATCTTTTCAAAAAACCAGCTCCTGGATGCATTAATTTCTTGAAGGGTTTTTTGTGTCTCTATTTCCTTCAGTTCTGCTCTGATCTTAGTTATTTCTTGCCTTCTGCTAGCTTTTGAATGTGTTTGCTCTTGCTTTTCTAGTTCTTTTAATTGTGATGTTAGGGTGTCAAGTTTAGATCTTTCCTGCTTGTGGGCATTTAGTGCTATAAATTTCCCTCCACACACTGCTTTGAATGTGTCCCAGAGATTCTGGTATGTTGTGTCTTTGTTCTCATTGGTTTCAAAGAACATCTTTATTTCTGCCTTCATTTCGTTATGTACCCAGTAGTCATTCAGGATCAGGTTGTTCAGTTTCCATGCAGTTGAGCGGATTTGAGTGAGTTTCTTAATCCTGAGTTCTAGTTTGATTGCACTGTGGTCTGAGATACAGTTCTAATTTCTGTTCTTTTACATTTTCTGAGGAGTGCTTTACTTCCAAGTATGTGGTCAATTTTGGAGTAGGTGTGGTGTGGTCCTGAAAAGAATGTATATTCTATTGATTTGTGGTGGAGAGTTCTGTAGATGTCTATTAGGTCCACTTTGTGTAGAGCTGAGTTCAATTCCTGGGTATCCTTGTTAAATTTCTCTCTCGATCTGTCTAATGTTTACAGTGGGGTGTTAAAGTCTCCCATTATTATTGTTTAGGAGTCTAGGTCTCTTTGTAGGTCACTCAGGACTTGCTTTATGAATCTGGGTGCTCCTGGATTGGGTGCATATATATTTAGGATAGTTAGCTCTTCTTGTTGAATTGATCCCTTTACCATTATGTAATGGCCTTCTTTGTCTCTTTTGATCTTTGTTGATTTAAAGTCTGTTTTATCAGAGACTAGAATTGCAACCCCTGCCTTTTTTTGTTTTCCATTTGCTTGGTAGAACTTCCTGCATCCCTTTATTTTGAGCCTATGTGTGTCTCTGCATGTGAGATGGGTTTCCTGAATACAGCACACTGATGGGTCTTGACTGTTTATCCAATTTGCCAATCTGTGTCTTTGAATTGGAGTATTTAGCCCATTTACATTTAAAGTTAATATTGTTATGTGTGAATTTGATCCTGTCATTATGATGTTAGCTGGTTATTCTGCTCGTTAGTTGATGCAGTTTCTTCCTAGCCTCTATGGTCTTTACAATTTGGCATGTTTTTGCAGTGGCTGGTACTGGTTGTTCCTTTCCATGTTTAGTGCTTCCTTGAGGAGCTCTTTTAGGGCAGGCCTGGTGGTGACAAAATCTCTCAGTATTTGCTTGTCTGTAAAGTATTTTATTTCTCCTTCACTTATGAAGCTTAGTTTGGCTGGATCTGAGATTCTGGGTTGAAAATTCTTTTCTTTAAGGATGTTGAATATTGGCCCCCACCCTCTTCTGGCTTGTGGAGTTTGTGTCGAGATCAGCTGTTAGTCTGAAGGGCTTCCCTTTATTGGTAACCCGTCATTTCTCTCTGGCTGCCCTTAAGATTTTTTCCTTCATTTCAACTTTGGTGAATCTGACAATTATGTGTCTTGGAGTTGCTCTTCTCGAGGAGTATCTTTGTGGCATTCTCTGTGTTTCCTGAGTTTGAATGTTGGCCTGCCTTGCTAGATTGGGGAAGTTCTCCTGGATAATATCCTGTAGAGTGTTTTCCAACTTGGTTCCATTCTCCCTGTCACTTTCAGGTACACCAATCAGACGTAGGTTTGGTCTTTTCACATAGTCCCATATTTCTTGGAGGCTTTGTTCATTTCTTTTTATTCTTTTTCCTCTAAACTTCTCTTCATGCTTCATTTTATTCATTATGTCTTCCATCACTGATACCCTTTCTTCCAGTTGATCACATTGGCTTCTGAGGCTTCTGCATTCTTCACATAGTTCTCTTGCCTTGGTTTTCTGCTCCATCAGGTCCTTTAAGGAATTCTCTGCATTGGTTATTCTATTTAGCCATTTGTCTAATTTTTTTTCAAAGCTTTTAACTTCTTTGCCATTGGTTCGAATTTCCTCCTGTAGCTCGGAGTAGTTTGATTGTCTGAAGCCTTCTTCTCTCAACTCATCAAAGTCATTCTCCATCCAGCTTTGTTCCATTGCTGGTGAGGAGCTGCATTCCTTTGGAGGAGGAGAGTTTTTCTGTTCTGTTTGTTTCCCATCTTTGTGGTTTTATCTACCTTTGGTCTTTGATGATGGTGACTTACAGATGGGTTTTTTGTGTGGATGTCCTTTCTGTTTGTTAGTTTTCCTTTAACAGACAGGACCCTCAGCTGCAGGTCTGTTAGAGTTTGCTAGAGGTCTACTCCAGACCCTGTTTGCCTTGGTATCTGCAGTGGTGGCTGCAGAATAGCAGATGTTGGTGAACTGCAGATGCTGCTGCCGGATTGTTCTGTGTCTTGAATTGGTGGGTTCTTGGTCTCACTGACTTCAAGAATGACGCCGCGGACCCTCGCGGTGAGTGTTACAGCTCTTAAGGTGGCATGTCTGGAGTTTGTTCCTTCTGATGTTCAGATATGTTTGGAGTTTCTTCCTTCTGGTGGGTTCATGGTCTTGCTGGCTCAGGAGTGAAGCTGCAGACCTTCACGGTGAGTGTTACAGCTCTTAAGGCAGTGTGTCTGGGGTTGTTCGTTCCTCCCAGTGGGCTCGTGGTCTCGCTGGCTTCAGGAGTGAAGCTGCAGACCTTCACGGTGAGTATTACAGCTCATAAAAGCAGCGTGGACCCAAAGAGTGAGCAGTAGCAAGATTTATTGCAAACAGCGAAAGAACAAAGCTTCCGCAGCGTGGAAGGGGACCCAAGCGGGTTGCCACTGCTGGCTCGGGAAGCCTGCTTTTATTCTCTTATCTGGCCCCACCCACATCCTGCTGATTGGTAGAGCCGAGTGGTCTGTTTTGACAGGGCGCTGATTGGTGCGTTTACAATCCCTGAGCTAGACATAAAGGTTCTTCACGTCCCCATCAGATCAATTAGATACAGAGTATCGACACAAAAGTTCTCCAAGGCCCCACCAGAGCAGCTAGATACAGAGTGTCGATTGGTGCATTCACAAACCTTGAGCTAGACACAGGGTGCTGGTTGGTATGTTTACAAACCTTGAGCTAGATACAGAGTGCCGATTGGTGTATTTACAATCCCTGAGCTAGACATAAAGGTTCTCCAAGGCCCTACCAGAGCAGCTAGATACAGAGTGTTGATTGGTGCATTCACTAACCCTGAGCTAGACACAGGGTGCTGATTGGGCCTGCCAAGCCCATGCCACCCCGGAACTCCAGCTGGCCCGCAAGCGCCGTGCGCTGCCCCGGTTCCCACTGACGCCTCTCCCTCCACACCTTCCTGCAAGCTGAGGGAGCTGGCTCTGGCCTTGGCCAGCCCAGAAAGGGGCTCCCACAGTGCAGCGGTGGGCTGAAGGTCTCCTCAAGTGCCACCAAAGTGGGAGCCCAGGCAGAGGAGGTGCTGAGAGCGAGCGAGGGCTGAGGACTGCCAGCACACTGTCACCTCTCAGTTCCTCTGGAAGTTTTGTCTCAGAGGAGTACCACCCCTACTGGGGGGTACCTCCAGTTAGGCTACTCGGGGGTCAGGGACCCACTTGAGTAGACAGTCTGCCTGATCTCAGATCTCAAGCTGCATGCTGGGAGAACCACTACTCTCTTCAAAGCTGTCAGAGAGGGACATTTAAGTTTGCAGAGGTTACTGCTGTCTTTTTGTTTGTCTGTGCCCTGCCCCCAGAGGTGGAGCCTACAGAGGCAGGCAGGCCTCCTTGAGCTGTGGTGGGCTCCACCCAGTTTGAGCTTCCCGGCCACTTTGTTTACCTAAGCAAACAACTAACTCGGTAGTGGCGGGCGCCCGTCCCCCAGCCTCGCCGCTGCCTTGCAGTTTGATCTGAGACTGCTGTGCTAGCAATGAGCGAGACTCCATGGGCATAGGACCCTCCGAGCCAGGTGCGGGATATAATCTCCTGGCGTGTCGTTTTGTAAGCCCGTTGGAAAAGTGCAGTATTAGTGTGGGAGTGACCCAATTTTCCAGGTGCCATCTGTCACTGCTTTCTTTGACTAGGAAAGGGAATTCCCTGACCCCTTGCACTTCCCAGGTGAGGCGATGCCTTGCCCTGCTTTGGCTCGTGCATTGTGCGCTGCACCCACTGTCCTGCACCTACTGTCTGGCACTCCCTAGTGAGATGAAACTGGTACCTCAGTTGGAAATGCAGAAATCACCTGTCTTCTGCATTGCTCATGCTGGGAGCTGTAGACTGGAGTTGTTCCTATTCAGCCATCTTGGCTCCTCCCCATGACAGACCTATTTGTAATTTAAATGTGCATTTCCCTAACAAGTAATGATATGAACATCTTTTGGTGTGCCTATTTGCAATGCATATATTGTCTTTGGTGAAATGTCTGTTCAAATTGCCCATCTTTTATTGGATTGTTAGTTTTCTGGTTAGTGAGTTTTGAGAATTAAAAAATATATATATTTACAACACAAGCATTTAATCAGATATACAGTATGAAAATATTTCTCCTAGTTTGTGGCTCATCTTGTCATTTCTTAAGAATGTCTTTTGAAAGCAGAGTTAATTTTGATAAAGTTTAACATAAAATTTTTCTTATATGAATCATTATTTTGTTATTGTATCAAGGAAATCTTTCTCTAACCTGAATGAGTAATTGATTTTTAACCAAGAGTGACCAGGGTGAATTTAAATGAAATAAAAACCAATACTAGAAAATTGGGACATCTAGTTATACCAATCTACATATGTATTATTTTTATTTTGGTATCAATTAAACTTCTGGAAGGGTTCAGGAATTAGTAATATATTATTTCTATTTTCAACATATAATATGACTGATTCTCACTTATTTAAAACACAACTTGTATCAAAGTTCCTTAATTAAAGGCATGACTATAAATTGCCTGCCAGATTTTGGAAACAAAACAAGTGGAAAGAACCTTCCTGATAACTCTTTTCCCAGCCTAATTATCAATTTCTATGGGTCCTGTGTAGACTCAAACTGAGCCTCTGAGACTTGCTTGAATTCATTCACTCCTCTCCATTTCTTCAGGCACTTCCCTAGTAACTATCATCTTTTGCTGAACAGTTGTCTAACTGCTCTCTTCTTCCAGGATAGTGCCTCCAACTTATTCTCTATGCAGATACCAGAATTATCATAGCAGAATACAAATGTGAATATGCCATGTCCTTGTTTATAATTCTATGAATTAACCTTTATCTTTAAAATAGATTTTTTTGGGCTGGGTGTGGTGGCTCATACCTGTAATCCCAGTACTTTGGGAGCTGAGGTGGGCAGATCACTTGAGGTCAGGAGGTCGAGACCAGCCTGGTCAACCTGGTGAAACCTGTCCAAAAAATGCAAAAATTAGCCTGCATGGTGGAGCACCCCTGTAATCCCAGCTACTCGGGAGGCTGAGGCAGGAGAATCACTTGAAGCTGGGAAGTGGAGGTTGCAGTGAGCTGAGATCGTGTCATTGCACTCCAACCTGGGTGTTGCAGTGAGACCTCATCTCAAAAAAAAAAAAAAAAAAAGATTTTTGAAGGTTTTTTCGTGTCTCTATCTCCTTCAGTTCTGCTCTGATCTTAGTTATTTCTTATCTTCTGCTAGCTTTTGAATTTATTTGCTCTTGCTTCTCTAGTTCTTTTAATTGTGATGTTAGGGTGTCGATTTCAGATCTTTCTAGCTTTCTGATGTGGATATTTAGTGCTGTAAATTTCCCTCTTCATACTGCTTTAGCTGTGTCCCAGAGATTTTGGTACATTGTCTCTTTGTTCTCATTGGTTTCAAAGAACTTCTTGGTTTCTGCTTTATTTCATTATTTACCCAGGAGTCATTCAGGAGTAGGTTGTTCAATTTCCATGTAGTTGTATAGTTTTGAGTGAATTTTTTAATCCTGAGTTCTAATTTGATTGCACTGGGGTCTGAGATACTGTTTGTTATGACTGCAGTTCTTTTGCATTTTATGAAGAGTGTTTTACTTCCAATTATGTGGTTAATTTTAGAATAAGTGCCATGTGGCACTGAGAAGAATGTATATTCTGTTGATTTGGGGTGGAAAATTCTGTAGATGTCTATTAGGTCCACTTGATCCAGAGCTGAGTTCATGTCCTGAATATCCTTGTTAACTTTCAGTCTCGTTGATCTAATACTGAGAGTGGGGTGTTAAAGTCTCCCACTATTATTGTGTGGGAGTCTAACTCTCTTTGTAGGTCTCTGATAACTTGTTTTATGAATCTGGATGCTCCTGTGTTGGATGCATATATATTTAGGATAGTTAGCTCTTCTTGTTGCATTGATCCCTTTACCATTATGTAATACTCTTTGTCTTTGATTTTTGTTGCTTTAAAGACTGTCTTTTCAGAGACTAGGATTACAACCTTTTTTTTTGCTTTCCATTTCCTTGGTACATTTCCTTCCATCCCTTTGGTTTGAGCCTGTGTGTGTCTTTGCACATGAAATGGATCTCCTGAATACAGTACACTGATGGGTCTTGATTCTCTATTCAATTTGCCAATCTGTGTCTTTTAATTGGGGCATTTAGCCGATATGCATTTAAAGTTAATATTGTTATGTGTGAATTTGACCCTGTCATTATGAATGCTGTTATCTGGTATTTAGCACACTACTTGATGCAGTTTCTTCATAGTGTGTCATTAGTCTTTATGTTTTGGCATGTTTTTGCAGTGGCTGGTACCAGTTTTTCCTTTTTGTATTTAGTGCTTCCCTCAGGAGCTCTTGCAAAGTAGGCCTGGTGGTGACAAAATCCCTCAGCATTTGCTTGTCTGGAAAAGATTTTATTTCTCCTTTGCTTTTGAAGCTTAGTTTGGCTGGGATGAAATTCTGGGATGGATTGATAGGTGCAACAAACCATCATTGCACATGTATACCTATGTAACAAGCCTGCACATTCTGCACATGTATCCCAGAACTTAAAGTAAAAAAAATTGCCAAAAAAAAGAAAAAATAGAGTCCAAGCTCCAAAACATGGGCCACAATTAGAGTGAGCATGTATCTCAGTTTAAGCCATTATTATTCCAGTGTGTTTGTAAATAGCAACTGCACTGTAGTTCCAAAATGTCCTTGTTTGGTTAATAATTTATATGATCACTCTACTTATAAGAACTCACTCCTTTGTACTTCAGTTATACCAATTTCCTTTTAGTTCCCTTTATTCATATGGTATCATTCACCACTGAGCCTTCATGTGCTCTGTTCTTCCTACCTACAAAACACCCTTTTGGCTGGCTAGTTATGATTTTTTCAATTTACATTTCAAATGTCAGCCTGCATTGAACTACTTTTATAAAGCTTCACCTGAGGTTCCATATGCTTGTATTCTTTTACTTGTCTATGTACCCCCACTAGACTAAGTTTTCAGAGGGTAGAGGAATCTATGCTTCCTTCTTTAATATATTCAGCACTTAGGGCAAGTAGCTGTTAAACAAATATTTACTGATCAAGCTCTTTGTATATTAGGACTTTGAGGCAATAAGAGGCATCTTTTTCTGCTGGAGTCACTCAGAAAACTCTGATCTTGAGCAAAAAAACTGACAGCACCCATTATGGTCTAAGCAAATGAGTTGCTTATATAAAAATATAAAAACCCTCCAAGGATTGTATAAAATTCTTTGGTGAGAAATGCCCAAGTGTGAGATTCAGGTGTTTTACGACATTCTTTCTGTGTTTTTTTCTTGCCTTCTGGCATCTATCATTTTAATTTCCACTGTGCTTCTTGACTCTTAGAATTGTGGTTTTTTTTGTTTTTGCCCTAAATAAGAAAAAAAAAAAAAACTCTTGACTTCTATTATACTTAGACAAAAAAGACTAGAATCATTTTCTAATAGAGAATACAAAGAGCAATAACAACCCAAAGAAATAGAAAACCAGGATGGAGGAAATAACAATAACCACGAAAGTTCCAAACCTCATAAAAATAAAGTCCTCAAAATACAATTTTTAGTTCTAAGTATCCAAGTAAATGTAATTACATAAGCTGGATTGTGCTTCACATTCCCTTATTCCCTTATTGTAAGATAATGTCTATATTCTAGTCTCAAATAGGCTGTCAAAATTCCTTCTCTGTTCATGTTGAAGCCCCTGGGTTTTATCTTGTTTCCTCACATCTGGAAAATATTCAATTTAGAAATCTTATCCAGTTAAAGGCAAATACCAACTTCCTTCAGTCTTTTCCTTATTCAACTTTCTTCTCTGAGTGTCTTCCTCTTAGACATGGTTTCTGTTGTAAAGTAAAACCCACAGTACAGTTGCAGATTGCTAGCACAGTGTACCCTGGGGCACCACTGGATTGTCCTAACCTCGGTCAAGGTTTCTGTTCTGTCCTTTTCTGAAATCTGATGTGCCAGCTCACGATGTGAGTCCCTAGCATACACATATATGCTATGCTATATGCATTACAGTATACAGGAGAGAACCCAGTCCAAGTTTGTTATTGCACTTAAAAAATATAATAGTTCTTATGCCATAATCATTACTTGCATAAAATAATATTGAAACTAATAATCACACATGACCCACTCCCTTGACTTAAACTCCTTTGGGTTGTTTTGTATGACCTTCAGAGCTTGGCAGGATATTCTAAAACAGTAGATCTCAAAGTATGGTTCCTGGATCAGCAGCATCACCATCACCTGGGAACTTGCTGGAAATGTAAATTCTCGAGCTTCACGACAGACCTCCTGGATCAGAACTCTGGATATGGGACCCAGATATCTATATATATCTCAGCAAGCCCTTCAGGTGAGTATGAAAAAATCTAAAATTTGAGAATCACTATTTTAGGAGAATCATCTCCAGTCAAGAAAAATATATATAGTTGATTGCACTCAACTATCAAGTGCTTTGATAATAAGAAGAACATTAAATAGCAACAAAAGAGACTTCACCTCTTCTAGCAAGTTTCTTGGTGACCATTAAAAACAGGATTTAGTAGGAATGGAGTGAGGTGGAAGTAGAAAGATTACCATCTCTGAACCAGTGAATAAATTAAATTCCCCAATCCTTGTTGTAGTTGCTGCTAGGGAAAAGAAAAAGAAAAACGACAAACGAAAAACCCTCTTCACAAATCAGAACAGAAACTATATGTGGGCAGGGTCGGGGTACTTCTTAGACTGGAATGTAGAATAGGCTGTAGCCACAGGGTTAGAGAAAGACCTTACTCCACATATGTTGCAAGTCGTGAGTACTAATTCTATCCATATTTGTCTTTCATTTATGTGACTTTTATTTGTGGCTGTGTCTGCCTTACAGCTGCCCTGTGTTCCAGAGAGTAGAGATGAAAATAATTCATGAAAACTTCTTTTTCAGGATTTCAGCAATGTAGAGCTATGAAATATCCATTTGGTGTTGCATTTTTTTTTTCTGTGAATGAGGCATCTAGGTTTCTAAAGGCGAAGATATGCCTATAAAACAGCAACAACAAACAACAATTCCTGTGTAGCAGCTTTAACCTAACATTTACCTTCAAGTTGGCAGTGTTCCTAACATGCTGTTTTCCCATAATTATTGCAGAGTGCTTGGGCTATAATAAGCCCAGGGAATAGAATTAGCATTGTTTCACTTTGCCAAGAACTTTTAATTGGCGTTTGCTGATTTATATTTCACGTAGCAATTAGCTTAAATCTCGCGGTGGTCAAGCAGCTGATGCATGATAGAAACTCCTCAGAGGCAATGGGGAGCTATCAAAAATGTGCAGTGGGTGTCCTGACATGGCCAGGTTGAATTGGCAGGGGAAGGGGAAACAGACAGTTTTTCCACCCTCTGCCTATAGCATCCTGCGATATCCTGTCTGGGATATAGAGTCATTTTGGCTTTTAAAACTGGTGCCTCATCTGGAAACCAAGTTTTCCTTCATCTGACCACTTATGTTAGAATTTGTGCGAGGAGTCCTCTGGCAACCTACATTATTGATCTGAATATACTAGGTCCATTCCAACATATGTTGCTGCCATCTACTTTTTCCCCCCCCAAGTCTTGGCATTACATTTGGGAATTAGAAAAATGTTAGCTTGTTCTAAGAACCAATCTTTATGACAACTATATATGAAAAATGCATCTGGATGACTGTTTTTCACATGGTGCCCTTTGAGCTCCAGACATATTCTAAGGGTGTGGCTGGCAACCTATCATGTCTGACACTAAGTCAGGGCTTCCTGGGGCTTCTCAGGCTGACTGCATGCCATCTATCTCATTCTAGGATTCTGTCGTTTTCCTCTCAGAGTGTTTTGTGGGCATCAGATCCAAATTTATCTGTTATTTATGTATATATTTTTTGTTTCTAGATTTTGCTAGTATAGATCAAATGCAGAGCTAGGACCTGATTTTCTTTTTAAAAATTAATCTTTAAAATTGAAAAGTACAAGTAGTATATATTTATTGTATACAACATAATGTTTTGAAATATGTATACTTGTGGAATGGCTAAATCAAGCTAGTTAACACATGCATCACTTCACATATTTATCTTTTTTTTGTGACTAGAACACTTAAAATCCTCTCTCAGTGATTTTTGAGAATACAATACATTGTTATTAACTGTAGTCTTCATGTTGTTCAATAGATCTCTTGAACTTATTCCTTTTAACTAACTGAAATTTTCTGTCCTTTTACCAACACCTTCTCACCCACCTCCCTCTCCCTACCCTGGTAACCACCATTCTACCCACTGCTTCTATAGATTCAACTTTTAAAGATTCCACTTCTAAGTGATGTGATGCAGAATTGTCTCTCTGTGCCTGGCTTATTTCACTTAACATAATATCCTCCAGTTTCATCCATGCTATCACAAAGGACAAGATTTCCTTTTTTTTTTAAAGGTGAAATTGTATTCCATTACACACATACACCACATTTTCTTTATCCATTTACCCACTGATAGACACTTAGGTGTGATGTCATATCTTGGCTATTGTGAATAACGCTGCATTGAACATGGGAGTGCAGATATCTTTTCAACTTACTGGTTTCATTTCCTTTGGATATGTAGTGGAATTACTGGATCATATGATAGTTCCATTTACATTTAAGGTTAAGTTTTAAAAAAAAATTAAAAATTAAAAAAAATTTAATTTTTTGAGGGACCTCCATACTGTTTTCTATAATGGCTGTGCTAATTTACATTCCCACCAACCACATATGAGGATTCTCTTTTGTCCACACCCTCCCCAACACTTGTTATCATTGATCTTTTTGATAATAGCCATTCTAACAGGTGTGAAGTGATATCACATAGTTTTAACTATAAATTTCCTGATGATTTGTGATGTTCAGTATTTTTTCATACACCTGTTAGTCATTTGTATGTCTTCTTTTGAGAACTGTCTATTCAGATCCTTTGCCTATTTTTAAATAGTTTTTTTTCTTGCTATTGAGTTGTTTGAGTTTCTTACCTATTTTGGATATTAACCTCTTATCAGATATATGGTTTGCAAGTATTTTTTCCCATTCTATAGGGTGTTGATTTACTCTGCTGATTGTTTTCCTTGATTTGCAGTAGCTTTTTAGTTTGATGTGATTCCATTTGTCTATTTTTGCCTTTGTTGCCTGTGCTTTTGGGGTCATATCCAAAAAATGATAGTTCAGACCAATGTCATGGCACTTTTTATCTATGTTTTCTTCTAGTAGTTCTACAATTTTAGGTCTTACACTTAAGTCTAATTTATTTTGGGTTGATTTTTCTATATAGTATGAGAAAAGGGCCTATTTTTTTCTGCATGTAAATATCCAGTTGTCTCAATAACATTTATTGAATACACTGTCCTTTCTACATGTGTGTTCTTGGCACCTCTGTTGAAAATCAACTGACTGTAAATGGATATGTTTATTTCTGAGCTCTCTATTCTGATCCACTGGTTTATGTGTTTTTACACCAGTACCGTGCTGTTTTGTAGGATATTTTGAAGCCGGGTAGTAAAATGCCTCCATCTTTGTTCTTTTTGCTTAAAATTGCTGTGACTATTCAGGAGTTTTTGTTGCTCCAAACAAATTGTAGGATTGTTTCTTGTAGGTCTGTGAAAACGTTATTGGAGTTTTGACAGGGATTGTGATGAATATGTAGATAGCTTTGGGTAATATGGACATTTTAACAATATTCTTCCAGTGCATGAACATATCTTTTCACTTATTTGCATCTTCTTCAGTTTCTTTCATCAATAGTTTATAGTCTTCAGTGTACAAGTCTTTTACCTCCTTGGTTAAATGTATTCTTACATGTTTCATTTTCGGGGTAGCTGTTGTGAATGGGTTTGGCTTTTTAATTTATTTATTTATTTATTTATTTATTTTATTTATTTTTTTTATTTTTTATTTTTTTTATTATACTTTAGGGTTTTAGGGTACATGTGCACAATGTGCAGGTTTGTTACATATGTATCCATGTGCCATGTTGATTTCCTGCACCCATTAACTCGTCATTTAGCATTAGGTATATCTCCTAATGCTGTCCCTCCCCACTGCCCCAACCCCACAACAGTCCCCAGAGTGTGATGTTCCCCTTCCTGTGTCCATGAGTTCTCATTGTTCAATTCCCACCTATGAGTGAGAACATGCGGTGTTTGGTTTTTTGTCCTTGCGATAGTTTACTGAGAATGATGTTTTCCAGTTTCATCCATGTCCCTACAAAGGACACGAACTCATCATTTTTTATGGCTGCATAGTATTCCATGGTGTATATGTGCCACATTTTCTTAATCCAGTCTATCGTTGTTGGACATTTGGGTTGGTTCCAACTCTTTGCTATTGTGAATAGTGCCGCAATAAACATACGTGTGCATGTGTCTTTATAGCAGCATGATTTATAGTCCTTTGGGTATATACCCAGTAATGGGATGGCTGGGTCAAATGGTATTTCTAGTTCTAGATCCCTGAGGAATCGCCACACTGACTTCCACAATGGTTGAACTAGTTTACAGTCCCACCAACAGTGAAAAAGTGTTCCTATTTCTCCACATCCTCTCCAGCACCTGTTGTTTCCTGATTTTTTAATGATGGCCATTCTAACTGGTGTGAGATGGTATCTCACTGTGGTTTTGATTTGCATTTCTCTGATGGCCAGTGATGAGGAGCATTTCTTCATGTGTTTTTTGGCTGCGTAAATGTCTTCTTTTGAGAAGTGTCTGTTCATGTCCTCTGCCCACTTTTTGATGGGGTTGTTTTTTTCTTGTAAATTTGTTTGAGTTCATTGTAGATTCTGGATATTAGCCCTTTGTCAGATGAGTAGGTTGCAAAAATTTTCTCCCATTGTGTAGGTTGCCTGTTCACTCTGATGATAGTTTCTTTTGCTGTGCAGAAGCTCTTTAGTTTAATGAGATCCCATTTGTCGATTTTGGCTTTTGTTGCCATTGCTTTTGGTGTTTTAGACATGAAGTCCTTGCCCACGCCTATGTCCTGAATGGTATTGCCTAGGTTTTCTTGTAGGATTTTAATGGTTTTAGGTCTAACATATAAGTCTTTAATCCATCTTGAATTAATTTTTGTATAAGGTGTAAGGAAGGGATCCAGTTGCAGCTTTCTACATAGGGCTAGCCAGTTTTCCCAGCACCATTTATTAAATAGGGAATCCTTTCCCCATTTCTTGTTTTTGTCAGGTTTGTCAAAGATCAGATAGTTGTAGCTATGCGGCATCATTTCTGAGGGCTCTGTTCTGTTCCATTGATCTATGTCTCTGTTGTGGTACCAGTACCATGCTGTTTTGGTTACTGTAGCCTTGTAGTATAGTTTAAAGTCAGGTAGCATGATGCCTCCAGCTTTGTTCTTTTGGCTTAGGATTGACTTGGCGATGCGGGCTCTTTTTTGGTTCCATATGAACTTTAAAGTAGTTTTTTCCAATTCTGTGAAGAAAGTCATTGGTAGCTTGATGGGGATGGCATTGAATCTATAAATTACCTTGGGCAGTATGGCCATTTTCACGATATTGATTCTTCCAACCCATGAGCATGGAATGTTCTTCCATTTGTTTGTATCTTCTTTTATTTCATTGAGCAGTGGTTTGTAGTTCTCCTTGAAGAGGTCCTTCACATCCCTTGTAAGTTGGATTCCTAGGTATTTTATTCTCTTTGAAGCAATTGTGAATGGGAGTTCACTCATGATTTGGCTCTCTGTTTGTCTGTTATTGGTGTACAAGAATGCTTGTGATTTTTGTACATTAATTTTGTATCCTGAGACTTTGCTGAAGTTGCTAATCAGCTTAAGGAGATTTTGGGCTGAGACAATGGGGTTTTCTAGATATACAATCATGTCATCTGCAAACAGGGACAATTTGACTTCCTCTTTTCCTAATTGAATACCCTTTATTTCCTTCTCCTGCCTGATTGCTCTGGCCAGAACTTCCAGCACTATGTTGAATAGCAGCGGTGTTTCTTTTTCAGATAGTTCATCATTAGTGAATAGAACTGCTACTGAATTTTGTATGTTGACTCTGAAACTTTACTGAATACATTTATTAGTTCTAACAGTTTTTTTGGTGAATTTATTAAGGTTTTCTATATACATAATATCATCTCACCTGCAAACAGGGACAATTTGCATTTTAAAAAATTATTTGGATGACTTTTATTTCTTTTTTTGCCTAATTGCTCTGTCTGGGACTTCTAGTACTATGTTAAATAGGAGTGATAAGAGTGTGTATCCTTGTTCCTGATCTTAGGTGAAGAGATTTCAACTTTTCATTGTTGAATATGATGTTAGCTGGGGGTTTGTCATATATGGCCTTTATTAATTTGAGGTACATTCCTTCTGTACCTAAGTTGTTGAGTTTTTATCATGCAAAGATGCTACATTTTGTTAAATAGCTTTTCTGTATCTATTGATGATCATATGGTTTTTGCCCCTCATTCTATTAATGTGGTGTATCACATTTATACTTTTGTCTATGTTGAACCATCCATGGACCTCAAAGGTAAATCCCACTTCAACATGGTGAATAATCCTTTTAATGTGCTGTTGAATTTGGTTTGCTAGTGTTTTGTTGAGAATTTTTTGCATCTTTGTTCATGAAAAATATTGACCCATATGGATCTATTTTCAAAAAGCCCTGTTATTCTGGCACATCAGTAAGTGAAAAAGAATCCAGTCAGCTCCAATAAATTGGTTGTCAAATGGGATGGATCTGTGGGATGTTTACCATTCTCAGAATTCCATTCGGGGCCATCAGTTATGATGACAGGGTCTTTTAGTATGGTGTATTTTGGATTAAGGCAGGATATCTTGATTCTTATGGTTCTGAGACCAACAGGCTGTGTGAATTTGAGTGAATCAGTTCCCTCTCTGTGCTTCTGTTTCCTCATTTAGAAACAAATAGTTGGGATTCCTTAGTTTTTAAAACTTTTAAAGTTAAACAGTCTAAGAATCTTACTAGTGCTATTCAGCAGTTATTAATCATGAGTTTCATCTCTACTTTGTTTTGTCTTTCTCCACTTAAACTCCTCCCACACCTAATCAGAAGATCTTGAATGAAGGAAAAGAAAGATCACAGTTTAGAGACAAAGGAAGAAATTGTTAATAGATTATTAACAAGCAGTGTCAGTTTCTGCCTATCCTTGCACCATCTTGGAGCTTATTGTCAAAAGGCTTACCTCCCAGCATCAGCTCTGTGTGATTCCTGAGACATTGAGAACCAAGCCAGATAGCAGTCAGGAGCTCTATCTCCACCATTGGAGAAAGAGAATAGAAAGGACGTGATACTTTTCTGAATCACTCTCACTAATTGCAGAATCTGCTGGTCTTGGGAAGGCTCTGGGTATACTGAGGTACAGCTTTCAAATTCTAGGCTCCTTCTCTGTTTCTTGTATCCCAGTTCTCTACTCAAACTAGGCCTTGACCTTCTACTTAGCTATTATAAGCTGCCTGCTCCTCTCACTATAACAGATGCTGGTTCTTGTCCCTGCACCTTCAGTCACTGTCTGACATTTAATTTCACAGAACATAAGCCTCAATGTACCCCTGATGCTTTTACTCACTAGCCTAAAAGTATAGATGCATCCTGCTGACTTCTGCTATTGGCTTCCATTCACCATATTTATCTTTGGGGTCTGGACATTAGTATTAATTGAGCACAAAGTTTTTATGTGCTCTTCCTTTGCAATTTGGACTTCAGATCACCCTTGATTCATAATTCAGTTAGATCCTAGCCTCATCCTTCTGTTCAGTCTTTCTTATAGACTAACATTGAAATCTTAGAATTTCTGTCAGTTAACCATATAGACTTTGACACACAGGAAAATAAGCTCTCATATTACTGACACTTTTGGAGTGCTATTGTGCAGTGGAGCCTCCCAAGGGTTTTCATTGTTTGGCATGTATTTCTCCTGGAAACCTGAGATATAAGCATTCTAGAAGCAAAATATTTTAGAGTTGAGTGGACCACATCAACAGAAATGCTTACATAGTTTTCTTATCTTTAATAGGTAATAACTGCATTGCAAATTGCCCTGCCAGAACTAGTGAGGAAATTAATTAATTGCCTGTTTATAATACATGGAGTCATTTCTGAGGATGCTCAATTCACTTGTCCAAAAATAACTCCAAAAATGAATTGCACATTAGATTTACTGCCTATAATTTTGTAGCTTGTAGATGCTATGGTGAGAAGCACCACAAATTTAATAATTTAGAAACAATTTGGGAACAGTTGAGTGGATATAAAGATATGTGATTCTGCTTTATGTACTCACATTTTGAGAGAAAGTATTTATGAGTTTGACCAGAAGGAGCTTTTGATTCCCATTAGTGGTCACAGCTGCTCACTGTGAACGTGGCAAGTTTGCTACATTGAAATGTTAATGTCTAACAGCTTAGTTGTCAGGCCAAAAGGTATGAGGCAAAATTACAATATGTTTTTGAGTGTTTGAAAATTCCTATAGAAATTATTCTTATTCCAAATGGTATAAATTTAAATATTTTTTGGCATTTAAAATAATTATTTGGGCATCACCATTTGTAATGGCTCCAGCTCTTTGATGCATTGCCAAGGCAACTGCATTGATAATATAGACCCATTTATGGTATATAAAGTAGGAAAATTCCAGACCATGGAGGTTTGTTGGAATTCAAGACTTAGTTCTTGCAAAATTGATTTCAAAGAATTATAGAGGGTTAAATCTGCAAGTGCCCTTTGAGATCATTTAAACCAGGCCCTTGTTTTAAAGTTGAAGGAATTGAGATACAGGAGGTCAAAGGGGTTGATCAAGGTCACACATCTTTTTAGCAGAAGAAATTCTTGCAGAATTCAAGACTCCTGAGTCCCAGTTTGATTTTCTTTGTATCATAAGCTGGAAAGAATTAGAACTAAATGAGAGAAACAAGAGCTAAAACATTGCTTTCTCAGATGCCTTTATATAGATATCTGGTGAGGAAACTGAGAAACATAAAAGGGGATCTTACTCACCTTTTATTACTGTTCTCTTAGATGGGTCTATAGTAATTTGTTTTTCATGTTTCCAGTTTGATACTTTGACCTCTTTTGAATTTTATGCATAATTAAAATGGACGATTCCTTTGGATTTATGAGTTGGCTTTTGTTTTCAGTCAGTTATGGAACTGATGCCAGATAAATGAGTTCCAATGAATTATGCAAAGTTTCTGTGAAGTGAGGGATAACTATCCCACATGCTAAGAAAACGTGCCTTTGCCTTCTTGTTTGGTGACTGCACGCATTTAATTATACACAGAATGTACTGCTGAAACTCGGACTGGATACCTTCCACTCAGGAAAGGCTAATTAGTGACAGTGATGTTATGAGTAGGCAGCCAAGCAAGAGGCTTCGTGATGGCAGCCAGATGGGGCAATTGAGCAGATAGCACAGGCCTCTGGAGGGCAGTGCCAACTTAACAGTCAGCCATCAAGCTATGTGTTTCTGGCTAAATGGAATGAAAGGTACTGATTTTTCTTTTCTTTTTCAGGAGAGATGCTTTTTGACAGCATCACCCTTTCAAGGTAGTGACTGTCATCTATCATCAAGGCTCACCAAAATAGCCTATTTGCAAAAATGCTTAGTCATGGTATTCATAACTGGATGGCAAAATCAGTAATTCATGATCTTGGTTTATTGATCCTTGCATTGGGTTAAATTGTGCGCCACCTCCCCCTTCATATGTTGAAGTCCTAGTCCCCAGTACTTCAGAATGTAAGTTTATTTGGAAATAACATCATTGAAGATGTCATACGTTGTTAAGATAAAGTTATATTGGAGTAGGGTGTTTTCCTAACAAAATACAACTGATGTCCTTATTTTTAAAAACTTTGGACACAGACTTTCACACAGAGAAAATGCCATGTGAATATTGGAGTTACGCTGCCACAAACAAAAAAAAGTACCAGAAGAGGACTGGGACAGACCATTTTCTGCTGCCTTTAGAGGGTACATGACCCAGTCAACACCTTGATCTTGGACTTCTAGTTCCCAAAATGGTGAGACAATAGATTTCTGTTACTGAAGCCAATCAGTGCATGGTACTTTGTAACAACAACCCTAGCAAATGAATATAATCCTAATAGAAATTAGATAGGTCATTGAAATATGTGTAAAATGTGGGTTTTTCCAGATGGTTAGGAAATCGCAATGACTTAGTCCTGCCTCCTGCAATGCACTGTATTCTCCATCAAGGTCAATATCACTGGGTTGTTGAAAATGATAGTAATTTTTGTATAACTTAGGATATGTGATACATTTATTAGGATAAATGCACCCATTCAGGGGTAATACCATTTATCATTCTTTAATATTTGATAATGTTTATGGTCTCTCAACTTAAACTGGCCTCAGAAGCAAACAGATACATAAAACTAGCAAACAGATACGTAAAACTATCTTTGACTTTAAATAGCATTTGAAGTGCAGAAATTCTCATTTACCAAATAAACAAGGGGAAAAGTTTGATCTTAAACTTTTCTTCACAGAATAGGTCAATTCACAACTTTAGTTTTGATCATACATAGCAACGAAGAGAGGAATTAACTATGATCACTTTATATTACTAAGACCTGTCATCTAAATCTATCTCCAAAGATACCCCAAACCCAAAATATACTGAGAAAACTAGAAAAGAAGTTACACAGCAGGGAGTAGGATGTGGCTGTGTGACGAGAAAAGCCTAGAGTGAAAGTCACATTTTTTTTCAGCACTTGGGTCCCAGCTGGAACCTCATTAAT
Organism: Symphalangus syndactylus; assembly: GCF_028878055.3. Taxonomy (NCBI): domain Eukaryota; kingdom Metazoa; phylum Chordata; class Mammalia; order Primates; family Hylobatidae; genus Symphalangus; species Symphalangus syndactylus. Next base: position 48,930,412 of record NC_072424.2, on the reverse strand, counting down.
ACTTATTAAAAAGAGTCATCTCTAGATATTCCCTATTTTCTAAGAGGGGGAATATTTTCTTTAAATCAACATATGCTACCCAGAAAAATCCAGGGATTTTAGATATTTTGGAAATTATTGGGGAATTCTATGGCTTTGGTTTATGTTATTTGTCTAGTACTCTATGATACTCCCTCAAGCAGATAGTTGCTATGTCCCCTGCAGTGAGTTAGATTCACCTCTGCATTAGTACGATGTGGGTCTCCAAATACCTTGCTGGATGCTCTGTGATGTCCAGACAACTTTATTCTGGGAGACTAATGTTGATCTGCCTTGCAGATTCAAATCCCAGGCATGAGCATGATCAGTACTATATTTTTTTCCTCCTCAATTTGGCTTTTGATCTTGAGATACATTTTCAGTGAGTTCCTTTACCTTATAAGCGGGAAACAAAAGATTAGCATTATCTCTTTATGGTACTAAAGGGAAAAGATAACTTGTTTCAAAAACATTTCTGACAATTTTTTTTTTTTTTTTTTTTGAGACAGAGTCTCGCTCTGTCGCCCTGGCTGGAGTGTAGTGGCGCGATCTCAGCTCACTGCAAGCTCCACCTCCTGGGTTCACGCCATTATCCTGCGTCAGCCTTCTGAGTAGCTGGGACTACAGTCACCTGCCACCACGCCTGGCTAATTTTTTTTTTTTATTATACTTTACGTTTTAGGGTACATGTGCACAATGTGCAGGTTTGTTACATATGTATCCATGTGCCATGTTGGTGTGCTGCACCCATTAACTCGTCATTTAGCATTAGGTATATTTCCTAATGCTGTCCCTCCCCACTCCCCCAACCCCACAACAGTCCCCGGAGTGTGATGTTCCCCTTCCTGTGTCCATGAGTTCTCATTGTTCAATTCCCACCTATGAGTGAGAACATGTGGTGTTTGGTTTTTTGTCCTTGCGATAGTTTACTGAGAATGATGTTTTCCAGTTTCATCCATGTCCCTACAAAGGACACGAACTCATCATTTTTTGTGGCTGCATAGTATTCCATGGTGTATATGTGCCACATTTTCTTAATCCAGTCTACTGTTGTTGGACATTTGGATTGGTTCCCAACTCTTTGCTATTGTGAATAGTGCCGCAATAAACATACGTGTGCATGTGTCTTTATAGCAGCATGATTTATAGTCCTTTGGGTATATACCCAGTAATGGGATGGCTGGGTCAAACAGTATTTCTAGTTCTAGATCCCTGAGGAATTGCCACACTGACTTCCACAATGGTTGAACTAGTTTACAGTCCCACCAACAGTGTAAAAGTGTTCCTATTTCTCCACATCCTCTCCAGCACCTGTTGTTTCCTGACTTTTTAATGATGGCCATTCTAACTGGTGTGAGATGGTACCTCACTGTGGTTTTGATTTGCATTTCTCTGATGGCCAGTGATGATGAGCATTTTTTCATGTGTTTTTTGGCTGCATAAATGTCTTCTTTTGAGAAGTGTCTGTTCATGTCCTTCGCCCACTTTTTGATGGGGTTGTTTGTTTTTTCTTGTAAATTTGTTTGAGCTCATTGTAGATTCTGGATATTAGCCCTTTATCAGATGAGTAGGTTGCAAAAATTTTCTCCCATTGTGTAGGTTGCCTGTTCACTCTGATGGTAGTTTGTTTTGCTGTGCAGAAGCTCTTTAGTTTAATTAGATCCTATTTGCCAATTTTGGCTTTTGTTGCCATTGCTTTTGGTGTTTTAGACATGAAGTCCTTGCCCATGCCTATGTCCTGAATGATATTGCCTAGGTTTTCTTGTAGGGTTTTAATGGTTTTAGGTCTGACATGTAAGTCTTTAATCTATCTTGAATTAATTTTTGTATAAGGTGTAAGGAAGGGATCCAGTTTCAGCTTTCTACATATGGCTAGCCAGTTTTCCCAGCACCATTTATTAAATAGGGAATCCTTTCCCCATTTCTTGTTTTTGTCAGGTTTGTCAAAGATCAGATAGTTGTAGATCTGCAGCATTATTTCTGAGGGCTCTGTTCTGTTCCATTGATCTATGTCTCTGTTGTGGTACCAGTACCATGCTGTTTTGGTTACTGTAGCCTTGTAGTATAGTTTGAAGTCAGGTAGCATGATGCCTCCAGCTTTGTTCTTTTGGCTTAGGATTGACTTGGCGATGCGGCCTCCTTTTTGGTTCCATATGAATTTTAAAGTAGTTTTTTCCAATTCTGTGAAGAAAGTCATTGGTAGCTTGATGGGGATGGCATTGAATCTGTAAATTACCTTGGATAGTATGGCCATTTTCATGATATTGATTCTTCCAACCCATGAGCATGGAATGTTCTTCCATTTGTTTGTATCCTCTTTTATTTCATTGAGCAGTGTTTTGTAGTTCTGCTGGAAGAGGTCCTTCACATCCCTTGTAAGTTGGATTCCTAGGTATTTTATTCTCTTTGAAGCAATTGTGAATGGGAGTTAACTAATGATTTGGCTCTCTGTTTGTCTGTGATTTGTGTACAAGAATGCTTGTGATTTTTATACATTGATTTTGTATCCTGAGACTTTGCTGAAGTTGCTAATCAGCTTAAGGAGATTTTGGGCTGAGACAATGGGATTTTCCACATATACAATCATGTCATCTGCAAACAGGGACAATTTGACTTCCTCTTTTCCTAATTGAATGCCCTTTATTTCCTTCTCCTGCCTGATTGCCCTGGCCAGAAGTTCCAGCACTATGTTGAATAGGAGTGGTGAGAGAGGGCATCCCTGTCTTGTGCCAGTTTTCAAAGGGAATGCTTCCAGTTTTTGCCCATTCAGTATGATATTGGCTGTGGGTTCGTCATAGATAGCTCTTATTATTTTGAGATACATCCCATCAATACCTAATTTATTGAGAGTTTTTAGCATGAAGCGTTGTTGAATTTTGTCAAAGGCCTTTTCTGCATCTGTTGAGATAATCATGTGGTTTTTGTCTTTGGTTCTGTTTATATGCTGGATTACATTTATTGATTTGCGTATGTTGAACCAGCCTTGCATCCCAGGGATGAAGCCCACTTGATCATGGTGTATAAGCTTTTTGATGTGCTGCTGGATTCGGTTTGCCAGTATTTTATTGAGGATTTTTGCATCAATGTTCATCAAGGATATTGGTCTGAAATTCTCTTTTTTGGTTCTGTCTCTGCCAGGCTTTGGTACCAGGATGATGCTGGCCTCATAAAATGTGTTAGGGAGGATTCCCACTTTTTCTATTGATTGGAATAGTTTCAGAAGGAATGGTACCATTTCCTCCTTGTACCTCTGGTAGAATTCGGCTGTGAATCCATCAGGTCCTGGACTCTTTTTGGTTGGTAAGCTATTGATTATTGCCACAATTTCAGAGCCTGTTGTTGGTCTATTCAGAGATTCAACTTCTTCCTGGTTTAGTCTTGGGAGGGTGTATTAGTCGAGGAATTTATCCATTTCTTCTAGATTTTCTAGTTTATTTTCATAGAGGTGTTTGTAGTATTCTCTGATGGTAGATTGTAGTTCTGTGGGATAGGTGGTGATATCCCCTTTTTCTTTTTTTGTTGCATCTATTTGATTCTTCTCTCTTTTCTTCTTTATTAGTCTTGCAAGCGGTCTATCAATTTTGTTGATCTTTTTCAAAAAACCAGGTCCTGGATTCATTAATTTTTTGAAGGGTTTTTTGTGTCTCTATTTCCTTCAGTTCTGCTCTGATTTTAGTTACTTCTAGCCTTCTGCTAGCTTTTGAATGTGTTTGCTCTTGCTTTTCTAGTTCTTTTAATTGTGATGTTAGGTGTCAATTTTGGATCTTTCCTGCTTTCTCTTGTGGACATTTGGTGCTATAAATTTCCCTCTACACACTGCTTTGAATGTGTCCCAGAGATTCTAGTATGTTGTGTCTTTGTTCTCATTGGTTTCAAAGAACATCTTTATTTCTGCCTTCATTTCATTATGTACCCAATAGTGATTCAGGAGCAGGTTGTTCAGTTTACATGTATTTGAGCAGTTTTGAGTGAGTTTCTTAATCCTGAGTTCTAGTTTGATTGCACTGTGGTCTGAGAGACAGTTTGTTATAATTTCTGTTCTTTTACATTTGCTGAGGAGAGCTTTACTTCCAACTATGTGGTCAGTTTTGGAATAGGTGTGGTGTGGTGCTGAAAAAAATGTATATTCTGTTGATTTGGGGTGGAGAGTTCTGTAGATGTCTATTAGGTCCACTTTATGTAGAGCTGAGTTCAATTCCTGGATATCCTTGTTAACTTTCTGTCTCGATGATCTGTCTAATGTTGACAGTGGGGTGTTAAAATCTCCCATTATTATTGTGTGGGAGTTGAAGTCCCTTTGTAGGTCACTCAGGACTTGCTTTATGAATCTGGGTGCTCCTGTGTTGGGTGCATATATATTTAGGATAGTTAGCTCTTCTTGTTGAATTGATCCCTTTACCATTATGTAATGGCCTTCTTTGTCTCTTTTGATCTTTGTTGGTTTAAAGTCTATTTTATCAGAGACTAGAATTGCAACCCCTGCCTTTTTTTGTTTTCCATTTGCTTGATAGATCTTCCTCCATCCCTTTATTTTGAGTCTATGTGTGTCTCTGCACGTGAGATGGGTTTCCTGAATACAGCACACTGATGGGTCCTGACTCCTTATCCAGTTTGCCAGTCTGTGTCTTTTAATTGGAGCATTTAGCTCATTTACATTTAAAGTTAATATTGTTCTATGTGAATTTGGTCCTGTCATTATGATGTTAGTTGGTTATTTTGCTCGTTAGTTGATGCAGTTTCTTCCTAGCCTCACTGGTGTTTACAATTTGGCATGATTTTGCAGTGGCTGGTACCAGTTGTTCCTTTCCATGTTTAGTGCTTCCTTCAGGAGCTCTTTTAGGGCAGGTCTGGTGGTGACAAAATCACTCAGCATTTGCTTGTCTGTAAAGTATTTTATTTCTCCTTCACTTATGAAGCTTAGTTTGGCTGGATATGAAATTCTGGGTTGAAAATTCTTTTCTTTAAGAATGTTGAATATTGGCCCCCACTCTCTTCTGGCTTGTAGAGTTTCTGCTGAGAGATCAGCTGTTAGTCTGATGGGCTTCCCTTTGTGGGTAACCCGACCTTTGTCTCTGGCTGCCCTTAACATTTTTTCCTTCATTTCAACTTTGGTGAATCTGACAATTATGTGTCTTGGAGTTGCTCTTCTCGAGGAGTATCTTTGTGGCATTCTCTGTATTTCCTGAATCTGAATGTTGGCCTGCCTTGCTAGATTTGGGAAGTTCCCCTGTACTATATCTTGCAGAGTGTTTTCCAACTTGGTTCCATTCTCCCTGTCATTTTTAGGTACACCTATCAGACGTAGGTTTGGTCTTTTCACATAGTCCCAAATTTCTTGGAGGCTTTGTTCGTTTCTTTTTATTCTTTTTTCTCTAAACTTCCCTTCTCACTTCATTTCATTCATTTCGTCTTCCATCAGCGATACCCTTTCTTCCAGTTGATCACATCTGCTACTGAGGCTTCTGCAATCTTCTTCTAGTTCTCGAAACTTGGCTTTCAGCTCCATCAGCTCCTTTAAGCCCTTCTCTCCATTGGTTATTCTAGTTATCCATTCATCTAATTTTTTTTCAAAATTTTTAACTTCTTTGCTATTGTTTTGAATTTCCTCCCGTAGCTCAGAGTAGTTTGATCATCTGAAGCCTTCTTCTCTCAACTCGTCAAAGTCATTCTCCGTCCAGCTTTGTTCCGTTGCTGGTGAGGAACTGCGTTCATTTGGAGAAGGAGAGGTCCTCTGCGTTTTAGAGTTCCCAGTTTTTCTGCTGTGTTTTTTCCCCATCTTTGTGTTTTTACCTACTTTTGGTCTTTGGTAATGGTGATGTACAGATGGGATTTTGGTGTGGATGTCCTTTCTCTTTGTTAGTTTTCCTTCTCCCAGACAGGACCTTCAGCTGCAGGTCTGTTGGAGTTTGCTAGAGATCCACTCCAGACCCTGTTTGTCTGGGTGTCAGCAGCGATGGCTGCAGAACAGTGGATTTTGTGAGACCACAATTTCAGCTGTCTGATAGTTCCTCTGGAAGTTTTGTCTCAGAGGAGTACCCAGCCGATTGAGCTGTCAGTCTGTCCCTACTGGGGGGTGCCTCCCAGTTAGGCTGCTCGGGGGTTAGGGACCCACTTTAGGAGGCAGTCTGTCCATTCTCAAATCTCCAGCTGCATGCTGGGAGAACCACTACTCTCTTCAAAGCTGTCAGTCAGACAGGGACATTTAAGTCTTCGGAGGGCCCTTCTGAATTTTTGTTTGTCTGTGCCCTGCCCCCAGAGGTGGAGCCTACAGAGGCAGGCCTCCTTGAGCTGTGGTGGGCTCCACCCAGTTCGAGCTTCCTGGCTGCTTTGTTTACCTAAGCAAGCCTGGGCAATGGCAGGTGCCCCTCCCCCAGCCTCGCTGCTGCCTTGCAGCTTGATCTCAGACTGCTGTGCTAGCAATCAGCGAGACTCCATGGGCATAGGACCCTCCAAGCCAGGTGCAGGACACAATCTCCTGGTGTGCCGTTTTCCAGGCCCGTTGGAAAAACACAGTATTAGGGTGGGACTGACCCGATTTTCCAGGTGCCGTCTGTTACCCCTTTCTTTGGCTAGGAAAGGGAACTCCCTGACCCCTTGCGCTTCCCGAGTGAGGCAATGCCTTGCCCTGCTTTGGCTCGCGCACAGTGCGCTTCACCGACTGTCCTGCACCCACTGTTTGGCACTCCCTAGTGAGATGAACCTGGTATCTCAAACGGAAATGCAGAAATCACCCGTCTTCTGTGTCGCTGAGGCTGGGAGCTGGTGACCAGAGCTGTTCCTATTCGGCCATCTTGGCTGTACCACGCCCGGCTAATTTTTTTGTATTTTTAGTAGAGATGGGGTTTCATCGTTAACCAGGATGGTCCGGATCTCCTGACCTCGTGATCCACCCACCTCAGCCTCCCAAAGTGCTGGGATTACAGGCATGAGCCATTGTGCCCAGCCGACAAATTCTAATTATCAGAACAGGGAATGATGGTAAAAGATATTTTCATGCCGTCTTGGTAGTCAACTGGGTAGTTAAAAAATTTATGTTTTTTAGTCCTCGATAGGGTGCAGATAATCTATTACTTATTCTACTTTAGAGGTAGAAAAAACAGAGTGTTTACATTTTATTATTTTTCTATACTAACCTAAACTCTAAATTTCCTAGCCATAAATGTAAATAAAGATATCATGATTACAAGCTTCTGTTTTTTAGTAGAAAGTAACAAAACGTGTCATTTAAACAAGAGAGAAATAACTAACCAGCCTTGGTTTGTTGGAAAGGTCCTGCTTCTTGATGATATGTACTAGGTTGGTAGAAGTTCTGGAAAAAGTTTTATAGAAGAATCTATTCTAAGTAAAAGGAGATCCTACAGGTACTGTTTAATAAACAAGGCATAGATTTGTGAGTTATCATGTATAAAATAAGTCGGTGGTAAAAATATAACTATCATATGATCTAGCAGTTGTACAACTGGGTATCTACACAAAGGAAAAGAAATCATTTTACCAAAAAGACATCTGCATTGCAGCACTGTTCACAACAACAAAGGTATGGGATGAACCTAAGTGTCCATCAATGGAGGATAAAGAAAATGTGGTATATACACAATGAAATATTAGCCATAAAAAAGAATAAAATTCTTTCCTTCACAGGATCATAGATGAGCTTGGTGGACATTATGTTAAGTGAATGAAATCATGTCATGCAGCAATATGGACGGAACAGGAGGCCATTATCTTAAGTGAAATGACTCAGACACCGAAAGACAAATACTGCGTGTTCTTACTTTTAAGTGGGAGCTAAACAACGCATACACTTGGAAGCAGAGTATGGAGTGATGCACACAGAGACTCAAAGCAGTGAGGCGAGGGTAGATGATGGGAGGTTGCTTGATGAGTACAATGTGTGTTGCTGCAGTGAGGGATGCACTGAAGGCCCTGACGTCACCAAAATACAATATATCAATGTAGCAAAATTGAACTTTTATCCCACTGTGTCCGGAATTGGTGGGTTCTTGGTCTCACTGACTTCAAGAATGAAGCTGCAGACCCTCGCGGTGAGTGTTACAGTTCTTAAAGGTGGCGTGTCTGGAGTTTGTTCCTTCTGATGTTCGGATGTGTTCTGAGTTTCTTCCTTCTGGTGGGTTCCTGGTCTTGCTGGCTCAGGAGTGAAGCTGCAGACCTTCCCAGAGAGTGTTAGAGCTCTTAAGGCAGTGCATCTGGAGTTGTTCGTTCCTCCTGGTGGGTTCGTGGTCTCGATGGCTTCGGGAGTGAAGCTGCAGACCTTTACAGTGAGTGTTACAGCTCATAAAGGCAGTGTGGACCCAAAGAGTGAGCAGTAGCAATATTTATTGCAAACAGCTAAAGAACAAAGCCTCCACAGTGTGGAAGGGTACCCCATCAGGTTACCACTGGCGGCTCCGGCAGACTGCTTTTATTCTCTTAGCTGGCCCCACCTACATCCTGCTGATCGGTCCGTTTTGCAGAGAGCCAACTGGTCTGTTTTGAAAGGGAGCTGATTGGTCCATTTTGACAGGGTGCTGATTGGTGCATTTACAATCCCTGAGCTAGACACAAAAGTTCTCCACCTCCCCATTAGATTAGCTAGATACAGATTGTCAATTGGTGCATTTACAAACCCTGAGCTAGACACAGGGTGGTGATTGGTGTGTTTACAAACCTTGAGCTAGGTACAGAGTGCTGATTGGTGTATTTACAATCCCTTAGCTAGACACAAAGGTTCTCCAAGACCCCACCAGACTCAGGAGCCCAGCTGGCTCCACCCAGTGGCTCCCGCACCAGGGCCGCAGGTGGAGCTGCCTGCCAGTCTTGTGCCATGTGCGCACTCCTTAGCCCTTGGGTGGTGGATGGGACTGGGCGCTGTGGAGCAGGGGGCGGCACTGGTAGGGAAGGCTTGGGCTGTGCAGGAGCCCATGGCTAGGGGGCAGGGGGACAGGGGAGGCTCAGGCATGGCGGGCTGCAGGTCCCGAGCCCTGCCCTGCAGGGAGGCAACTAAGGCCTGGTGAGAAATCCAGCACAGCAACTGCTGGCTTAGGTGCTAAGCCCCTCACTGCCCAGGGCTTGCGGCCCACGGGCTGGCTGCTCTGAGTGCTGGGCCCACTGGGCCCATGCCCACCCGGAACTTGTGCTGGCCTGCAAGCGATGTGCACATCCCCGGTTCCTGCCCGCACCTCTCCCTCCACACCTCCCAGCAAGCTGAGGGAGTCGGCTCCGGCCTTGGCCATCCCAGAAAGGGGCTCCACAGGGCAGCGGCAGGCTGAAGGGCTCCTCAAGTGCCACCAAAGTGGGTGCCAAGGCTGAGGAGGCGCCGAGAGTGAGCAAGGGCTGCGAGGGCTGCCAGCACACTGTCACCTCTCACCATGAATATTTACAAATAATTTGATGGCAATAAATTTTCTTTGACAAAAACAGGGTGGCCTATTTACAGTCTTTTTCCATTCTATGGAGCTGTTTGCTCTTGTTTCTATGGAGCATAGATTCTCAATCAAAATCACCTGAAAATTGATAACTATAAGCCATCAATTGCAAATATTGAAATATCTTTAATAACTCCTAATTTTATTCCATGGACAAAGTTAACTATGGATTGCATTAGCTATCTGGCTACTGGCCAGAGACCTTCCTCAGTTCTTTTTCACATGGACCTCTCTTCATTAGGGCAGCTTACAACATGGCAGCTGGCTTCCACCAGAGTAAAGAATTGAGAGAGCAAAAGAAGGGGAAAAAGACAGAAGCCAGGGTCTTCTAAAACTCTCATACTGGAAATGACATCCTATCACCTTCGTCATATTTTATTTAAGTGAGTCAGTAGGTCCAGCCCATATATAAGGGGAGAAGGCTCCACAGGACATGAAAACCAGGAGCAGGGCATCATTGGGAGCCATTTAGAGGCTCTCCACACAGTAGGTTTTGTTGAACTAACTGTAGTTGTTTTAATTGAATAATTTGAATGGATAAAGCCCCTGTGGGACAAACTACTTTTCTACTTAAAAGGACAAACTACCTTTCTACGTAATCCCAGCACTTTGGGAGGCCGAGGCGGGCGGATCACGAGGTCAGGAGATCGAGACCATGGTGAAACCCCGTCTCTACTAAAAATACAAAAAATTAGCCGGGCGCGGTGGCGGGCGCCTGTAGTCCCAGCTACTTGGAGAGGCTGAGGCAGGAGAATGGCGTGAACCCGGGAGGTGGAGCTTGCAGTGAGCCGAGATCGCGCCACTGCACTCTAGCCTGGGCGACAGAGCGAGACTCCGTCTCAAAAAAAAAAAAAAAAAAAAGGTAGTTTGTCCCACAGGGGCTATATAGAAAAATACATACTTAATAGGCTATTTTCCTTTACTGTTTCATGATATAATATTAAATAATATTTATATGGTATTTTAATATTTTCAAAGCATAGAAATGCTAACATTCTCAAAAGCCCTGTAAAGGAGGAATTAATATGGTCATTTTACAGGTGAAAGAGGTATCATTTAGAGAGATTTAGAGAGATAACTGTATTTTACAATAAATGCAGGTAGAAATATGGTTTTCATGATTATTTTAATGCATAATTTATAAGGACTTTTTTTCATCAAAAAGTTTTGTACAAGTCTAGGGAAAAAGTGCTTGTTTCTTTTGATTATCATTTGGTCATTTATCTGTATAGGTAGCCCAAAACATGTATATACACAAAAACTAAATTGTATTATTTGGAATCCCTTCCAAATAATAATCCTATAAAACTAAATTGTGTTATTTTGGCCCTAGTGACACTGGCCCAGAGTTGAGTTGCATTAAATTGGATTTCACGGCAAAATATTTCTGCTGTGAACTATTAGGAATAACCAAGTACATGGATCTGTTGGAGCTTGGTTCTACTTGCAGAAGACTGAAAAAATTTTATATTTTTTTCCACCAGTATGATTCTTGGAATCCCTGGAAAGAAATCTTCTGTATTCTCTTTCTAATCACTTTAGAAATGTAGAGCAGTAGAGGCTACAACTTGAAGATGGACAGAAAATACAGGAAGGAAGGGAAGGGAAGGATGAAAAATTTCAAAGCTGGTGGACTTGCAGGGTAGGGCATGTGCTGGATTGTTAGCTATTTACTCAAGATCAAGCTGTCCTGAAAGAGCCACTGCATCAATACTGGCAATGTGGATTGGGGTGACTGCTCTGTCCACTTTCACATAGGTCTGGCTAATGCTTATGGACATAACACCCTGGTCAAGTCAGTCGTAAAAACTAGGCAAAACAGATTGGAGACAATGGATTTTTTGACAGGGTTAGATGGTTTCATATAGATTTTTGACCACCAGAACAGTGAAATCAGCTGTGCATGTAGAAACTGTCATGTATACAGTCCACTGGATGAAAAACAGTAGCATATACCATGTAAATTATGAGAAAACATCTGAACTTCATATTTGCCTAAAGGTCGGTGGTTGGCACAGTCAGGAAAAAGTTTCTCAATTTTTTGCTAGTGTTCACAGTTTGAACTCCCTCTATGGAAAATAAATTCAGTCCGTTTAGCCTCATAAATGTGTTACTGCTTCCATGTTTTCTCCTAAAATCTCCACTTCCACAAGTAAAGAGAAATTTGAAAAACATATATATCAGATTATATCACTCCCCTTCTTAAAACTTTCAATGACATCCTATGTCAGATAGATCCAAGTCTACATTGATGACCAGACCCAAGGCCCTGTGTGACAGGGCTCCCCTCTTCTGCCGCCATCCTCCCCACTGGTGATTGTGCTCCAGTTACACTGGTCTTATTTTTATTCAGACCATGCCAGTTTATTCTCCCTATGGCTTTGTCTTTCGCATCACTTCTGCTTAGTGTTGGTTCCCCAAAGCATTATGTAGCTGGCACCTTCTAGTCACTTAAATTTCAGCTCAAATGCCATTTCCCCGGAGATATCCCTGATTGTCCATTCTAAGCTAGAGTTCTGTGTACTTCCTATTCTATTTTCCTATTTTATGTTCTTTGCAGAACTTAACACCATATGACATTCTTTTTTTTTGTTTACTTACTGATTGTCTGCCTCCACCCACTGGATTGTAAGCCCCATGAGCGGCGGAGCCCCCTCTAGCCTGTTTGACTTCTTCACAGTGATATCCCAGCACCTGGAACAGGGTCAGGCTGCAGTAGGTGCGGTAGGCACTTTTTTACAAGTTGAACCTGTATTTAAACCAAATTGGTCTAGTTACAGGCTCCTAAATATGTCTGTACTCCTTGAATTTTTGAAACCATTTCCTTTGGTTGAATATTTCATGCTTTCCCTCCCTGTGTTTGAGTACTGTTCCCAACTTTCAAAACCCCATTCAGACACTATATTTCTCAACCACTTTAGCACATAGTTATGCCCCCTTTTTTGCAGTCCTGTGCCTATAGTTGTCAGTAATCAGCTCTTAAATTTATTTGTCACCTTAAAGTATAGATTCTTTTTATGTGTGTATGTCTTTTGTCCTTGACTGGATTAAATTTTCCATTGCTATCAAATCATGCATACAATAAGTATTCAATAAATATTTGTTGAAAATTAATTTTTATTATCATATCTAATGATCAATTTATAGATTTGAGATAATTCCTGTTCTTGGGTGACTGCTATATATTTTCATTTAAAATGACACCATTTTAAGGATGTATCTGCAGAAACTAATTTTTAATAATCTTAAGGATGTATTTTGCAGAAACTAACCCAACCAGAAGCTGTCATAATGAGCTGCTGATCTCTACTATGCCATTAGATTGTATAGGTAGATATGACTTTTAGAGTTCTGTAATGGGCATGATGAAGCTTAAAGAATACTTGTAGAACAACTGAACCAATACATGCATAGTCAAGAAACTTCGTAAGGAGGAAATATTTACCAGAACTCAAATGTTATTTCACAGAACAATTATCTTAGTGAGTTTGCGCTGCTATAACAGAATACCATAAACTGCGGGGCTTAAACAACAAATATTTATTTCTCACAGTTTTTGAGGCTGGAAGTCCAGCATCAAAGTGCCAGAATGGTTGGGTTCTGGTGAAGGCTTTCTTTTTTGTTGCAGACTGCAGACTTCTCATGGTATTTACAGATGGTGGAAAGAACGTGAGAACTCTCCCGGGGTCCCTTTTATAAGAGCACTAATCCCATTCATGAGGGCTCCACTCTCATGACCTAAATAACTCCCAAAGGCCCCATTTCCTAATACCAGTACATTGAGGGTTAGGATTTCAACATATGAATTTGGGGGGAACACAAATATTCAGTCCCTAATACCCAGGATTGGAGTCATGCTGTGAGGTTGGGACAAGAGATTGAGGGGTTGAGGACAGTGGCAAAGGAGGATCTGAAACAATAGATCTGGCAGGCTGGGCAATGAAGTGAGCAAGAAGAGAGGTGAAAGCTGGGGGGAAAATATGAGGTGGAAACCTCCATGAGGTTCCAGGGGCACGTTTGAAAATAGGCAGCAGGAAAGCTGGCATATTCAGGGAGTGTGAGTCTCAGAACTGAAGATTATAGAGATAGAGCTGGAGGAAAACAATACATTTAAACTAACCTTAAGGAAAGAGACTGGCTATAATCTGGACTTGCAAAGAGGCAGGGGAAAGAAGTTGGCAAGTCTGTCATAATACAATCAGCAAAGGTTAGCTATTTTAACCCAGAACTTGAGAGCCTTTAAAAACATATATATGAACATACTTAAAACATATATATGAACATATCTAAAATATGTAATGAACATATATAAAAACATATACATATGTTTTTGAAGGCTCTCAAGTTCTGGGTTAAAATACATAGAGATGATTTCATTCATATATATATGTGTGTGTATATATATATGTATATATATATGTGTATATATATGTGTATATATGTATATATATGTGTATACATATGTGTATATATGTATATATATGTGTATATATGTGTATATATATGTGTGTATATATGTGTATATATATGTGTGTATATATATGTGTATATGTGTATATATATGTGTATATATATGTGTATATATGTATATATGTGTATATATGTATATATGTGTATATATGTATATGTATATATATATGTATATGTATATATATATGTATATGTATATATATATGTATATGTATATTTACTTAATTTGTGAGCCAAACAAGTGGAAGCTTCATTTTTTAGTGGAAGACCTTCCAGGAAGTCACATAGAATTTGGAGGCTTCTTTTTATCTAGATGAATAGATTCGTTGCATTCTATAATTATAAGAGTATTAAGTTTTATAATGTATACTGAATTGATACATTGAAATTAAGATTAAGCAGACCATGAGAATGAAAACGCTTTGCTTTCTGTTGATAATTAAAAAGCCTCTTATTTCTCCTGGGAAGAAAGTGTCAGACTACTAGCGAGTAGAAGCCTGCTATTTGGAAATGACTGCCACTGGCTGCCATGACCTTTGGGGAGGGACTTTTGGACATCTGGGCCACTCTATCTGCCACCAGCGCTAACCCTAGTATTGGTGAGGGTTTCAAGATGCCAGGCTTTATCCAATGAATGTTTTTGAAAATGTTTCTCCCTGAAATATGTTGAAACCATCTTTAATGGCTCTAAATCACACACACTTAGCTTCATTTGGAAGGAGCTTGAATTCTCTAATGAATCACAGTTAGCCACATTATAAATGAAAAGGCTTAATAAAGAATTAATGACAAATTGTACTTCAGATGTTGGGGATGTAAGAGGTAACATTGTTATTTACATTATAGAGGTTTTATCCCAACACATGCTGCTGGTTATTATGATTTCATGTTGTTTAATGTTTTCTAAATCAAATTATGCTATCTGTGGTGACTGTAAACTACATAAACCTAAAACACAGAGATGAAGCTCTCAAACCAGTGTAAAGAAATGGTTTTTGTTATTTCAGGCTCACCCCATGAATGCAGTTGCATGTGTGTTTTAAACAGTTCGGAATACATTTTCTTCATTTTCCATTTCTGAAACTGTGATTTCTGGCGCAAATAGCAAAGCAGAACTAAGTGAAATTTGCAGTGCCTGAGGATCTTCAAAGGAGTTTTCTAAAGGTATCATGAATTGATAACTGATAGACTCAGCCACGCAGAGCATTTGTTTGTTGCCTCTGATGGTTTGGATCTCTCCTTTTAAAAACAAATTCTTTTTGCGTAATAAAGAACATCAAATAAAACCTCATGCTAGTGCTCCAGATGCTGGCACTCTTTAGCAGTTAAGCTCTGCTCCCAAGATTTAGAGGGAACTGCTGATTGTAATTTACTAAAAATACTCTGAAGTCTAACTTTAAAGAACTAGGAACTCTCAGGATAGTTTGTATTAATTAATTAACTAGTTACTGCTATTGTGGAGAAGTTTCCAACCAATAACTCTAACACACCGTCTTAGGGGACAGAATTTTAGTGGTTGACATAGTATTTAAAACATTTAGCTTGATAAATTTGCCTTTGTTCTAAGAATAAATACTGGATTTTTGATTGGAGAGGACAGAAAATACATTTTCTCTTAAAATATATCTATCACTACTGGCCTGGGTTGTAGTAATTAGAGAATGGACAAGTATCTTTTTATAAAAAAATTATTTTATTTTATTTTCTACTTTTATTTTAGGTTCATGTGCTGATATATGTGCTGATTTGTTACTTGGGTAAATTGTGTGTCACTGAGGCTTGGTGTACAAATGATCCCATCACCAAGGCAGTGAGCACAGCACCCAATAAGTAGTCTTCCAAACCACGTTTTCCTCCCCACCCTCTCAAGCAGTCTACACTGTCTATTGTTCCCATCTTTGTGCCCATTTGTATTTAATGTTTAGCTACCACTTATAAGTGGTATTTGGTTTTCTCTTCCTGCTTTAGTTTGCTTAGGATAATGGCCTCCAGCTACACCCATGTTGCTGTAAAGGGAAGGATTTCATGCTTTTTTATGGCTGTGTAGTATTCCATGTTGCATATGTACCACATTTCCTTTATCCAGTCCACCATTGATGGGCATCTTGGTTGATTCCATGTCTTTGCTATTATGAAGCTGCAATGAACATACGAGTGCGTGTGTCTTTTTTTTGTAAAACTATTTATTTTCTTTCGGGTATATACCCAGTTGTGGGATTTCTGGGTCAAATGGTAGTTCCGTTTTATGTTCTTTGAGAAATTTCCAGTTTTCTGCAGTGACTGCTTTTCTCTACAATCTCTTCACGTTTTAATTTTTTTTTTTACTTTTTAGTAATAGCCATTTTGACAGGTGTAAGATGGTATCTTGTGGATTTGATTTGCATTTCTCTGATGATTAGTGATGATGAACATTTTTTTCATATATTTTTTGGCCACATATGTCTTCTTTTGAGAAGTGTCTGTTCATGTCCTTTGCCCATTTTTTAATGAGGTTATTTTTTTTTGCTTGCTAATTTGTTTAAGTTCCTGATCTATTTTGGATATTAGACCTTTGTTGGATTCATAGAGTGCAAATATTTTCTCTCATTCTATAGGTTGTCTGTTTACTCTGTTGATAGTTTCTTTTGCTATACAGAAGCTCTTTAATTAAATCCCACTTGTCAATTTTTTTTGGTTGCAGTTGCTTTTGGGGACTTAGTCATAAATTCTTTAGTCAAGGCTGATGTCGCTGGTGTTCAGAAGAGTATTTCCTAGGTTTTCTACTAGGGTTTTTATTGTTTTAGGTTTTATGTTTAGGTCTTTAATTTATCTTACATTAATTTTTGAATATAATGAAAGGAAAGGGAAAAGTTTCAATTTTCTGCATCTCAATAGCCAGTTATCCCTGCACGATTTATTGAATAAGGAGTCCATTCCCCATTGTTCTGTTTAAAAAATTATTTAAAGCTTTACATACTTCTTACGGAAAACCCAGAAAATATAACCCAAAACAGCTTAAACCATTCCACATAAAGAAAACTATGTATTCTAAATAGTTTAGTACTCATACTTCTTGATTTATATATCCTATACTGTGTTATCTTATGGCACAGTGCCTTGTCTTCTGTCTTGTCTGACTTTCAACTGTCACCATTTATACCCATACCATAGCCTTAACTGAATGCACCTTTGGTGTTTGAAGATTCACATTCCAAGAACTGAGATAATTGGGACAATGAATACATACACTGTGAATAGTTTCATGCATAATATACTTGAATAGATACTAGTTATGAATGGTCACTCAGTGGCAATAACCATAAAGTGACCTATTTGGAACATGGAATAATGGTCCGTAAACCTTAAAAAAATTCTAGGCCGGGCGCGGTGGCTCACGCCTGTAATCCCAGGACTTCGGGAGGCCGAGGCGGGCGGATCACGAGGTCAGGAGATCGAGACCATCCTGGCTAACATGGTGAAACCCTGTCTCTACTAAAAATACAAAAAATTAGCCGGGCGTGGTGGCGGGCGCCTGTAGTCCCAGCTACTTGGGAGGCTGAGGCAGAATGGCGTGAACCCCAGGGGGCAGAGCCTGCAGTGAGCCGAGATCGCGCCACTGCACTCCAGCCTGGGTGAAAGAGCGAGACTCCGTCTCAAAAAAAAAAAAAAAAAAAATTCTAGACAAACATGCTTAGTGCACCTCTATCATGTTTTTCCTGTGGCATATTCTCTTTTCTACTAAACCTGTTTATCATTCATATCTCATCTTTTATCTGTGTTTAATATAAATTTTATATTTTCTATTCTGGTTAGAATATCTTTTGTTTTAAATCTTATATATTATTCTGAATGTTTAATACTGGTTATTGGATTGTGGGTTTATCTCAGACAGTTAATTGGAAATGAAACTGGACCAAGACAATGATAGCATCTCTGCTCAGTAACCATTAATCCTAATGCTGTGTGGAACCCTCTAGGGACTTACACCATGGGTATGCTGAGGTCATTATTGACTTTTTCTTAGAAATGGGCAGTCTGGGGAACCTTGAGTACATTTTGATTTTATTTTTGGTGCTAGGCTTAAGAATGTTCAAATGGCCCCAGAACACAGGACCTGCATGGTTCTACAGATTAATGGCAGCAAGAAGACCTGTCCAGTTCACTTTGTTTCAAGACATTTAAGTAGCTTCTGAGGCCAAACTCATGAGGTTAACACATTTAATTAATTAAAGTCAGTTGAGAATTCAAAACAGAAGGCAGAAAGGAAATTGATACAATAATTTTTTTCTCCACATACATCTGAATATTGTTTTAAGTAAATTGAATAGGTCATGCTGAAAGTAGTCATGGCTAATACAGCACTGGCACGTGATCCACTAGTAGAAAGGAACCCCTCTCCTCCTAGTAAACATAATGTATTGCTTAATTCTGGAGCGGCCCTGAAAGCCAGCAGCAGAAGAGTTGCCTGATTGGCACATGATCTGAATGATCAAGATGGTTTCAGTGAGAAATGTCAACCCCTCCCCTGGGAGCGTCTGTGATGCACTTGTGTGGGCCATAGCAGGATTGGATTGGGCTGGCAGGGGGTCAGGAAAGAGCTAGACAGATGTCCGGGTCTGAATTAAGCCAGTGACTTGGGAGTCAGAAAATGAAGACCAGGAAGTCAGTAGTTGACTGTGGCCAAGAACAAGATGGAGATCAGGAAGCCAGTACATCAGACCTGTATAGAGAGGGATACTCAGGCCTGGGTGGTGAAGAATGAAAGAATGAGAGGTTTAGAAGTTGAATTTACTTACAGATCTGGCATAGCACAGGCAAGCAAAATGCAAGTAAGAATCGAACCAGCAAATGTGCAAGTCATTTATGGTGTTTTGTGCTTCTTCTCTGGCAGGGTTTGGCTTGTAGTATTTTTCCAAGTAACTCCAGGGATCTGTTCCAAATTCCTGCATCTTCTGTTCGTCAGCTATGTACCCTTGGGCAAGTTACGTAATTTCCCTAAGGTTTAATTTCTTTGCCTGTTAAAGAGGGATGCTATTGCCTACATTCCATGGATATTCTCAAAGTGTGTTCAGTTTGTGATAATTCACTGGCAAACTTAAGATTTATGTACTTTTCTGATCATATGGTACGTATCAATATGTTTATTTGAAATATTTAGCGTGTTTAATTTTTTTTTGTTTATTTTAAAAATATATTTATTTTAACAATGTAGGCTGGGAACAGTGGCTCACACCTGTAATCCTAGTACTTTGGGAAGCCAAGGCAGGTGAGTAGCTTGAGCCCAGGAGTTTGAGGCCAGCCTGGGTAACATAGTGAGACTCTGCCACTACAAAAAATACAAAAGTTAGGTGTGTATGGTGGCATGCATGTTAATTCCAGACACTTGGGAGGCTGAGGTAGGAGAATCTACTGAGCTGGGAGGTCGAGGTTGCAGTGAACTGCAATCACACCACTGCACTCCAGCCTGGGCGACGGAACAAGACTGTGTCTCCAAAAAAAAAAAAAACAAAAAAATTATACATCTGTGTGTGTGTGTGTGTGTGTGCGTGTTCCTGGCAGATAGTAGAAACTACTGTTTTTAGATGGTTTAAGAAATGATGTAGGGAGCAGAAGTTTTAAGTAGATTTTATAAAATCTTATGTTATATTTGAGCAAATTATTTCAACTCGTCTATAATTAACCAAGCTTCTTTGATATATGGCCATTTGCTTCTTTAAACACAGGCAAATGCTTCTTTCTTTGTGAAGGCTGTAGGATTATAGTTGAGCCTATGCAATACCAAACAGTAAAATAATCAGATTATTAAATATTTGGGCTGATACAATGAATCAAACACCCAGATAGGCAGACGTATACCTTTTTTCCTTTTTTTTTTTTTGAGGTGGAGTCTCACTCTGCCGCCCAGGCTGGAGTGCAGTGGCACAATCCTGGCTCACTGCAACCTCTGCCTCCCAGGTTCAAATGATTCTCCTGCCTCAGCCTCCTGAGTAGCTGGGATTACAGGCACGTACCACCATGCCCAGCTAATTTTGTTTGTTTGTTTTTTTTTTTTTTTTTTGAGACGGAGTCTGGCTCTGTCGCCCAGGCTGGAGTGCAGTGGGCTATCTCGGCTCACTGCAAGCTCCGCCTCCTGGGTTCACGCCATTCTCCTGCCTCAGCCTCCCGAGTAGCTGGGACTACAGGCGCACGCCACTACGCCCGGCTAATTTTTTGTATTTTTAGTAGAGAAGGGGTTTCACTGTGTTAGCCCGGATGGTCTTGATCTCCTGACCTCGTGATCTGCCCGCCTTGGCCTCCCAAAGTGCTGGGATTACAGGTGTGAGCTACCGCGCCCAGCTCATATATCTTTGTTTAGCTAAATTGTTAAATTTAAACTCTGCTGTTTGGAATTATGAAACTACAATTTTCCAAATTATGGAAAATTATGGCATGTTAATAAGTGCTAAGGGCCAGAAAACTTCCATGGCCAACTGAATTTGGGTAACTTATAATGTTTACTTCTTTAGAAGTAAATGTAATTTTACATTTTTTTTTTTTGAAATGGAACCATATTCTCGTGAAGCTAGTTGAGATATTGATGTAAACATTTTTTGACTCACAGTTTGGGTCGAAAGAGAAGATTTGGTTGGTTAATTGATATTGGTATTCCTACAAAGTAAGGAATTATAATTTCCTCAATTCTTAGGCCACCATTACTACTTTATTTGAAAATTAGGAATTTACTTTTACAACTCCATCTAATAGACTTCAAATTTTTCAAGGATGGTAGCTTTTTATATTTATGCTCCCAGCTTTTGTACATAGTAGGGGGTTATGTAAATAAATAATAGGCCAGACTATAAGTACTTGAAAGAAGTTTGGGATTTTTATTGAAACTATATGAAAGGTAGGCATTTTGATGAACTTTTAATTCTTCTGGATGGCTAAGGACTATGGAATTTGAGAAGATAATTTAGAAGTAATGTATTAGTCCATTTTCATACTGCTATGAAGAAATACCCAAGACTGGGTAATAATATAGAAAAAAAGTTTTAATAGACTGACAGTTCCACATGGCTGGGGAGACCTCACAATCACGGCGGAAGGTGAAGGAAGAGCAAAGGCATAGCAGCAGACAAGAGAGTGTGTACAGGGAAATTGCCTTTTATAAAACCATCAGATCTTGTGAGACTTATTCACTATCATGAGAACAGCAGAGGAGAAACATGCCCCCGTGATTCAGTTACCTCCCACTGGGTCCCTCCCATGACACATGGGGATTATGGGAGCTACAATTCAAGATGAGATTTGGATGGAGACACAGCCAAACCATATCAAGTAGTGTTTCAGAATTCTTTTGGCCCTTGCAAGGTATCGGTAAGAATGAAGATTTTCATGCTCACAGAAGCCTTTTCTTCCTAGTCCCTCCTTTCATTCACTGGAACTGCTGAAAACATTCACAAGTGATAATCTCTGAAGTAGTCTCTCTGGCCTCTGCCTAATATTTCTCTTCTGCTATGAAGGTTCTTTCTAAAACACGAGTTTAAATTAGGGGTCAGCAAACTTTTTCTGTAAAGGGCCAGATTGTAAATATTTTAGGTTTTATGGGCCGTATAGTCTTGGTGTCTATTGCAACTACTCAATTCTTTCCCTTTATAGAGCAAAGGCAAACGCAGATAACTTATAAAGAATGAGTGTGGCTGTGTTCCAATAAGACTTAATTTATAAGAATGGCAGATTTGGCCTTCAGACTATTGTTTGCTGACTCCTGATTAAAGTCATGTCACCACATTACTGAAAATCTCTTGATGGGTTTCCACTGCAACAGAATAAATTTCAATACATCTAGCCTAGTATACAGCAGTCTGTAATTCTACCCCAGTCTATCTTTCTACCATTATTTTCAACTACATCTCAAACCATCCTCCATTATAATTTGCTGATTACATTCTGAGTGGGTTACCTACCAACAGAGATTTATGGTCTTCAGCAGCCCTGTTGTCGTACACCCTCAACTAAACCAACATCTTTGCTGCAGCTAATCCTGGTTTAGGACCAGATATTTGATTCTATAGGCACTGAGGTGTAGTTTGAATCATAATTCCCGAATCTTAACTAATAACCAGAGATGCCTATGTTTAACCTATTGAGTTGTCATCAGAAAATGGGCATGTACTATCCATGTGTATAGGTTGTGTAAACAATTCAGACTGCTAATTTTTAATATACATCTCCGTTCTTTTTTAAAGGGTAGAATAAATATTTGTCATTTATAATTGATGACAGTTGGGTATGTAGTCTTCATCCTTCATCTTTCTTTTCTAAACATAAAAAAATTATGTGTTTTAAACATCCATTGGCTGATTATGTTTTCAGAATACATGGTTAGATTAATTCATTAATGGCGCCTTCAAATTTTCCTTTGTTAGCTCCAGATCACTCAACTTTTATTCCATTTTTTAAAAGTGGAAAGTTGGCATGCATTAGACTTCCACTCTGAAGTAACATCCTGACAGTCATCTATATCTACCTCAAGGAACACCACTCTGGTATACTTTTCAGAGAGAGAATGCAAGAAAGGCTTGATCATTTTGCAAGGCCTGCACCACAAGTCTGAAGAGACAACTACTATGAGTTTATCTTCCGCACTGTCCAAGCTTCCTGAGAAGCATGTTGCTTTTCACCTGCTTCACTGTTTTGGGTACTAGAGTCTGGCAAGTGACCCTAAGGACCCTTACATACATTTTTAACTCTGAGTTATTGAATATATTCATCAAATTCTTTAGCAAATTCAAAATGATAGTAGCAATTTAAGTTTCTTAAATACATAGTTGGTGGAGGAGGACTGAAGTATGACACTACCCAAATTTATCATTACCTGTTATTTTTACCAAGAAACATTTTCAGCTCTGAAGATGATTAAAAAAATCCATTAAAGGCCAGGTGCAGTGGCTCATTCCTGTAATCCCAGCACTTTGGGAGGCTGAGACAGGCGGATCACGAGGTCAGGAGATCGAGACCACCCTGGCTAACACGGTGAAACCCTGTCTCTACTAAAAAAAATTCTAAAAATTAGTCGGGCATGGTGGTGGGCCCCTGTAGTCCCAGCTACACAGGAGGCTGAGGCAGGAGAATGGTGTGAACCCAGGAGGCGGAGCTTGCAGTGAGCTGAGATGGTGCCACTGCACCCCAGCCTGGGCAACAGAGCGAGACTCTGTCTCAAAAAAAAAAAAAAAAATCCATTGAATTATTAGGAGAGATACAAGAAAAGATTGGAAAAATTGAATAGAAATGTTAATAAACAGGGTTCACAGAAAAGAAAAAATATCCTTTTGGTTTAAAGTTTCTTAATTTTTGAGTGTTCCTTCATTTGTTCCATGAATATTTATTGCTGATCTACTATGTTTGATATTCTGGAATATATAGATGTTAAAGATGTTATGAATAAATACCTGTGACCAGTATTTTGGATATTGCCCAATGAACATTTAAAACAAATGCCATAGCCTGGCCCTCTGACTGTATTTTGTGTGTGTGTGTGTGTGTGTGCTGGTGAGACAATGTTGGGGGTTGGGCATTTTAAGTGCTGTCTTGTATGGAAAAACACTTAAAGATGATGCTGTTGTTATTTCAGCGAAGTAGTCCTTGATGTTGTATTTGATATGATGCTTTTTGTCAGTTGGTTTCTCAGTGTTAATGTCTCTGCCAGATTAAAATAACTCATCATCTTTTAGAATACTAGCCACATTTAACTCAAATTAATTCTCAAATGAAAGATGACATATTTAATCAAGGGAAATACATTGATGGCCATTTGCAAATACATTTTTGAAAGTGACTTCACCAATCAGATGGTATCTTGAAGAAATACTCTGTACAGTGTAAACACCAAGTTGGCTTTTAGCAGGTGTAGATTATCTTCCTTATTCCTTGACCAATGATGATTCGGGAAAGGGCATTGACCACACCACAAAGGGAAGGCTCTTGCACAGGGCCAATGGGGGTGACTAGTGCTCAAGTGCTGGGTGTGGTTTCTGTCTGTCTTGGGGTCCAACTCCCTAGGGAGGCTCCTCTTGATGGCCACTCAGTTGATAGCCTGTTTTCCAAGAACAATTTTGGGCTCAGAATTCTAGACAAGCTGTCTCTGCTCTGGGCATGAGCAAATGCACTATTGCTCTGTTTTTCTCTTTGGCTTGTTCTGTATTAGTCTTCCTTTCTTAAGAGTGGGAGTACCTCATATTTAGCTGAGGGTATGGGAGGGAGTGGGCAAAGCAGACCATTTTTGTTGTTTTGGCTCCAGGTTACATATGCTTTCCCGACCCCTTGGCATGAAGAGTCCCTTGGTGGCCTACCACAGCTTGTAGTGCTGGGCCACAGGCTCAGAGAAGTAGGGTGTTTACTTGATGGCCATTTCCCTCTGTGCACGTATTTCCTTCCGTGTATATGTATTTCTCAGACCCTGCATGGAGAAGAGATAGTTTGAGGACAGGATTTTGAATTAAGTTCCCATGGCTAAGCCATATTTTCATTTGTTTTTATGACCATAAATCTGTATCCCTTATTGATGTAACTCGTATGTGCTTTAAAGGAACCTAGACCTTCAGGTATAGTTGAGTAAATAATTAAATTTTATTTATTTTCATATTATAAAATGCTGTATACATGGAAAAAATCAAACAATAAAAAATAAGTTAAAAGTGATTATTCTATTTGTAACCTAATGTTTCAATTGCCAGAGGTAATGCCTTTCAATAGTTTCTAACATATGTCTTCAACATTTTGTATGCATATACACCAAAGCATAATTTAGAGGCATACAAAAGACATTAAAATATAATTATTTAAAAAATGCATACCACAAATGAGATTAAGCAATTGTGTAATCTGCTTTTTAAAATTTAACAATATCTTAGATTGTTTCATTGCAGTACATAGAGACCTACCTCAATCTTTTAATGGCTGCATTGTTTTCACAGCAGAGATGTACAATAATTTATTCAATGAATGGTTGCTTACTTTAAAGATAATAAGTAGGTTATTGAACAGAGAATACTAAACTGAAGTTATTTCTCCCAGAGTAAAGATCTCTTTCAAACCTACCTCTTTTTTTTTTCCTGGAAAATAAAATTTCAGCTCTACATTGTTGTCGGAACTGTGAGTTTTGGAGATGCTAATATTAACATCAGTTGGAACAACAACAATGAAAAGAATTACAACAACAAAAATTGTGGTTGGATAATATCGTAAGGTATTAATCCATGTTTTGAGCATTTATTTCTTCTGTAGTATCCTGACAGACCCTCCTTTTAGACTGTTGTGTAGACAACAGCCACCTGCATCTGAAGCAGCCCCAAAGACCAGGAAATTTTTAAAGAGAGGCCAGTGGCTAAAATGACAGGGAGATTCAGAGAGGTTCTCTGAGCTCTCAGAAACTAGGAAATACTTGGTCTGGGGAAGAGGGAAAGAGAGGCAAAAGAACTACTCATAAGAGAGGAAAGAATGTGGGAAAAACTGGGGAGAGGAACACAAGAGTTGAGTGAATGTGGGAGCTGAGTGAATGTGGACTCTGCTCTGAGTGAGCTCCCGTTCCCAGGACTCTCCCTGGTGTCTGGTTGTCTCTCTCCCCTTCCTACTGTTCTTTATTTCCTGTGATCAGTCTTGGAAAGGAAAGTTGTTATTATTGCTGGGGAGCTGGGACATCCTAGGGTGGCCTTATCCCCTGACCAAAGCAGGACCAATGAAGTGGTTGGAAATATGCTGGTGAGCTAGCTCGGTAGTGGGCACACAGGTCTCATACTCAACACTGTAGTCAAAACACACAGAACAAAGACCCTTTGAGAAATGAAGTTAGTATGGACAGCTCTTTTGAGTTTGTTATAAAGAGGAGCAGAGAAATGAGACTATTGGGTTAAAGGAAGGTGGTAATACACTATCAATCAAAATACAGCAATTCATATATTTGAAGGCTTACTATGTGCAGATGTTGAGTTGAGCATTTTATATATATTATCTCAATTAACCATATGGGAGATAGGTAGCTAGCTAGCTAGATTAGATTGCTGGGGAAAAGAAATTTTTCTAATTTTACAGGTGAAGAAGTTGAGGAGGCTTGGGATTTTTATGAAGCCACTTGTCTAAGGTTTCACAGCTAGTTAAGGAGAGTCAATATCTGAATTCAGGCAATCTCATTCTAGAGCCCAGACGCTTAACCACTGAACCACTTCCCTTGATTAGTAGGAAAATTAATATTATTAGGTTGATGCAAAAGTAATTGCAGTTTTTGCCATTACTTAAAAAAGGCAAAGCCACAATTACTTTTGCACCAACCTTAGAAGAGTATATACATTCTCCGAATGAGGACGGGTCAAAGATTAGAGGTGTAAAAAGGAATGCAATTGAAGGAGAGTGCTGGAGTTGTCTAGACTATGCCGTCTTGATACTTTTGGAGGAAGATAAGCTAGGGAAGTCACCTTAAAGTCATCTAGGGCAAACAATACATTCAACTGGTGGAATTGGATTTAGACGGGAGGTGAGAGGTTGGCAGAGCTTAGCACAGAGGCCTATGAGTCTCAGGTGCTGGGTAGTTTTGGAGAGAGCAATTTTGTTTGAACATGAATGTTTTACTTGAAACCCTGACAAAAGATCTTGTTTTCCTTAAAGACTGGGGGGCCTAAAAGAAGGATCTTAAGACGTTCTTCATGACTATATTTTGCATTTGTAATTTGCTACTTATCTACTGCCTAGACTGAAAATATATATATTTTTTTAAAGTAAAGTGACTTGTGCATATGAATGGGCCATTTGAAATATCAAAGTGAGCCCGAGGAGGCAGTGGTGTTAGAGATTGTTTGCCACCCCAGCATCCTTGTTTCCTTCTGCCAACAGCTCCAACTTTCATTTAGGTGCCTCTCTCTACTTCCACCTGAGGCCTCAGACAATTATTTCCTTATAGTTCTGTGGCTACAGTGATTGGCTTAGCTGTGGACATGTTACCTAAGCTACTTCAAAAGAAATGTGTCAGAGTTTTTTTTGGGCATGCTGGAACACAGATTTTTCTTTTGTCCATTGGGTTTGAACCTGGGAGGATTTAACCTTAACTGCTGCTGGCAACCTGCTGACCAGAGGGGACAGTCTGTGTAAAAAGGAAGTTTTCATATATGTGTGAGCAGAACCAGTTCTAGAAATAAAGAGTATGGGTTCTGTTTTCATCACTTTATTCCTTTTATCAAGCAGTATCTGAGGCAAGTCCTTCCCTGGACTTTGCAGTTAGAGGAGACAAAATTTTATCTTTTTACTTAGCTCACTTGTGATTGGGGTTTCTGTCATTTGCAACCAAAATGATCCTAGGTAATACATAGGGGAGAATAATTCTTTATTGATTGGACAAGGGAGAAGAAAAGATCAGTGATGAATGCTAGAGGCTTCCTTTTTGGGGTGTCTTGAAAAGCTTCAAAATAGAAAATTATAATTAAGATTGCCACATAAACAGATAACTCTCAAACTTCTTGTGAATAAATAACGAATAAGAGATGCCACTGTAAGCACTTGCTAAACTCATGATAAATCCCTGAAAAATCAATAGAATTCCTAGTCTATGAATAGCATTGAGCTATAAACCACCCCACAGAGCAATTTACTCCATTCTTAGTTTCCGTACAATATTTTAGTCTGTGAATTATTCAAAGAGATACACAAGATTTTTATATGGCTTTAAAATTTTAGAAATATATTATCCTGGTTTTATTTATAATAGTCATTGGTCAATCTTCCATTTGTCAAATATAAAATAATTTATAGTGATAGACAAAAAGGATAAATTATTTTCTTAAAAAAATAAACTTTACAATCAATTTTTAAAAAAAACTTATTTGTAGTTTTCTACTCGTATTCATGTTGTTCAAAAATAGTGACTGCAATCTTGTCAACATTTTAAAGACTTTTTTTGCCCCAATTAGAATAATATTAAAATACTTTGAAATTTATAAATCATAAAAGCATTATTTTTTCTTCAAAAAATTTAACCCATGTCAGCATATCATTCCTAGAAAAGTACGGTAAGTGGAATATAATGGAGAAAAATTGAGAAGGGTAGCCAATATTAATATTTTGTAACTAGAAAAAAACTATTAAACTGATCTAAAAGTATTTGCCTGATATTCCACTTGGAGAATGGAATCTTAAGCTTCTTAATTCCTTGTGATGATGTGGAGTAAATTAAGAAATTATTACCTTGAGGTAGTATAGGCTGGGCCTGTTATTGTAAAGGGAAAATAAATATCTTTCTAATTGTTATGGGTTTAATTTAATAAAGTTTTACATTGTATATATTACATTAGAAAACTTATTTTTCCTCTCAATATCTCTAAACATTTGTTTTGTACAAAAATGAAGATATTTAAGTTTTTGTAGAGAAACCAGCCATAAATGAAGGAGGCCAGAAAGCATTAAAGATACTCCCTCTGGCTGTTAATTTCCATTACAGGTAAACAATTGTTTAATAGCATCTTCAAAACATATCTTTTCAGAAAACCAAATATTCTTCTTTCTAGTGTGTCTTTCTAAAAAAGTAGTATAGAAGGGAATGACCTTAGCAAAATGCCTCTTTGTATTTAGGTGCTAAGTTTCTTTCTGCATTTTAAAAGATAGGAACCTTAAAAAAAAGCGCCTGTACTTTTCTGTGTGGACTGCAGTCCTCATATAGTGAAGATGTTAAGAATATAATTTTTATTTGTGGCAAGTATTTGTCTAGATTTTAGCAAACATATCTTTATAACACACATTTATTTGTCTAGAATGCAAGTATCCAGAAATCTTATATAAGCAGATTCCCTTGCACTCCCTGCCTTTATGATAGAACCACGGCTGGGCAGTGGTTGAGCAGGATGAATGGGAATAGACTGGGGAAAGGAATCCAAGGTGGTCTACTACGTTTAAATAAAATAACTGGTCTTATTTTTGGGTATGAGGAAAAAAGGTCTGCAGGTGATGAGACCAGCCCATCTAGAAGTCGAAAATTGCTCTTAGCTGTGCCATTATTTTATCCACTCTTAGCACATAGCATTGTCTAGGTGCTTTGTGTAGTGGAAGTGAATGTGTACGTAATATGGACCAAGAAGGCCCAATAGCAGCAGGTATTGGGAACTGTGATACAAAGACAAAGGTAGGGAGGGGAAACCTAGCTATGGTGATGACCAGCATGTTCACATTCTTGTGAAGACTGCAAACTCCTTGAAAGCAAGGAGGCAGGTTTAGTTGGTTTCTGTAATCTCTTTAACATAGTTTGATGCATAGTAGGCGATATGATTTGGCCATGTCCCCACCCAAATTTTATCTTGAATTGTAACTCCCACAATTCACACATGTCATGGAGGGGAGGAACATGGTGGGAGGTGATTGGATTATGGGTGCGGGTCTTTCCTGTGTTGTTCTTGTGATAGTGAATGAGTCTCACGAGATCTGATGGTTTTAAAAATGGGAATTTCCCTGCACAAGCTCTCTCTTTGACTGCTGCCATCCATGTAAGATGTAACTTGGTCCTCCTTGCCTTCTGCCATAATTGTGAGGCCTCCCCAGCCATGTGGAACTGTAAGTGCATTAAACCTCTTTTTCTTTACGGTCTCAGGTATGTCTTTATCAGCAGCGTGAAAATGGACTAATACAGTAGGTACTTGTTTTCTCATTTAATTTCTCATCTAGAGGGTGGAACAAGATGGTGAAATAGAAGCCTACACCATTGGTCCCCCACCATGGAGGAATACCAAATTCTAACAACTATCTGTACACAGTAAAGCACTGTCACAGAAAGCAAAAATCCGGTGAGCAATAACAGTACCTGGCTTTAACTTAATACCACTGGAAGAAGCAGTGAAGAGAGTTGCAGAGGCAGTCCTGAATTGCCAACACCACTCCTTCCCCATCCCCCAGCAGCAGCCATGTGGCACTAGGCATCTGTGCATTCTGGGGCAGGGCTGGGGGGAGAGCACAGCGATTGGGAAACTTTATTTTGAATTCAGTGTTGCCCTGTCATAGTGGAGAGCAGAGCCATGCTGGGCTCAGCTGGTGGCTGTGCTTGGAGGAAACATTTGGACCAGCCCTAGCCAGAGAGGAATCACCCATCCTAGTGGCTGGAACTTGAGTTTTTCTCCAAGCCTCACCACTGTGGGCCAAAGTACTCTGGGGTCTTAGGTAAACTTGAAAGACAGTCTAGGACACAAGGACTGCAGCTCCCAGGCAACTCCTAGCGGTGGGCTGGACTCAGAGCCAGAGAACCAGGGTAACACATGACCTATGGAGACACTGGCCTGGGTGGCTAAGGGAGTGCCTGTGCCACCCTTCCCCCAACTCCAGGCAGTGCAGCTTTTACATTAAGGAAAGTGAATCCTTCCTTTTGCTTAAAGGAAATGACAGCAAAGAGCAAACAGTAAAGAGGACTTTGTCTTGCATCCTGGATACCAATTCGGCCACAGTAGCATAGGGCACCGGGCAGAGTGCTGAGGCCCCTATTCTAGGCCGTAGATCCCAGACGACATTTGCAGACACATCCTGGGATGAAGGGAACTTGACAACTTGAAGAGAAGGATGAAGGACTTGTCACTTGCTGACTAAAGAGCCTATGGGCCCTTAAATATTTAAGAATTGATAAAAAAGGCGACAGATCTCTATAATGAAAAATGATAAAACACTGATGGAAGAAATTGAAGAGGATACCCCAAAATGGAAAGATACTCCATGTTCATAGATTGGAAAAATCAATATTGTTAAAATGTCCATACTACCCAAAACTAATCTACAGGTTCAATGCAATTTCTATCAAAATATCAATGACATTCTTTACAGAAATAGAAAAATAATCCCAAAATTTATATGAAACAACAAAAGATCCAGAATAGCCAACATTATCCTAAGCAAAAAGAACAAAATGGGAGGGATAATATTACCTGACTTCAAATCATATTGCAGGGCTATAGTAAACAAAACAGCATGGTACTGGAATAAAAACAGACACATAGACCAATGGAAAAGAATAGAGAACCTAGAAATAAGTCCGCAACACCTACAGTGAACTTATTTTTGACAAAGCTGCCAAGAACATACACTGGGGAAAAGACAGTCTCTTCAATAAATGGTGCTGGGAAAACAATATCAATATGTAGAAGAATGAAACTAGACCCCTATCTCTCACCATATACAAACATCAAATCAAAATGGATAAAATACTTAAATCTAAGACCTCAAACTATACAATTACTATAAGAAAACATTGGCGGAAACTCCAGGACATGGGACTGGGCAAAAATTTCCTAATATCCCATGAGCATAGACAACCAAAGCAAAAATGGGCAAATGGGATCACATCAACTTAAAAAGCTTCTGCACAGCAAAGGAAACAATCAACAAGGTGAAGAGACAACCCAGAGGCTTGGAGAAGGTATTTGTAAACCACCCATCTGACAAAAGATTCACAGTAGAATGTATAAGGAGCTCAAGCAATTCTATAGGATAAAACTTTAATCTGATTAAAAAATGGAGAAAAAATTTGAATAGACATTTCTCAAAAGAAGACATACAAATGGTAAACAGGCGTATGATCATCTCACCCCATGAACGTGCAATGTTTGTGTTTCCATGCCTGCTTATTGCATTTAACATAATGACCTGCAGTTCCATCTAGGTTGTTGCAAATGACAAGATCTCATTCTTTTTTATGGCTAAATAGTACTCCATTGTATGTAAGTGCCACATTTCCTTTATCCATTTTTCTGTTGATGGGCACTTATGTTGCCCATCGCAGACATGCTGTAATGAGCATGTGGTGTTGCTTGAATGGGGTGTGAGCAGAGAGGCTTCCTAAAGTGATATTTAATCTGATTCCTGAAAGAAAGTATTGGTTAGGTCAAGAGGAGGTCTGCTTAGACAGAGACAGGGTCATGTGTAAAGATACTGAGGTGGACAGGAAGTTCACCCTTGTGACAAACTGAGAGAAGCCTATATGGCCAGTAAGTGATGTGGAAAGTAAAATGAAGAGAAATTAGAGACTAGGAAGGAACCAGATTATGCAGAACCGTGAAAGCCACCTTCAGAATTATGTAAATTAAGTTTCTTTTGCTTGAAAGTAATAGAAAACTGGCCGGGTGCGGTGGCTCATGCCTGTAATCCCAGCATTCTGGGAGGCTGAGGTGGGCAGATCACGAGGTCAGGAGATCAAGACCATCCTGGCTAACATGGTGAAACCCCATCTCTACTAAAAATACAAAAAATTAGCCGGGCGAGGTGGCAGGCACCTGTAGTCCCAGCTACTTGGGAGGCTGAGACAGAAGAATGGCATGAACCCAGGAGGCAGAGCTTGCAGTGAGCCGAGATAGCACCCCTGCACTCCAGCCTGGGTGACAGAGCCAGACTCCATCTCAAAAAGAAAAAAAAAAAAAAAAAAAGGGTGATAGAAAACAATTCTGTCTGGCTTAATAGGAAAAGGAAGAGTTATTGAAAGTATGATATTGGGTTGGCTTATAGATGAAAGAACAACGAATATGCAGGGCAGATTGGGTAGATCCGGGGATCTTTTATTCTTATTTATTTATTTTAAATTTCCACTTGCATTTTAGGTTTAGATGGCACATGTGCAGGTTTGTTTGCATGATGCTAGGGTTTGGAGTATGAATGACCCTGTCACCTAGGTATTGAGCATAGTATTCAATAGGTAGTTTTTTTTTTTTTTTTTTTTTAGCCCCTGCTCCCTTTCTTATCTCCCCCATCTAGTTGTCCCCAGCCTCTATTGCTCCTATGTTTTTTGTTTTGTTTTGTTTTGTTTTGAGACAGGGTCTCGCTCTGTCACCCAGGCTGGAGTGCAGTGGTGCGATCTCAGCTCACTGCAACCTCTGCCTCCTGGGCTCAAGCAATCCTCCCACCTCAGTCCCGCAAGCTGCTGGGAATATAGGCATGAGCCACATGCCTGGGTAATTTTTGTATTTTTTTGTAGAGATGGGGTTTCACCATATTGCCTAGGCTGGTATTGCTCTCATTTTTGTGTCCATATGTACCCAATATTAGGTTCTACTTAGAAGTGAGAATGTGTGATATTTGCTTTTCTGCTCCTGCATTAATCTCTCACTTTGGATAATGGCCCCCAATTGCATCTGCATTGCTGCAAAGGACATGATTTCATTCTTTTTTTTAATGGATTGCTAGTATTCCATAGTATGTAGGTACGAATTTTCTTTATCCAGTTTACTGTTGGGCACCTAGGCTGATTCTATGTATTTGCTATTGTGAATAGTGCTGCAATGAACATGCAAGTGCTTGTGTCTTTTTTGTAGAATAATTTATTTTCCTTTGAGTATATACCAGTAATGGGATAGCTAGGTCAAAAAGTGGTTCTGTTTAAAGTTCTTAGATAAATCTCCAAACTGCTTTCCACAGTAGCTGAACTGATTTACCTTCCCATGAAAGTATATAAGCATCCCCTTTCTCTGCAGCCTCACTAGCAGCTGTTGTTTTTTGACTTTTTAATAATAGCAATTCTAACTGGTTTAAGGTGGTATCTCATTGTGCTTTTGATTTGCATATCTCTGATAATTAGTTATGAGCATTTTTTTCATATGTTTGTTTGCCACTTGTGGTTTCTTTTGAGAAGTGTCATGTCCCTTGTCTGCTTTTCAATGAAGTTATTTGCTTTATGCATGTTGATTTAAGTTTCTCATAAATTCTGAATGCTAGACCTTTGTTGCATGCGTAGTTGGTAAATATTTTCTCCCATTCTGTAGATTGTCTGTTTACCATGATGATAGTTTCTTTTGCTGTGCAGAAGCTCTTTAGTTTAATTAGGTCCCACTTGTCAATTTTTGTTTTTATTGCAATTGCTTTTGAGGATTTAGCCATAAGATCTTTGCTTAGGCTGATGTTGAGAAGGATATTTCCTAGGTTTTTTTGTAGGATTCTTATGGTTTGAAGTCTTACATTTAAATCTTATCCATCTTGAGTTAATTTTTTCATATGGTAAATGGTAGGGATCCAGTGTCAATCTCCTGCATATGGCTAGTCAGTTATTCCAGCACTTTTTATTGAATAGGCAGTCCCTTCCCCGTGGTTCATTTTTGTCAATTTTGTTGAAGATCAGATGGTGGTAAGTTTGTGACTTTATTTCTGAGTTCTCTATTCTATTCCATTGGTGTATATATCTGTTTTTGTATCAGTACAATGCTGTTTTGATTACTGTAGTCTTATAGTGTAGTTTGAAGAAGTCAGGTAATGTAATACCTGGGGCATTTTTTTTTCTTAGGATTGCTCTCCTATTTGGGCTCTTTTTTTGGTTCCCTATGAATTTTGGAATAGTTTTTTCTAATTCTGTTAAATGACATTGGTAGTTTGATTGGTATAGTGTTGCATCTGTAGATTGCATTGAGCTCTATGGTTGTTTTAATGGTACTGATTCTTCCAATCTGTAAGCATGTAATGTTTTTCCATTTGTTCATGTCATTTATAATTTCTTTTAGCAGTTGTTTTATAATTCTCCTTGTAGAGATCTTTCACCTCCTTCGTTAGATCATAGGTGGTTTATGATTTGGTGGCGATTGTAAATCGGATTGCATATTTGTCTTGGATCTCAGCTTGAATGCTGTTGGTATATGGAAATGCTACTGATTTTTGTACATTGATTTTGTATCCTGAAACTTTACTGAAATTGCTTATCAGTTGTAGCAGTCTTTTGGCAGAGTTTCTTGATTTTTTATGGATAAAATCATATCTTCAGTGAAGAGAAATAATTTGACTTTTTCTTTTCCTATTGAAATGCCTTTTATTTTTTTTTCTTTTGTCTGATTGCTCTTGCTAAGACTTCCAGTACTATGTTGAATAAGAGTGGGAAGATTAAGCATCCTTGTCTTATTTTAGTTCTTAAGGAGAATACTTCCAGCTTTGCCCATTTAGTATGATGTTTGCTGTTGGGTGTGTCATAGATGGCTCCTATTATTTTGAGGTATGTTCCTTTGATGCTTTTTGGTGAGTTTTTGTCATGAAGGGGTGTTGGGTTTTTATCAAAAGCTTTTTCTGTGTCTATTGAGATGATCATATGTTTTTTGTTTTTAATTTTGTTTATGTAGTTAATCACATTTATTGATTTGCCTGTATGGAACAAACCTTGCGTGATTTCAGGAACAGAGGCTACTTGATTGTGGTAAATTAACTTTTTATGTGCTGCTGGATTTGGTTTGGTAGTATTTTGTTGAGGATTTTTTCATTTATGTTCATTAGGGATATTGGCCTGTAGTTTTCATTTTTATTGTGTCTTTGCCAGGTTTTTGCTTCAGGGTGATGCTGGCTTTGTAGATGAGTTAGGGAGGATATCGTCCTTGGTTTTTTTGGAATAGTTTCAAAAGAATTGATACCAGCTCTTCTTAGTACATCTGGTAGAATTTAGCTGTGAATCCATCTGGTCCAGGGCTTGTTTTGATTGGTAAGTTTTATCACTCCCTCAGTTTCATAACTTAGTATTGGTCAGATCAAAGTGTCAATTTCCTCCTGACAATCTTGGGATGTTGCCTTTCCAGGAATTTGCCCATTTCCTCTAGATTTTGTAGTTTGTGTGCATAGAGGTGTCATAATAATCTCTGAGGATCTCTGTAGAAATGGTTGTAATGTCACATTTGTAATTTCTGATTGTGCTTATTTGGATCTTTTTTCTTTGTTAATTTAGCTAGTAGTCTATTAATCTTGTTTATTTTTCAAAAAACAAACTGTTATTTGACACCTTGTATAAATTTTTGGGTCTTAATTTTATTCAGTTCTGCTCTGATTTTAGTTTTCTTTTCTTCTGACAGTTTTAAGGTTAGTTTTTCTTGTTTTTCTAGCTCCTCTAGGTGTAATGTTAAATCATTAATTTGAGATCTTTCTATCCTGATGTAGGAGTTTAGCGCGATAAACCTCTGAACACTGCTGTTGCTGCATCCCAGAGATTTTGATATGTTGTGTCTCTGTTTTCATTTCTTTCAAATAATTTTTAAATTTATGACCTAATTTCATTGTTTCCTCAAAAGTCATTCAGGAGCAAGTTGTTTAATTGCCCTATAATTGTGTGGTTTTGAGAGATCTTCTTGGTATTGATTTCTAGTTTTGTTCCACACTGGTTCGAGAGTATGATTGGTATGATTCTGATTTGTTAAAAATTATTGAGACTTGTTTATAGCCAAGAACGTGGTCAATCTTGGAAGATGTTCCATGTGCAGATGACAAGAATGTATATTCTATGATTGACGAGTGGAGTATTCCATAGATGTCTATTAGTTCTAATTGGTCAAGTGGTGAGTTTAAGCCCAGAAACTCTTGGTTAGTTTTCTGCCTTGATGATCTGCCTAATGCAGTGTGGTGTTGAAGTTCCCCAAAACTATTATGTGGCTGCCCAAGTCTTTTCATGGATCTAGAAGTACTTGTGAATCTGGGTGCTCCAGTGTTGGCTGTATATATATTTAGGATAGTTAAATCTTCTTGTTAAATTGATCCTTTTATTTTGTCCTTTATTACTGCTGTTGGTTTCAAGTCTGTTTTATCTAATATAAGAATAGAGACCACCTCCAAGGATCTGACTGCAAGATATTATATAGGTAGTACTTTCATTAAACATTAGGAAAAGCTATTCTTGTCCTAGGCCCTGTCCTTTGGAAGGTCCTGTTTTGTCCTTTAACTATACTCTTCCCCCTTGAGGAAGGGGTTCTTAGGGCTAAGTGTAAATGCCTACACAGAGCCTACATCCATCCTCTAGATCACACCGTGGTATTTGGAATTTGGTTTTCTCCGTTCTAAAATTCCCCTCCCTACTTTTGGAATTTGTATGTATCTCCTACTCCCCAGTATAGAATCTTCCATTAGAGTGAAAACCCTGGAAACATCCATTTGAGGGGTTTTGTTTGGAGATAGGACATGAAAGCTAAGGTGATACCAATTATCTACCACATTGTTTGGTGTATTTTAGGTACTCAAACACTGCTGATCAATGAATAAACAGGACTCAGTCAGAGGAGATGTATTGGCATGCACACAAGGCTCTCAAAGAGTGATATGGAAACACCTGACAGAAAAATAATTCACGGTCTGTAATCCCAGCACTTTGGGAGGCCAAGGGGGTGGGGGTGGATCACGAGGTCAGGAGTTCGAGACCAGCCTGGCCAGCATGGCGAAACCCTGTCTGTACTAAAAATACAAAAAATTAGCTGGGCATGGTGGTGCATGCCTGTAGTCCCAGCTACTCGGGAGGGTGAGGCAGGAGAATTGCTTGAACCCAGCAGACAGAGGTTGTAATGAGCTGAGATCACGCCACTGCACTCCAGCCTGGGTGACAGAGTGAGACTCCATCTCAAAAAAAAAAAAAAAAAAAAAAGGTAGAATTCTGAATCATTTGGTTCAGAATTTTCAGGAACCTGAAAATTCTAAATTTGAATCTAGGCTTCCAGATTACTATGAAGGATAGCAGACAAAATATATTCTACTTAATGAGTTGTAAGCTTGGCTTATAACTTCTACATATTTCAACATGTGTCATGTTGGTTTCCATTTGTACTTTTTACCCTGGGCCCTGCAAGTATTACAAATAGGTCTGCTTGTGAACTTTTTCTAGGGCCCTTACATTAAGTAGAATCAGGAATTAACTATAGTTGCTGGTGTCTATGCCCTTTTCTCAGGTTTCAAACTCCCAGGAAGGAGAATCATTTCAAGGCAGGGCCACATGGAATAGACATAAAGAATAGGAAAAACTTCTGGAGGTTGAACAGCTACACTTACGGGTATGTGTTTTAGGAATTTAAACTTTATTCTAAGACTGGTGAAAAACATTGAAAGGTTTTAAGCAGGTAAGTGACATGGTTGGATCTGATTTTTTTTTTTTTTTTAAAGTTCTAGGGTACATGTGCACAACAGGCAGTTTTGTTACATATGTATACATGTGCCATATTGGTGTCCTGCACCCATTAACTCGTTATTTACATTAGGTATATCTCCTAATGCTATCCCTTCCCCCGACCCCACCCCATGACAGGCCCCAGTGTGTGATGTTCCTCGCCTTGTCTCCAAGTGTTCTCATTGTTCAATTTCCATCTATGAGTGAGGATGTGCGGTGTTTGGTTTTCTGTCCTTGCAATAGTTTGCTCAGAATGATGGTTTCCAGCTTCATCCATGTCCCTACAAAGGACATGAACTCATCCTTTTTTATGACTGCATAGTATTCCATGGTGTATATGTGCCACATTTTCTTCATCCAGTCTATCATTGATGGACATTTGGGTTGGTTGCTAGTCTTTGCTATTGTGAATAGTGCCACAGTAAACATATGTGTGCATGTGTCTTTATAGCAGCATGATTTATAATCCTTTGGGTATATACCTAGTAATGGGATGGCTGGGTCAAATGGTATTTCTTGTTGTAGATCCTTGAGGAATTGCCACACTGTCTTCCACAATGGTTGAACTAGTTTACACTCTCACCAACAGTGTAAAAGTGTTCCTATTTCTCCACATCCTCTCTAGCATCTGTTGTTTCCTGACTTTTTAATGATCGCCATTCTAACTGGTGTGAGATGGTATCTCATTGTGGTTTTGATTTGCATTTCTCTGATGACCAGTGATGATCAGCATTTTTTCACGTGTGTGTTGGCTGCATAAATGTCTTATTTTTAAAACTAATAAGAATTTATTCATATCACCAGTAAGTAACCATAAATACATAATAAGAGTAACAACAATAATAATAATATTCATAATATCAAAACTAAAAAGTATTTTATCTATTCACAAATGGTGCTGGAACAATTGGACATCCACGTGCAAAAAGTTAACCTAGACACAGAACTCATGCTTTATAAAAATTAACATAAAATGAATTATAGACTTTAATGCAAAATGCAAATCTATAAAACTCATAGAAAATACCATAGGAGAAAATCTAGACAATTTGGGGGGATAACACCAAAGGCACAGTCTATGAAAGAAAAATTCAATAATCGGACTTCATTAAAATTACAACATTTCTGATCTGAGAAAGACACTGTCAAAAGAATAAAACTATAAGCCCCACAATCTGGGAAAAAAATATTTGCAAAGGACTTATAAAGGTCTGTATCCAAACTATAAAAAGAACTTTAAGGAATGCAAACAACAAATTTAAAAAATGAGCCAAAGACCTTAACAGACACCTTACCAAAAATGTATAGATGGCAAATAAGCATATGAAAAGATGTTCTATATCATAGGCCATCAAGGAAATGCAAATTAAACAACAGTGATATACCCCTACACACCTATTAGAATGACCAAAATCCAGAACACTGACACCACCAAATGCTGCAGAAGATGTGGAGCAACAGGAATGCTCATTCTTTGCTGGTGGGAATGCAAAATGGTACAGCCACCTTGGAAAACAGTTTGGCAATTTTATAACATTAAATATGCTCTTACTATATGATTCCACAATCATGCTATTTAATATTTACCCAAAGGAATTAAAAACTCATGACCACAAAAAAACCTGCCCATGGATGTTTATAGCAGCATAAGTCATAATTGCCAAATCTTTTTATTATTATTATTATTATTATTATTATTATTATTATACTTTTTTTAGGGTACATGTGCACAATGTACAGGTTTGTTACATATGTATCCATGTGCCATGTTGGTGTGCTGCACCAATTAACTTGTCATTTAGCATTAGGTATATCTCCTAATGCTGTCCCTCCCCCCTTCCCCAACCCCACAACAGCCACCGGAGTGTGATGTTCCCCTTCCTGTGTCCATGTGTTCTCATTGTTCAATTCCCACCTATGAGTGAGAACAATAAATGCGGTGTTTGGTTTTTGGTCCTTGCGATAGTTTACTGAGAATGATGGTTTCCAATTTCATCCATGTCCCTACAATGGACATGAACTCATCATTTTCTATGGCTGCATAGTATTCCATGGTGTATATGTGCCACATTTTCTTAATCCAGTCTATCATTGTTGGACATTTGGGTTGGTTCCAAGTCTTTGCTATTGTGAGTAGTGCCGCAATAAACGTACATGTGCATGTGTCTTTATAGCAGCATGATTTATAGTCCTTTGGGTATATACCCAGTAATGGGATGGCTAGGTCAAATGGTATTTCTAGTTCTAGATCCCTGAGGAATCACCACACTGACTTCCACAATGGTTGAACTAGTTTACAGTCCCACCAACAGTGTAAAAGTGTTCCTATTTCTCCACATCCTCTCCATTACTTGTTGTTTACTGACTTTTTAATGATGGCCATTCTAACTGGTGTGAGATGGTATCTCATTGTGGTTTTGATTTGCATTTCTCTGATGGCCAGTGATGATGAGCATTTTTTATGTGTTTTTTGGCTGCATAAATGTCTTCTTTTGAGAAGTGTTTGTTCATGTTCTTTGCCCACTTTTTGATGGGGTTGTTTGTTTTATTCTTGTAAATTTGTTTGAGTTCATTGTAGATTCTGGATATTAGCCCTTTGTCAGATGAGTAGGTTGCAAAATTTTTCTCCCATTCTGTAGGTTGCCTGTTCAGTCTGATGGTAGTTTATTTTGCTGTGCAGAAGCTCTTTAGTTTAATTAGATCCCATTAGTCAATTTTGGCTTTTGTTGCCATTGCTTTTGGTGTTTTAGACATGAAGTCCTTGCCCATGCCTATGTCCTGAATGGTGTTGCCTACGTTTTCTTCTAGGGTTTTTATGGTTTTAGGTCTAACATGTAAGTCTTTAATCCATCTTGAATTAATTTTTGTATAAGGTGTAAGGAAGTGATCCAGTTTCAGCTTTCTACATATGGCTAGCCAGTTTTCCCAGCACCAGTTATTAAATAGGGAATCCTTATCCCATTTCTTGTTTTTGTCAGGTTTGTCAAAGATCAGATAGTTGTAGATATGCAGCATTATTTCTGAGGGCTCTGTTCTGTTCCATTGATCTATGTCTCTGTTGTGGTACCAGTACCATGCTGTTTTGGTTACTGTAGCCTTGTAGTGTAGTTTGAAGTCAGGTAGCGTGATGCCTCCAGCTTTGTTCTTTTGGCTTAGGATTGACTTGGCGATGTGGGCTCTTTTTTGGTTCCATATGAACTTTAAAGTAGTTTTTTCCAATTCTGTGAAGAAAGTCATTGGTAGCATGATGGGGATGGCATTGAATCTGTAAATTACCTTAGGCACTATGGCCATTTTCACGATATTGATTCTTCCAACCCATAAGCATGGAATGTTCTTCTATTTGTTTGTATCCTCTTTTATTTCATTGAGCAGTGGTTTGTAGTTCTCCTTGAAGAGGTCCTTCACATCCCTTGTAAGTTAGATTCCTAGATATTTTATTCTCTTTGAAGCAATTATGAATGGGAGTTCACTCATGATTTGGCTCTCTGTTTGTCTGTTATTGGTGTATAAGAATGCTTGTGATTTTTGTACATTGATTTTGTATCCTGAGACTTTGCTGACGTTGCCTATCAGCTTAAGGAGATTTTGGGCTGAGACAATGGGGTTTTCTAGATATACAGTCATGTCATCTACAAACAGGGACAATTTGACTTCCTCTTTTCCTAATTGAATGCCCTTTATTTCTTTCTCCCACCTGATTGCCCTGGCCAGAACTTCCAACTCTATGTTGAATGGGAGTGGTGAGAGAGGGCATCCCTGTCTTGTGCCAGTTTTCAAAGTGTTTGCTTCCAGTTTTTGCCCATTCAGTATGATATTGGCTGTGAGTTTGTCATAAGTAGCTCTTATTATTTTGAGACACATCCCATCAATACCTAATTTATTGAGAGTTTTTAGCATGAAAGGCTGTTGAGTTTTGTCAAAGGCCTTTTCTGCATCTATTGAGATAATCATGTGGTTTTTGTCTTTGGTTCTGTTGATGTGATGGATTACGTGTATTGATTTGCATATGTTGAATCAGCCTTGCATCCCAGGGATGAAGCCCACTTGATCATCGTGGATAAGTTTTTGATGTGCTGGTGGATTTGGTTTGCCAGTATTTTATTGAGGATTTTTGCATCCATGTTCATCAGGGACATTGTTCTAAAATTCTCTTTTTTTGTGTGTGTCTCTGCCAGGCTTTGGTATCAGGATGATGCTGGCTTCATAAAATGAGTTAGGGAGGATTCCCTCTTTTTCTGTTGATTGGAATAGTTTCAGAAGGAATGGTACCAGCTCATCTTTGTACCTCTGGTAGAATTCAGCTGTGATTCCATCTGGTTCTGGACTTTTTTTGGTTGGTAGGTTATTAATTATTGCCTCAATTTCAGAGCTTGTTATTATCTATTCAGCATTCAACTTCTTCCTGGTTTAGTCTTGTATGTGTCCGGGAATTTATCCATTTCTTCTAGATTTTCTAATTTATTTGCATGGAGGTGTTTATAGTACTCTGTGATGGTAGTTTGTATTTCTGTGGGATCGGTGGTGATGTCCCTTTTATCATTTTTTATTGCGTCTATTTGATTCTTCTCTCCTTTCTTGTTTATTTGTCTTGCTAGCAGTCTATCAATTTTATTGACCCTTTCAAAATATCAGCTCCTGGATTCATCGATTTTTTGAAGGGTTTTTTGTGTCTCTATCTCCTTCAGTTCTACTCTGATCTTAGTTATTTCTTGCCTTCTGCTAGCTTTTGAATGTGTTTGCTCTTGCTTCGCTGGTTCTTTTAATTGTGATGTTAGGGTGTCGATTTTAAGTCTTTCCTGCTTTCTCTTGTGGGCATTTAGTGCTATAAATTTCCCCGTACACACTGCTTTAAATGTGTCCCAGAGATTCTGGTATGTTGTGTCTTTGTTCTCATTGGTTTCAAAGAACATCTTTATTTCTGCCTTCATTTTGTTATGTACCTGGTAGTCATTCAGGAGCAGGTTGTTCAGTTTCCATGTAGTTGAGTGGTTTTGAGTGAGTTTCTTAATCCTGAGTTCTAATTTGATTGCGCTGTGATCTCTGAGACAGTTTGTTGTGATTTCTGTTCTTTTATATTTGCTGAGGATTGCTTTACTTCCAACTATGTGTTCAGTTTTGGAATAAGTGTGATGTGGTGCTGAAAAGAATGTATATTCTCTTGATTCAGAGTGCAGAGTTCTGTAGATGTCTATTAGGTCTGCTTGGTATGGAGCTGAGTTGAAGTCCTGGATATTCTTGTTAATCTTCTGTCTTGTTGATCTGTCTAATATTGACAGTGGGGTGTTAAGGTGTCCCATTATTATGGTGCGGGAGTCTAAGTCTCTTTGTAGGTCTCCCAGGACTTGCTTTGTGAATCTCAGTGCTCCAGTATTGGTTTCATATATATTTAGGATAGTTAGCTCTTCTTGTTGAATTGATCCCTTTACCATTATGTAATGGCCTTCTTTGTCTCTTCTGATCTTTGTTGGTTTAAAATCTGTTTTATCAGAGACTGGGATTGCAACCGCTGCTTTTTTTTGTTTTCCATTTGCTTGGTAGATCTTCTTCCATCTCTTTATTTTGAGCCTATGTGTTTCTTTGCATGTGAGATGGGTCTCCTGAATATAGCACACTGATGGGTCTTGACTTTTATCCAGTTTGCCAGTCTATGTCTTTTAATTGGATATTTTAGCCCATTTACATTTAAAGTTAATATTGTTATGTATGAATTTGATCCTGTCATTGTGATGTTACCTGGTTATTTTCCTCATTAGTTGATGCAGTTTCTTCCTAGCATTGATGGTCTTTAAATTTGGCATGTTTTTGC
The DNA here is from genome assembly GCF_028878055.3 of Symphalangus syndactylus. NCBI lineage: Eukaryota > Metazoa > Chordata > Mammalia > Primates > Hylobatidae > Symphalangus > Symphalangus syndactylus. The sequence continues at coordinate 48,886,851 of NC_072424.2, read as the reverse complement.
AGTGGCTGTACCGGTTGTTCCTTTCTATGTTTAGTGTTTCCTTCAGGAGCTCTTGTAAGGCAGGCCTGGTGGTGACAGAATCTGTCAGCATTTGCTTGTCTGTAAAGTATTTTATTTCTCCTTCACTTATGAAGCTTAGTTTGGCTGGATATGAAATTCTGGATTGAAAATTCTTTTCTTTAAGAATGTTGAATATTGGCCCCCACTTTCTTCTTGCTTGTAGGGTTTCTGCTGAGAGATCCACTGTTAGTCTGATGGACTTCCATTTGTGGGTACCCCAACCTTTCTCTCTGGCTGCCCTTAGCATTTTTTCCTTCATTTCAACCTTGGTGAATCTGACAATTATGTGTCTTGGGGTTGCTCTTCTCTAGGAGTATCTTTGTGGAATTCTCTGTATTTCCTGAATTTGAATGTTGGCTTGCCTTGCTAGGTTGAGGAAGTTCTCCTGGATAATATCCTGAGGAGTGCTTTCCAACTTGGTTCCATTCTCCCTGTCACTTTCAGGTACACCAGTCAAAGGTAGATTTGGTCTTTTCACATAGTCCCATATTTCTTGGAGGTTTTGTTCGTTTTGTTTTTTTTTTTTTACTCTTTTTTTCTCTAAACTTATCTTCTTCATTTCATTAATTTGATCTTCAATCACTGATACCCTTTCTTCCACTTGATTGAATAGGCTACTGAAGCTTGTGCATGCGTTATGTAGTTCTCCTGCCAGTGTTTTCTGCCCCATCGGGTCATTTAAGGTCTTCTCTACACTGTTTATTCTTTTAGCCATTTGTCTAATCTTTTTTCAAGGTTTTTAGTTTCCTTGCGATGGGTTCAAACATCCTCCTTTAGCTTGTAGAAGTTTGTTATTACCAACCTTCTGAAGCCTATTTCTCTCAGCTTGTGAAAGTCATTTTCTGTCCTGCTTTCCTCTGTTGCTGGTGAGGAGCTGTGATCCTTTGGAGGAGAAGCGGTGCTCTGGTTTTAAAATTTTCAGATTTTTTGCTCTGGTTTCTCCCCATCTTTGTGGTTGTATCTATCTTTGGTCTTTGATGATGGTGACCTACAGATGGGGTTTTGGTGTGGATTTCCTTTTTATTGATGTTGATGCTATTCCTTTCTGTTTGTTAGTTTTCCTTCTAACAGTCAGGTCCCTCAGCTACAGGTCTGTTGGAGTTTGCTGGAGGTCCACTCCAGACCCATTTTGTCTGGGTATCACCAGTGGAGTCTGCAGAACAGCAAAGATTGCAGAACAGCAAATATTGCTGCCTGATCTTTCCTCTGTAAGCTTTGTCTCAGAGGGGCATCCAGCTGTATGAGGTGTCAGTCGGCCCTTACTGGGAGGTATCTCCAAGTTAGGCTACACAGTGGTCAGGGACCCAGTAGAGGAGGCAGTCTGTCCATTCTCAGAGCTCAGATACCATGCTGGGAGAACCACTGCTCTCTTCAGAGCTATCAGACAGGGACATTGAAGTCTGCAGAAGTTCCTGCTGCCTTTTGTTCAGCTATGCCCTTCCCCTAGAGGTGGAGTCTACAGAGGCAGGTGGGCCTCCTTGTGCTGTGGTGGGCTCCACCCAGTTTGAGCTTCCAGGCTGCTTTGTTTACCTACTGAAGCCTCAGTAATGGCAGATGCCCCTACCCCATCCAGGCTTGCCACCTTGCAGTTCTATCTGGGACTAGCAGTGAGGAAGGCTCCGTCAGCTTGGGACCCGCTGATCCAGGTACAGGATGTAATCTCCTGGTGTGCCGTTTGCTAAGACCATTGGAAAAGTGCAGTGTTTAGGTGGCAATGTCCCAATTTTCCTGGTGTAGTCTGTCACGGCTGGTGTAGTCTGTCACGGCTTCCCTTGGCTAGGAAAGGGAAATCCCATGACCCCTTGTGCTTCCTGGGTGAAGGGATGCCCTGCCCTGCCTTGGCTCGCCCTCTGTGGGCTGCATCCACTTTCTGACCAGTCCTAATAAGATTAACCAGGTACCTCAGTTGGAATTGCAGAAATCACCCATCTTCTGTGTTGATCACGCTGGCACCTGCAGACCAGAGCTGTTTTATTCGACCATCTTGGAATGGACCCAGTTGGATCTGATTTTTTTTAAAGGATTCTATTCTTTTTTTTTTTTTTTTTGTGGAGAATGAACTAGAAGGAGCCAAGAGTAGCTGTGGGGTCACCTAGGAAGTGCAGATAAGAGATGATGTTGGCTTAGAGAAGAGTCTTGGATGGTGACAGTAGTCATAGAAAGAAGTCAATGGATACATGTTTACAAGTAGAATCAATAAAACTTGCCAAATCATTAACTGTAGAGGGTGAAGAGGGCAATGTCAGGGATTAACCCTAAATTTCTGGCTTGGGTAAGACTGACCTAATGATAATATGGAGAAGTACGTTCTCTTTTGAACCCATTCCAATTAAGAGTTTTGTCTCTACCATTTCAGCCAAATTTCCCTTATCAGGGTCGTCAGTGATTTTCCTGTAGTCAAATCTTTGAGGGTAAATATCAACTCTCATCTTACCCTCCTGTTAGAAGCATCAGACAGAGCTAGTCTTTTCATGAAACTCTTAGTTATGCTCTAGTGGAACCTTCCTTTCCAGGTTGCTTCATTCCACCAGGTGTTCCTTCTTAGCCTTATTTGTTGGATCTTTTACTTCTTTGCAACCTTCAAAGATTAGAGATGGTCCAACGGTTTTCATTGGATCATTTCTCTTTATTTACTTTACTCTCTAGGTAAATTTATTTAGTCCCTGGCTTTAAATTCAACTGACCACTTCCAAATTTGTTATTTATTTCCTGATTTCTCCCTTAGACCCCAGAGTTATAGCTTACTCTCACCCTGTGCTCAAACCTGCCATTTTCACAGTCACCCCACCCCTTCCATATATGACAACTCCATTCTCCATTTGCTCAAGCCAAAAAATTAGAAGACATCATTGATTCCTTTCTTTCAAATCCTATACCCAAATCATCAGGAGTTCCTCATGGAATTTCTGCATGTTCACACACGCAGAATCCAACCACTTCTCATTGCCTCTTCTGTGATTACCCCAGTCCAAGCCAGCACCTCCTGCATCTGGATTATTGCAAACTAGAGTCTTGCTTTCGCCCTTGTTCTAATGCAGCCAGTTTACCACACAGCAGCTAAAGTGGTCCTTCTGAAAAATAAATGAAGTCAGTCATCATTCTACCTGAAGTATGCATTGGCTTTCCATTTTATGCTTTGTAAAAATCAAAGTCCTTACCAAGACCTACTTGGCTCTATATTATTTGGCTGTCTGATACGTCTCTAATGTTATATCTTCTTTTTTTTTTTTTTTTCAGTGATTCTACCCATCATCTAGATTTTAAGCCCCACATGCATTAGGTATTTGTCCTAATGCTCTCCTTCCCCTTGTTCCCCACCTGCTGACAGGGCTTAGTGTTTGATGTTCCCCTCCCTGTGTCCATGTGTTCTCATTTTTCAACTCCCACTTATGAATGAGAACATGCAGTGTTTGGTTTTCTGTTCCTGTGTTAGTTTGCTAAGGATGATGGCTTCCAGCTTCATCCATGTCCTTGCAAAGGATGTGAACTTATTGTTTCTTATGGCTGCATAGTATTCCACAATGGGAGTTTCTCTCCACAAGCTCTTTCTTTGCCTGCCACCATCCTTCCAAGTTATGACTTTCTCCTCCTTTCCTTCTGCCATGATTGTGAGGCTTCCCCAGCCACATGGAACTGTAAGTTCTCCATTAAACTTCTTTCCTTGCAAATTGCCCGTTATCAGCAGCATGAAAAAGGACTAATACATTAAATTGATACCAGTAGACTGGGGTGTTGCTGAAAAGATACCTGAAAACGTGTAAGTGACTTTGGAACTGGATAACAGGCAGAGGTTGGAACAGATTGGAGAGCTCAGAAGAAGACACGAAAATGTGGGAAAATTTGGAACTTCCTGTAGACTTGTTGAATGGCTTTTCCCACAGTGCTGATAGTGATATGGACAATAAATAAAGTCCAGGTTGAGGTGGTCTCAGATGGAAATGAGGAACTTCTTGGGAAGTGGAGCAAAGGTAACTCTTGTTATGTTTTAGCAGAGACTGGCAGCATTTTGTGCCTACCCTAGAGATTTGTAGAACTTTGAACTTGAGAGAGATGATTTAGGATATCTAGTGGAAGAAGTTTCTGAGCAACAAAGCATTCAAGAGGTGCTGTAGGTGCTGTTAAAGGCATTTAGTTTAAAAAGGGAAACAGCATAAACATTTGGAAAATTTGCAGCCTGACAATGCAATAGAAAAGAAAATCCCATTTTCTAGAGAAATTCAAGCTGACTGCAGAAATTTGCATAAGTAATGAGGACCTGAATGTTAATCCCCATGAGCATAGGGAAAATTTCTCCAGGCCATGTCAGAGGTCATCATGGCAGCCTCTCCCATCACAGGCTGGGAGATCTTGGAGGAAAAAGTGGTTTTGTGGGCTGGGCCCAATGTTCCCGTGCTGTGTGCAGCCTAGGACTTGGTGCCCTGTGTCCCAGCTGCTCCAGCTATGTCTGAAAGGGGCCAACATAGAGCTTTGGCCCTGGCTTCAGAGGGAGCTTCCATGGTGTTGAGGCAGCTACCATGTGGTGTGGAGCCTGTGAGTGCATAGAAGTCAAGAATTGAGGTTTGGAAACCTCCACCTAGATTTCAGAAGATGTATGGAAACGCCTTGATGCCCAGGCAGAAGTTTGTGGTAGGGGTGGGGTCCTCATAAAGAACCTCTCCTAGGACAGTGGAGAAGGGAAATGTGGGCTGCGAGCCCTGACACAGAGTCCCTACTGGGGCACTGCCTAGTGGAGCTGTGAGAAGAGGGTTACCATCCTCCAGATCCCAGAATGGTAGATCCACTTACAGCTTGCACCATGTGCCTGGAAAAGCTGCAGACACTCAATGCCAGCCTGTGATGACAGCTGGGAGGGAGGCTGTACCCTGCAAAACCACAGGGGCAGAGCTGCCCAAGGCTATAGGTACCTACCTTTTTCATCAGTGTGACCTGGATGTGAGACATGGAGTCAAAGGAGATCATTTTAGAGCTTTAAGATTTGACTGCCCTGCTGGATTTCAGACTTGCATGGGGCCTGTAGCCCCTTTGTTTTGGCCAATTTCTCCCATTTGGAATTGCTGTATTTACCCAAGTAACTAACTTGCTTTTGATTTTACAGGCTTATAGGTAGAAGGGCTTGCTTTTTCTCAGATGAGACTTTGAACTGTGGACTTTGAGTTAATGCTGAAATGAGTTGAGACTTGGGGGACTGTTGGGAAGGTATGATTGGTTTTGAAATGTGAAGATATAAAATTTGGGAGGGGCCAAGGGCAGAATGAATAGTTTTGCTCTGTGTTCCCACCCAAATCTCATCTTGTAGCTCCCATAACTTCCACTTGTTGTGGGAGAGATCTGGTGAGACGTGATTGAATCATGGGGATGGGTCTTTCCATTCTGTTCTTGTGATAGTGAATGGGTCTCATGAGACCTGATGGTTTTAAAAATGAGAGTTTCTCTGCACAAGTTCTCTCTTTGCCTGTTGCCATCCTTGTAAGATGTGACTTGCTTCTCCTTGCCTTCCAACATGATTGTGAGGCTTCCCCAGCCATGTGGAACTGTGAGCTCTCCATTAAAGCTCTTTGCTCTGTAAATTGCCCAGTCTCATGTATGTTTTTATCAGCAGTGTGAAAATGGACTAATACAGTTTGTTTAAAGTCTGTTTTGCCAGATACTAGGATTGCAACCTCTGCTTTTTTTTTTTTTCTTTCTTCCCATTTGCTTGGTAAATTTTCCTCCATCCCTTTATTTTGAGCCTATGTGTGTCTTGACATGTGAGATGGGTCTCTTAAATACAGCAAACCGATGGGTCTTGACTCTTTACCCAATTTGCCATTTTGTGTCTTTCAGTTGGGGTTATTTAGCCCATTTACATTTAAGGTTAATATTGTTATGTGTGAGTTGACCCTGTCATCATGATGCTAACTGGCTATTTTGCACACTAGTTAATGCCATTTCTTCATATTGTCATTGGTGTTCATATTTTCATGTGTTTTGCAGTGGCTGGTACTGGTTTTTCCTTTCCATATTTAGTGCTTCCTTCAGAAGCTCTTGCAAGGCAGGCCTGGTGGTAACGAATTCCCTTGGCATTTACTTGTCTGAAAAGGATTTTATTTCTCCTTCATTTATGAAACATAGTTTGTCTGAATATGAAATTCTGGGTTGAAAATCCTTTTATTTAAGAATGTTGAATATTGGCCCCTACTGTCTTCTGGCTTGTAGAGTTTCTCCTGAGAGACCTACTGTTAGTCTGCTGGGCTTCCCTCTGTAGGTGACCTGACCTTTCTTCCTGGCTGCCCTTAACATTTTCTTCCTTCATTTCAATCTTGTAGAATCTGATGATTATGTGTGTTGGGGTTGATCTTCTCATGGAGTATTTTAGTGGGGTTCTCTGTATTTCCTGAATTTGAATGTTGGTCTGTATTGCTAGGTTGGGGAAGTTCTCCTGGATAATATCCTGAAGTGTTTTTTCCACGTTGGTTCCATTCTCCCCATCTCTTTCAGGTACTCCAATCAGTTGTAGGTTTGTTTTTTTTACATAGTCTCATATTTTTGGAGGTTTTGTTCATTCCATTTCACTCTTTTTTTCCCTAATATTGTCTGCCTACCTTATTTTGGTAAGATAGTCTTCTATCTGTAATATTCTTTCTTCTGCTTGATCAATTTGGCTATTGATACCTATGTATGCTTTACAAAGTTCTGGTGCTGTGTTTTTCAGCTCCATCAGGTCATTTATGTTCCTCTTAGACTGTTTATCCTAGTTAGCAGTTCCTGTAATCTTTTATCAAGGTTCTTAGCTTCTTTGCATTGGGTTAGAACATGCTCCTTGACCTCAGCAAAGTTTGTTATTACCCACCTTCTGAAGCCTACTCCTGTCAATTCGTCTGTCTCATCCTCCATCCAGTTCTGTGTCCTTGCTGGAGAGGTGTTGTGATTATTTGGAGGAGAAGAAGCACTCTGGCCTTTTTGGTTTGCAGTGTTTTTTTCATTGATTCTTTATGATCTTCATGAGTTTGTCTAGTTTTAATCTTTGAGGATGCTGACTCTTGGATGAGGTTTTAGTGGGGACTTTGTTGTTGATGTTGTTGTTGCTTTCTGTTAGTTGATCTTTCTTTCAATAGTCAGGTCCTTTGTAGGGCTGATGCGGTTTGCTGGGAGTTCACTTCAGGCCCTATTCATCTGGTTTGCTCCTGCACCTGGAGATGTCACTCAAGGAGGCTGGAGAACAGCAAAAGATGGGTGCCTTCTCTTTCCTCTGGGATCTCTGACCTTGAGGGGCACTGACCTGATGCCAGTAAGAACACTCCTGTATAGGATGTCTGACAACCCTTGTTGGGGTGTGTGCTCGCCCAGTTGGGTGGCACAGGAAGCAGGGCCCATTTAATGAGGCATTTTGGCTGTTCCTTTGTGGAGGGGGTGTGCTGCGTTAGGGGGAAACCCACTTGTCTGGTCTGCCAGGATTTCTCAGCTTGTAGGAGGAAAGACGAAGTCTGCTGGTCTGCAAAGTCTACGGCCACCCCTCACCCTAGGGGCTCGGGCCCAGAGAGACCAGAGTTCTGTCCCCGAGCCCCTGCCTTGAGTTGGAGTTCCTGCAGGGAGTCCCTGCAGCTGCAGTGTTGGCTGCTGCCCCTCCCCCAAGGAGCCCTGATGGCTTAGAGAGCAGGCAGCCACAGCAGTGGTGATGGGTGCCCCTCCGCCGGGAACTCAGCAGGCTTAGGCCAATTCTAGCCAAGTGGGTGTTGGGAATCTGTGCAGTTCCATGGTTGGGGCACAAGGCTCCGGTGGTGTGGACTCCCGAGTGGGATCTTCCAATCCGTGGGTTGCACAGTTCCATGGAAAAAGCATAGTTTCCCAGGCTGGGTAGCATACTCCCTTGGCTGGGAGTGGGGGCCCTGCCCCGTGTGGCTCTCAGTTGTGCTGTTGCACCATACCGTTCTTCCTTCTGTGTGTCATCCAGCCGCCTAATCAGTCCTAATGACAGAATCTGGATACCTTGGTTGCTGGTGCAGTATTCACACACTATTTTGGATCTTTTTGATGGGAGCCCCTGATTGCCGCTGCTTCTAGCTGGCCATCTTCAGACCAAGTCCCATTACATATTTATTTCTTGAGCTTATTGTTACTTGTTTCTTCTTTGCCTTTGCCATACTTATACAGTATTGTTGAGTTTTTTCTTCCTAATTTGAAACTTCACATAAATGTCTGGATTTAATTCCCTCATAGTATTTTCTTTTTGATCCATGTCTTTTGATTTTTTATTCTCCTTTCTGATATGAATAATTCATCTATTTTGAAATATTTTACTAATATAAAAACAAATATTTATTTTTAAAATCCAAAGTATCCATAAAGTAAATGATTCAAACAAATACTTAAATTTCCTATGATATTTTGTGTCCATAAATTTTCTTGGGCAGTCCTGTTTTTAATGTAGAGATGCTTCTGGACTTTTTGCACATGTTTCTTGTGCCTGAAATATACTTCTTTACTTGCTTAATAACTTTTCTCTTTCAAACTCTCTAGATTGATGGTACCATTATTTATCTTTTCTCTAGACTTTGACTTTTCTGCCTTTTTGCAGTTGGAGAGTGTGACTATCAATTTATGCTTGCCTAGATTAAAAATTTTAAAGGCTAGAGAAAAAAATCCAGGAAGGTCTTATCTATTTTAAACACAATCTGAGTATGTTTCCATTAGAAATAATTTAGTACAGTTCATATTTGCTTGAGCTGGTCCCTGGTATTATTGCTGACATTGACATTCACTAAACTCCTTAAAAGTCAGACATATTCATAGTAGCATTGGTAAAAAGGGTATGTGGAAAGCTGGTGAGAAGATGTAGAGCTTCTGATGGAATCTCCCAGTCTATGTTTCTTTCTCCACATTCAGATTAGTTTTTAGTAAGAATGATGTTTAAATTTCTCAGTAATACTTTAAAGCCTCCCTTAAGTTAACTTTCAGAATTTATTCTTTTCCCCTCTAACTTGAGTTTTTCCTTCAGATTTGATGATATGTTATTTGCTAATATATTGGAGCTTTGTAATTTGCATGACATTGTTTTCTCCAGATATTCAACCATATACCCCTCTTCATGACCAACTCTACTTTTTATCCCTGAGTTCTAGTCCCTCCCCTGAAGAAAAACAAGATGAAAATGGTGCTTTTCAATATATTACCGAATATTTTTAGTCCTATGTGGGTTAGTAGAGCCTGCATTAATGTGCAGTTGAAACTTTGGAGATTACTTTTTCCCTTAATAGATCAAATAACGAAAAGTTACAGCCCAAAACACAGTCTTTTTTCCCCCATTTGGTCCCATTGTGACAATGGGAGAGTAAAAATTGTAAGGCTTAAAAAGGGTCACACATTTCCTGCAGGGATTGGAGTATAGGAGTGAAACTGTGTTAGCTCATTTCCTTCCAACAAACATTTTGTGCACCTTTCTCAAGTGTCAGCTTCTTTTGTGAGTTGAATTTGGGGAGAAAAACTCTGTATCTGAGGTTCTCAGCTCAGTCCCCTCTGCTGGATTTCTCATTTCAGGTCACCACCACTAGCATGGGCTACGGAGAGCCTGCTCTCACCACAGCAGGGGCTTGAAGAATAGGAAGTTCACACTATGAACGTAATCCATACGTGTTTATTCTGTAGAAATATTGGCATTATACTTCAAGTACCTTATTGATAACATAGTTTTTGGTTTATTTTATTAGAGAAATGTTCTGAATACTTACTTGCAGTAGATTAAGAAAATGTTCATTATAATTTTTTGACATCTATGTGTTATTAAAGAACAGAAAACATTTGTACTCTGAGCTCATCTGTTTTCTTAATATGGGTACTCTTTCATCAGGGGAACGCAGAGGAATGGACCGTTACATACAGACCAAAAAAAAAAATGGCAGAATACATATCTTCCATTGGTTTTTTTGAGATAAAGATAATTTAGAGGGGAGCTTCTAAAGTCATTGACAAAATAAATTTTCTTAAAGGCCAGTTCCATTTTTTTCTGTCATCAAATGAAGTTTGAAACACTTCATTTCCAAATGATTTCCTTTCTTAGTACATTTAATGTCTAATTAAATGTCTACATTTTTTCATTTAAATAAGGGCGAAGTTCTACTTTTGAATTTCCATTCCAGAATATAGAGAGTTCTTGGCTAGAAATTATAAATCTATAGCTTTCAGGTTTTTCTTTCTGTTTTTTTTTCCCTCTCTGTTTGTAAATTATTATCTTCTCTTTTTCTATTCCTCCTTCTACTTTATTTCTTTAGGATAAACATTCTTCAGTCCACTATCTTCAGGCTATAACCATACCAACTATAATCTCCTATGTAATCTTTCTTATGCCCTCAATTCAAAATACATTTCTTTTATTTCCTTCTCTTTCTTTTCTTTATCCTTCATATATGGTAATTATTAAACTTAGAAGTTTTCCATAAAACAAACATTATTGCCAATAACTGTTATTGACTAAATGGACAGAAGGTTAACGTCCGATTATTTTAATGTCTGTTTCCAAGAATATCCTTTATCTGAATTTTTAATTTAGTGAATTCTTTTTCTTAAGGAAGTGTGTTCTCAGTAGAATTCAGTAAGATATTATCAATCATTAACACACCCCTTATCTGTTACCTAACACAAATGTGAGGGTATTGATTAGTTTTGGAGAGAGAAAAATTCAGACATTAGAGCATGTGGCATCAGAGCAAATGTGATGAAGGCAAAGCTGGAAGAAACATTGAAGTAAGATAAGGACACTAGGAGGATGGAAAAGTGAGATTACAGTTTTTATTTATTTTATTTTATTTTTTTAACAGTTTTATTTATTTATTTATTTATTTTTAATTATACTTTAGGGTTTTAGGGTACATGTGCACAATGTGCAGGTTTGTTACATATGTATCCATGTGCCATGTTGATTTCCTGCACCCATTAACTCGTCATTTAGCATTAGGTGTATCTCCTAATGCTGTCCCTCCCCCCTCCCCCCACCCCACAACAGTCCCCGGATTGTGATGTTCCCCTTTCTGTGTCCATGAGTTCTCATTGTTCAATTCCCACCTATGAGTGAGAACATGCGGTGTTTGGTTTTTTGTCCTTGCGATAGTTTACTGAGAATGATGTTTTCCAGTTTCATCCATGTCCCTACAAAGGACACGAACTCATCATTTTTTATGGCTGCATAGTATTCCATAGTGTATATGTGCCACATTTTCTTAATCCAGTCTATCGTTGTTGACATTTGGGTTGGTTCCAACTCTTTGCTATTGTGAATAGTGCCGCAATAAACATACGTGTGCATGTGTCTTTATAGCAGCATGATTTATAGTCCTTTGGGTATATACCCAGTAATGGGATGGCTGGGTCAAATGGTATTTCTAGTTCGAGATCCCTGAGGAATCACCACACTGACTTCCACAATGGTTGAACTAGTTTACAGTCCCACCAACAGTGTAAAAGTGTTCCTATTTCTCCACATCCTCTCCAGCACCTGTTGTTTCCTGATTTTTTAATGATGGCCATTCTAACTGGTGTGAGATGGTATCTCACTGTGGTTTTGATTTGCATTTCTCTGATGGCCAGTGATGATGAGCATTTCTTCATGTGTTTTTTGGCTGCATAAATGTCTTCTTTTGAGAAGTGTCTGTTCATGTCCTCTGCCCACTTTTTGATGGGGTTGTTTGTTTTTTTCTTGTAAACTTGTTTGAGTTCATTGTAGATTCTGGATATTAGCCCTTTGTCAGATGACCACTGCTCAATGAAATAAAAGAGGATACAAACAAATGGAAGAACATTCCATGCTCATGGGTTGGAAGAATCAATATCGTGAAAATGGCCATACTGCCCAAGGTAATTTATAGATTCAATGCCATCCCCATCAAGCTACCAGTGACTTTCTTCACAGAATTGGAAAAAACTACTTTAAAGTTCATATGGAACCAAAAAAGAGCCCGCATTGCCAAGTCAATCCTAAGCCAAAAGAACAAAGCTGGAGGCATCACGATACCTGACTTTAAACTGTACTACAAGGCTACAGTAGCCAAAACAGCATGGTACTGGTACCACAACAGAGACATAGATCAATGGAACAGAACAGAGCCCTCAGAAATGATGCCGCATAGCTACAACTATCTGATCTTTGACAAACCTGACAAAAACAAGAAATGGGGAAAGGATTCCCTATTTAATAAATGGTGCTGGGAAAACTGGCTAGCCATATGTAGAAAGCTGCAACTGGATCCCTTCCTTACACCTTATACAAAAATTAATTCAAGATGGATTAAAGACTTATATGTTAGACCTAAAACCATTAAAATCCTACAAGAAAACCTAGGCAATACCATTCAGGACATAGGCGTGGGCAAGGACTTCATGTCTAAAACACCAAAAGCAATGGCAACAAAAGCCAAAATCGACAAATGGGATCTCATTAAACTAAAGAGCTTCTGCACAGCAAAAGAAACTATCATCAGAGTGAACAGACAACCTACAGAATGGGAGAAAATTTTTGCAACCTACTCATCTGACAAAGAGATTACAGTTTTATATGGGAGGATTCTTCAGAATGAAATATCAGAATAAAACAAAGTTTAGTGGGAGTAATGTGCTGTCTCCAAATTCTGACTCAGCCTGACTCATACTCAACTTTTTGACTTTTAGGACATGTCCTTTGACCAGTAACCATTCAGTTGAGACATAAAGCAGCTGGATCTTATGTTTGGAGTTTGGTGGCCTGGAAATTTTAAATGATAAACAGCCAAACGGAGTTTACTATAAAATAAATAAGATGCATCTTAAATTAGACTTGAAATATTTAAGTGAATGGACTCTAATAACCTTTCTAATTAGGCTTGATAAAGTCTTGGGAAATTGATTTCAGTCCAACAGAGAAAAATACTACAGTGTTGGATCATTCAAGGCTGTGGTTTACTGGTCTACATAATCAGTAAATTTTATAAAAAATGAATATTGTTTTGGTGACTAAATTGAAAGATTTGTAAGACAATATCAGTATTTGCATATATATGCAAAAATGCTATAAGAGCCAATAGAGCTTGAAGACTTGATATAATTTATATAATTTTATTCTTTTTTTTTTTTTTGAGATGGAGTCTTGCTCTGTTGCCCAGGCTGGAGTGCAGTGGTGCAATCTCGGCTCACTGCAACCTCCGTCTCCCGGGTTCAAGCAATTTTCCTGCCTCAGCCTCCTGAGTAGCTGGGATTACAGGCATATACCACAGTGCCCAGCTAATTTTTTTGTATTTTTAGTAGAGACAGGGTTTCACCATGTTGGCCAGGCTTGTCTTGTACTCCTGACCTCAAGTGATCCGCCTGCCTCGGCCTCTGAACGTGCTGGGATTACAGGCGTGAGCCACCATGCCTGGCCTATAATTTTAGTCTTATAATTATATATTAATAAATTATAAATGTAGGGATGCAGGGATTCTAATGTGCACCATCCCTGGTACAGTGCCTAACAAGTACAACAGAAATACTTCCGGGTATGATAAAGACCTGGCAAAGTGTTTATTGTAATTCATGGTGGTCTTTTTTTTTTTTTTTTTTTTTTTTTTTGAGAGGGAGTCTAGCTCTGTTGCCCAGGCTGGAGTGCAGTGGCACTATCTCAGCTCACTGCAAGCTCCGCCTCCCAGGTTCACTCCCTTCTCCTGTCTCAGCCTCCAGAGTAGCTGGGACTACAGGCACCTACCACCAGACCCAGCTAATTTTTTTGTATTTTTTAAGTAGAGACGGGGTTTCACCATGTTAGCCAGGATGATCTCGATCTCCTGACCTTGTGATCTGCCCTCCTCAGCCTTCCAAAGTGCTGGGATTACAGGCGTGAGCCACCGCGCCCTGCTGGTTTTTTTTTTTTTAATCATGAAAGCAGATAAAATTTCCTTGAAATATGTGATGGTTAAGTTTTCTTTATTTGCTTGAAACATTACTGCCTTGTTTATTTCTCCTTTGCCCTTGCATCTAATCATTTAAGAATGTCTGGCAATTCTTTTACTTGCCCTCTCACACACATTCCTTTTCTTCCATCCCCACTGCTGCTGCCTGTTAGGTCAGTCTTTCCTTAACTTGCATCTCTTTCTGGGGATTATTGATATAGCATCTCCCTGTATCTAGGCTTTCCTTATGCTTCATGTTTTCATTAAAAAATGGTATTTCCAGTCGCTTTATTTTAGCCATGGTAGTAGGTATAAAATGGTATCTCACTGTGGTTTTAACTTGAGTTTCTCAAATGATTAGTGAGCTTGAATACCCTTTTTTGCATTTATTGGCCATTTGGATATCCTCTTTGTGAAATGCCTTTGAAACCTCTTGCCCATTTTTCTATTAGGTTGTCTGTCTTATTCTTCTTACTTTATAACAGCTTTTCATATGTTACGGATAGAAGCCCCTTGTTAGTTGTGTGTGTGGTAAGGATCCTCTGTCAGTCTGTGCCTTGCTTTTTCACTCTCTTAATGGTGCCTGTTGATGAGCAAAATTTACTAATATTCATGTTGTTCAATTTATCAGTGTTTTCCTTCATGATGACCACGTTCTATGTCCTGATTAAAAAATTGTTTCCTACCCAAAAGTCATAAGAATAATCTCATATATTATCTCCTATAAACTTTGTTGTTTTTTTTTTTTCAGTTGATTCATAATCTATCTGAAATTGATTATTGTTATGGGATAACGTAGGAGTTAAATTTTACTTTTTTCATATAGATGTCAGATTGTCACAATAAAATTCATACAAAAGGCTTTATGTACCGACTGCTCTGCTGTACCACCTTTAACATAAATAGTGTTATGTTGGTCTTCTTCATGACTTTCTATTCTGTTCCATTGGCCTGCTTTGTAAAACTGTGCCAAAGCTATGCTGTTCTGATTTTCTTGGAAAGAAAAAAACATACACTGAGTATGGATTTAACTCAAGAAAACACCAGGTGGTACAATACATAGGCATTTTATATATATGTTATATATGTCATATTTATTGAGGTATAATTTACAGACAGTAAATACATATTCATATATATGAACATACATATGCAGTATGTCATAATATATGTCATATACAGAGGTATAATTTACATACAGTAAATTTATTCTTTTTAGATATAGAGTTCTGTGAAGTTTGAAAAGTGTGTACAGCCATGGATCTACCACCCTAATCAAGATGTAGAACATTTTCAACACCTCAAGAGTTCCCTTAGGCCCCTTATAGTCAATCCCTTTCCTACTCTCAGCCTCTGGCAAGCGCTGGTCTGCTTTCTGTTCCTATCATTTTCGCTCTCTTAACAGTTTATTTTGAAGAGCAGATATTTTTAATTCGGATGGAGTCCAATTTATCATTTTTCATTATGAATCATACTTTTGGTGTTGCATCTAAGAAATCTTTGTCCAATGTCCAACATTTTTTTCTCCTATTGTTTTATTACTTTAGGTTTTACATGTAAGTCTATACTCATTTTGTGTGTCAGGTTCTTTTTTCATACAGATACTCAATTGTTCAAGTACCATTCATTGACCATATACATACGTCTTTCCTTTATCTATTTGTCTTCCCATATACTTTTAAAAATCAGCTTGTCAATTTTTGTAAAGAACTCCTGCTGTGATTTGACTGGAATTGTATTGACTCTACGGATCAGTTTAGTGAGAATTGACATTTTCACAAGATTGAGTCTCCAAACCACAATCCCAGCATATCTCTGTATTCATTTAGAACACTAATTTATCAATGTTTTTTAGTTTTCAGCATACATGCCATATTCATATTTTATTAGATTTATGCCTAAATATCTTTTGTTTTTGTTGCTGTTGTAAACGGTACTTGAAAAAAGTTTAATGTTAATTATTCTTTAAGATAAAGACATTGGGAGGCTGGGAAAGTGGGATTAAGTTTTTATGTGGGAAGATTCTTTAAAAGAAAACCAGAATAAAACAAAGTACAACAGGAGAAATATGCATATATTACGCATTTGAAATATGTAGACATACATACAATTTATATTTTGTATACTGGCCTTATGTCCTGTAACTTTTCTAAACACACTTAGTAATTTTCATGGTTTTTGGGGATTCTTTGGGATTTTGTCTGTAGATAATCATGTAGCTGGTGAATAGCAATAGTTTTATTTCCTCCTTTCCAATTTGTTGGCCTTTTATTTCTTTTTCTTGCCTTATTTGCATTGTCTAGTTCCTCAAGTATAATATTATAAAACTAAAATAAAATTTCAGGACCTTCCAAATTTATGCCAAGGGAAAAGTTAAGCCCTGAAAGCTAACTCACATAAGTTTTTCTTCTTTGGTGCATGACGGTTACTTTCTGACCTTTGTGTTGAGATGTTATACGTTAACCAGACTCTCTATTCTTTAGTTAAACCTAGCTAAATAACGTTGGAGATAGAGACCTCTGTGTTCTGTATGTTAGCTTTTGTATGGAAAATGTAAGTCTGTTTAGCACCTATGTTTTTGCCTATGTAAATGACCCCCATTTTTCTCCACCACTGCTTACCATTCATCAGTGTAGCTCTGCTCCCCAGATGGCCACCCTCATGCTTTGTGGATGAATAAGCTCTTTTAACTGGACGCCTAGCATTTGGATTATTTTAGGTTGGTAATGTTGAATATAATTGGTGAGGACAGATATCCTTGTCTTGTTCCTGATGTTAGGGAGACACTATTGTCTTTCACTATTGAGTACGTTGAAGCAGGTATTTTTGTAGATGCCTTTTACCATGTTAAGAAAGTTCACTTTTGTTCTTAGTTTGCTGAGGGGGCTTTTTTTTTTTTAATTAGAAAAAGATGTTGGGTTTCGTCAGGTGCTTTTTTACCTATAACAACTGAGATGATAATATGATCATTTTCGTCAGTTAAATGATTAATTATATTGACCAATTTGATTTTTTTGAATATTGAATCAGTCTGGCAATACTTAGATAAACCCCACTTGTTCATGAAGTTTGTTTATTCAAAATATAGTATTGCTAGATTTGATTTGCTAGTATTTTGGTGAGAATCTTTTAGTCTATGCTCATGAGAGATAGCCATCTGCCTTTTTGTCTTTTTTTGGTAATATCTTTTCTGATGGTATTATTGGAGGTAATGCTGGTCTCATAAAATGAGTTGATAAGTGTTTCCTCCTCTTCTGTATTCTGAAAGAACTTTTAAAAATAATTGCTAACATTAATCCTTAAATGTTTGACAACATTTGCCAATGAAAGTATCTAGGCCTGGAGTTTTCTTTGAGAATTTTTATGTATGAATTCAAAATCTTTAGTAGGTATAGGATTAACCAGGCTATTTAATTTTTTTTTGAGTGAACTCCAGCAGCTGGTGTCTTTCAAGGAATTTTTCCATTTCATCAAGCTTGTTAAGTTTATGGGCATACAATTTTTTTGCAATATTTCTTATTTTAGTGTTTGTGCGGTCTGTAGTGATTTGTCCTCTTTCATTCATGATTTTTGTTCTATGTCCTCTATTTTTTTAACTTTGGTCAGCTTGGCCAGAGATTCATAAATTTTAAGAAACCAAATTTGGTTTCATTGATTTTCTGTATAGTTTTTTCATTCTTAATTTAATTGGCAGCCACTTATTTTTGTTATTTCCTCCCTCTTTTGCTATAGGTTTAATTTGCTCTTTTTAAAAGTGTTCTTATTGTGGATGCTTAGATATTTATTGTGACCTTTCATCTTTCTTTACTTTTTTTTTTTTTTTGAGAGGGCATCTCACTGTGGAGTGCAGTGGTGTGCAGTGGTGCGATCTCGGCTCACTGCAACCTCCGCCTCCCGGGTTCAAGTGATTCTCCCACCTCAGCCTCCTGAGTAGCTGAGACTACAGGCGTATGCCACCATGCCTGGCTAATTTTTGTATTTTTAGTAGAGGCAGGGTTTTGCCATGTTGGCCAGACTGGTCTCGAGCTCCTGACTTCAGGTGATCCACCTGCCTCTGTCTCCCAAAGTGCTGGGATTACAGGTGTGAGCCACTGCAGTCGGCCAACCTTGCATCTTTTTTAGCTCCACTGCTTCAGCAGCATCTCACAAGTTTTGATATGTTGTGTTTTCATTTCTTTCAATACTAAGCACTCTCTAGCTTCCCTTGTAACTTCCTTTTTGACCCATGGATTACTTAGAAATTTGTTGTTTGATTTCCATATATTCAGGGGTCTTCCATATATATATATTTGTTATTGGTTTTATAAACCAAAAAGTATCTGAGACAGGTTTCAATCCATTTAGAAGTCTTTTTGCCAAGGTTAAGAACACGCCTGGAGAAAAGGGAACACAAAACAATAGGAATGAATCTGTGGTCCACGCTTTTTTCCAAAGATGATGTTGAGGGCTTCAATATTTAAAGGAAAAAAGCAGGCTGGAGGGCAAAGAGGGAGGGTATGGTTACATTACTGAATCCATATGTTGCAAGAGAAAAGGAGCAGGTAGGGGAATCTGCAGTTTACATAAGACGAACATAGAGTAGCTACCTGTGGAGATATCTGGCTTTTTATCTCTATCCGCTAAGGAACAAAAGGAAAGGCAATTTCTCGTATGACTCAGCATTCAGCTTAATTTTCTGCTTTTGGCACAGTGAATTGGGATCCCAAGATTTTATTTTCCTTTCACATTTCCTAGCTTAACTCCTATAGGAGTTAACGTGAGAAACTGGGTTTGGGTTTTACAGTTGCTATGACTACTGTCTTTAAATTTCTTTAATAATGTCTTGTGCTTAGGGTGAAGATCTGGGTGCTTCACAGTTTATCTCAATGTTTGCTTTCAACCCTCAGCTTTCACCTGTCCTTCTTTGCCTACACGTGAGAGGGGGCCATGGTCCTTCCGTCCTCCCACTGGTAGACTGTGGTGGTTTGTACTCAGTATTCACTAGACTGGTGGGGAGCAGGGCAAAAGGCCTGTTCTGGCCTAGTCTCTATTGTTCTGGTCCAGCCTCATGCTAAGGTGCCTGTGCCTCTGTGGGTGCAGCTTCCTCCTCCTCGTAGCAGGCACCCAATTCTCCACCTGTATCTATGGCAGGTCTTGCGCAGATTTTCTTTCCCTACTTCAGTGGTAGGAGACCTTTCATAGTACTGGTGTAGGATCCAGGGCTCAGGACTATTTTTTTTTTTGCCCCTCTCCTGGAGATAGAGGTGTTTTGTTCTACTCTTTTAGGAAAGAATGGTTCTGTCCTGCTGGACGTGGCAGGTTTTATTGTCTGTACCCCAGAGACTTAATTTAAGCCTTTTGAGAGAAGGCTCCAAGCAGAGGAGCAGGGCTTCATGCCTGCCAATGGTGGTGGCTGATTTTCTCTTCTTTGACTGTGTGTACCACAGAGGGAGTCTGTCTCCAGTCTCCTGTCTTGTCTTTAGTATTTCTTGTGAGCACCAGGTGAGCATCTATAAAAAAAAAAGATAAATAAAAAATAAAATAAAAAAGAAGCCTGAGTGTGTGTGGGAACTTCCTTGGTTTTGTAGCTTTCTCTGCTCCTAGGTTAGCCTGTGCTAATGCTGGCTGACTTCTTTGTTGTTTTTTTTTTTAACCCACTTGAAGGGAAGCCTCATCTTCCTCCCATGCTGTCACAGGTGAGACTGTTCTTGCTCCCATCTCACCTTGGTGAGGGGACCTCCTGGGATTTTAGGTTGCTTGGTTCTTCTGCAATGCCAGCTCCCCAGCAGCGTCAGAAAAAGTGATTTTGCAGTGTATCTGGCTTTCTCTCACTGTTAGGAAAGGAATGACTCACTACATCATAGGTATAAGTAGATCAAAAAAAAAGTTTCAATGCTTCATCAGAATAAATGGTCACTCTTTCTGAGGTGATGTGATAAATTCATATTTATCAGGTATTTAACAAATGTTAATAGCATCACAGTGTTTTCTAAGGTCCTGTACAATGATAAGCATTCAGAAGGATGACATTGAAGCATTTTCAGGACCCCAAATTGGCAAATCCTCAGAAAGTGTTAAACTAAATATAGCTTCTGGATTATATTCATTTGAGAAATTGTTCTTAAACACTGAGAACTCAGATGTGGCATCTATGATTATATTCTGTTAATTGATTTTGTTATTTACTGAATTTGAATATGTAAGATTCTAATCTGTTTGTGAGTAACTGAAGGCAATACATTTTTTAAATGTTCAGGCAATAGGAGATGCTGCATGCAAAATTTTGTGCAATGCCTGCACACTTTTTTATATGTAGCTAACACACATGCACTGCATATTATGTGTTCATTATACTATTGCCTATCTAACAGATAGGAGAGTTCTAAAGTACAAATGAAAAAATTTTTTTACTGTTTTGTTTTTCTGTATTTTAAGTAAACCTTTCTTCTGACCGATATTAAGTTTAGCAGGCTAGATTAGAAAAAAAATATATATATAATACACAATGACCCGGTGTAACTTTATCTTACTCTGGTTGAGATTTATATTTCTACTCTTTGCAGAAATTTTAAAAAGCTGGATTTCATCCTGTGATGTAGAGGTAATGTCTAATTTTACAACTATATAATATCTAGAAAATGCAGGATGGCACATAAAGCTTTGTTGGAACTCATCAGGTATAAATAATTATACTTCATTTGGCAAGTGGTGAGAGTTCAGCACACCTGTTGATTAGGAATAGTATAGTACATTCTGTACTTTAGAAATCCCCATAGCTCTCAATTACTATAGAGGAATATTTCTGATGTTTACTTACCCTGAAAGATCATATTCAACACCTGGGTTTTTTTTTTGTATATGCAGAACACACTTTAAATTACTACATAAGTTGCTTTTAAAAAATATGAGATGATTAATCTTTTTCTTGTTGTGAAATGAGTCTTAGAATGAATTACAAATGTGATTCAGAAGAAAAAACCTTGGCCCTCATAGCTCAACTTTGGATTACATAGAATGAGATATGCTTATAATATTATAAATTTTGACTCTTTAATACTATAAGGCCAGGGAGAAACAGAAGAAAAAAGATGGCTGATGTGAGGCACATGTGGCTTGACTTTTCTTCTTTCTTCTGTCAAGATGAGACTTTTGCTACCTGGAAGAAGAGAACGGGACTCATTTGGAAGAAGCTAGGTGTGAGGATTTGCTTTAGGATGCAAACAAAGTTAAATGATTCTTGTTGTCCAGTACTCATAGGGTCTATCTGATGTTTATCGTGAGTATTTAGTCCTTTGTACCACTGCCCCAGGGGAATGTTCTCTGTGGTTATACAGAAAGTGTTGTGATGGTGGGTAGTGAAGGCAGTTCAGTTTTTAGTTTACACCACTACTAGTAGCTGGTTGCTTGTACCCAAAACAAGTAGACAATATAATTCTTTTCATCACTGAAACTCAATAGAGGACACTGATTGTGGCAAAGAACACTGACTGTGCTAGTGGTGACAGCTGCACAGGTAAAGAGGATGGGGGACAAGAAGGGAGGCAGAGATACACACAGAAACTTCACACACAGTTAACAAAGAAAAGCAGTATCTCACATGATGTAGGCTACACTCAAGGAAACAATTACTTACTAAACACTTGGTATTTAAAGTAAAGGTTAAGAATTTGTAGCTGCACACTGAAGGCTTTGGGTAAATAGTATTAAGGCAGCAAAGACCTGACAAGCGCAGCCCCATGGGATGAGAACAAAGCAAACCTGGAGGAGCAGGGAGGCTCTCCTCTCCTTCGTCAGAGAGGGGGGTTTGGAAGTGTATATCAGAATCTACTGCACACAGTTTGTAACTAATGATTGTAATTGGGAATAAACTATAGCACAATGTACACAATTCATATTTTGTAGAGTGAATTCAGCTGCACTTAAAATTTTTTTTTTATTTTTTGCTATTTTTATAAAGTCCTGGATTCTGTGTGCATCAGCCATGGTAGTAAAATGTGTTTAGATTGAGCAAAACATAGATAAGTGGCATCTCTTTGAGAAGATTCTTCTAAACTGCACAGTTTAAAAGAACACAGGGTGTTCTATGCTTACCCTGGATGCACAGGCTAAATGCCTCTAGGTCCCTGTGATGATCAAATGATATAATCAGGAAACCTGAGCTTTAATCCAGCTCAGCTTCTTAGTAGCTGTATAAACTTGAGCAGTTTTTTTTCTTCTATAACTGAATCTGGTACACTAACCAGTCTTGAATATCTCTTCTAACTTGGAAAAAATAAATGCTCAAGTTTATACAGCTACTAAGAAGCTGGGCTGGATTAAAGCTCAGGTTTCCTGACTTCCTAACTCATTGCATTTACTATAGCATTCGGTGAGTTATATACAATAATAACATTCAGTAACTCTTTTGAAAAACTTGGTAAATATTTAAAAGAAGTTATTATTACTCAGGAATACCTGTTAACAAGTATGTTTACATCCCCAAAGTAATTTTTTTAGGAATGAAGGCAATATGCCTTGTTCTTTGGCTGGGTACTCTAGCTTGTGAGGACTGTATTAATCAGGGATGGTTTCAGCTGTGTGTGTCATACATTACACAGTTACATTGTCTTTAACTCAAAGTCCAGAGGCAGCAGACTGGCCGTAGCTGCTGTCAGAGCTCCACCATATTCTAAATTCTGAAACCCAGGCTCATTTTAGCTCCTTGGGTTTGCTATCACTGGTGTGGCTTTCATGGCCCAAGATGCTGCTAAATGATTTGTCATCAACACATTACAATTATATATCTATATCTATACCTATGCATATATGTAACCTTCCATTCCATCTCAAGGTAACAGATATCATCTTCCATATTTCTACTTCAACTCTAATTTACTTGTCATTCCCAGAAATAGGAGCTTTGACACAAACTTCTTGTTAATATTGCCCTCTTTTGCCAATTGTCTCCACTAGTGTACCCCAGGGACTCTGTCCTTTATCTTGGGATGGAAGTTAGTAACAATAAACAGTCTCATGACTCAAGTGGCCAGTGCTCTGGGAGGGTCTCTTCTTCTCCTCATCTTCCTGTCTGTAGAAGGCCAGGTGTCTACTGGTGATGGTGGCTATCCTCTCTCAGGCAGACACATCAGTGATATCCAAAGTGAGGAAAGCAGTTTTTAACTTCAGGTTCAAGTCCATAGGGCTTTGTGTTTTGGGAATGGTGCTTCTTGGGTTGGCCTGTGGTCTGTTTTTATATGACTCTTAAGAATGGTAGTTAAGAGACCATCCTGGCCAACACAGTGAAACCCCATCTCTACTAAAAATACAAAAAATTAGCTGGGCGTGGTGGCACACGCCTGTGGTTCCAGCTGCTCAGGAGGCTGAGGCAGGAGAATCTCTTGAACCTGGGAGGTGGAGGTTGCAGTGAGCCAAGATTGCGCTACCGCACTCCAGCCTGGGTGACAGAGCGTGACTCCGTCTCAAAATAATAATAATAATAATAATAATAATAATAATAATAATAATAATGGTAGTTACATTTTTAAAGAGTTGTAAAGAAGAAGTAGAGGAGGAAGAGGAGGAGAAGGAAAAGGAGATGGGGAGGTATGTGACCTGCAAAGCCTTAAATATTCACTATCTGCTCCTTTACAGAAAAGTTTGCCAACCATTGATCTCGATGATTTAACTCATCCCTGTACTAGTTTATGAGCAGAGAGCCTTACTCTTGAGCTCTTGGAGCTCCTGCCTGGATCCATGTTGGCAGAAGTGCCTCCCTGGGTTTGTTCTTTTAAATTTTCTATTTCTTTCCCACTGTCACTTGGTCCATTTTAACTATTTTTGCTTTCTCTCTCAACTTCCACCCAATCTTTTCCCCTTTGTGTTTGGTCCCTGACATTTGTCAGTCATTTTAAAATTTTCTGGCTCCTATTGCTGGTTGGTTGGAAAGTGGGATGGGAGCTTTTGTTTCTGAGATGGAAGAAGTAAAAGGCCATTGCAGTAGTGTGGCCTGAGAGAGGAGTGAATAAGTCATACATCACTTAGAGAGAAGATTAATCTCTGGCCAGCATAGCTCCTGTATCATAACATAATAAAAGAGTCTCTGTTAATATACTTAAGGAGAAAAATCATAGGACATACCTACACTGATGCCATAGGAGCCCTTGACAAAATTAGAGACTGGTTTAGAATTAAAATGTTCCAGAGGAATTCTAGGGGTGCTTCTTTAACATGATAAAAATTAAGTAAAATTAACATGAATTTACTTCTAAACTCAGCACCTTACTTAATGCTAGAATAATATACATGCAGTCAGGAACAAGGCAAGGGTGTCTCCTATATTTACTGTTGTGTTATACAAGAGATTTTAGCCAATGCAATTAAACAGGAGAAATCAATTAGAGGCATAAGATTAGGTAACAAAGAAGCGATAATGTTTCTGTTTGTACATGATATCTGGCATATCTGGAAAACTCCAGCAAGTCAAGGGTTCTGAACCCAAACAATAAAATCATTCAGTAAATTAGCAGGATATAAAATTAATGTCCAGAAGTAAGTAGTCTTTAACTATCCAATTGTAACCAGTTAGAGGACATAATTGTAGAGAAAAACACCATTTATAGTAGCAACAACAATTAAAAAATACTTAGGAATAAGCTTAAAAAGAGATGTATAAAATCTTCACGAATACAATTTTTAAATGTTAAAATCACAAAGGTAAACTTGAACAATTGAAAACGCATCCCTTCTTGTTGCATAGGATTGCTCAATATCATAATGATGTCAGTTTTCCCTAGTTAATAAATTTAAAATAAGCTCAATAAAAATACAAACAAGTTTGTTTTGTGGAGGCATACAAAGTTATACGAAGGTTCATATTGAAAAGTGTACATGCAAGAATGCTGAAAAAGAAAATCTACAAGGAGAAACTACTCCTGTAAGTTACTAAGACATGCCATAGAACTTCAATAGTCAAAACAGTGTGGTACTGGTACATAGATCCATGAATATAGAACAGAAAAGTCAGAAAAAGACCCAAGCACAAAGAAAATGGAGCATATGACTAAGATGACATCTGGAATTAATGGGGAATACAATAAACTTTAACAAAATGGTCTTGGAACAAATAGCCACTTGAAAAAAAAGCTAATTAGATCTACATCTCATCCCATATACAAGAATAAATTACAAATGGGTCAGGGATCTACATGTAATCAATAAAGCCATACAAGCACTAGAATAAAACATGGTCAAATTATTAACACAAAAAGAAAAATAGTAACTTTAGAGTGAAGAAATAATTACAGTGAACATCATTTTAACTAAGTGATGAAAATTAACATCTCCCATGCTGGACCAGACTGACATCATGTGTTCCTGAGTGACTCACTGAGGAGAACCAACATCACTTTTGTAGTATTCCTGCCAAAATGCATGACTAGAATCTAGTTACTGTGAAACACTGAATAAACCCAATAATGTTATCATTATAAAAATTGTAATATCCTACTGTCATGTAAAAATATGATCCCTGGATGAGAAATCAAAGCTAGTTCCCTGATGTCACACACTGAAAATTGGTCAAGGGTTATTAAGATATTTTTGAAAATTCTTTTTAAATCATACAGCAAATGTAATCAGGCCAGTGTAGCATGTAAAATATGGTCACATCCTAATCTCCAAAACTTGTGAAAATATCACTTTACTTGGCAAAAGAGACTTTGTAGATGTGATTAAGGTAAGAAATTTGAGATAGGGAGATCATTATCTAGGTGGGCTTAATCTAATCACACGGCTCCTTTTGTAGATGAGGGTAGAAGCTAGAAAGGGAAGAAAATGGATTCTCCCTTAAAGCCTCCAGAAAGAAATGCAGCCTTAGAAACACTGTAATTTTAGCCCAGTGAGACACTCATTGGTTGTAAGATAATAAATTTGTGTTGTTTTAAGTTTGTGGCAATTTGTTAGAGCAGCCATAAAAAAGTAAAACAGAGGTTTTCTCAAAGTGTGCCACCTGAACTATCGCCATTGTAATAAAGTTGTATTTAACTTTATTACAGAGAAAGAAAAATTATGAAGGATAAAGGACGGGAATACATAGTGATAAAGGGGTCAATTCTCCAAGAAGATATAACAATTCTTTTTTTTTTTTTTTTTTTTTTTGCGACGGAGTCTTGCTCTGTCCCCAGGCTGGAGTGCAGTGGCACGATCTCGACTCACTGCAAGCTCAGCTTCCCGGGTTCACGCCATTCTCCTACCTCAGCCTCCCAAGTAGCTGGGACTACAGGTGTCAGCCACTATGCCCAGCTAATATTTTTTTTGTATTTTTAGTAGAGACGGGGTTTCACCATGTTAGCCAGGTTGGTCTCGATCTCCTGACCTCGTGATCTGCCTGCCTCAGCCTCCCAAAGTACTGGGATTACAGGCGTGAGCCACCGCACCCGGCCGATATAACAATTCTTAATGTGTATGCACCTAACAACAGCGCATCAAAATACATGAGGCAAAAACTGACAGAACTTCAAGGAAAAATAAATGAATCCAGTATTATAGTTGGAGACTTCAACACCTCTCTATTAGAAATAGATCCAACAGGCAGAAAATCAGCAAGGACGCTGTTGAACTCAACAGCACAATCAATCAACTGGATATAATGGACATCTGTAAACTACTTCATCCAGCAACAAGAGAATACATATTTCTCTGAAGCTCGTGAAATATCTGCTAGGACAGACCACACTGTGGGCAATAAAACAAATCTGAACAAGTTTAAAAGAATCAAAATCATGCAATGTCCACTCTCAGACCACAGTGGAATTAATCTAGAAGTCCATAACAGAAAGCTGGAAAATCCTAGATACTTGAAGATTAAACAACATACTTCTAAATCACACATGGTTTAATGAAAAAAATCTCAGGAAAAATTAAAAATTATTTTGAATTAAATGAAAATGAAAGTGCAACTTCTCAAAATCTGTGGGATGCAGTCAAAGCAGTGATTAAAGGGAAATATACAGCTTTGAATAATTAAGTTGTTAAAAAGGCAGATTCTGGGTTCTTGCTACTGAGCAATTGAATTGGATCTCTGGAGTTGAAGTGGAGCTTATGAAACTTCGATTTAAATACCAGACTCAGGTGATTTTAATGCACCCTAAAATTGGAAAGTTCTTGGGTTAAATCTTTGTAAAATTTCAATTTGTTAATCATGAAAATAAATACAAATCCATTAGCATTGAACCTTTCTGAGGAACCTAATTCATTTGGTAGAAATGAAAACATTTCTGCTTTTTTTTTTCAGTAACAGCCCCCTGCCATTTTGTGCTATTTAAATATATATTTCCACTGGCTAGAAACATGCTTAAAACATCTTAAGGCAGATCCTGTAGCTTCTCAGCCAATTTTAACCTGTTGCTTACTATTCACATTTCTTCAAAACCTTCCCAATTATCTGCTTAAAAGATTTTTTTTTTTTTTTTTTCTGAACCTAGGACAGGCTAGGGTGGGGCCAGGGAAGAAGAGAGCTAGAGGAGGGACAGAGGAAAAGGCAAAATTCTTCTAGTTTTATGAGGTTGGCTCTTCCCCTGGGTTAGATGCTGTTGAATTTGTTGCCCAATGGGCTCGGATGGGTGGTGGTTTCAACGTGCACCTCCAAGCAGCACCCCTAAGCATTGGTGACTCCTAGTGAGATTTGTTCATGTTTTCCGGATTGTCCCCAGCTAACGTCACCATATGCATCTCTCTCTGCCCCCTACACTCAGTGGTTTCAACAGATTGAAGCCTTCAATATCACCTACCCTCCTAGGCCAGTAGTCAGACTTGTATGCATATGGGGAATCCTTTGAATATATCTCTTTTGAACAAAGATTTGAGGTGTCTCCAATTCCACCTGAGAGTCCTGTATCATTTTTCTTTTCATGTTTGTTTTTCTCTTGTTTGCAAGGCTTCTGGCCGAATATTCAACTGGGGCACATGTCTCCACATCTGCATTATTTCCCTTGGCTTTAGACAAGGGATGCACTGACTTTCCTCTATCACAGGACAGAATGAACAGTCTCAAAAACACAGTTTTCTCCCCTCCTGATGCCCAACTGTCAAGCTGACCTCCTGGTGGGTATGTGTGGGAAGTAGGGATTCATTGTAAAGCAAGACTTCTGAATTATTAAGTTGGTGCACAAATAATTGTGGTTTTTGCCATTACTTTTAATGTTTTTACTTGTAGGCCCCAAAGGGAGGTCATTGGTTTGTAGAACCTAGAAAATGGAGTGGCCATTTATTGTCCTTAGCTATAAGCCTTGGCCTTGGTTCCAGAAAAAATAAGCAAAATCTCACTCAACATCCTGTTACATTCTCTGGCAGAAGATTAATATTTATTTCTGAGCAAAGAATATCAATTGTCATCATATTTATACAATATACTAACCTGTTCTATATTTTAATGATATGAATCATTATAAGTGAATTTATTCTCTCAGAACCAATGAAAGACTGCAAATCATAACAGAAACTTTACCCTGTACAGATTAAGATAAGTTGAAAAAGCTGTGTAAGTATAGTCCCACCCAATACCTTCCAAGTTTATCGGTTTGAGCATGGCAACAACTGGTCAGGTTTTGTAATATCAGTATTATGTGGCTAAAATGCTTCATGTTTGGAAAACTGGTCAATTATTAAAAGACTGCTATGGGCAGAGGGTGGGTGATTGGTGCATTGCAAAGCTCGGGTTAACTGTAAGAAATTTTGGTGCAATAAAATCAGCCATGATTATAGACTATGCAGTTATATTCTTTCATCCAGTCAAAACTCTTTGCAAGCCAAAGCGTTCTTTCTGTTTGTTGTCACTGAGTTTTATTTCAGCAGCATTTTGTATTGTAGTGAGTTTTCTCACTTTCAGCTACTGAAATGGAAAAAACCTGAGTTTTAAATTTCATAGCAAAAGAACCAAATTTGAAAATATGAGCAAATTAAAAATTTATAAAATTATTTTGTATAATGATTAAGGTTTAAACCAGGTGGGAATTATTGAGATGGAGGTAAAAATGAAATAATTTAACCATGTATGTGAACATCAGAAAATATTTTTTAATGAGCGTGTGATCTTTTAAGTTTACAAATGTCACAAATTAAAAAATATTTGACATTTAATAAAGTCCAAGCTCATTGTACCCAATAATTTCTCCCCATATTTATTTATTTTTGAACCATATGTAATTTTTTAAGGGAAATGTAATTCACATGTTTTGGACTCATTTGGCTATGTCATCAAAATTCTGTTTTGTAAGAACTACACTGCATCCAAGTAGACTTTCAGCGTATTTTTTATGTCTTTCTTCCCGTTGTTAAATAAGACCATATTTTTGCTGTGGTAACAAATTCAAACACAAATAATTTTTTTTATTAACGATTCTGTAGCTCTGAACGATAGACTATTTTATTAAACTAAAAAGTTAATTTCTTCTTATTAAAAATAATCAGTTTTGCTTATTGTCTGCTTTTGGAGAGCATTTCATTAGTGGCAATGATAGGATTTGGTAATTGTAAATATAATCATAAAGGTTTACATAATTATTTTGTAAGTTGTAAACTGAAAGTTCCAAACCTAATCTTACTTTTGACACGTGAAACAGGATCTAACTAGTACTGTTAAGAATATAGTATGTGTCAGGCAATGGGCTCAACACTTCACATATAACTTAAAATAATTTTATATTTACATCTTTCTGAGGTGAACATTTCACAAAAGAGACAGCCAAGATTCAGCTGGATTAGATAATTGCCCAAGGTCATACACAAAAAAGTGATAAAATCATGATTTGTATGAAGGCTGTCCAATTCCAAAAGAGATTCTTTGTTGCAGAAAATAGTTCAAATCTGCGTTGATTACTGTAGCTAAAGTAGAAATGTATTATTGTATTACTGATTTTCTTAGAGATTAAATCAATTTGAATACAAGTCATACTCTTTATATGCTGTAATTTAAGGATTCAGGATACCCATGGACGTGAGTATATTTGCCAAAATGCATATTATTGTCCTTTAGTTGGACCACTTCTTAAATTTACTTATTATATACTTATTGAGTGCCTACTATATGCAAGTAAGTTATTATTGAAAAAATAATTATAGATTCCTGAATATTCTGTCACAAAAATTCTGCACAGAGAGTACCAATTAGTTTTAAGAGAGAATTAGTCTTAGCAGATAACAATTATTACTACTACCATTACACTACTGTACTACATTGATGTGCTTCAGAGCAAATTTTCTTGTATAAGAAAGATTTTAAAAATTTTTCTGTAAGGCCAGGCACGGTGGCTCATGCTTGTAATCCCAGCACTTTGGGAGACTGAGGCGGGTGGATCACGAGGTCAGGAGTTCGAGACCAGCCTGGCCAGCATAGTGAAACCCTGTCTCTACTAAAAATACAAAAATTAGCCAGGCATGGTGGTGTGTGCCTGTATTCCCAGCTACTCAGGAGGCTGAGGCAGGAGAATCACTTGAACCTGGGAGGCGGAGGTTGTAGTGAGCCGAGATTGTGCCACTGCACTCCAGCCTGGGCAACAGAGCGAGACTCCATCCCCCCAAAAAATTTTTTTTCTGTAGTGATTGATAAAGGTCAAGTTATACTGCAGTAGGAAACAGCGCGCACATCACCATAGCTTAGAACAACAATGGTTTATTTCTTGTCCATGCTCTATGTCCAGTGCAATTTGATAGCAGTAATAGGGAAACTTATTTTAGTCATTTAGGAACCAGTATTGATAGAGGTTCCATCTTAACAGACAGGAAAAGCTAGAGAGTTACTTCTTTTAATAACTGATTTTCCAGAGCTAGTCACATAGCATGCTAAACTTCAATGAGGGCAGGATGTGCAATTACAAAGCAGAGGGGAACCAGAAGTCAGTCAATAGTTTAATGTCTGCTACTGTGCCTAACCTGTCTTTGTTTGTAATAAATGAAATAATTCATTCAGACACTGTGCTGATTTAGAATTGTTTTGGAAATGAAAAAGAATTAGAATAATTATGTCCAGAATAGATAAAATTTGCTTAATATGCAACTGCATTTCTTCATGTCTTAACTATGTACTTTTTTTAGTTGTTAAAAGTACAATCTGGGATTTAATTTATCTATTAAATTATTCAATCTGTACACTCGATACAGTTTCTGCCAGGGTCACCACATTGTTTTAGTAATCTGGTAGTTGTGTTAGATATTAGATGTGTTAGGGAGTAGTTAAATGATCCTCATTTCTACCAGCCATGCTGTTTCCATCTTCTTCTCTATTACTATTTTCTCTAGCCCACTTTATTATAGGAATTTTAAACCCAGCACTTTTCCTCTTAGGCTTATAAATTAACTCTGGGGTCAAACAAGATCACTGTAGGTACTGAAGCAAAAGAGGCAGAGAAATTTTAACCTGGGTTCATCTCTCTGAAATGCAAATCCAAAGCCTTCTATTTTCCCTATGGCCTTACCATCTGTAGTAAAGCTGTATGGACGAAGGCCAGAAAGTTTTTTTTTTCTTTTTTTTTTTTTTTTTAAAGATAGATGTTGGAAGCTGTTGGGAAAAAATATTTTTTAACCCTAAAGCTTGCTCTATTTTGCTTAAACAGTTTTTCTTTTCTCAGCCATCCTCAGCATTCATTAAAATTTCTAGTACTTAACCGAATTGTTGTACAGTGTTGGAATTACAGTGTTATTAGGTGAGAAAAATTATTTCATATAAAGTAATGATGGTTTGCCACATTCTTAAGAAAATGTGTTTCTTGATCTAAAAGACTTTAGATAGCTCGGGTCTAAGGCTCTTTTCCTCCCCTGGGGGAAAGCATCTCTAATATGATAATGTGAGTCAATATTATCAATTTATAAAAATTAAGTCTGCAATTTTTAATGACTTTTAAAAAAGATAAAGTACAGTGCCTTTAACATAAGTCACTTCATTGTACAGGTTGTAAGTAATAAAAGCATTGTTTGTAAGGAATAAATTCAGATGTGAGAGTGTTGGCAAATGGGCAAATGTTTGTATAAATGGTTAAGAAAATAAGATTAAAAATTCAGATAAAGCATGTGAAGGAAAATGATGGTATTTGGTACATTCTCTTTCTTTATACATAATTAAGTAGTTATTATTTTATTTCCCTCCAACTTCAGTGCACAAGAAATCTCTAATGAGATTTAAGAAAAATTGACCTAAAGCTGTAAATAACAAACATGGAACTACTTCCTTCAGATTGTTCAATTTAATTATTTTCCTCAGAAAATAAACTGTAGACATATGACCTTGTAGTTGTATTCATTTTATTGTTTATTTGCTGCTCTATGGAAACCAGACCTCACACCAGTTTAATACTGAGGTGCTTGGCAATTGTTTACTTGAAAGAGTCATTCTGAAAATACTTGTACTGAAATAACTTTTGGTCATTATATTCAATTAAAGATGACTAGTGCAATTTAATTATCATTACATTCTTCATATTTATCATACTCTGGAAGTTTAAGGAAATTTTCTAAACTCAGATTTCTCAATGGCCCTGGATGGTTGGTATAGTAGGTAAATTCAGATTTCTCTTTTTCCTCTCAACGTTTTTACTTTAAGATCTACTGTGCTCAAAACTTTTTGAACATTAGCAGTGAAGTGATATTATTTTGAGGTTTTAAAGTTAGTTCTGTCACTGCCACCTGTTTTCCTAGTTTAGTGGTGAAAAGAGAATATTATTGATACCATAAACAAAGACTTTTTATTCTGTGGAGAGGTAGGCAATTACTTACACCATTATTTGTTAACTCCTGGGAGTGTTCGCTTCTCCTCAAATCTCTGTTTTTGATTGATTGCAGCCTAGCCTTCTGCGATTTGTCTTTCATCCCTTTGGTTATGGTTTTGTTCTGTGTTGAGAGACAAATAGCTTATGAGAAGAGAACATTTGCAACTCAGCCATTTCTACCTCTTAGTGAATGCATTGAAAAAATCCTTTCTGTGTTTTTTACCAATGAGAGAAGAACATAAGGTTTGTCATGGGTAGAGTCTAGTGGAGAAAGCAAATAGCTTTGCAGAAATAATGAGAAAGCCAGTAGGAAGTGGTTTTTGGATTTAACCTAGGCCTTCCCTTAATTTTCCTGGATAGATTTAAATATGTGGGACAGTGTTGATCTAACTTTTTTCCAAACCAGTAAAATATGTTTTTCAAATATTTCAGTATCTTGCTTTTTGATTCCCTTCAGCTACACAGTGACTCTATTATTTCTAAGTGAACCACCTTCCAATTTTCAGGGAAATGGATCTCTTCAATAGTCTACACAAAATTGTAAGACTGACCTGACTAAACATTACAAGTCACTAAGCATGAGGGTGCAGATATAACGTTACATATATGTTTATAATCCAACTGCTAACCAAATATTTGCTGATTTCTTAAAGGAAATGTTAGCCTTGAAACTTTCTTCCAGAGTTAGAGTTAGACACTGGTTTTTAGCTGCTTAAAGATATATATATATATATATATATATATATGGCAAATAGCAGTACTAATTTTCACCTGCCACTTAAATCCTAAAGCAAGCATTTCTCTGTCACACCTTTAGAGCAGATGAAGCAGAGAATGTGAACTGGGGGAAGACATCTTGGATGCTTATTTTGTGGGTATCATTAGCTGCTGTGAGGAAGCAGCATGAGACCCTGGGAAGCAACTGCAGCACTAACCAGACTTTCCAGATGCTCTTGAATATTCTCACCCCTGTGCTAGAAGGAAAAGAGCTTTTTGGAACCCGACCACTTTCTGCAGCTTTTGCAGCTGCTGTGCCTGAGGGGCAGAGTATGGAGCTGGGACAAAGTCTAGTTCCAGGAGCTATAAGGAAAACACATTTCCTTTCATAGGGCTTTAAGTAATTCTGTGAGGGAAAAAAAGTCTCTAATTTTACCTTATTTGAATATTTCTAGGGATTATACAATTGGACAATTATGGAATTGGAAGATTCCTCAGATGTCTGACTCTCTAGTTTTGTAGGCAACAGAATTAAGATCCAAAGAGGGTAAAGAATTGCCCGACTGTGGAGCCAAGTTTGTGTAGGGGCTGATGATTTAGTCTTCATTGATTTTTGAATAATTTTCATTTAGAAAAGAGTCTTAATTGGCAAACACAGGAATTTGGGTTCTCTACCATGTTATGCTATGCTATGTTATGTTTTGTCGTGTTATGTTACATTACCACATTATGATTCATGCTATTATAATGCTCGATTGTTGAAAGCAAATAAAATATCATTTCTGGGGCTGTTCTCACAGTTTCGAGTTCACACAATTTATTCAATACCTGCTTTTCCAACAACAGAGCTACTTTCTTTTCCTTTTCTAAAAAAGTTCCTCATGGCATTAAACATTAAGTAGAGCTTAAACAAGAAGCAGAGTGTTATGGTCCCTAAAATGTGGTTCTCCTCTCTTATCAGTGCTTGTCCCAGAGTGCACACATAGGTCTTTGCCAGAGACATTCCCCTACTGGACTCTCATGCAAATGGCAGATTGAACGCTAGCGTGATTGTTCCAGTTCCTAATGCCGTATCACATACTCTGAGCCCTTGGTTCTCTATTAGACCTCAAGGAATGACTTCATGTCTTGTGGTTTGGGGTCCTGTGTATTTCGTTCTGCTTGCTTTTCCTGTTCTCTCCCTCCAGTCAGGCTTCTCACCACTCAGCCTGCTCTTTCCTGTTCACTGAGAGAGTGAATGTATCCTTCTCTTGTCTCTATTTCTGCAAAAGTTACACTTTAAAATGCTTCACTATGATAGACTATTTTATGTCTTTGCAATGAAACAGTTGAATCTCACATTTCCTGATATCTTGTTAATATTATCAAAACTATGTTAATGAGAATTGGTAAAATAACCTCATTTGCTTAATCTCGGCGTTTGTATAAACTCAAAGGGTTTTGCTCTTTTTAAACAACCTGACACAATTTAATTACAAGTTAAATTATTGATTTGCCTTTATTTAAATAGCTCCAACTATTACTACAAATGACAGCCCATTTAAGATGGACAGTTCA
Source organism: Symphalangus syndactylus (assembly GCF_028878055.3). Taxonomy (NCBI): domain Eukaryota; kingdom Metazoa; phylum Chordata; class Mammalia; order Primates; family Hylobatidae; genus Symphalangus; species Symphalangus syndactylus. The sequence goes on along the minus strand of NC_072424.2, from coordinate 48,851,939 downwards.
AAGGTACAGCCAGTAACCCTTATAGAAATTTTTATTTTACCCGAAAGTCATGGTGAGTTGATACTCTTTTGAGAACTGTTTATCTTTTTTGTTTTTAATCATTACAACTTCTATTTTAGATTCAGGGGGTACATGTGCAGGTATGTCACATGGGAAGACTGTGTGATGCCGAGGTTTGGGGTATGGATGATCCCATAACCCAGGTAGTGAGCACAGAACCCAGTAGGCAGTACCTCAGCCCTCAACCCCCTTGCTCTCTTCCCTCTCCAGCAGTCCCCAGTGTCCGTTGCTTTCATCTTTTTTCCATGTGTACACCATGTTTAGTTCTCACTTATAAGTGAGAACATGTGGTATTTGGTGTTTTGTTCCTGTCTTAATTTGCTTAGGATGATAGCTTCCAGCTGCATCCATGTTGCTGTAAAGGATATGATTTTGTTCTTTTTTATGGCTGCATAGTATTCCATGGTGATGTACCACATGTTCTTTATCCAAGCCGCTGTTGATGGGTACCTAGGTTGGTACCTAGGTATGATAGGTTGATTCCATGTCTTTGCTATTGTGAATAGTGGTGTGATGAACATGAGTACATGTGTGTTTGTGGTAGAGTGATTTATTTTCCTTTGGATCTATACCCAGTAATGGGATTGCTAGATTAAATGGTAGTTCTGTTTAAGTTCTTAGAGAAATCTCCAAACTGCTTTCCACAGTTACAAGACTAAATTACATTCCCACCACAGTTCTGACAGTGAACTAGAACAACAACTACCTTTTCTCCTTGGCACTGTGAGGAAAGACATTTTTAACTAAAGATTTTGAACATTTGTATTCAATCTTGCTCAGAGGGAAGCTTATATAAGTCTTTAAAGCAGAAGCTCTGTTTTAGTTCAAATCAGTAAAAAGGAAAGTTTTAACTTCCCCTCTCTCTACCCATCCCCCACATCCTCCTCTTCTAGGTTCTTGGTCCTTGGTCCTTGACAGAACAAATCAGAATACAGTTTAAAAAGCATAATTTTAAACCACTAAAAAATTCACACAAGCACCCTCAAAATTTGAAGTGGGTTATATTCCAAAAAAAAAACCCTGTAAATTAATTGTTTATAGCCCAGAATTTATTACCTCTTAAGATGTTTCTGGTTGGAGAGTAAATTGGTATAGCATTTTGAGGGAAGAACTTGATAATGGAAATTAAAATTATTTTTCTACTCTAATAAGAGTCAATAATTCCACTCTTGGAATTTATCTCTTAAAAATAAATACTTAGAGAAATGTCCAAAATGTATGTATAAGTATGTTGATCACAGTGGTAAATGAGATAGTGAAATACTGAGAACAATCTAAATGCCAGATGGTTAAGGCCATATTAATATAAATTATGATGCATTAATTCAGTGGAACACTAAGCAGCTTTAAAAAATTGTTATATAGTTATACCTTCTTTGTGTTTGGCATGGAAACGTGTCCATAATATAATAAGTAATAAGCTAAACTGAAGGCAGTGTATATGCTTTATAATACTATTTTGGATTGCACATATGTGTTGTGTATGTGTGTGTGTGTATTAATATAAACTCTGGATGAATGTTTACTGAAATATTCAGTGATAATTTATACATGGTAGAATTAGAAATAATTTCCAAATTATTTTACCATCTTTGTGCATTTCTTATTTTAAAATAATAAATGTGATACTTACATAGTCAGAAAAAGCAATGGTGTTAATGGTGTTATTTTTGGCATTTTTATTGATAAAAGATTGTTATATTGCTATAAGTTTTCATATTGGCCTGTTATTTCACATAGAGAATAAAGAAAGTGTTACCAGTAGACTTATTTGTCCACAGAAAGTATACTTCTTCCCTTTTGCATTCTGAAATGAAATCTTGAATCTTTTGAGCATTCAATCCTGTGCCCACTCTAAGGCTATAGGTGGGTTGAGGCTGAGAGGGACTGTAGGCCGCTCTTGGTGACAGCTGCTACAGTGGAAGGGGGCACTTGGCAGGGGTCCAGAGGAGCAGGAAGCCTCCAGTGATGGGGATGGGGTCATTCAAAAGTCACATGTTCTTGAGACAGAGGCTGCGTGTACTAAACATCACCATAAAGTGATATCAGCCCTAAATTAAAGTAGCAGTTATTCATTTTTTATCTGAATCCCTAAGTCTTGTTCCATGAAACCAGTGAAGGGCTATTCGAAAGCATGCTTTCTAGTACAGCTCTCACTGGCTTGAAAGATGAAACTCTCCTTAGTCATTCCAAAGCATTACTGCAGTCCAGATGTATAGTTCATATCTTCCAGCAAACGTCTGTGGGAATTATTTCCTCCCAGAGGTATTAGATTATATTTTTCCAAGTCATCTCTTCCTGGCTGCCCTTCAAGGTTCTAAAGATTCTCTACTGCCGTAGTTTAACTAGTAAGAGGCAAAACCATGAGAATCAGAGGTAAGTGCTTATCAAAGGAATAGAACCAAGAGGACAAATTCTACTTAAAAAATGCCATCCTTAAATGTGAGGTCAGTGGTTTGTCTGTTTATAGGAATGTATCTAATCTATATCTGTATCTGTGTCTGTGTCTGTGTCTATATCTATATCATCAGACATACACATATGCGTGTATGTGAACACACGGCAGAGTTCTTTCAATAAAGCCAAATAAGAACGTTAAACTATAGCTGAGTCTACACAAGTCCACAATCTTGAAAAGAAAAAGTTCAGCAGTAGTTAATTAAGCTGTTTTTGTGTACACAAACTACCCTGTATTAAATGTAACTGGGGAATATGAAATAGTGAGGATAAGGCTATTGAAAGACCTCAGGAGAAGATAAAAAATTTACTATGGAAGTCAGTCTTCCAGAGGAAAGACCTGAAGTGAAAAACAGTCTTGCTGGAAGATAATACTAGATGTGGATTATTGAAGAGGAGACGTAAAAAATTGCAAGTAAAGGAACAGTAGAGGAAAAACACAAAGGCAGGATGGCTGTGATTTGTGGGGGATGTCAGGAAAGTTAGTGAGACACAAATATAGGGGTCAGAGAGGGCTGGTGAGACTGGTGGGGACACCATGGTTACTTGGGTGAATGTTTCCTCATTTTATGGGAATTTCAGGATGTTAATCATCCTTGGTCACTGGGTAATAAAAGGCAGTAGCTCTTTCCAGTCATTGTGACAACCAAAAATGTCCCACAAGTTTCCAAACATCCTCCATGGGAGATTTATCATCCTGTCTGAAGAACCACTGGGCTAGATAATGAGAGCTTCTGAATGCCAGGATGAAATGCCAGGACGCTGTCAGGTTTTTCTGTGTGAAATAGTTCTGTTTTTATTTTCCTATTTCATTTATGTAAGCGTACGTAAAACTTTACTTTTCTTAATGGTATTTACAACCCATCCACATCTGTATTATCTGTGGCTAAATTCAGTTCAGAGTTAATTCAAATTAATTATGATTCCTATGGCATCCATTACATACTGCCTTAACCTTAGTTTATTGCTGTTTATAATTATTTATAGCAGGTTTGGGTGAAACTTAGGGGAACTAAGGGGTTCATCAACATCTGGAACAATTTTTCAAAAATTTCGGATTTACTAAAACCCAAACATACTGCCAAGCACCTCTTCCCACCCTCTTTCTCTAAACTTTGAAAACACATATATTTTAGAGAACAGTGATTCCATGTGTTTTTAATTCATTTTAGTTTGTATCATCAAAATGTTTTTAAAAAGTGATTTGGCATCCAGGAAGCCCATTGAGCCTTTAAAATAAATAAACTTTTAACAACTTGAAAATACCATACAAATATATTGAAACAGCAAAAGGATAAAGTTTTGATGGAGACTGATTGAGATTGAAATTTGGCAAAATTATTTTTCCACATTGATTTATAGTGTTTCATCCAACTTCCAATCCAATCTGGAGGGAATGAATTGAGTTAGTTAACCTTAGGAAAAAAAATCACCATATCAAATTCTCTTCAGCAAGACATACATCCTTAGGGAGAAAATATTTAAAAATCAACTTGAATCATGGTTTGTTAATTTTTAATATTGGGGATTTTTACTATATATTTGGTGATAATGATGTGAGAAACTTTTAGGACAAAATGGAAAATGTGAGAAGTAGCAAGGATAATGTAACTTGAGAAGGAAAATAAATTTAGTTATGAGTTACTTATGATTGTGACGTAAGTCAGTGATTCCTATGATTTGAGAGAAGATTGAAGATTAGCCTCTCTCTGTCTCTCTGTCACACACACACACACACATGCACAGAAAGAGAGAAAGAGAACTATGTAAATATCCTGGTTCATTTATTAACGTAAATTCCACCACAGCAACTAGACTGAGGTAAAAGAGTTAAGTGATATAGAATAGATAACAGTCCTATTTCAGCCTGTATATTTGAAGTAACTGATGAAAATTTTCAAAAGGATTAGAGATGACTTTTGGGCATTTGAAAGTAAGAACTCTGGAGTTACTCTAAAGAATACAGATATACTTTATTTAACAAAGTTGGTGAAAAATGTCAAATATTATTGGTAAGGTAATGGAAATTTAAATGAAATACCATTTTTTACTTCACATTAGAAAAGATGTTTATCTGAAGAATATCTTACGATCTTCCATGCTATTCAAGGTCTCCAATAGGAAAATTCATATGCTGCTGATAAAAATGTCAAATAAATTTGAAGATGCATATTGAGTCTAAAAATGTTAATGCGGTAGTCCCTCCTTATCCAAGGTTTTGCTTTCTGTGGTTTCAGTTACCCTTGGTCAACCACGATCTGAAAATATTCAATGGAAAATTCCAGAAATAAACAATTCATAAGTTTTAAATTGTGTGCCATTCTGAGGAACATGATTGAACTTCTGCCATCCCATTCTGTCCTACCCGGAATGTGAATAATCACTTTGTCTAGCATATCCACCCTGTAGACGCTACTTGTTAGTTACCTAGTAGCCATTTTGGTGTCAGATTGACTGCTGTGATATCTCAGTGCCTGTGTTCAAATAATCTTTATTTTATTTAATAATTGCTTCAAGGTACAAAAGTAGTGATGCTGGCATATTATAATTTTTCTTTTTTTATTAGTTGTTTTACTGTTCCTAATTTTTAAATGAAACTTTATCATATGTATGTACATATAGGAAAAAACAGTATATATGGGGTTCAGTACTATATCTGGTTTCAACCACCCACTTATCTCCAGTGGATAAGAGGGCGACTACTGTAATCTTTAACCCAGTAATTCTACTCTTGAGAATGATTATATGTTCAGTTGAGGCAAAAAAATGTGAAACAATCTAAGTGTCTAAACATAAGGAAGGGTTAAACATATTATAATGTCCACACAATGGAAAAATAATGTTCATGAAAGGCTTATGATAAATTAGAGATATGTTTATGTGAAGTGCAATACAAATTATGATGGCAGTGTTTCAAATTGCATAGAAGAAATATACAATATGCATAGAAGAAACATATGAAGTATAAAAGGAATAGTGATTTTATTCTATTCATTTCATAGCACTGAGTCAGAACTGCTGGCAGAACTCTAGTATTCAATAGTTCTTAGCTTTATTTTAGCAGATAGTAAGTGCTCAGTAAATTGAGGCTATTTTTTATATTAAAGCTCTCAAATTAATTGCATGTAAAGTTATTTTTCTTCTTTAATAAAAAGGAAATTATTGGAGAAAAAGCAAGACTTTTCTCATAGCATTTGAGAATAAAAGTTACGTGGTTACCTAATTTTACAAGCTAAAGTTTCAGAAACATAAAGATATTTGAAAGAAAAATCTTCATATTTTAAATTACAATTTGAATTATTTTTAATAATTGTGAAAATTTCTCCACTGAAAGGTGATTCTTATTATTAACATTTTTACTATGTGTAGTCAGTGTATTGAATTTGAGGGGCAAGTTGTGTGCCCTAGTCAAGCCAGACTGGACTACCGTGGTCAGTAGGAGCAAGAAGTCCAGTATATTCCCCTCCAAGGTCCAATTATTTTTCTTTTATGCTCCTATGAGTCCCTGTTTTCAGTGGTCTGGAAAGTGGAAGAGAATTCTCTGATTTGTTCCTGGTTCAGTATGCCAGCTGTGGCAGAGGGTTCCTGTCTCCAGAGTAGAAGCTGCCTTCCTGGGTTGTGTTGGAAACAAGAAAGGTGGTGCAGAGTCCCCGGTGTAGCAGTCATTCTGAGTTCTGAATCAATCCTGACTGCTTCTGGAAAGGTGGACTCCCCCAGTTTCTAGGCTGCCTCTGATTTTAAAAAGAATTCCCCACAAACTTATCGGTGCCTTCAAGGTCAAAGTTCTGTCAATTCCTGAGTCAAAGCATTTCCATGGGGGCAAAGGCTACCTACAGGAGAGAATCAGGACAAGTTTTGATGTCCATCATCTTTCAGGTGAGTAATGATGATGAGCTGGGCTCCAGTGGAAAGAAGCCAGTGAGTAAGGCTGATTAAGCAGCCAAGCTGTATCCTGAGGGAAACATGGGCAACGGAAAGCATCAGATTTCCTGAGCCAAAGCTATCCTGAGCTCAGGGACTGGGCTAATTGTCCCAGATTCAGCCCTCTCAGGAGAAGGAATGTAGATTCTTATTTCAGTCTCAAAGAAACTCTGTGCTTTAGAGAACTGAGTCTCCAGTGTTTCAACCCTGTCAGCATTCTGCACTACTATTAGGTTGAACTATATGAAATTGTTATTTTTGTAAGTCACCAATGGTTGGATGTTGGCAGTTTCATAAGGTTCATTCTAATAGTTCCTGGGACACAAATGACTCAAAGTAGGTCAGGACAGGTTCAGCACTTGTACTGTGCATGTTAGTCTGAGTCCTCCAAGAAGCAGATGCCAAGATGGAATAAAACAGGCAAGGATTTTATTAGGAGGAAATGCCTGCATGTAAAAGAAGTAGGAAGAGAGTTGAGCCAGTCATCAGAATGTGATGCTAGTCTGACCTCAAGTGAAGGAGAGAGGGAGAGAAAGTTGGCTGCAAGCCACCTAGATTTCTATATGGTCTCAGGAAACTTTAGGGGAGTTCTCTAGCCAAAGTCAGCCAAAAAGAAGTCTCATGTCTCCCAGAGACAGGTCATTGGCAGGAAGCAGCCTATGGAAGATGTGGCCATGGCACAAATACAGGGATAGGTTTCAGGGAGTGGTGGCTGGGGCCTCAGTCAAACACACTTCTTGTGGGTGGAAGCCCACCAGGTGTATTCTCATGCCTACCACACCCTGAGTGAGACTCAGAAGCACAGATGATGCCCTGATTCAGTCCAGGACTTGCTCTCTCCCTTCACTCTCTACCCTTGTTTTAACTGTATTTTAGGAGTCTTGTTGTTCATCGTTGCCTCATGAGGCCATCTAAATCTACCCTGACTTTTATGGAGAGGAAGTTGGTGACAGGGAATAGGACTGTGATCCTTTCTATTACAGAAAATCATTGGCTCCTTATGCAAATTGACCCACCCCTTACCGGTGCTGTCTGTATCAGAGGAGCGAGTGCTTTGACAAGTAAAACAAAAATCTCTAATTTTTTATTTTCAAGCACAAGGTTCAGCATGACAAAAACCTGCAAAACTAATAGAGGCTCTTAAAATATGCTTTGGATGACCTTTCCAATGCCTGTGTAGAGCATCTAGCTGCTTTTTGTCCCTATTGAAGGAGAAATTGCATCTGCTAGGGCTCCCAGCTGCATAGCTAACAGCCTATTAAGAGAAAACTCAAACAATAACAAAGTTAACATTTACCAAATGTGCAAGTAAAACCTTATATTATCAAATACCCTCTCTAAATATCGTTTAGTTTTTATATAATCAAAATGTGAAATTTGAAAGTGAAATCTGTATAGATCTATATTTTATAGATGTGCTAACATGTTAGAAATACAACAGAATACACATTAAGACTAAGTTTTTACTAGGAAAATTAAAATGGAAATTGAATAATTAGGTAAACCAAATTGAACATTATTTTCAGTCTAGCTTAGTTTCTTTGCTAATAGAAAGTGTGTATACTGGGAAAAAGAAGTTAACCAAGCTTTTTGGATAATTTTTCATTATGTATCTACTTCCCTAGTATGAACCTAGTATTCTTTCGGGAGAATTTTTTAACCAAGATCTTAAAAGGTACACACAAATTAAGCTTATGTTCAAAACAAAGACAAAAAAGAATAGCTGTGGCAATAAATGTTTAAAGGAAGAACTTGACTTCCCCTGGCACTTTCCCTACACAAAAGGCAGAGTCTTACACAATTCTTCCATTTACTCATGGGCTCATTTCTGTTGGCCACCCATGTTCCCTGAAGACAGCTTATGGAACTGGATTGCATCAGCAAGGCGTGATGGATGAGCAGGGACGTCACCAGGGAGGGAGTACTCTGCCTTTGGCTTGGTTTAGTGTCAGATGTGAAGGAAAGAGGAGCAGTAAATTTGGAAACTATGTTGGAAGAAACTAAAATTTATTTTTAATCTCTGTAAGTTCCAAAGAAGGAATAAAACCTGCAAATTTGATGGTGAGATGATTGAGCTAATTTGTCATGTAATTCATCAAAACACAGGAAGTGGAGTTCAGCCCTTCAGGCATGGGGAGATGCCTAGGAACAACTGCGTTTTAATTTCTGCATTTGGGATTTCTTACACAGACTTCAAATTCTAATTCTACAAGTGCAACTAGAAAGTCAGAAAAACTACAGTCTTTCAACTTCGCTTTGTGATCCAGCTAGGTTTTCATATGATATTGGAACAAAACCTCCTTGAATAGGGGGTTAAACAGAAATGAAAAGGATTTAACATATCAGCACATAAATTTAATTAAGGGCTAAAACCTAACAGTATCACAGAAAGCTTAAATCAACAAGCTTCAGAGGGATTTGCCAGATTAATTTTGTCAATGCTACCAATTAATGCTGCATTTAGAACTGAGAGCTGTGAGGAGAGATTTTTGCAAGAATAATTGTGCGATTTCCTTGACTCTTGTGTCATCTTGCCACCAACATTGTGCTTCTGTCTGTTGGTTTTGTTGAATGCATTTTTGTGGCAATGTCTCCCTGCTTATTTTACAGTAATTCCCAGTAGGCTGTGCAAGGACCATACAGTACTTCAGTGATGCTTTACTGTCATTTAGGAAAATAGGATCCTGAATTGCCAATTTAACTTATGCTAACTGGATCAAAGAAGGGCTTTTCATAACTATTTTGGCAATCAACATAAATTGTTGATGATGTAAGTATGTGGAAAGCCCTGTGCTGGTGATAATGGTGGATACAAAATTGCATCATTTATAGATCCTGTCCTTATTGACCTACAGTTTGTATGTGGGATAAGACATACCCAAATGACTAGAATAGAAAGTATAAAATGAAAAGTATTGCAAAAGAATTGTGGATGGTTTGAGGAAGTCAGAGGGGATGAGAGGTTACTTGCACATATGATGGAAATAAAGATCTCTTCAGAGATGAGGAAAGAAATTCAAGACAGCAGAAGGTGTGAACAAATTGTGATGTTAAAAATGTCAGAGCATAGATTGGAATGAGCAAGTGATTCAATTGGGCTGGAGTAGGGGAGTCATTAAGACGAGTAGGCAGAAAAAAATGTTGGAAAAACAGGATATGGGCCATGTCATAGGAGCTTGAGAAAGGTAGAGAAAAGGGGGTTGGCTCTATAATAGATAGTGAAGAGCTAATGAATGTTTTTGAGCAGGCAAGTAGTTTATTCAGAATTGTGAGCAGGAAGAATATACTGTAAAGTGGTTTAGGACTGGAGGATATTCTGAGGGCAGAGAGACCTACAGGAGGCCTTTCTAATATCATAGTTGAAGGGTGTTAAGGACTAAAGGACAGAGGAAGTATTAACAGAGATAAGAATTATTTAGAAATATATTGCAGGTTGTAATGTATAGAATTTAGCTAAAACTTGGAGATGGAGGATAAGAGAAAAAAGTGAGAGGCTTGATGCAGTTTGGATATGTGTCCCTACTCAAATCTCATGTTGAATTGTAATCCCCAGTAATGGAGACGGGGCCTGGTGGGAGGTGATTAGATCACAGAGATAGATTTCTCATGAATGGTTTAGCTCCCATCCTCTTGGTGCTGCCCTCTTGATAGTCAGTGACTTCTTGGGAGATCTGGCTGTTTAAAACTGCATGGCACCTTGCTGTCTCTCTCTTGTGCCTGCTTTCACCATGTGAAGCACCTGCTGCCACTTGGCCTCCTGCCATGAGTAAAAGCTCCCTGAAGCCTCCCCAGAAGCAGCTTCCACATGCTTTCTGTACAGCCTGCAGAATCATGAGCCAATTAAATTTCTTTTCTTATAAATTACTCAGTCTCAGGCATTTCTTTATAGCAATGTGAGAATGGACTAATACAGAGGTGATACCAGAATTTTAAATCTGGATGCCCAGGAAGATGGCCACACTATTAGTAAAACTGCAGAAGTCAAGAGGAGGAGCTAGATGAAGGGAGAAGGGGGAAAATATACTGAGTGCGAAGGGCAGATGGGATATGTAGACAGCTTCAGGACACAGCTGGAAATACACAGCTGAAATGTAAAAGAGAGAACTTGGCCCGGATTTCAGATTTGGAGGCCATTTCTATGAAAGTGTCAATTGAAGACAGGGGATTGAATAGATTGCTCAAAGGAATGAGGTAGTTGAGAAAGAGAAGTGAAAATGTTAAGGGCAAAAACTTGGATCATATACATTTCAAGAGTGAAAGAAAGGAAAAAGAGAAATCATCAGAATTCTGGGAGGAGACCCAGAGAACAATGTCTCATTGGAAGCCAAGGGAAAAGAAGACAAACAGAAGGTTATCAACAGGAGAGAAAGAATGAGAGAATGAGGGAAAAGACTATTGAATCTTGGTGTTTGTTCATTTACGCTTCAAGTCCTCTGGATTTTTCATTTGAAAGATTTCCTTTTTGGTCTGAATTATTCTTTTTGCAAATTAGCTTTGCCCTAACCTAGACAGCTTGCTCTCAAATTTGTACTAAAAGACACGGTTGTTTTAATATTGTATAAAGCCTCATTTTCAACTTCCTCAGTAATAAATAATAACTATATGTTAATGTTTCTTGTGGGCGAGCAATGCACTAAGTTCTTTATATGCGTTTTCTTGTTTGATTCTCATAAATAGGTGTGTCACTTTATTCTGACATTGAACAGATAAGGAAACTGAGCACAAAGAGGCTAAGTAACTTTCTTTTTTCATTATTTTTACTTATTTCTTTTTTTCAAATGAATCTGTATCTTTATTCATGGTTCAAGCATTACTTCCACTTAATTAAAAATGAATACATCCCCTGGAACTTAAAATAAAAGTTGAGGAAAAAATGAATGCATCTTTAATCTTTTATGGTTACAGATACGATGGAAAAATTGTTTCTGCCTCAAAACCCTACTTTATAAATAATGAATGAAATGTAGACATTGACAAACATCTCTAAAATTGCATTTCCCAGGGATATATCTGTTTAACTCCTGATTCTTTTTTTGGAGTAAACTTTTTTTATTAATTAAATTCATGTTACATTATCAGTAAAATAATTTTTTCCTTAACTGGAAGATTTCTATCATCAAAGTGATAGTTAAAATTATAAGATTCAAAAAAGATTTTATGGATTTAATTTTTTTATTATTATCATTATACTTTAAGTTCTAGGGTGCATGTGCACAATGTGCAGGTTTGTTACATATGTATCAATGTGCCATGTTGGTTTGCTGCACCCATTAACTCGTCATTTACATTAGGTATATCTCCTAATGCTATCCCTCCCCCTACCCCCACTCCACAACAGGCCCTGGTGTGTGATGTTCCCTGTCCTGTGTCCAAGTGTTCTCATTGTTCAATTCCCACCTGTGAGTGAGAACATGCGGTGTTTGGTTTTTTGTCTTTGTGATAGTTTGCTCAGAATGATGGTTTCCAGTTTCATCCATGTCCCTAAAAAAGACAAGAACTCATCCTTTCTTATGTCTGCATAGTATTTCATGTTGTGTATGCACCACATTTTCTTAATCTAGTCTGTCACTGATGGACATTTGGGTTGGTTCCAAGTCTTTGCTATTGTGAATAGTGCCGCAACAAACATACGTGTGCATGTGTCTTTATAGCAGCATGATTTATAGTCCTATGGGTATATTCACAGTAATGGGATGGCTGGGTCAAATGGTATTTCTAGTTCTAGATCCCTGAGGAATCGCCACACTGACTTCCACAATGGTTGAACTAGTTTACAGTCCCACCAACAGTGTAAAAGTGTTCCTATTTCTCCACATCCTCTCCAGCACCTGTTGTTTCCTGATTTTTTAATGATGGCCATTCTAACTGGTGTGAGATGGTATCTCACTGTGGTTTTGATTTGCATTTCTCTGATGGCCAGTGATGAGGAGCATTTCTTCATGTGTTTTTTGGCTGCATAAATGTCTTCTTTTGAGAAGTGTCTGTTCATGTCCTCTGCCCACTTTTTGATGGGGTTGTTTGTTTTTTTCTTGTAAATTTGTTTGAGTTCATTGTAGATTCTGGATATTAGCCCTTTGTCAGATGAGTAGGTTGCAAAAATTTTCTCCCATTCTGTAGGTTGCCTGTTCACTCTGATGATAGTTTCTTTTGCTGTGCAGAAGCTCTTTAGTTTAATGAGATCCCATTTGTCGATTTTGGCTTTTGTTGCCATTGCTTTTGGTGTTTTAGACATGAAGTCCTTGCCCACGCCTATGTCCTGAATGGTATTGCCTAGGTTTTCTTGTAGGATTTTAATGGTTTTAGGTCTAACATATAAGTCTTTAATCCATCTTGAATTAATTTTTGTATAAGGTGTAAGGAAGGGATCCAGTTGCAGCTTTCTACATAGGGCTAGCCAGTTTTCCCAACACCATTTATTAAATAGGGAATCCTTTCCCCAATTCTTGTTTTTGTCAGGTTTGTCAAAGATCAGATAGTTGTAGCTATGCGGCATCATTTCTGAGGGCTCTGTTCTGTTCCATTGATCTATGTCTCTGTTGTGGTACCAGTACCATGCTGTTTTGGTTACTGTAGCCTTGTAGTATAGTTTAAAGTCAGGTAGTGTGATGCCTCCAGCTTTGTTCTTTTGGCTTAGGATTGACTTGGTGATGCGGGCTCTTTTGTGGTTCCATATGAACTTTAAAGTAGTTTTTTCCAATTCTGTGAAGAAAGTCATTGGTAGCTTGATGGGGATGGCATTGAATCTATAAATTACCTTGGGCAGTATGGCCATTTTCACGATATTGATTCTTCCAACCCATGAGCATGGAATGTTCTTCCATTTGTTTGTATCCTCTTTTATTTCATTGAGCAGTGGTTTGTAGTTCTCCTTGAAGAGGTCCTTCACATCCCTTGTAAGTTGGATTCCTAGGTATTTTATTCTCTTTGAAGCAATTGTGAATGGGAGTTCACTCATGATTTGGCTCTCTGTTTGTCTGTGATTGGTGTACAAGAATGCTTGTGATTTTTGTACATTAATTTTGTATCCTGAGACTTTGCTGAAGTTGCTAATCAGCTTAAGGAGATTTTGGGCTGAGACAATGGGGTTTTCTAGATATACAATCATGTCATCTGCAAACAGGGACAATTTGACTTCCTCTTTTCCTAATTGAATACCCTTTATTTCCTTCTCCTGCCTGATTGCTCTGGCCAGAACTTCCAGCACTATGTTGAATAGGAGCGGTGAGAGAGGTCATCCCTGTCTTGTGCCAGTTTTCAGAGGGAGTGCTTCCAGTTTTTGCCCATTCAGTACGATATTGGCTGTGGGTTTGTCGTAGATAGCTCTTATTATTTTGAGATACGTCCCATCAATACTTAATTTATTAAGAGTTTTTAGCATGAAGGGTTGTTGAATTTTGTCAAAGGCCTTTTCTGCATCTATTGAGATAATCATGTGGTTTTTGTCTTTGGTTCTGTTTATATGCTGGATTACATTTATTGATTTGCGTATGTTGAACCAGCCTTGCATCCCAGGGATGAAGCCCACTTGATCATGTTGGATAAGCTTTTTGATTTGCTGCTGGATTCGGTTTGCCAGTATTTTATTGAGGATTTTTGCATCAATGTTCATCAAGGATATTGGTCTGAAATTCTCTTTTTTGGTTATGTCTCTGCCAGGTTTTGGTATCAGGACGATGCTGGCTTCGTAAAATGTGTTAGGGAGGATTCCCTCTTTTTCTGTCGATTGGAATAGTTTCAGAAGGAATGGTACCAGTTCCTCCTTGTACCTCTGGTAGAATTCAGCTGTGAATCCATCAGGTCCTGGACTCTTTTTGCTTGGTAAGCTATTGATTATTGCCACAATTTCAGAACCTGTTATTGGTCTATTCAGAGATTCAACTTCTTCCTGGTTTAGTCTTGGGAGGGTGTATTTGTCGAGGAATTTATCCATTTCTTCTAGATTTTCTAGTTTATTTGCATAGAGGTGTTTGTAGTATTCTCTGATGGTAGATTGTATTTCTGTGGGATCGGTGGTGATATCCCCTTTTTCGTTTTTTATTGCATCTATTTGATTCTTCTCTCTTTTCTTCTTTATTAGTCTTGCTAGCGGTCCATCAATTTTGTTGATCTTTTCAAAAAACCAGCTCCTGGATTCATTAATTTTTTGAAGGGTTTTCTGTGTCTCTATTTCCTTCAGTTCTGCTCTGATTTTAGTTATTTCTAGCCTTCTGCTAGCTTTTGAATGTGTTTGCTCTTGCTTTTCTGGTTCTTTTAATTGTGATGTTAGGGTGTCAATTTTGGATCTTTCTTGCTTTCTCTTGTGGGCATTTAGTGCTATAAATTTCCCTCTACACACTGCTTTGAACGTGTCCCAGAGATTCTGGTATGTTGTGTCTCTGTTCTCGTTGGTTTCAAAGAACATCTTTATTTCTGCCTTCATTTCATTATGTACCCAGTAGTCATTCAGGAGCAGGTTGTTCAGTTTCCATGTAGTTGAGCGGTTTTGAGTGAGTTTCTTAATCCTGAGTTCTAGTTTGATTGCACTGTGGTCTGAGAGACAGTTTGTTATAATTTCTGTTCTTTTACATTTGCTGAGGAGAGCTTTACTTCCAACTATGTGGTCAATTTTGGAATAGGTGTGGTGTGGTGCTGAAAAATATGTATATTCTGTTGACTTGGGGTGGAGAGTTCTGTAGATGTCTATTAGGTCCACTTTATGTAGAGCTGAGTTCAATTCCTGGATATCCTTGTTAACTTTCTGTCTCGTTGATCTGTCTAATGCTGACAGTGGGGTGTTAAAATCTCCCATTATTATTGTGTGGGAGTTTAAGTCCCTTTGTAGGTCACTGAGGACTTGCTTTATGAATCTGGGTGCTCCTGTGTTGGGTGCATATATATTTAGGATAGTTAGCTCTTCTTGTTGAATTGATCCCTTTACCATTATGTAATGGCCTTCTTTGTCTCTTTTGATCTTTGTTGGTTTAAAGTCTATTTTATCAGAGACTAGGATTGCAACCCCTGCCTTTTTGTTTTCCATTTGCTTGATAGATCTTCCTCCATCCCTTTATTTGGAGTCTATGTGTGTCTCTGCACATGAGATGGGTTTCCTGAATACAGCACACTGATGGGTCCTGACTCCTTATCCAGTTTGCCAGTCTGTGTCTTTTGATTGGAGCATTTAGCCCATTTACATTTAACGTGAATATTGTTATGTGTGAATCTGATCCTGTCATTATGATGTTAGTTGGTTATTTTGCTCGTTAGTTGCTATAGTTTCTTCCTAGCCTTGATGGTCTTTACAATTTGGCATGTTTTTGCAGGGGCTGGTACCGGTTGTTCCTTTCCATGTTTAGTGCTTCCTTGAGGAGCTGTTTTAGGGCAGGCCTGGTGGTGACAAAATCACTCAGCGTTTGCTTGTCTGTGAAGTATTTTATTTCTCCTTCACTTATGAAGCTTAGTTTGGCGGGATAGGAAATTCTGGGTTGAAAATTCTTTTCTTTAAGAATGTTGAATATCGGCCCCCACTCTCTTCTGGCTTGTAGAGTTTCTGCTGAGAGATCAGCTGTTAGTCTGATGGGCTTCCCTTTGTGGGTAACCCAAACTTTCTCTCTGGCTGCCCTTAACATTTTTTCCTTCATTTCAACTTTGGTGAATCTGACAATTATGTGTCTTGGAGTTGCCCTTTTCGAGGAGTATCTTTGTGGTGTTCTCTGTATTTCCTGAATCTGAATGCTGGCCTGCCTTGCTAGATTGGGGAAGTTCTCCTGGATAATATCTTGCAGAATGTTTTCCAACTTGGTTCCATTCTCCCCATCATTTTCAGGTACACCAATCAGACGTAGGTTTGGTCTTTTCACATAGTCCCAAATTTCTTGGACGCTTTGTTCATTTCTTTTTATTCTTTTTTCTCTAAACTTCCCTTCTCTCTTCATTTCATTCATTTCATCTTCCATCAGCGATACCCTTTCTTCCAGTTGATCGCATCTGCTACTGAGGCTTCTGCAATCTTCTTCTAGTTCTCGAAACTTGGCCTTCAGCTCCATCAGCTCCTTTAAGCCCTTCTCTCCATTGGTTATTCTAGTTATCCATTCTTCTAATTTTTTTCAAAGTTTTTAACTTCTTTGCTATTGTTTTGAATTTCCTCCCGTAGCTCAGAGTAGTTTGATCGTCTGAAGCCTTCTTCTCTCAACTCATCAAAGTCATCCTCCATCCAGCTTTGTTCTGTTGCTGGTGAGGAACTGTGTTCCTTTGGAGGAGGAGAGGTGCTCTGTTTTTTAGAGTTTCCAGTTTTTTTGCTCTGTTTTTTCCCCATCTTTGTGGTTTTATCTACTTTTTGTCTTCGATGATGGTGATGTACAGATGGGTTTTTGGTGTGGATGTCCTTTCTGTTTGTTAGTTTTCCTTCTACCAGACAGGACCCTCAGCTGCAGGTCTGTTGGAGTTTACTAGAGGTCCACTCCAGACCCTGTTTGGCTGGGTGTCAGCAGCGGTGGCTGCAGAACAGCGGATTTTCGTGAGACCACAAATTCAGCTGTCTGATAGTTCCTCTGAAAGTTTTGTCTCAGAGGAGTACCCGGTTGAATGAGGTGTCAGTCTGTCCCTACTGGGGGGGTGCCTCCCAGTTAGGCTGCTCAGGGGTGAGGGACCCACTTTAGGAGGCAGTATGTCCATTCTCAGATATCCAGCTGCGTGCTGGGAGAACCACTACTCTCTTCAAAGCTGTCAGTCAGACAGGGACATTTAAGTCTGTGGAGGTTCTCGCTGAGTTTTTGTTTGTCTGTGCCCTGCCCCCAGAAGTGGAGCCTACAGAGGCAGGCAGGCCTCCTTGAGCTGTGGTGGGCTCCACCCAGTTCGAGCTTCCTGGCTGCTTTGTTTACCTAAGGAAGCCTGGGCAGTGGCGGGCAGCCCTCCCCCAGCCTTGCTGCCGCCTTGCAGCTTGATCTCAGACTGCTGTGCTAGCAATCAGCGAGACTCCGTGGGCATAGGTGCCTCCGAGCCAGGTGCGGGACACAATCTCCTGGTGTGCCGTTTTCCAGACCCGTTGGAAAAGCGCAGTATTAGGATGGGACTGACCCGATATTCCAGGTGCCGTCTGTTTCCACTTTCTTTGACTAGGAAAGGGAACTCCCTGACCCCTTGCGCTTCCCGAGTGGGGCAATGCCTCGCCCTGCTTCGGCTCGCGCACAGTGCGCTTCACCGACTGTCCTGCACCCACTGTTAGGCACTCCCTAGTGAGATGAAACCGGTACCTCAAGCAGAAATGCAGAAATCACCCGTCTTCTGTGTCGCTGGGGTTGGGAGCTGGAGACTGGAGCTGTTCCTATTCGGCCATCTTGGCTCCACCAAATGTCTTCTTTTGAGAAGTGTCTGTTCATATCCTTTGCCCACTTTTTAATGGGGTTGTTTGATTTTTTCTTGTAACTTTAAGTTCTTTGTAGATTCTGGATATTAGCCCTTTGTCATATGGGTAGATTGCAAAAATTTTCTCCCATTCTATAGGTTGCCTGTTCACTCTGATGGTAGTTTCTTTTGCTGTGCAGAAGCTCTTTAGTTTAATTAGATCCCATTTGTCAATTTTGGGTTTTGTTGCCATTGCTTTTGGTGTTTTAGACATGAAGTCCTTGCCCATGACTATGTCCTGAACGGTATTGCCTAGGTTTTCTTCTAGGGTTTTTATGGTTTTAGGTCTAACATTTAGGTCTTTAATCCATCTTGAATTAATTTTTGTATAAGATGTAAGGAAGGGTTCCAGTTTCAGCTTTCTACTTATGGCTAGCCAGTTTTCCCATCACCATTTATTAAATAGGGAATCCTTTCCCCATTTCTTACTTTTGTCAAAGATCAGATGGTTGTAGGTATGTGGTATTATTTCTGACGTCTCCGTTCTGTTCCATTGGTCTATATCTCTGTTTTGGGAGCAGTACCATGTTGTTCTGGTTACTGTAGCCTTGTAGTATAGTTTGAAGTCAGGTAATATGATGCTTTCAGCTTTGTTCTTTTGGCTTAGGATTATCTTGGCAATGCGGGCCCTGTTTTGGTTCCATATGAACTTTAAAGTAGGTTTTTCCAATTCTGTGAAGAAAGTCATTGGTAGCTTGATGGGGATGGCATTGAATCTATAAATTACCTTGGGCAGTATGGCCATTTTCACGATATTGATTCTTCCTCTCCTTGAGCATGGAATGTTCTTCCATTTGTTTGTGTCCTCTTTTATTTCATTGAGCAGTGGTTTGTAGTTCTCCTTGAAGAGGTCCTTCACATCCCTTGTAAGTTGGATTCCTAGGTATTTTATTCTCTTTGAAGCAATTGTGAATGGGAGTTCACTCATGATTTGGCTCTCTGTCTGTTATTGGTGTATAGGAATGCTTGTGATTTTTGCACATTAATTTTGTATCCTGGGACTTTGCTGAAGTTGCTTATCAGCTTAAGAAGATTTTGGGCTGAGAAGATGGGGTTTTCTTTTTTTTTTTTTTTTTTTTTTTTTTTTTTTTTGAGACAGAGTCTGGCTCTGTCGCCCAGGCTGGAGTGCAGTGTCACAATCTCAGCTCACTACAAGCTCTGCCTCCCAGGTTCACATCATTCTCCTGCCTCAGCCTCCCGAGTAGCTGGGACTACAGCACCCACCAGCACGCCTGACGATGGAGTTTTCTAGGTATACAATCATGTCATCTGCAAACAGGGACAATTTGACTTCCTCTTTTCTTAATTGAATACCCTTTATTTCTTTCTCCTGCCTGATTGCCCTGGCCAGAACTTCCAACACTATGTTGAATAGGAGTGGTGAGAGAGGGCATCCCTGTCTTGTGCCAGTTTTCAAAGGAAATGCTTCCAGTTTTTGCCTATTCAGTATGAAATTGGCTGTGGGTTTGTCATAAGTAACTGTTATTATTTTGAGATACGTCCCGTCAATACCTAGTTTATTGAGAGTTTTTAGAATGAAGGGTTGTTGAATTTTGTCAAAGGCCTTTTCTGCATCTATTGAGATAATCATGTGGTTTTTGTCATTGGTTCTGTTTATATGCTGGATTTCGTTTATTGATTTGTGTATGTTGAACCAGCCTTGCATCACAGGGATGAAGCTCACTTGATCATGGTGGGTAAGCTTTTTGATGTGATGCTGGATTCGGTTTGCCATTATTTTGTTGAGGATTTTTGCATCGATGTTCATCAGGGATATTGGTCTAAAATTCTCTTTTTTTGTTGTGTCTCTGCCAGGCTTTGGTATCAGGATGATGCTGGCCTCATAAAATGAGTTAGGGAGGATTCCCTCTTTTTCTATGAATTGGAATAGCTTCAGAAGGAATGGTACCAGCTCCTCCTTGTACCTTTGGTAGAATTCGGCTGTGAATCCGTCTGGTCCTGGACTTTTTTAGTTGGTAGGCTATTAATTATTGCTTCAATTTCAGATCTTGTTGTTGGTCTCTTCAGGGATTCACCTTCTTCCTGGTTTAGTCTTGGGAGGGTGTATGTGTTCAGGAATGTATCCATTTCTTTTAGATTTTCTAGTTTATTTGCATAGAGATGTTTATAGTATTCTCTGATGGTAGTTTGTATTTCCGTGGGATCGGTAGTGATACCCCTTTATCGTGTTTTTTTTGTGTCTATTTGATTCTTCTCTCTTGTCTTCCTTCTTAGTCTTGCTAGCGGTCTATGAATTTTGTTGACCTTTTCAAAAAACCAGCTCCTGGGTTCATTGATTTTTTGAAGGGTTTTTGTGTCTCTATTTCCTTCAGTTCTGCTCTGATTTTAGTTATTTCTTGCCTTCTGCTAGCTTTTGGATGTGTTTGCTCTTGCTTCTCTAATTCTTTTAATTGTGATTTTAGGGTGTCGATTTTAAATATTTCCTGCTTTCTCTTGTAGGCATTTACTGCTATAAATTTCCCTCTACACATTGCTTTAAATGTGTCCCAGAGGTTCTGGTATGTTGTGTCTTTGTTCTCATTGGTTTCAAAGAACGTCTTTATTTCTGCCTTCATTTCGTTATGTACCCAGTAGTCATTCAGGAGCAGGTTGTTCAGTTTCCCTGTAGTTGAGCGGTTTTGAGTGAGTTTCTTAATCTTGAGTTCTAGTTTGATTGCACTGTGGTCTGAGAGACAGTTTGTGATAATTTCTGTTCTTTTAAATTTGCTGTGGAGTGCTTTACTTCCAACTATGTGTTTAATTTTGGAATAAGTGTGAAGTGATGCTGAGAAGAATGTATATTCTGTTGATTTGGGGTGGAGAGTTCTGTAGATGTCTATTAGGTCCGCTTGGTACAGAGCTTTCAATTCCTGGATATCTTTGTTAACTTTCTGTCTTGTTGATCTGTCTAACATTGACAGTGGGGTGTTAAAGTCTTCCATTATTATTGTGTAGGAGTCCAAGTCTCGTTGTAGGTCTCTCAGGACTTGCTTTATGAATCTGGGTGCTCCTGTATTGGGTGCATATATATTTAGGATAGTTAGCTCTTCTTGTTGAATTGATCCCTTTACCATTATGTAATGGCCTTCTTTGTCTCTTCTCATCTTTGTTGGTTTAAAGTCTGTTTTATCAGAGACTGGGATTGCAACCCCTGCTTTTTTTTTGCTTCCCATTTTTTTGTAGATCTTCCTCCATCCCTTTATTTTAAGCCTGTGTTTTTCTCTGCATGTGAGATGGAGCTCCTGAATACAGCACACTGATGGGTCTTGACTATCCAATTTGCCAGTCTGTGTCTTTTAATTGGAGCATTTAGTCCATTTACATTTAAAGTTAATATTGTTATGTGTGAATTTGATCCTGTCATTATGATATTAGCTGGTTATTTTGCTCATTAGTTGATGCATTTTCTTCCTAACCTGGATGGTCCTTACACTTTGGCATGTTTTTGCTGTGGCTGGTGCTGGTTGTTCCTTTCCATGTTTAGTGCTTCCTTCAAGAGCTCTTTTAGGGCAGGCCTGGTGGTGACAAAATCTCTCAGCATTTACTTGTCTATAAGGGATTTTATTTCTCCTTCACTTACGAAGCTTAGTTTGGCTGGATATGAAATTCTGGGTTGAAAATTCTTTAAGAATGTTGAATATTGGCCCCTACTTTCTTCTGGCTTGTAGAGTTTCTGCTGAGAGATCCTCTGTTAGTCTGATGGGCTTCCCTTTATTGGTAACCCGATCTTTCTTTCTGGCTGCCCTTAAGATGTTTTCCCTCATTTCAACTTTGGTGAATCTGACAACTATGTGTCTTGGAGTTGCTCTTCTTGAGGAATATCTTTGTGGTGTTCTCTGTATTTCCTGAATTTGAATGTTGGGCTTCGTTCCTAGGTTGTGGAAGTTTTCATGGATAATATCCTAAAGAATATTTTCCAACTTGGTTCCATTCTTCCCGTCACTTTCAGGTACACCAGTCAGATGTAGATTTGGTCTTTTCACATAGTCCCATATTTCTTGGAGGCTTTATTCATTTATTTTTACTATTTTTTCTGTAAACTTCTCTTCTTGCTTCATTTCATTCATTTGATCTTCCATCACTGATACCGTGTCTTCTAGTTGATCGAATTGGCTACTGGAGCTTGTGCATGTGTCATGTAGTTCTAATGTCACGGTTTTCAGCTCCATCAGGTCATTTAAGGTCTTCTCTATGCTGTTTATTCTAGTTAGCCATTCTTCTAATCTTTTTTCAAGGTTTTTAGCTTCTTTGTGATGGGTTCAAACATCCTCCTTTAGCTCGGAGAAGTTTGTTATTACCGATGGTCTGAAGCCTTCTTCTTTCAACTTGTCAAAGTCATTCTCCATCCAGCTTTGTTCCTTTGCTGGAGAGGAGCTGCGTTCCTTTGGAGGAGAAGAGGTCCTCTGATTTTTAGAATTTTTAGCTTTTCTGCTCTGGTTTCTCCCCATCTTTGTGGTTTTATCTACCTTTGGTCTTTGATGATGGTGACGTGCAGATGGGGTTTTGGTGTGGATGTCCTTTCTGTTTGTTACTTTTCCTCCTAATGGTCAGGACCCTCAGCTGCAGGTCTATTGGAGTTTGCTGGAGGTCCACTCCAGACGCTGTTTGCCTGGGTATCACCAGCGGAGGCTGCAGAATAGCAAATATTGCAGAACAGCAAATGTTGCTGTTGGATCATTCCTCTGGAAGCTTTGTCTCAGAGGGGCACCCGGCTGTATGAGGTGTCAGTCGGCCCCTACTGGGAGGTGCCTCCCAGTTAGGCTACTTGGGGGTCAGGGACCCACTTGAGGAGGCAGTCTGTCCATTCTCAGATCTCAAACTCCATGCTGGGAGAACCACTACTCTATTCAGAGCTGTCAGACAGGGACGTTTAAGTCTGCAGAATTTTCTGCTGCCTTTTTTTCAGCTATGCCCTGCCCCCAGAGGTTGAGTCTACAGAGGCAGGCAGGCTTCCTTGAGCTGCAGTGGGCTCCACCCAGTTCGAGCTTCCTGGTGCTTTGTTTACCTACTCAAGCCTCAGCAATGGCGGGTGCCCCTCCCTCAGCCTGGCTGCTGCCACCTTGCAGTTCCATCTCAGACTGCTGTGCTAGCAGTGAGCAAGGCTCTGTGGGCGTGGGACACTCAGAGCCAGGCGCGGGATATAATCTCCTGGTGTGCTGTTTGCTCAGTTGGAAATGCAGAAGTCACTCGTCTTTTGTGTCGCTCATGCTGGAAGCTGTAGACTGGAGCTGTTCCTGTTTGGCCATCTTGGAACCTCCAACCTATTATTTTCATGTTTTAATTTTATTTTTTTAAGAGCAGTTTTAGGTTTACAGTAAAATTGAGAGGAAGTACAGTGATTTTCTGTACACTCCTGCCTGCACACATGCATAGCCTCCCACATGATCAACATCTATCACCAGAGAGTACATTTGTTGCAATTGATGAACCTACATTGTCACATCATAATCATTCGAAGTCCATATTTTACCTGAGAGTTCACTCTTGGTAGTGTACATTCTATAGGTTTGGATAAATGTATAGTGACAAATAGTCATCATTAAAGTATCATAAATACTATTTTCACTGCACTAAAAAGCCTCTGTGCTTCACCTACTCATCCTTTGGCCCCACCCCTGGATCATTTTACTATTGCCATAGTTTTGATGCTAAGTAATTTTCTTAATGTTTATAGACCTGAGGTACATGTGCAAGTTTGCTACATGGATGTATTGTGTAATGGTGAAATTTGGGCTTCTAGTGCACCCATCACCTGAAGAGTGAACCTTGTACCCAATAGGTAATTTTTCAACCCTTACCCCCCTTCCTTTCTCCCCACCAGCTTAGGTAATTTGTGCACGGTCTGATAATTGATCAATGAACAAGTTTCTCTATCTCTTAGTCCTAAACCTTAACTACTAGTCTACATTATTTCCTTTGCTTGTATGTATGCCTTTACACACATAAAAGTACCAAAAACCTGAAAAAAAATGTGTATTTGTGACATTGGTAGGTATAGTATTGTAGTTAAGATGGTTTGTAATAGAAGGTTAAATTGCTTCCTTGATAATGTTTATATATATTTTCTTTCAATACAAATTTCTTTTTTAGCTCTTTCTTATTTTTTCTCATACATGTCATATGAATCAAATATTCATTTAATAATGAAAGTCAGATACATCATGTTTTTATAATACCAAAATCTGGAAATAGCCAAGAGAGTTTGGATTTAATATAACGCATGGAATATTAATGGAAAAAAAATCAATTTTTTAAATCCTGATGTTTCAGAAATGTGACATCAGGTCCTTGTTCACAATTTATAAAGCTCAGAAATCTGGCACTTTGGGCTCACAGAAAAGATGAACTGAAACATTACTAGTAAGCTCAAAATATCCAAGGAAATGGCAAATGTGTATGCTATAAAGAACTTTAGAGAGAAAGAAGCAGCAAAATCATTTCTCATTTTTAGAAGCAATAAAATATTTTTAGAAAGACCACATTTTGATTGACTCTCTAGTTATAACTTTTATGACTAGAGAATTATTTGAATCATATGGTGATTTAAAAAAAATAAAGTTCTGCTTCCCTATCCCTGAAAAAATCAACATCCATCACCAAAGAGTACATTTGTTGCGACTGATGAACCTACGTTGTCACATCAAACTGGTTGCTTATCAAACTGGTTGGTTACTTGGGCAAATACCCATATCCATCCAGAAAACAGGTTACACAGAGTATGAATTATCTTGATCTCTCCTCCCCCTCTGCCTCTCTCTCTTCCTCGCTTTCACTCTTTTACCATGCTGATTTCTCTTTTCTTACTTTAGTGATCCCCAAGAAGGTAATATAGAGTAATCTAGTTCTGGCAATCATTGCTCAAGTAGAGGGGATTTAAAAGTCTGTAATCTCTCTCCTCCTTAGCATAGCTGAATAAAAAATAAGCTTTTCTAATGCTTTGATAGCGTTCATCTGTACCAAGCAGCCAATGTATCTGATACCACCTGCAATTCAGATTTACACAATGTGAATTTTTACTTGATACAATTACAATTCTTTATTGCTTTGAAGATGGCATAACAGACTTACCCACTTGATTGTTCAGGAAAGATGAAGATTGATGCTATAACTTTATCCCAGTCACTCACTGACAGCACATAAGAGTGACTATACAATGTCTGGTACTGTGAGTTCAAAGACATGGCTCCTATTTATAGTAGCTATGACCTCAGGTGTCCTGATCTTAAGTATAAAAACCCATATGTATGTAACAATGTCTTATATTAACCAAACTTCTCTTTACTGTGTCTTGTATGCATTTGGCCTCAGAGTTGTACTTAGAGAGAAAACCTCCAAAACATGGAAATTTGGGAAAGGAGATGTGTGTGAATATTTGGGAGAGAAGTCTGTTTTGGAAGGCATCATTTTATTATTCTATCCAGCCTTATTTTAAAAATACAGAAGTAACCTCTAAGCTAGAACTAGGCTGTCTTAATAAGCTTTTCATAAATACTGTTCAATTTTGTTGAGTAGTCGAAGAAACTTAATTTGTACCTTAGTGTTTGGTGAAAACAATATTTAAAACGTTAATCAAATCATCTTTATATCCTCAATATCTAGCAACTATTTGTTCTTTGAATGAATGAAACTATGTGGTTCTCTAATATTGGAGACAGAACAAAGGAAAATGAACTTACACGTTTTTTTCTCCCCTTTGGGAGAAATATTTAACATGCTACAGAGAACCTATAGTTTTTAAAGATCCTCAGACCTTTAATAAAACCCTTTTTGCTTAGATTCAAGCAATTTTTATACTTTTGATTTCATTAAAGCATATATCTTATTGCTCTTTGGAAACACATATCAGAATTAAGTGGAATCACATAATCAATATGAATTATGTTAGTTTTAGAAATATGTTTTATAGCTGTCATGTTTTCTTGCATTCGCCTCATTAATTTGAATTATTAAAATGTTCTATTTATGTATATAACTTCTTACATATATGTAGTCTGTGCTCTTTATCTCACAAAGATCAATTGAGAATTTTAAAAATTTATTTAAGTATCACTGCTTGTAAGCAGTGAAACTATATTAATAGAAAACATCACAGAAAATAATTGGAAGATATAATTTACATTAATTTATATAACATAATTAAAAATAATTTTAAATAAATACGAGGTAAGTTGTCTAGTAACAACTTCTCTTAGATAGGGATATGATTTTCCTGACATAACGGTGAGAACACAGTTGTCCTCAGACACTTAGACTGGAATTAAGGAAGTACTAGAGTACATGCCATGAAAGAAAGACTAGACTGAAGAACCTTTTGGGTAAATAATCCATTATGTCTTTCCCATCTGTTTTATGCTGTTCACATTCTCTCTATGTGAAGTTATTCAGCCACTGGAGGTCTCTGTTTCTCTGTATAATTTTAGCAAGATGCATGTTTATCATTATTTATAAAGAGAACCATTCCCTTACAAAATTACTGATATTAAATAAGGGAAGCTAGTTAGCTACATTTCTGTTTTCAATAGCTAGAAACTGTAAAAGCCTTCCATATGTTATAGTCACAGTTTCAGTTTATACAGGACAAAATTTGTGGCAATTTTCTTGTGTGGGATTGGATGAATATCCACATTTCAGGATCTTCAAATAGCTTTGTCTTCAGTATTATTTGTATTTATGTGACAAAGCACCAACTATAATTGGTGAATTGATTTTGCCTTTTCTTAATTTTCTTATTTGGAAAATTTACATATTTTTCATTAAAATATAAAATAACCTGTGTGTGTGTGTGTTTGTGTTTTAATTTTGTTTTTGTGAGACAGGGTCTAGCTCTGTCACCCAGGTGGGAGTGCAGTGCCATAATATCACCTCACTACAGCCTTGACATCCTGGCCTCAGATGATCCTTCTACTTCTGCCTCCTGAGTAGCTGGGACCACAGGCACACACAGTGACCACAGGCAGTTAATTTTTAAATTATTTGTAGAGACAGGGTGTCCCTATGTTGTCCAGGCTGGTCTTGAACTCCTGGATTCAAGTGATCCGCCCACCTTGGCCTCCCAAATTGCTGGGGTTATAGGTTTGAGCCACTGCTCCCAGCCATAAAATCCTTCTAAAAGAAGGATTTCAAGGAATTAAGAGAATATTTGCCTACAAACTACCTTGAAATATATTTTAAGACTAATAAAAATTCAAGTTGGAACTATGTAAGGATTGAAATATTGAAAATGTTACAATTCCTGGGAGCAATGCCTCATAACCACAGACTTTAATGTTGAAGGTACATTTCTATGAAAAATTATTTACAGAAAACTTACATTATGTAAGATAGTGTGCTGTTGAATGGGATATGCAGGTAATGAAGTGAGAGTGTTTGGAAGCAGGTTCTAGCAGATAGAGGTGAGGATAAGACAAAAAATGTATTTAACAAAATAAAGTACTATGGAGGCTCAAATGTAAAATAGATCACATCTGCTCCAAGAACATCAGAAAAAAATTCTATGCATGCTGACATTGGGTGGGTGGAACTTTGATAGACAACTATTTGGTCAGGGGTCATGGCTGAGAAAATACGGGGTAATTTTGCAGAATAGCAGGTGGTATAGGTTGATTGAAGGACAGAGTATATGACATGCAATCATGTGGTCAGGGCTTTAAATATCAGCCTGAGAATTAAGAATGTAATTTAGAGGGGTACAGGAAAAGATGAAATTCATACTTCATGAATTTACACTATAAAGCATTCCTATCTTTGGTACTTTTAAAATGATAACTCTTCTAAATATTACCACCATTTAATGGCCAATAACGCTTAGACATAAGGAGATGAAGTTGTTTACATAAGGTGACAATTTTGTAGTCAAATTGATTAGGAAAGAAGAGATATACACTTAATGTATATCACCAAATCTAAGATGCCATCATTCTAAGATACATCATTATTTTATGAATCAGTAAGATTGAAAAAATATTACCAAATTAAACCAGGACACAATATTTATTGTAATATGTATCTTGGTTTCAGAGATGGTAAAATATTTTTTAAAGAGTGTCCTTAAATTGAGAAAATAAGAGTATTTTTAATAAACCAGGGGAAAGAAGAAAAGCTGGGCATTCCAGGTACCATACAAGAAGAGTAAACTATGAGCAAAGAGTTTCTAGTTACAATAAAAAGATGATACCTTTGCAGTGTATCTTATAACTGTTGAATTTTCACATATATTATTTCACTTGAGCCTCACAAAAACTCTTTCTATTGTTATTTCCATTTGAAAACATAAAAAAGTAACTTGGTTATTATGTCTAGCGTGATCTAATTTTTAAGAAAATTTCAAATTATATAATGCATACTATACAATACTATTTTTATTAGTAGAAATTATATACTAATTTATGTATTATTTGTATAAAAATATAAGAAGATAGCAACTATAAGTAGAAGCATTGATCAGGGTGGGAAGTGGGGAGAGAGCAAGTGTTTCACTTTATATAATTTCATATTATTTGAGATTTTTGCAGTAAGCATGTATTTAAAATCCAATACAAATTTTTCAAAATGAAAGAAAACAAGGAGGATCTGCAGTGCAGAGAGTATCTGTGATTTTATGAAGGTCTCACTGGTAGTAGTAGATGGGAGAGCAGAGAAACACTGGAGCCTAAAGAACCATGCTCCTTACTGTTCTGTGGATGTTGGTGGAGGCCAAGAACCACTTATTTATTCAACAAAACAGGAAAGGAGGCTGGAAGGCAATTTTACTGGAAATCTATCCTTGAAAGAGAATTAATCATTGGGGGAATTATGCTAAATAATCTGCTTGGTTCTTCAAGTAGCCATTTTAATGCAGCTGAAATAAATAAGGATGTAAAAGGCAGTTTCAAAGGAGAAAGTCATTATACAGGGACCCATGTGAAGATGTGTGTGGTTCAGGGTATTGAAGAAAGAGAAACTGGTCTACCTACATAGCCCAGTTTATAGCAATGGATGTTCATTGACCAAGTATGTATAAAAGCTGAAAGAAAGCAGGACCCATTTGGGGCAGTCTTAACAAGGTATCCTCTTCAAAAGAAACACCACTAGATGTTCCAAAGGTCTTGGAGAAGCTATTTAAATGTGTACTGAAGTCTTGTGAAGAAATTTTAAAGGCAAATTCCATTTGCCACACACAGGAAACGATCTTAAAATACTTTTTCTTTCCATCTCACAATAGCTCAAATGTTACTGTTTCACCCATGATACTTTCTCAAAATTCCCTAGAATTCACTCTCCAAACGCAGTTCACACTGCTTTTCCTATTCTTTTCATCTCCTTTCCGTCATTCTGGTTTAGTTATTTTCTCCTACTAGAGTGGTTAGCCACAACACACCAAAAAGGCTAGGGAAGCATATAATGAACCCTCCTTGGAAGGGAACCCTCCTTGGAAAGAGGCTCTGTGAACATGTATATAATCGGAATATAACTGAGTCCCATGTGACCCAGGGTCTGCGTTGTATCACTGTCAAAGAAACAGCAGTCTGACGCTGGAAGCCAAGACAAATAGTGTTGATCTTTAAGTGTTTTGAAAGAGAATAGTGCAGAGGTTTCACACAGCACTTTACGTATAAAGCTTCTTAAAAACTATTTCTACATCTCTCTTTGTCCCCAAAGTATCCAATTTAAAGGCAAAGGTTAGGAATTTCCAAGTAGGGGAATTTATTAGATCACCACTAGGGGGAGTGTGACAGTAGTTTGTGGTATCCTGATAAAGGATTCATTCACGGCATTCTTTCATTCGATCAATCAGCAAGTGTGTGATAAGCCACAACTACAGGCTGGACACTGTCATAGGAACTAGAGACACCATAATGAATATGACACTTAGAGTCTGTCAGAAAATACACCTCAAGCCTTAAAATTGTATGAGCGTTATACAAATTTCTTGCATAGCTAGCTCTGTGCTGGATATTGTGCTAAAAGCTGTACATTTAATCTTCATTTAATCGTATAATATTTTCAAGAAAACAGTGTGATAAATGCCACTATTAGCTCCATTCAACAAATAAAGAAAATTGGTGTTACTCAAGAACTTACCCAAAGTCACATGTTCAGTAAAAGCTGGAGCCAGGATTTAGAACAAAGTTTACCTAACTTCTGACCTGAAGTTCTTAGCCAATGTTAAAGTACTCTTGCTTTCTAGGAGGGAGGGAACAAAAAATGGTGCCATCATGGAAATGAATAGAAAAGATTCTGCCCTCTCATTTCAAAAGCTGGGGGGCCTGCCAGCAGCCAAACTCAGGGAAACAAAAGGACAGAATATCCAGAGGAAAACCTCTTTGGAATGAGGACCTGGTGGAGGCTATAAAACATAGCTTGGCTCATAGTGTGCAAAGCAAGGTATGGGGAATGGACCTTTAGTGAGGGGAGGCCAATTCTGCAAAGAGACCGTGTGGTCACCGTATGAATGGACTCTTAAAAGAATGGCACTGGTAGGAGTCTCAATTTCTCTCAGGGATGCAACAAACATGAAAACGCATATAATCAACAGCATCAGCTCTGACTTCAAAGCAGGTTTGGGGTAGAGCTGCAACTCATTAGCTGTGGGGTGTGGCTTTGGGTAAAGCCTTAACTTTTCTGCTCCCCAGTTTACTTATGCGTAAGTAATTTGATGTTTAAAATGAGGAAGTATGTGGTCATTGTTAAGATTATATTGTATATAAAAATTGCTTAGTCCAGTAACAGGTATGGAATATACCTGCAACAAACGATAGGTGTTACTATTGCAGGCTGTTTGCAGATTAAATGTTTCCCTTGTTGTTTTCTATGGGCCAAATTTCTTTCTAGTGTTTTGAGAATTTAAACAAATAGATCTTGTTTCACTACTCAATATGCAATGTGTTTTTGGCATTCCAGATGGAGCATTACCAATTTTAATTCTTTTAATCTATTCCTTTAGTTACCATTTATGGCATTTACTACATCATACAGCATGCTAAGGAGTTTATATATATCATGGCATTTCATTCTCACAGCAAATCTACAAGGCGAGCACTATTATTAATCCTGTCTTAGAGATAAGGCTTCTTAGGCATAAGTGACTTGCCGAAGGCTACATACGGGTAGATCTTGGTGCCAGGTTTTGAGTTCATTTCTGCTACCTGTGCTTAAAGAGAGAGATTTTCAAGAAGGTGACTAGTAGTCTCTCAGATGGGGCAGTGTTGCAATCAGAGCTTCCTTTCTCTGTACACATGAGGCCTCCTTCTTGGCCCACTTTGCTTATAAGCTTTACCTTGATGCGTGTCTAAGTCATCATGGAAAACAAGACCACCTACACGGAGGAGAGGGGAGGGGAAGGTAGGCCCACTCGAGGAGGGCTTGTGCTCCCACTCTGGAGGTGGCATCTAGGTCTGTGATCCATGAGCTACTTCTGTAAATGGGGTTGAATTAATGAGGCTCACCACTGCTGACAGGAATGGGCATGGGGACCGTGGTTTAGCTGTGGAATAGCTGTTGCTGGGACTACCTCCAGCTCTGGGCTGGGCCTTTTAGTATGTGTGATGTATTTCACACCCAGTGGCTCATCTGAAATCCTTTAAAATGCCCATGGGTCTCTGAGCTCTAGAGGTGAAGTATTATGAAGGGATGAATGTCCAGGGAGTGGCAAAGTTTGAGGAAATTCAAAGCTTTCCATGTAGTGAGAGCATGCAGCCACTCAGGCTCCATTTCTTCTTGGAAAGTTTTCTTTCTTTTTTCTTTTGGATATTCTATCTGACTGGGATTATCACATTTTGATTTTCTTGGAATGGCTCAGAGCTCAGAACTGTGGAAAATGGAAAGCTAGTGTGAATGTTCTTTCCTTTCTCAGGGATTTGGAGTCTTATTACTGTATGGTTTCCACTTTCCATGATTTGTTTTTTAATGTCGTGGCATAAAGAAAGTGTAACACTATCATTTTGCTTTCCTGGGATTTCTGTCAGAGCTGTCATTGTTGATAATTTATAACCTATTCTATTTTCAAAAAAACATTTGAAGTAGTTTTCAACATGAAATAAATATAATACAGTACAATTATAAACATTCACATATAGATCCAATATTTTAATAAAAAGGTGATAAATAGATGTAGTCATTATATGGGATTAGTAAACTATTACAAGCGAAATTTAAATTTAGTTGTGAGCTTCTTGGAAAACAAGGTAAGGTCAACCTGATGGAGTTTACAGTTTTTCTGAACTGAAAAAAAAAGAAAGTAGAGTAAGACCTTCATATCCACTGGTTCTGCATCCATGGATTCAACCAACTGCAGGTCAAAAATATTTGGAAATAAAAGATTGTGTCTGTAGTCTATATTAAACATGTGCACACTTTTTCTGGGTCAGTATTTCCAAAACAAAACAGTATGACAATGATTTATATAGCATTTATATCATATTAGGTATTATAAGTACTCTAGAGATGATTTAAAGTATATGGGAGAATGTGCAATGGTTAAATCCAAACATTATACCATTTTATATAGGCACATAAGCATCCATGGATTTTGGTGTCCATGAGAGGTCCTAGAACCAATCCCCAATGAATATTGAGAGATGAATGTATACAAGTTGTCCTTGTAGGGAGAGAATTCTTCCTGGAACAATATTCTAGTTGAAGAAGTGTGTAAGTTTCTGTATTATAGAAATATATAAGGGTATAGGTATAAATTTGTCCTTATATACATAAATAGATATACGTGTACAGGTAGACAAATGAAATATATACATATTTGCCCTGGTGTGTGTGTGCATACAGACATACATTCATATTTATTGTGTTGGGCAGACTAATGGCCACCCCTAGATGTCTACATCCTATTCCCTGGAATTTATTAATAGGTGAGGTTAGGGGAATTAGTTTGCATATTCAGGTTGCTAGTAATTTGAATCTAGAATAGAGATTATCCTGGATTGTTTGGGTTGGCCCAGTGCAATCACAAGAGTTCTTAGAAGAGAGAAGCAGAAGAGTCATACAATAGGAGAAGGACTCAACCTGCTGCCTTTGAAGGTGGAGAAAGAAGACGAGAAGCCAAAGGATGAGGGACATCCCCAGTAACTGGAAAAGGCAAGAAGACAGATTATCTCTTAGAGTCTCTGGAAAGGAACTCAGTCTTGCTGACACCTTGATTCTAGCCTCATGAGATCCCATGTCAGACTTCTGACCTACAAAGCTGTAAGATAAATCCGGGTTAAGCCACTAAGTTGTGGTAATGTGTTACAGCAGCAGTAGAAAATGAATACACACATATGTATATGTATATATACATAAAGAGGACAGAAAGAGAGAAAAAAGAAATCAGTAAAGGTATTTCTATAAGGAGTTAAGATAATGCCGTTAGTCTAGGTACCTTTACTGCAAAGATACAAGTTACTTCTCATGTGTAAATACAATTATACAATTGTATACAATTGTGAAAAATTACAGCAACTTATGGTTTCTTGGATAGCCAACAGCGGTTTAAAATTTAGTTCACATTAAAGTAGAATTCTTGACTTCCTCAAAGCTTGTTACTACCAATAATGTGCTGGAGCCAATTTCTACCAGGTCCCAAAAGCCAACTGGTGACCGTTTCTCATTCAGTGACATTATGTATGCAGATGGAATTAGGTAATGGTGGGAGTATTTATACCCTTGATATGCCAAACACTACAAATCAGGGATTTTTTCCTCTTGAGAGTTGGTTGTTAAACACTTACCAGCAGATCACTGCTTTAAGAGGTTTACTCATTTCAGTAAGTGGTATGACTGTCCACTTAGGTGCCAAAAATCTAGAAGACATCTTTGATTTCTCTTTCCTTCATGGCATAATCTAATTAATTGGCTAGTCCTGCTACATCTATTTTGAAATTATCCCCACTTTTAAAAACCTACACAGTTACCACTCTAGTCTAAGCTATCCGTATGTCTTGCCTGGACCATTGCAATGGGTTTGTAATGGACCTTCTAGATTCTACTGTTCTCCCTTTCCATCTTTTTATATATCACATCATATCACTTCACTGCTTAAAACCTTCCACTATTCTTAGAATAAAACATAAGCTCCTTAACTCCAGTCTGTAATCCCTCCCTTCCTTGACTCTGTTCAACTCTCCAGTTTCATCCTGACTTCTCTTCATGAGCTCCCTGTGTTCTGACCTCACTGATCTCTCTGTTCCTTAATTCACCAACCTCATTTCTGTCCTAAGGCTTTTGCCACAGCAGTTCCCTTTGCTGTGAGTGTCCCTCTGCCTCCCCCAAGATCTTTGCATGGATGCCTCTTTCTTATCAATCAGGACTTAGCATAAATGTCTCCACTTCAGTGAGGCCTTTCCTGGACCAACCAATCTAACATAGTCTATAGCATTCCTATACCACCCTGTATCATTTTCATCTTAGTATTTGTTCTAATCTATTATTTGCTTATTCATTTATGATGGCTGGCACATGGTAGTCTCCTAAGAATTGCTTGTTGAAAGAACAAATTAACTTAGAAGGCATTTAGAGTGTTATAAACAGTGTCTATCCTTTTATGAAAAAGTATGTCAGATGAAGAAAGGACCATTTCTTTCCTGTCTGGGACATAGTGGCAGGGGTTGGCATGTAAAACCTTGTTAATGTTGACCTGGGATAAGAAAGTGGAAAATGGCTGAGGTAGCAGAAATGTAAGTCAGAAGGTCAAACAACCAAATGAGCTTGGGTAAGATATTGCAGTCTCAGTAAAAGGTGTCTAAGTGTCAGATATCTGGATGGAGATGGTGACTAAGAAATCCTAAACTGTAAGCAAGAAAAATATGAAGGCAAAATCAGGTCTTTCCTGGGTCTTGAACTAAAAGGCAGGGGAGCTAGCAATGGTGCACAGATATCCTCCCCAACTCTAGAAGATGATGCTTCCTTTTCCTGAACTCTTTCTGAAGCCCTCCTCCAGGCCTGACTTTGCCCATCCTAAAGGCCTAACTCACTTTCAGATACCACAACTGAGTTTCCTCCTTGGAGATGTTCCAGGAGGGAGAAATACTACACTGCTAGAGCTCATGGTTTTTCCCATAATAGAGAGATGGTTGTGTTCATTCATTGCTTTTCATGCTCTCTATGCATAAAAAGGGAAACTTATTTTTCATTGTTACATTGATGATTTTCTTTAACAGAACTTTCTAAGAATTACTATTCTCACCATCATAGATTCTTATCATAGCAAGTCTTGATTAATTATTTATTACTTTCTAATAATTATTATTCTTACCATCATAGATTTTTATTGTAGAAAGGACCTTGATTAATTATTTCAACTGGCTTCTTATTTTACAAAGAGATTTATCTTTTGATCTGCTTCAGGTCACAAAGATAGTGGCAGACTCAAGACAACAATCTCTATTTCCTGGCTTCACAACTAGTTAATTTGAAGTGGAGACAGGCATTAAATCGTCATAGGCAAAGTGAGAGAAAAATAAGTAAATAAGTTGCTATCAAGATCAGGGATTTATTAAACAATAGCAAAGCCCTCCCGATGTCTTATAGTCTCTTATCCTTCCAACCTGAAAGGGCTGGAAGGAAATGACATGATAATGGAAATCAAAATGACATTCTGAATGCTGGTCAGGGGGCTGGGAAGATTCTGAGGGAGTTTGGATGAAGTATAGATTAGGCTATGTTAGATATAATTTTTCATTATAGCATATGCTATTATTTTCTAATTCTTTGGAAATTTGTAATACTTGGCTACTATGTTTAGCCAGAGGCACTCATTTCTTGACTACTTCAGATAAAGAGACTTTGACTGTGTTTGAACAATTTTGATAGTATTATACAATTCTTACTTTTAGCCTCTTCCTCTGTAACGTAAATGTTTTAGTTTATTCTTATTCTTAATGAGAATTGGTTTATCACGTACCTGGCTTATAGTAGATATAGTAGTCATGAGAGAGGAAAAACTCAAACTGTGCTTGTAAAACAACTATAACAGAAATACATAGATGATAATAGTAATATGATATTGTTAATTATCTTCAGAACTCTGAGTTAAGTCTCAAAGTGTTGGGTCAAAATATCCCATTTTCTTCAGCCTTTCTCTTCCAAGTTTTCCTTTTTAATCCTTTAATTGCCTTTTGATAATCCCTGTTTAATAAAGTCCTGTATGTTCTTTATTAATTTGGTGGGTGTAGGATATGATAGTGTTCTAAGTCCTAGGAATTGCTGAAATTGGCAATTTAATACGATTTTTTGAAAGTTATTAAAGTCATTGAATTTCTATAATGCACAAGGCACTGTGAGAGATGGGCTCTGTCTTCCAGCTTACATTCCACTCATTGTTTTCATAGCATGTTTGGAGCCTTGTTTAATAAATGGAAAGAGAAAGACCATATTTTGTTTCCTATGCCAATGCTTCCTAAAGCTAGCAATGCCCCATGAAAAAGAGGAAATGACATGATAATGGAAATAGAAAATTGGGCATTTTTCCACATTAGGAGGCAGGATAATTCAGGTCCCATTAGAAGCTGAATCATTGTTTTGGTTGTTTGAATAGCATATAAGTTGAATTATAGCAGATGAGAAAAATCCTCTCAAGATAGGAAAAAGAAAATATGTTTTCTTCAACATAACTTTCGGCATATTAAAAATGCAGAGTGCTTTGACAATTTCATATCTCAATTTAAAAAATAATTTTATATGTGGGTAATTATGGGAGATAAAGCAGGGGTTAGATGATGCCAGCTGTAATTTTCTTTGGCTTTGGGTGATACAAGCCAAAGGTGCAGACTACTCATATGTATTATAAATAAACGGCATTAAAATCCTGGGTAGGTGAGGACAAATGGAGGTAATTATTTACCTGTAGAAGCCAGTGT
This sequence comes from Symphalangus syndactylus, assembly GCF_028878055.3. NCBI lineage: Eukaryota > Metazoa > Chordata > Mammalia > Primates > Hylobatidae > Symphalangus > Symphalangus syndactylus. Next base: position 48,815,298 of record NC_072424.2, on the reverse strand, counting down.
AAAACTGCTGGTAGCTAGCTATATGTTTTTTGCATGGTGGTTTCCTCTCCCAAGACCTGAATTTTAGGTGAAGTGTTGGGGCCAGAAGATCATTTCAATCACTAACACTCAGTACTTTGGGAGCTCACTAATTTATATATTAAACATTTTTAGAATGCACATTACATTTCAAGGCATTGGACTGGAATATAACACTAGACATGTCAGAGAAAGTCCCTGCCCTCATGAAACTTACAGTGTAGTGGAGAGGAAGATATTGCATAAGTGATTATGAATGTGATGGGTGGTACAAGAAAATTGACAGTGTTCTAGAATCACATAGCCAGCTAACCTCATCCAGTCTGGTAAGAGATAATAATTTATGTTAGCAAGCGACATTCCAAATTGAGATGCAAAGGATTAGTGTGAGTTAGTAAATGAAGTCGGGTGTGTATTTGCGTACGAGAGAGATGGAAAGATATAGTGCTATATTTGGAAGGCAAAAATGAATTAGAAAAATTTCAAGCAGAAAAGCCTCATGTGAGGGAACCTAGATATGGCTGGAGTGCAGTGAGTAGAGGTGTGAGTTGGGATATGCAGCCAGGTAGACTGGCATGAACCTGATCATTCAGGGTCGTGTCAGACTTCTATGCCTTGTCATGAGGGTAACTGGGGTGCTGAAGGATAGGATTTTATTTGGTAGGGACATGGATGAAACTGGAAACCATCATTCTCAGCAAACTATCGCAAGGACAAAAAACCAAACACCGCCTGTTCTCACTCATAGGTGGGAATTGAACAATGAGAACTCATGGACACAGGAAGGGGAACATCACACACCGGGGACTGTTGTGGGGTGGGGGGAGGGGGGAGGGACAGCATTAGGAGATACACCTAATGCTAAATGACGAGTTAATGGGTGCAGCACACCAACATGGCACATGGATACATATGTAACAAACCTGCACGTTGTGCACATGTACCCTAAAACCTAAAGTATAATAATAATAAAATAAAATAAAAATAAAGATTAAAAAAAAAGAAAAGATCCCCTGGCTTCAGTGAGGCAAGGATGGAAATGACTGCACTGGTCAATGGCCTGTTGTAGAAATCTAAGCGAGCGGGCCGTCTCAAATTTTCAGTTATTAACTCCCTGTTGGCCATCTTTGGGGATGACTCATTTGCCTTCTTCTTTTTCATTTCGGCTCTCCTTGGTATAAACTCTTTCTTTCCCAAGTCTTTTCTGTCTCCAATCTGTTTTGTAAGCTACGGGCCGATTAGTCATCTTAAAACACCTAAAACATGTGTATATCTCCTTCCCATTTACAAAGCCTCCCGGAAGCCTCTCTGGTCTACCCAACTCTGCGCGTGCACAGTTACCATTTCTACTTCTGTACACTCTAGCCCTCCTGGATCCTGTTTGGTCTCTCCCTTGTCACCAAGTGCACCATAGACACTGCTTCCATGGCCTGAACTATCTTTCCATTTGCCTGTATCACACTGAAGCTGAAGAAGTCCCAACTCCCCTGCGAAGCCTTCTCAGATTTCATGTTCTTTCTTAATGTACTCACTCCAGGGAACCCAGTGGAACCAATTGTTTAACAACTGCTACATTCTACTGTAAGTCATTGTTTCAAGTAGATTTCTTGCTCAACAATTGTATTGATGGCTTCTTTTACAAACAAAATATACAATAAATGATGAGGAATATTGCTGTTATCAAAAGTAACATTTTAGAATAATGACAAATATTATCCACTTAAATAATTTATTGCTTCCAATTGCTTTATCATTTTTGGTTAAAGCTGATGGAGGTTTTTTTCCCTAAAATTATAATTTTAAAATAATTTTACTTTTAAGTGCATTACATACATATATTAGGTTGGTGCAAAATTGCAGTTTTTGCCATTACTTTGAATGTGTATTAACTGCAATTACTTTTGTACCAACCTATACTTGGTTAATGACATACTTTTATTTGAAGAGTAAGTCACTTAAAAAAATACAAAGACATATATTGCTTTAGTGCTAGTGAATACTTCTTTTTTTCATATTTTGGAAGGAGAGTTTACGGTTAATGGAGATGTTTCATGGAAATATTTAAAACTAGTCGTGTTTACACGTGAATTAAATTCCTTTTCCCTTCAGTATAAACATTTTTGCAGAACAGAATACTCTGTGCTGGGAAATTCCTTTCTGTTTTACCTATACTGTGCTGAACTTAGGCAAGCACATAGCATATGCTATATTAAATCAGAATAGACCTACTTATTTTGGTTAATAATGACTTTTTGAGCCATCTAGTATTTCTTCATTGAAGAATAACAAGGTTACTGTGGGACTTTATTTTTTAGCTCTAAATAGAACTATATTCAACTAAAGGCAAGCAGATTTATTTTCTTTGACTCAGCAAGTATTTATTGAGTGATAACAGGATGTCACACATTGTATTAATTTCTGGAGAATCTCTGACTTCATTGAGCATTATCTAGAAGGAAATTAAGGAAAGAAAATCAGCAGTTATAGCACACAACACACACATATTTTGACAAAGTGGGGTAGGAAAACTATAATATTCTCTGGAGCATTCCTAAGCCAGGCATCAGGGAAGACTTCTAGAAGAAGATGACCTTCACTCAGGTGCTATCATAGCAGGTAACAGGTATTAAGGTCCTATGGTGATAGAACAGTCCTGGATTTCAGGATGGAAGAGGTGGGGGCATAAATGAAATGAAAGGCAAGATTGAAGTAACGTATGTCCAAGTATTCTGAGTTGGAGCCATGTTGGAGAACTTTGCAACTCTGAAGAGAAAGTCTTCCCCAGTGAAGCTGCTTTTTCATTTTTATTCTTTTTATGTTAAAAAGACTTTAAAGGAAGACATTACCTTCATGTTAAACAGCCAAGATTTTTAGAATGTAGAGCTTATTTACTCTTTACATCAGTAAAATTAAAGATTGTGTCCCTTTTCCAGCCTCCTAGAGATTTCTTAAGCACAGAGACATGAGCTCCAATTACATTGAGTTACTGAGTCAAGTTGCTGGAAAGGAATACTTCTGCAGCAAGACTCTATCCCCGAAAGGATATTTGTCTGTCTGTAGAATGGAACCTTACAGCTGTGGAAATACCACTTATATGGGGCTCAGAATTATTTATTAAGAAAAGAAATGTGATGTCCTGAGAAGAGGAAGTAATGAATATCACAGTGCCCACAGAATCTTGTTAGCTGTTTCAATAAAAAGATTTTTTCAAGTTAATTATTGGTAATCATGATTACAATTAGATATTTTCTCTACTATTTTTCACCATTAGTGACTTGAATCCCTTTTAATTGAATTTCATAAATGATATGAATAGGGACAGAGGACAAAGGAGGTGGATCTGAACTGTCACCAGAAGCTGTGCCTTATTTCTTGCCCTATTGGCCACAATTTGAAGAATACCAGTTTGATTCAAGGAGCTCTTTGGCTGGTTCCAAAGGACAATCTAGTTCAATTTGTGTGGTGAGATGGAGAAACTGAGACTAGTTCCAAACTTCTTACTAGTGGCTTAGAATATAGAATGCTTATTATGAAAAAGCAGACTCAGAGACAAAGAAAAGAAAAGAATACAGAACGCTTATTTTAGGAAAAAATATCTGCCAAGTTTTCTTTTTTCTTCCTTCTTTCTGTTGATGTAGATTTAAGCTTTAGCTTTTGAATATATATTTAACGTGACTGTTCATATGGAATAGCATCCAGTAGAAGAATAAAGTATTTCCAGATGCTGTTCCTTTGTAACCAAATGTTAGATTTGACAGAAATCAGAGGAATTTTGCCACCTGACATTGCAGCTCCCTGGAATGACTGCCTGCCCTGCCACTGTGGCAAATGAAGCAGATCGCAGGTGTTCCCTTCCCTGCATCCTTTTCTTTCCATCTGCCATCCCAAAGACTACTGAGTATTATGGTTGGGAAGTGAGGGTCTTTCCTATCCTTGGGTGGTCATAATGTATTCCTCCTTCACTGTTAAAGGAATATATCTTCATAAAGTGAAAAGGTCTTGTGAGAGCTGCACAGTTTGATTCTAGGCAAGGTAACCTATCCGACTTAATAACCTTCTTTCCTTTCAGAAGCACTAACCCCTAGGGCCATGCGATGCGAGGTTAAAATTAGGGCAACACTATGTAGGATGTGTTGTCTAAACTCCTGCAATTAAGTCTTTGGTCTGAGAGATTACCAGTCCTTGACCAAGTTTATTTTTTTTTCTCTGTCCTTAATTACGAACATTAAAAAAAAATTTTTTAAAGAACAAAGAGTTGGCAATTTTGCTGGCCGGTATTTTTAAAAAACCTTCCAGAACTCTGAAGGGTCTGAGGTTTACCCTACTTACAAGTTAATAAGTTAGTTTATTATAATGTTATGAATGCTGCCAGAAGGCACAGGCCTCCTAGGTTAGAGACAAAGGACATTCTTACTCATGGTACAGCAGGCAGCATGGGCATCAGCATCTTTGCATCAGTTCTTTGAGTCCTGAGGGCAATACCAAGAGGGTCAGATGACACATGCACATGCAGTGGGTTGCAGTAGAGTACAGGGACCCTGAGTTTAAAGAACTTGAATCTTTTATAACAGACTGTAGTCACGCTTGCCCTTTGGTCAGAAAGAGAGATGCCATCTCTACCTTACATGGCTGTTTGCTATATATGCATTTTTGTTAAGATATTCTGAAACAAAAGGCAGTTAGTACCACATGCAGAAGCACAAAAAACCTGTAACAAATTTTCTCTCAACAAAAATAATTTTTCTATTTGTCTAGATTTCTAAAACTATTAAACTAGATGTAATTCCAGAGAATAAGGAGAAATGAAAGAAAAAGACAGATATTTAGTGCAAGTGTGGGGAGGTGACAAAGAAAAGTTCTTCCTGAGATTCTACAATATACTCCTAATTCTGAGCAATTAATCAGCTCTTAAAGTTAGCATTATATGTTGTGTGCTATTAATAGGAACTAGCTTTTATTTTCGACAATTAATTCATGGCCATAATGGTTTTGGAGTATAGCCTATTTAATGTAAACAATTTAGACTATGTCTTATGTGTTGATCAGAGACTTGGCAGTACTACATTGAAAATTCAAATTAATATGAATATTTGCATGTTTTGCTGAAAAACGCATGATAATGTTGCATTTTTGTGAAGTATGCATTGCTGTTTTCAAAACAATTTTGAAAATTTTTATGAAAGAGAATGTGTATCTTTCGGGGAGAAAAGAGTATGAAAATTTACAAGCATCTTACATGAAATTTTCCTCTATGTAACTACTCTGATTTTTGGTATTAAGAATTTGGTTTTGTTAGGATTGAATCCAGTCAGAAATAGTTGTGTGTTTACAAAGAGCACAGGCTAAGGAAGGTTACAGATACTGAGTATGTGTCAGACCTACTTGCTTGAAGGAAGAGGAAATCTCTGTAGAAGCTGGGAAAAAACACTTCAAATTTTTGTGGCAGGCTTTATTGAAAGAAAATGGATATCGAGGAAGCATTTTCAAAGAAAGTACCAGAATCCACAGTTTGAAGATTTGTATGCACTTTAAGTACTTGATTAATTTGTTAAGATTTGGGTATTTCTAAATTTATACAAATGTGTATAAATTAGATTTCCAATGCTAAAATTTTAAAAGATCTTCATGACAGTACTCACAAAGTCCCTGTAATATGCCAAATGATGGATAAGAGACATGGGTGAAACAGTTTTTATCTCTGTAGGGGCAATTATTATGAGCTGCAAGACAGAAAAAAATGATTAATTACATTTCTTATATCTTCTGCTCCAAATAGTGGAGATACAAAGTAGTTTAAAGAGAAGAAGAAAACGAATGCTGGCTTTCCAAAGGGAATTGTTTTTTGATGGCGAACTACTAAATCACACAATCCTAGTGCATCTTTCCATCATTGACTAGAAAACATTGATATCATTAGTGGCATTGTGTCAAGGGGGACAAAAGATGGGGAAGGAAAGGTGAAGTATGTGAAAGAACCGGACAGCAAGATCCCCTGTCTTTCCTAACTGCAAAGTATGGTTGTGAGAAAATGGAAAATAGATTATGTTTTTTGAAAATGAAGACACATTATCTATGTAGCCTAACTGCCATTCCCTTAAGGGAATCCCAATTAAAGAGGTAAATGGTGATGAGGGCAGATGTCCTGCCTTGCTCTGTGGTGACAGTAAGAGAGAATTCTATGGGAAATGGGCGTGTGGGAAAAAGGGCAGCATGCTTTATATCTTCATGTCAGTATAGCCCAGCCTCAGTTGACTAAGACCACCATAGACCTTGACTGCTGGAAAGACCAGGACAATAGTGTTGGGCCTGCTCTTCGATATCTATAATCCCAAAGCTTTCTCCCTTTTTTTTTCTTATTCTGTTATCCAGAAAAGGGGTTAGAATGAAGTTCTCAGTGAAATACTGAGAGGAATATTGGTGGGAGGAGTAAGAGATTGTCAACAAAACATTTCTATAGAAGCTTCCTGCTGAGGGGAATGCTTTAGTTCTGTTCACTCCCATCATGCTGGTGGGTAAATACCAGATTTTAGGGAATCACCCAGTTGAGGGGGATAACTTCACCCTTATAAGTCCTGATCAGTATCAGGATGAGACCAGTGGGAATTGAAATGAGTCACTTAACATTGACTCAAGTCTTTGGTTTAGGGATTGTTTTCTTGTCTGGGTCTCTACTCTAGAACTGGAGGGTAACAACTAGAGTTACAAGACCAGCATTTTATTATGGGCAGTTTGCTTGCCTGACTCTTACTGAGTTCTGTGCTAAGAGAAAAATTGGTGCTCTAGAGGCCAAATAGGCCATCCTGTTCAGCACAGTAGAAGTTTCTACTGGAATTATATGTAGTACTGAGCACAGCGTCCAGTATCTGATGTAGGAGTCAACCCATTCTCTAGAATATGGTAAGTGTTCAGTAAGTATTTGTTGACTAGATGAATGAATGGGGGCCACTATGGGACTTTATGCTATAGTAAATGCTTGGCCAAAGGTTTGAAAATTCTTGATCAGAGGTACAATTGGCAACTGTCTAGTCCTAGAAAGCTCAGTAAATATTTGTTGACTGGATGAATGAAAGGGGGTTACTAGGGGACCTTATACTATAGTAAATGCTTAGCCAAAGATTTGAAAATTCACAATCAGAGGTACAATTGTCCACTGTCTAATTCTAGAAAACCCATAACATATCTATGGGCATATCTCTATAAACCTGGTTTTATGACCAACCAGGTAACTCTCAGGGTAACCTACCATAAGATTCCAGGCCAAGTCAGGCTCCAATCCCACTTAACATTTTAATTTGTTTCAGGATGACCCTGACAAATTCTGATTCAGTCCAGGACTCTAACCCTCTCCAGACAACATTAGGGAAATTACATTGATTTTTACCTTTCTATCTGCTATTCTTGGGATGTGTTAAATGGAATAAGTCCAGGCTGAGAAACTGCTGTCCATATTTACTGAGCACTTACTCTACATCTGGGAACGCAGCAGATTTTAAAGAACCAGAAAGACTATTATATGGTTTATTTTTTCAAGAGTTCCCAGTCTGGTGGAGGAGATGAGCAGGGCAACAAATAATTAATGCTATATGTGTCTCTTTAAAAATGTCCTCAAAGATGCTCAATTCTAGGCATTCCAGCATAAAACCGGACCACTGGACTAATCAATTCCCATTGATTAGTATTGACAATGCATTTCCAATATCCAGTGTAGCTCCTGGCATATAGTAGAATCTCAATCAATGATTGTTGAATGAATGAATGAAGGAAGGAATTATAAGTAGAAAACTTAGTAGGATAATGCTACTGTAAAAAAATGTAACATATATGAGGAAAACCAAAGATCAGTAATAAATAAGTATGCAAGATTATAATACACAATTCTGTCATAAAATCAAACATGAAATAAATGGCCTCAGCTACCCAAAATAAAAAGTCTCATACTCTGTAATGACACAGCCCATATTTTTGTAGAGTATCCTGTAACAAATATGTAACTGAAATTAAAGTAATGCACAAGATGTACAACACAAGATATATTAACATTTTAATTTGTTTCAGGATGACCCTGACAAATTCTGATTCAGTCCAGGACTCTTTAACCCTCTCCAGACAACATTAGGGAAAGTACATTGATTTTTACCTTTATATTTCAAAAAATATATGGTTTTATTTTGTTTTGTTTTTAAGAGATGGGGGATCTGGCTGTGTTGTCTAGGCTGGTCTTGAACTCCTGGGTGAAAGCAATCATCCTGCCACTATGCCAGTCTCTGTGTGTGTGTGTGTGTATATATAATTGTGTGTGTATATATTATATATTATATATACACTATATATACGATATACTATATATACACACTATATATAGATTTTTCTTAGAAAGAAAACTTTAATTTCCTTCTGTTGAGGAATCAAGTTACTTTTAAATTTATTTGATTTTTGTAGTATGGACATGTATTTACATCAAAAGAGTTAATATTTTTAGGATGCATGAGAGAGACGGAGAAACTTTCTATAAAATATACATTTTTCTCTTCATTTAGCAAGCTATATTCACAGCAAGTAGTTAGAACACTAGATCTTGCTAATTAATTGTTCCTTAATCATCCAGTTCCAGTCTTCACCCACCATTTTCAGCAGAAGCCAAACATGTAAATTGCTTTTTTTTTGATTATACATTTTTTTTCCATTTCAAAGACAGAGCTATAAATATTTTTTAAAAGCAGTTTTATTGGAAACTAGCTGGTTGCTGGCTGGGAGATAGCATCTTTAGGCAAGTGTTTGCACATCTTGAAAAGTGGGGATGAGTCTATTCACTTTCTCATTTTTTTGTGTGTGTGTGTGATGGAGTTTCACTCTTGTTGCCCAGGCTGGAGTGCAATGGCGTGATCTCGGCTCACTGCAACCTCCACCTCCCAGGTTCAAGCGATTCTCCTGCCTCAGCCTCCCAAGTAGCTGGGATTACAGGCATGTGCCACCACGCCCGGCTAATCTTCTATTTTTAGTAGAGATGGGTTTTCTCCATTTTGGTCAGGCTTGTCTCGAACTCCCGACCTCAGGTGATCCACCCACCTCAGCCTCCCAAAGTGCTGGGATTACAGGCGTGAGCCACCGCGCCCGGCCCACTTATTCACTTTTCAGATAATGCCTGTGAAATTTAAATATTACAGGACTGGTTCCTTCTTCCTGAAGTTCTAGGATTATGGGACAGTTCATTGATAAGGGCTATTTACCGCAGAAACTACCATAAACACGGAATGGAAAGACTGACTTTTTGACCAAATTGTCTCAGGAAACCCATTTGCCAGGAAAACATACTTACCTTTCTATATGTTGCTTTTAGGTTTCTTAACCTTAAAATGTCCCTGGAACAATTAGTTCATGGCATAGCTGTTAGGCTTATCTGTTCAGGTGACTACTGGTGCCAGAAAAGATAGTCTTGCTTTTAAAAATGGAAAGTACACTGGTTGGACTAAACAGACAAGAAGAAGTGTTTCAAAGGATACAACTTGTAGGCTTTTGGGCTTGAACTAGAAGAGGACAGACACACTCTGTCAGGTAACAAATGATGACATTAGCAAAGTTCAAGGTTTGAGGATACCGATTAGATATCATCTAATAATCATAACAAGAAAAAATGTGGAGATGATTGCTTTTAAGAGGTAGCTGAGGGCAATGCAAGGAAAAAGAAAATAGTCAAACAATTTTTTTTTTCTGGATTAGCATTTTGTTGAAAACTGGATGATGCTGGTTGGGAGACAAATCCTTTTGGTAAATGTTTAGACATCCTGAAAAGTGGAGGAGCATCTATTTACTTACCCCTTTTCAGAAAATGCCTGTGAAGTTTAAAATAATAAATATGAGTTTAAAATCTTAGTAAAAGTAATTACTGTTGTTACGTTAATAGCTTCAGTGATCTGGAACTCTATTAGTGAGGACTACTACTTGGAAACAGGAGATGATTTTTGGAATGTAAACGCAAAAGGGCTAAAACTGGGTAACATCAAAGGGAGCAGGGGGGCATTTCCTTGATGTCTCAATTCATGTATTTATTCCCCCAGGCATTCATTAATCTGACAAGTATTTATGATGCCTACTCTGTGTACCAGGTATAGTCCCAGGTACTAGAGAAATAGCTATAAACAAACAGACAAGATTACTTTCTTTTTTTTTTTTGGTCACAAGTAAACCAAAGGTACATAGGCATACTCACTTTATTGCACTCTACTTTATTGAGCTTTGCAGCTATTGTATTTTCTTTTTTTTAAACAAATTGAAGGTTTGTGTCAACCCTGCATTGAGCCAATCTATTGGTGCCATTTTCCCAACAGCACATGCGTACCTCGTGTCTCTGTGTCACATTTTAGTAGTTCTCACAATATTTCAAACTTTTTCATTACTATTTTATCTGTTATGGTGATCGGCGATTAGTGATCTCTGATGTTACTATTGTAATCGTTTGGGGGTGACAGAATTGTGCCAACATAAGAAGGTGAACTTCATTGATAAATGCTGTGTGTGTTCTGACTGCTCGCCAACCAGCCTTCCCTTCATCTCTCTCCTTCTCCCTGGGCTCCCTATTCCCTGAGACACAATAATATTAAATTAGGCCAACTAATAACCCTACAATGGCCTCTAAGTATTCAAGTGAATAAAAGAGCTGTACATCTCTCACTTTCAATCAAAAGCTGGAAATACGCTTAGTGAGGAAGGCGTATCAAAAGCCAAAATAGGCTGAAAGATACGTCTTGTGTGCCAAATAACCAAGTTGTGAATGCAAAGGAAAAGTTCTTGAAGGAAATTAAAAGTGTTGCTCCAGGGAACACAAGAATAATAAGAAAGCGAAACAGCCTTATTGCTGATATAGAGAAAACTTTGATAATCTAAATAGAAGATCAAACCAGCCACAACGTCCTCTTAAACCAAAGCCGGCTCTATCTCTCTTCAATTCTATTAAGGCTAAGAGAGGCAAGGAAGCTTCAGAAGAAAGGTTTGAAGCTAGCAGAGGTTGGTTCATGAGGTTTAAGGAAAGAAGCTATCTCTAGGACATAAAAGTGCAAGGTGAAACAGCAAGTGCTGATGGAGAAGCTGCAGGAAGTATCCAGAAGATTTATCTAAGATTATTGATGAAGGTGGCTACAGTAAATGACAAGTTTTCAATGAAGGTGAAACAGCTTCCTACTGGAAGATGCCATCTAGGACTTTCATAGCTATAGAGGAGAAGTAAACGCCTGGATTCAAAGCTTTATAAGACAGGCTGTCTCTCTTCTTAGGGACTAATGCAGCTGGTGACTTTAAGTTGATGCCAGTTCTTATTTGCCATTCTGAAAATCCTAAGCCCCTTAAGAATTTTGCTAAATTGACACTCTCTGTGCTCTAGAAATGGGACAGCAAAGCCTGAATGACAGCACATCTATTTATAATATGATTTACTAAAATTTTTAAGCTTGCTCTTGAGACCTACTACTCAGAAAACAAGATTCCTTTCAAAATATTACTGCTCATTGACAATGAACCTGGTCACCCAAGCACTCTGATGGAGATATGTAAGGAGATTACTGTTTTTATGCCTGCTAACACAACATCCATTCTGCGGCCCAGGAATCAAGAAGCAATTTTGACTTTCAAGTATTATTATTTAACAAGTACATTTCATTAGGCTATAGTTGCTGTAGATACTTACTTCTCTGATGGATCTGGGCAAAGTAAATTGAAAACATTCTGGAAAGGATTCACCACTCTAAATGCCAATAAGAACATTTGTGATTCACAGGAGGAGGTAAAAATGTCAACATTAAGAAGGATTTGGAAGAAATTGATTGAATGATTTTGAGGAGTTCAAGGCTTTATTAGAGGAAGTAACTGAAGATTTGTTAGAAATATCAAGAGAACTAGAAATAGAGCCTGAAGATGTGACGGAATTGCTACAATCTCATGAAAAAACTTGAATGTGTGAGGAGTTGCTTCTATGGATGAGCAAAGAAAGTGGTTTCTTGAGATGGAATCTACTCCTGGTGAAGACACTGTGAACACTGTTGACAACAAAACATTTAAAATACTACATAGACTTAGTTGGTAAAGCAGTGGCAGAGTTGGAGAGGATTCATTCCAATGTTTGAAAAATGTTCCACTGTGAGTAAAATGGTATCAAACATCATTACATGCTACAGAGAAACTTTTTATGAATCAACTGGCACAGCAAAATTCACGTCTTTTTTTTTAAAGAAATTGCCACAGCCACCCAATGTTCAGCAACCACCACCCTGATCAGTTAACAGCCACTGAGACTGAGGCAAGACCCTGTACCAGCAAGAAGATTTGACTCACTGAGGACTCAGATGATCATTAGCATTTTTAAGCAATATTTTAAATTAAGGTATGTACACTGTTTTTGTTTTTTTAGGCATTATACAATTGCTCGCTTAATAGACTACAGTGTAGAGTAAACATGACTTTTATATGCACTGAAAAACCAAAAAAATGTGTCTGACTTGCTTTATTGCAGTGGTCTGGAACCCAACCTGCAATATCTCTAAGGTATGCCTGTATATACACATATTCATATAGTGAATCATTCTGTGAAGACAAAGTAAGCTCTTAAAGTAGATACAGAGTGATGGGGGAGGTCAAATCTGACAGGGTATTTCAGGATTTGCTGATGGTTAAGAATTCCAGAGAGAAGGAAGGAGAGCAGTTACAGAAGACAGGAAGACACTGGGAAAATGGGGAACCCTCTTTATGAGTTGGAGAAGACTGGGAGAGGAGAACAATTGCAGAGGGGGCGAGGGAGTGTTGGGAAATCAAAAGTTCATATTGAGCATGTTGAGCTGAAAATGACTATTAAATATTCAAATGGAGTTGTTGGGTTGGCAGCTGGATAGCAAGCCTGGAGCTCTGGAAGAAGTCAGGGTTTCATATATAAATTTGGGAGTCACAAATGTATTAATAGTATTTGAAACCACAGAACTGCATAAGATAACATAGACAGTGAGAGGTATGAGTATAAATCAAGAATAAGGCTGAGGATTGAGTTCAGGGACATTCCGACGTTCAAAGGTCAATTGGAGAAGGGGCAACTAGAAATAGAAACAGGAAGTTGTGGCCTGTTTGGTGGGAAGAGAACTGAGAATGTGTGGTGTCCCACAAGCCATGAACTCAAAGCAAAAAAAGAAAATAGTGAGCAATTGTCTATGATGACTGCTGCTGGGAGTCAGATAAGTCCTGAGAAAGGACTTCTATTTATCTAAATGGAAGACAATATAATTCAGGAAGGAAGAACACATGATAAAGAGTGAGTGAGAGAAATATTAGTATAGTAACTGGCTATTAAATTCCTCCAGATATCTGATGCAACTTCCCTTAGCAACATTATCTATCATGATTTAAAACTTGAAAATTTACCTCAGTGAATTCCAAAGGGAGCTTTGTTTTGGGACACAAGAGGCAGTTTATATCCAAAGTCACCAGGGACTATAGTTCAATGCCATTTGATATAATTTAAATCCTTGCTTCCCACCTGCCCTACAGCAGGCAGGTGTGTATTATTTTTACTGTAATATGGATCAGTATGTGGTAGAGCTGTCTACTTTTCCCCATATCCACTTCCAACAGCCCCCTTCAAGCTGTCTACTTCTCCCCATATCCACTTCCAACACCCCCCAGGTGTCATCTTTTACCTGGACCACTGCAATTACTCCTGTGCTAGTTCATTGGAGAAGCAACCACCAAGACAAGATTCGATGTGAAAGAGATTTATTGGGGGAAATGCCTGTGAGGGATAAAGGGGAAGGGCAAAGGACTAGGCAGAAGACTATTCAGGCTTTGGTGTAGGTCTGACACCTGTGCAAAAGGAGGGAGGGCAGAAAACTCTCAGACCGTGGAGTTGTTCTAAGAAAGTTTTGACCATGATGATAGGAAGTCCTTAGACAAAGCTATCCATCAGAGGAGTCCCACATCCCATAGGAATGAAGGCTGGCAGTGGTACCACTAGTGCCTAGGCATTAGCAGGAATTGACCAAGGGCTGGTGGGAGGGGTGGAGGTCAGTGGGTGGGGCTTCGACTTCAGCTCAGTTGTGGTGATGGGGCCACAGTGGAGTTAACTGGTGCTGTCAGTCAACTAAGTTTCCCATAGCCAATTATCTTAAAGATTTGAGCTTTGTATGATTGAAATCATGGAAACTTAGAAACTTACAGAAGGAACCCCATAGAGCTGAAACTCCAGCCTTTGAGGAGGTGTTGGTATTTCTCAGCAGGGATCCCGAAGCTGGTTTTGAAAGTGCTGGAAGGCTTGCAAACTAGATTCACACAGTTGAAGGAAGGACCTGCTGTTGCCAGGGGCAAGAAGTATTGCTTCACAGGAATTGCAACAGACAGGAAGTCCTCAGGAAACACAGGGGAAAGAGCCAATATCTTTTTCCTCCTCCAGTATGGAAGTCTCCATGCAGAGTCGCCTGTTTGAGAAGCCTAACAAGGAAGGATTCAGTAAAGCACAAATATAGTTTGTAGAGTCCCAAATGCAGTGTGATAGGCAGAGTAAAGAAATGTGGGTTTGGGGCTGAGGGACAATAATATCACACCTTAATAACTGGCACAACATGTGATCTGCTTTCCATTTTTTGTAGTCAGGCAACTCCTGTGTTTTGCTTATTTTTATGGTGGATTTATAGATATCTCTGGGCCCTTGTGATATGAATAGCCTTGGGTCATCTCTCCAGATTGAGACACAATGCAATAAGATAGCATATCGGGGACCATCCTGGCCAACATGGTGAAACCCCATCTCTACTGAAAATACAAAAATTATATGGGCATGGTGGCATGCACCTGTAGTCCAGCTACTCGGGAGGCTGAGGCAGGAGAATCACTTGAACCTGGGAGGAGGAGGTTGCAGTAAGCCGAGATCACACCATTGTACTCCAGCCTTGTGACAGAGTGAGACTCCGTCTCAAAAAAAAAAAAAAAAAAAAAGAAAAAGAAAAAGAAAAAAAATTAGCAAATAGGGGATGTTTTTGTGCTAGAGACTATTCTGTTTGTTTCTAGTTCCCTTGGAGTTGGGACCAAGCTGCCTTCTGGAGACAAATGCCCCCTCTCTTTCCTCTGGATCTTTGAGTTCTGTTACTTGAGGTCTTACCTCTCTCAGCTTCGGTATCCTTCTAACTGTCTAGGAAGGATTTAGCTGTTTCTTTACCGAGGGGTCTCCCTTAGCTTTCTGGTCACTTCGAGGCTTTCCAGTTTACTCCCAAGAAAACACACAATCGTTACTTTCTTCCCAAGGCACTGCACATAGTAGATGTTCATTAGATGTCACTTGAACTGATGGAATTGGTGCAACAGCCCTGGCCCATGAGGGATACGTGTGCAGAAGGGTTATTTACTGCAAGCGTCCTCAAATCCCTTGAAGGTCTTTCTCTTAAAGGACCAGATAATAAACACTTTAGATTTTGCAGACAAACTGGCAAAATAGAGAATATAATAGAGTACTTTCATTAGGGTTGCCAAATCAAACATTGTATAATATAAGTATG
This sequence comes from Symphalangus syndactylus, assembly GCF_028878055.3. NCBI lineage: Eukaryota > Metazoa > Chordata > Mammalia > Primates > Hylobatidae > Symphalangus > Symphalangus syndactylus. Next base: position 48,799,762 of record NC_072424.2, on the reverse strand, counting down.
TCCCATACAATATTTGGGACATAATTATACTTAAAAATTGTTATCTGAAACTCAAGTTTAACATGGCATCTTGTATTTTTATTAAGCAAATCTAACTTATATAATCATTTAACATGTAATCATTTAAAACTGTGACACCCATTCTTAGCTCTCAGGCTGTAAAAAACAGCTGCCCAGTTGTGGTTTAGGGGTATAGTTTGCTGACATCTGACCTACTGCATTATTCAGAGTCTGGTTTCAGGAAGCAGAAGCCACTGACAGAAAGGGATGTAATATAGGGATTTAAGTATTTACAAAATGTCTGGAATAGCTGGAGGAATAGGCTTTACACTAGACCACCAGGAATGAGCCCCAGATCACTATGCTAGAAGTGGGCTGCCAAGGAGACGACTTACTCCAGTCAGTTTTCAGTATTTTCTGCCTCTGGGAGGCCTGTTTTCTCCAGGAACATAACGTCTTACATCTGATGGGTCAATTGGAAGCCACTCCCAGAACTATTGATTTCGGAGCCACATAGCAGCTGCTAATCAGCACTAGCTTATTACATTTCAAGTGCTTCTACCTCTCTCTCCATTTACTTCAATTATAAGTCTCATGCACAGGCATCTGATTGGCAAGCATACCCAGAAGAGTAGCTGCAAGGGATCTGAGAAATAAAGCTTTTAGCTTTCCAGTTTCTGCTGAATGTGGAAAGTTGATTAGGAGAAGAGCAGCTTCCATGTGGAACAAACTCTTTACCATGTCTGCTACCTTCCTCCTTCCTAGCCTTCTCTTTGCGCTTTCACTACCTGGGATTGCACTGCACAGAGGATGTTCACTTGCATCTCTGAAAATAGAGGTCAGGTCTGCAGTGCTATACCAATGAACATAAATATTCTACTCGCTATTCTGAATCCTCATCATTCCTCTTTTATTTTTGTTAGGAAGCAGACAGGGCTTTTGTTCCTTATGGTTTTGTTTACAGCAGTTGGTAATCCCCTAAATCTTGTGATTTTTTACTTCATCATCCACCCTCTCATTTAAAAATTGAACATATTCTTTCTCAATCCAATGGAAATAGAGCATAGAGACAGGACATTAGACCCAAAGCTGAATTCAATCAAAACCATTTAAATGAAAAATTCAAATGAAACATAAGATTATTATGCATGATTTGTACTTCACATAGTTGGTTCATTAATGACAACCATTCATCAAGACTTTGGAGGAATTTGGACTAAGTTTAAAATTACTCCCTTTCTCAAAAGATCTTGTTACATGCATTCACTGAATCTTCTTTTTGTTCTTTTTCAGAGGCAAGTTGTTTATCTTCTTTCCAGGATGAATCCTTCATCTTATGATCTTATGCTTTGTATTCAGTTTTTTCCCAATTTCATCATGCCTTACTTCAGCAATTATTCTCTTTCTTTTCAGTACATTTATCCTTTCCCTCTCTACTGGTATCTTCCTCTCCCCTGCAAATATACTCAGTTCTCCCTGAGTTTGTATACATCTTCTGATTCTGCACCTCTTGAATTATTACCCATTCATCTCACTTTCTTCAGGAAAGTTCTCAAAAGAGTAGTTCACATTTATTGCCTCCACTTCCTATCTTTCTCTTGTCCTTCTGCAATCTTGCTTCTGTTCCCAACAGACAGTTGAAAACACTCCCTTCCAAAGCACAGTTTGATCTCTTAATAGACAACCAATGACCCTTTCTAAGATTTCCTTGTTCACCTTTTTCAAACATTTCAAGCTGTTAATACTCCTATACCTATTTTTAATGTCTCTTTCTTTGACTTTCATGATGCAACATTGTCTTATTTCCCCTTAACATATAACTGTGACTATTTTTGATTCCTTTCCCTTTTGTCAACTTTGTGAAGTTGTTCTGTTCCTTGTCTCTCATTTTATCTTCATGCTTCCATTTTCTAATGACCACGTCATTTCCTGCAAACATGCCTTATCCTCTCTATTCACAGAAAAGAAAAATCCTTCTCTTGAACCTGAATTCCTTCCCAGTTTCAATCCTACTCCTCACATTGTTTAGACTTCCAAAATTCTTGAAAGTGTATTATATCTATACTATCTTCAGTATCTCAGTACTTATTCTATTGTCCTTATAATTTTTATAACTTTTCTTCTCTAGCTTTTGAAATTCTCTCCTTCCTTGGACCCCATGATTTGCCATATGCTGGGCATTTTATTATCTTCTGATGGCTCCTTTTGTGTCATCATTGTTCCATTTCCCCTTCCTGCTCCTAAAAGTGGATATCTTCTAAAGCTATATGATTCTTCCAGTGCCATTCTATTATCATGAGTTCTTTCTCAATTCCCACTTCTAATCAGTTGCTAGATTCTGTAAACTCTTCAGGATATTTCTATTTTGTTAAGTTTTTTTTTTAACTTTAAGTTCTAGGGTACATGTGCACAACGTGCAGGTTTGTTACATATGTATACATGTGCCACATTGGTGTGCTGCACCCATCAACTCGTCATTTGCTTTAGGTATATCTCCTAATGCTATTCCTCCGCCCTCCCCCCACCCCATGACAGGCCCCTCTGTGCAAATAAACTAGAAAATCTAGAAGAAATGGATACATTCCTGGACACATACACCCTCCAAAGACTAAACCAGGAAGAAGTTGAATCCCTGAATAGACCAATAACAGGCTCTGAAATTGAGGCAATAATTAATGCCTACCAACCAAAAAAAGTCCAGGACCAGAGACAGATTCACAGCTGAATTCTACCAGAGGTACAAAGAGGAGCTGGTACTATTCCTTCTGAAACTATTCCAGTCAATAGAAAAAGACAGAATCCTCCCTAACTCATTTTATGAGGCCAACATCATCCTGATACCAAAGCCTGGCAGGGACACAACAAAAAAATTTTGGACCAATATCCTTGATGAACATCGATGCAAAAATCCTCAATAAAATACTGGCAAACAGAATCCAGCAGCACATCAAAAAGTTTATCCACCATGATCAAGTGGGCTTCATCCCTGGGATGCAAGGCTGGTTCAACATACGCAAATCAATAAATGTAATCCAGCATATAAACAGAACCAAAGACAAAAACCGCATGATTATCTCAATAGATGCAGAAAAGGTCTTTGACAAAATTTAACAGCCCTTCATGCTGAAAACTCTCAGTAAATTAGGTATTGATGGGATGTATCTCAAAATAATAAGAGCTATTTATGACAAACCCACAGCCAATATCATACTGAATGGGCAAAAACTGGAAGCATTCCCTTTGAAAACAGGCACAAGACAGGGATGCCCTCTCTCACCACTCCTATTCAACATAGTGTTGGAAGTTCTGGCCAGGGCAATCAAGGCAGGAGAAAGAAATAAAGGGTATTAAATTAGGAAAAGAGGAAGTCAAATTGTCCCTGTTTGCAGATGACATGATTGTTTATTTAGAAAACCCCATTGTCTCAGCCCAAAATCTCCTTATGCTGATAAGCAACTTCAACAAAATCTCAGGATACAAAATCAATGTGCAAAAATCACAAGCATTCTTATACACCAATAACAGACAAACAGAGAGCCAAATCATGAGTGAACTCCCATTCACAATTGCTTCAAAGAGAATAAAATAAGTAGGCATCCAACTTACAAGGGATGTGAAGGACCTCTTCAAGGAGAACTACAAACCACTGCTCAATGAAATAAAAGAGGACACAAACAAATGGAAGAACATTCCATGCTCATTGGTAGGAAGAATCAGTATCATGAAAATGGCCATACTGCCTAAGGTAATGTATAGATTCAATGCCATCCCCATCAAGCTACAAAAGACTTTCTTCACAGAATTGGAAAAAAATACTTTCAAGTTCATATGGAACCAAAAAAGAGCCTGCATCACCAAGATCATCCTAAGCCAAAAGACCAAAGCTGGAGGCATCACACTATCTGACTTCGGACTATACTACAAGGCTACAGTAACCAAAGCAGCATGGTACTGGTGCCAAAACAGAGATATAGATCAATGAAACAGAATAGAGCCCTCAGAAATAATACCTCATATCTACAACCATCTGATCTTTGACAAACCTGACAAAAACAAGCAATGGTGAAAGGATTCCCTATTTAATAAATGGTGCTGGGAAAACTGGCTAGCCATATGTAGAAAGCTGAAACTGGATCCCTTCCTTACAGCTTATACAAAAATTAATTCAAGATGGATTAAAGACTTACATGTTAGACCTAAAACCATAAAAACCCTAGAAGAAAACCTAGGCAATACCATTCAGGACATAGGCATGGGCAAGAACTTCATGTCTAAAACACCAAAAACAATGGCAACAAAAGCCAAAATTGACAAATGGGATCTAATTAAACTAAAGAGCTTCTGCACAGCAGAAGAAACTACCATCAGAGTGAACAGGCAACCTACAGAATGGGAGCAAATTTTCACAATCTACTCATCTGACAAAGGGCTAATATCCAGAATCTACAAAGAACTCAAACAAATTTACAAGAAAAAACCAAACAACCCCATCAACAAGTGAACAAAGGATATGAACAGACACTTCTCGAAAGAAGACATTTATGCAGCCAACAGACACATGAAAAAATGCTCATCATCACTGGCCATCAGAGAAATGCAAATCAAAACCACAATGAGATACCATCTCACACCAGTTAGAATGGCGATCATTAAAGTCAGGAAACAACAGGTGCTGGAGAGGATGTGGAGAAATAGGAACACTTTTACACGTTGGTGGGACTGTAAACTAGTTCAACCATTGTGGAAGACAGTGTGGCAATTCCTCAGGGATCTAGAACTAGAAATACCATTTGACCCAGCCATCCCATTACTGTGTATATACCCAGAGGATTATAAATCATGCTGCTATAAAGACACATGCACACGTATGTTTATTGTGGCACTATTCACAATAACAAAGACTTTGAACCAACCCAAATTCCATCAATGATAGACTGGATGAAGAAAACGTGGCACATATACACCATGGAATACTATGCAGCCATAAAAAAGGATGAATTCATGTCCTTTGTAGGGACATGGATGAAGCTGGAAACCATCATTCTTAGCAAAGTATCACATGGACAGAAAACCAAACACCACATGTTCTCACTCATAGGTAGGAATTGAACAATGAGAACACTTGGACACAGGAAGGGGAACATCTTCATTATATTTCTTTTATTTGTATTTTCCTATTGCCAATGTCCCATGCCTCCTCCTCCACATTTACTCTTGCTTGGTCATGTCAATGGTTTTCTAATTCATCTCTTTATGTGTGCTGTGTGAGCATTCGAGAGACACTTATAAGGTTACACACCTAAACCAACTGCTTGCCTCTAAGGCACAAAAGATATAGAAAATACTAAATGAATTAAGACTCTGAAACATAAGGGTGGTTTAGGAAGGTGTGTTCTCTTGGTTGTCTTTGATGTCGTTCTCTGAAGTCCCTTTGACCAAATTGGGTGCCCTGCTAGTGGGCCCATATGTTTGACATCATGCTCTTGGTCTGTCGTCCACTTACACCTATTCTCTCCAGTCTTTGTTTTTGTATGCAGCTACTTATAACTCTCACAAGTGACAGTGTAAGAGGAAACAGTTGAACTGTAGATGCACACAAATATATTTGCTTTACTCATGGTATAGATTGAAAAGATGCTCATCTCTCTTCAGGATGCTCTTTATAAATTGGTATTTGGGCATCTGCTTTTATATGTACACACTATCTTCACATCCATCCGCCTGAGTTCTGCACTCAGCTGAAAGATGGAAATTCATCACAGTTCTGATAATTCTACAGCCTAAAATTCAAGTTCTGATATAATCTGATCCCAAACTAATATTCCAATAAAAGGCCCAAAATCCTTTTTGGAACAAGATAAGACATACATAAATGAACAAATGATTTACCAGTATTTCTTTACAAGGGCCTCTTTATCATACCTAGGATATGGTCAGCTCCTTTCTATTTTTCCAACTGGTCTTTTTTTTTTTTGTCACAATGCCCTTCTACAATGCCCACCTCCTTCTTTGTGCTTTTAAGAACTCGGTTCAAACTCACCTCCTTCAAGCATTTTTCTTATTGCCCCAGCCCATTATGACTCTTCATGTGCTACAAATCTCTATGTTGACTGTAACCTTTGCCCTTGTGCCTCTGTTTCCTATCACTCTGAAGTTTTAATGAGTCTCTTGTCACTTTGTCCAGAAATTACTGGGCCATGATGAATTTTTGTTTTTAATTTATTTTATCAAGCAGGTCAGAACTTTGAGTGTTGGTGGTACATTATTCATTCTCCGCTGATGTATTTTACCTCGCATCACTTGTGTTAAGGTCTTTGTCATCTCAAACTGGAAGGTCAGCAAACACTACAGTTGCATTCCACTGCTTTCCATTATTCCAGAACTTTTTTTTCAGAGACGTGGTCATGACAGGTCTTAGAGTTGTTGCATAAATCCCTTGGCTTCTACCAATCTGCACAATCGGCATATTGAAAAATGTTAATAATAAGATTAGATTGCTGAAAGGAGCCATACACAGATACCACTAAGGTAAATAAAATTAGGTTTAATTATCTAAAATAAACAGAAGGACATTAGCTCAATAAGAGCACACAATAGATAAATCACAGCATTGTTTAATGACAGGTAAAAGTCTACGCTTATGCAACTCGCAAACTGGACCTACCAGTGGAACACAGTTACATATGTTGTTTGAGTGAGCAGGGATCACAGCAGATCTCATAAATTTCAGAGTTGCACAGTGTACAGTATGACTGCAAAGCTACGGAGCACTGTGCCTCCAGTACACTCAGCCCTGAACATCTTATCTATCATTCCCAACATCCCCAGCTATCCCAGTGTGGGACAAACATATTTCTAACTTAATTTCTGTGGGGCTATGACAAGAATCTATTATCCAGATGTTTCTGGGAATCTGGAATTTGGCAGGCCTTTAGAACTGCCAGTAGGCCCATTGTGTGTAAGATTTATATCCGTGTAGCAATTTCCGTATGTACCTTTTCCTTTGTCCCTCAGGTTTTGTTCTATTACAGTATCATTTATATTTTTGTTAAGATCTATAGGATCAAATAAATAATACATTTTAATACCTTTTACATCCACAATGCCTAACTCACCATATTGCACTTAAAAATATCATTTTGTTAGACATTGGTTGTACACTTGCTGAGTTTCAGGCATTGTAATAAAGGCTGGAAATACAAATAGACTAAACTTTGGTTTCTGGCTTAGAAGTATTTAGCATTTTAGCCAACCTTGTGCAGCCATGAAGGTGTATTTCTTAGTTCTTCCTTTTAGAGAAAACCTGCTATTCTCATGTTTTTGGTTCAACTGAGGTGAGTCAAGCTCTCCCCAGGCAGCTCCCTGTCAATTACTGAACATAATGAAGATGCCAGGCCTGACCAGTTTTTTTACCCAAAGCAGGACTGCTCCACTAGTAATTCTTGTGCTGGATTCCCCTGTGTCCTGCCCAAGACTTTCTTAGTGCTGCCCTGCACTTCCTACCCAATCCTGCCTTTTTCTCTTTCTTCTTGTTTCACAGGTGTCAGGTCTGCATCATGGAATAAAGGCTTTCCCTGCTATTCTTCTTCCTTCTTTTCTTATGTTTCTTAAGTTTTACCCTCAACAAATTTCTCATACTTCATCTTGGCATGTACTTTCAGATTATCTGAGCTGATAACACACAGACACACACAACAATTATTTTAAAACGTGATAATTGTTATAGTCAGGAATGTGTGCAAGCTATTATGGGAAACTTTTCTTGCCTTCCACAGAGACGTAGATAATTTTTTCCTTATGTGTTCTGTTTTACCTTTTATAAGCTCTGCCTTTATCATAGAACATCTCTTATTGTTTCATAATTGCTTGCTTGTAGGCTTGTCACTCCATGAGACTGTGGACTCCTGTGAATGAAAATTATATTTAATCTTTATGTACTAAAGGGTCTTTTATCAAGCTCAGTGCTGCCAAAAAATGCTTGTTGAGGAATGCATAGGACTTTGAGGAAAGCATCACAGAGGAGGAATCAATTATCTGGATTTTGAAGAATGAGCAGGTTCTTTTCAAGTGAACAAGGGGAAGGATAAATATCTGATGGAAGGATCATCATCTAGAATCATATGCTAGGCACAGAGAGGTATGAACAAATGTATTCAGGAAGGCACAAGTCCCTTAAGCTAGAGCTTAGTGTGTTTGGGGGTGTTGAGGAATGGGAGATGGTGACGGGAAGATAAATTAATCTTGCACAACATATATAATTGCTGAATGTTTGTATTTAAAAACCGTGTATGCCACTCCTCAAAATATGTTATTTAAGGAATCGCATGTGGTGTGTGCATAGTAAGATGAGGCAAGGTGACTGAAATAAAAAGTTTCTGGCCGTACAGTCATCCCTTGGTCTCCATAGGGGATTGATTCTAGGACCTCATGCAGAGACCAAAATCCATGAATGCTCCAGTTCCAGAAACAAAATGGTGTAGTATTTGCACAGAGCCTATAGACATCCTTCTGTATACTTTAAATAATATCCAGACTACATATAATACCTAATACAATGTAAGTGCTATGTAAATAGTTGTTATACTGTATTGTTTAGGGAATAATAACAAGGGAAAAGTCTGTACATGTTTAGTAGAGACGCAAAATTTTTTACTGTTTTTGAACCATGATTGGTTGAATCTGCAGATGTTGAATTCACAAATACGGAGAGCCGACTGTATTTCAGTTTGATGAAGAACAGAACAAAATTATCACAGAAAAATTATTTGTGATTATGAATGTTTCAGCTTTCCATAAAGAGATCAAGAGAAAAAATAAATTTGTTTTCTCGTGATGCAAGATACGTTCTCCAGACTCATAACCTCAGTACTATTTCTGTTTATTCTTCTTTGGCTCATAAATCCTACTATATGCTAAATATTTCCAGATTTTCCTCTGGAATAATTCAGGAGTCATTCCTTTTTATCCATATCTATAGCATCGTGCTTCTGCGCACAGTACAAGCTACCTGTCAAGTTTCTATTTGAGTCTCAACATCTCTAATTCAAGCGTTGCAAACCTTTACTTACAATTGCAAGAAAAACATCTCATTATTCCCCAAACAATATAATGTAACAACTATATACATAGCCTTTATATTGAATTAGGCATTATAAGTAATCTAAATATTATTTAAAATGTACAGGAGGATGTGTATACGCTATATGCAAGTACGACATCATTTTGTATCTGGAACTGGAGCATTCATGGATTTTGGTCCCTGCAGGTATCTACATTTGTTACATTGCTTTCTTAGGAAGGCATGTTTTTTTTTGTTATTAGTTATGACATATATAAAAGCCTCAAGCCTGGCCTTCAAGATCCTCTAACTTCTACTTCTGTGTATCAACATCTAACCAGCCTCATCTCTTGGTACTTCCAAAGAGGGCCAAGGATATCCCTCAGTTGTTTTCTACACAATACACTTTTTTAGCCTTTCTTATGATATTTTTCCTTATTTGGAAGTCGTTTTCATTTTTATTATACTAATATATTTTCTTATTTCCACACCCACCTTTACTCTGAGTTCACTCAGGTTTGTGTGTATATATACACACACAAGCAAACATACACATAAAATATATATGGGCATAGATAACATGCTTATATTTATTCTCGCTTATTTCATTCATGTATGTTTTATTTCTCTTTCTTAGATTAGGAAAATACTGAGTCTTTTAAGTCTTTCGAATGTGCCTGATAATAGTCCGTGTTTTAATTTCTACAAGCTATTAAATAGGAAATAAGTGGAGGAATAAAATGCACATCCCTCTGATAATGTATTTCAAAACTTGATTGCCATTAACTCCCTCTTTCAATCACCTACTGTCTAGATTTCAGCCTTTTCCTTCCCCTACAGAACTCAAAGGCAGTAATTCTTAACTGCGGATGGGAGGATGAAGAAGAGAGGAGTGATATAGAGAATGTTTATGGATAGCACTACACAGGAGATCATACTGTAATCAAGGAAATACATATATCACTTGAAGACATTTTCTCAGAATTATTACTTTCTTCCTTCAAGACATGTCTCTTCCTTGTACCTTGACTAAAATCACTAATCACCAAATTTTGGTATTCCTTAGACTACTCCACAACTGCATTTATTTGATTCATTTCATTACATATTCATATATAAAATGTTAGATCCATTATTATTATTCTTATTATTATACTTTAAGTTTTAGGGTACATGTGCACAATGTGCAGGTTTGTTACATATGTATCCATGTGCCATGTTGGTGTGCTGCACCCATTAGCTCGTCATTTAGCATTAGGTATATCTCCTAATGCTGTCCCTCCCCCCCTCCCCCCAGCTCACAACAGTCCCTGGAGTGTGATGTTCCCCTTCCTGTGTCCATGTGTTCTCATTGTTCAATTCCCACCTATGAGTGAGAACATGCAGTGTTTGGTTTTTTGTCCTTGTGATAGTTTACTGAGAATGATGTTTTCCAGTTTCATCCATGTCCCTACAAAGGACATGAATTCATAATTTTTTATGGCTGCATAGTATTCCATGGGGTATATGTGCCACATTTTCTTAATCCAGTCTATCGTTGTTGGACATTTGGGTTGGTTCCAAGTCTTTGCTATTGTGAATAGTGCCGCAATAAACATACGTGTGCATGTGTCTTTATAGCAGCATGATTTATAGTCCTTTGGGTATACACCCAGTAATGGGATGGCTGGGTCAAATGGTATTTCTAGTTCTAGATCCTTGAGGAATCGCCACACTGTCTTCCACAATGGTTGAACCAGTTTACAGTCCTACCAATGGTGTAAAAGTGTTCCTATTTCTCCACATCCTCTCCAGCACCTGTTGTTTCCTGACTTTAATGATTGCCATTCTAACTGGTGTGAGTTGGTATCTCATTGTGGTTTTGATTTACATTTCTCTGATGGCCAGTGATGATGAGCATTTTTTCATGTGTTTGTTGGCTACATAAATGTCTTCTTTTGAGAAGTGTCTGTTCATGTCCTTTGCCCACTTTTTGATGGGGTTGTTTGTTTTTTTCTTGTAAATTTGTTTGAGTCCTTTGTAGATTCTGGATATTAGCCCTTTGTCAGATGAGTAGGTTGTGAAAATTTTCTCCCATTTTTTAGGTTGCCTGTTGACTCTGATGGCAGTTTCTTTTTCTGTGCAGAAGCTCTTTAGTTTAATTAGATCCCATTTGTCAATTTTGGCTTTTGTTGCCATTGCTTTTGATGTTTTAGACATGAAGTCCTTGCCCATGCCTATGTCCTGAATGGTATTGCCTAGGTTTTCTTCTAGGGTTTTTATGGTTTTAGGTCTAACATGTAAGTCTTTAATCCATCTCGAATTAATTTTTGTATAAGGTGTAAGGAAGGGATCCAGTTTCAGCTTTCTACATATGGCTAGCCAGTTTTCCCAGCACCATTTATTAAATAGGGAATCCTTTCCCCATTTCTTGTTTTTGTCAGGTTTGTCAAAGATCAGATAGTTGTAGATATGTGGCATTATTTCTGAGGGCTCTATTCTGTTTCATTGATCTATATCTCTGTTTTGGTACCAGTACCATGGTGTTTTGGTTACTGTAGCCTTGTAGTATAGTTTGAAGTCAGGTAGCGTGATGCCTCCAGCTTTGTTCTTTTGGCTTAGGATTGACTTGGCAATGTGGGCTCTTTTTTGGTTCCATATGAACTTTAAAGTAGTTTTTTCCAATTCTGTGAAGAAAGTCACTGGTAGCTTGATGGGGATGGCATTGAATCTATAAATTACCTTGGGCAGTATGGCCATTTTCACAATATTGATTCTTCCAACCCATGAGCATGGAATGTTCTTCCATTTGTTTGTATCCTCTTTTATTTCATTGAGCAGTGGTTTGTAGTTCTCCTTGAAGAGGTCCTTCACGTCCCTTGTAAGTTGGATTCCTAGGTATTTTATTCTCTTTGAAGCAATTGTGAATGGGAGTTCACTCATGATTTGGCTCTCTGTTTGTCTGTTATTGGTGTACAAGAATGCTTGTGATTTTTGCACATTGATTTTGTATCCTGAGACTTTGCTGAAAAAAAATGTTAGATCCAGTTGAATTTTTTCAACATAGCTATAAGCTGGAACTAGTCAATGCAAGTAATTAGACAAACATCAGAGAAGGGAAGCGATTGTCTTTTTAAAATTCACCATAAGATTGATAGGTGATTTTAAGTAATTTGATTCATCAAGTGTCATATGTATCAACCAGCAAATATTGTAAAACCACTGCAGTAAGAGGGAAGACTCTTGTCTTCTCTTAGCTCTGCCATCGTCTTTGTGGGCACGGGCCCTTAGGCTTCATTGCTTCATGAGGGTAAGGTGTTTTACCTACTGACAGTTCTAATATTCTCTTTAAATTCCTGCTGGATGCCAGGCATGGTACAAAATGAGTAAGTATAGAAGACTTGCTTTATGCTTTCAAGGTGGTAGAGAATCTTAGAGAAACAATACCCTGGGTGCAAACGTCTTCCTTGAAAGTTATCTATAACAATTTCCAAATTTACAAAGAATGTAAATATACTGCCAACAACTTCTCAGAAGAGAATATCTTTCTTACGAAAACCCCAGAGATATCAAACCTTCAAAAGTTCATGAGATCAGTTATGTTGTAAAAAGAAGTTAAAGTTGTAATACGGCAAATATTGAAAAATTTTCATTAAGATGGAAAACAAAAACCTAACACCATCATCTCTAAAAAATCTGTACTTTCTCTTTTCTTCCTGCCATGTCACATATATTAACAATTCTGTGTCTATGAGGAAGAGAGGCAAAGAGAAGGGAAGGGTAGCTGAAGGAAGCCTGTTGTGTCTCTGGAATTGGTTTCCTTCCATAAGCTGCTTTATTGAACGCCTCCAGATACTATGTTTCCAAAGGGCAAAATTTTGTCTTTTTCATCTTCATTTCCTCAGAGTTCCTGGCAAAGGTTATAGAGTCAGTAATTATTTGTTGTCTAGCAGATGAATGGAAATGATTTGAGAATTATATCTCACATTTGTTAGGCAACTTCTTAAGTAATGCCATGGTTTTAGATAGTCACCTCCTCCCATTCTTTCAATGGTGTTCTCTTCTCATCATTTCCAAATTCCTACTTTTTTCTGTTTGGTTAGGAGCACCTAAGGTGCTTCAACAAAGAAACTGAAGTGTTCAGTGGTTGAGAGACTATGGCTTATTGTTTCTAACCTTCTCTGAGGTTGGTAGTAGGCTCTCCTCCATGCAAGTATTATGGGAGCCAGGTTAATAATGTGGCATTGCCACTGTCAACAAGTCACATTCAAGATTCCTTAGCACAAGGCTCTTCAGGGCTTAAAAGAATGGAGGAGGACCCTGAGCCAGACGAGAGGGAGAGGAACAGAAATCTGGGGCCAGGGAATTACGCTTAAACAAGTTAAACACATAATGTGTGCTCAAGCCCCGTGGTGAAGCTGTTAATCATAGCCTACACTTCGAGCATGGGGGCTGGGGAGCTCAGTTTCTTGCTAGGCAGTGATGTCACCACTACAACCTTTTCACAGCGGAAGAAGGAAGAATCTTGTTTTCATTTTTGGTGGACAGCTGGCAGTCTCTGCTGCATTTTCTTTTCTTGCCAGCAATTTGCTATATTTTTATAGCAAATATAAAATTTATGGGCTCAGCCTCTAGAAAACAATTTAAAGAATATATATATTTTAAATTTTTCCTCTAGGTGCTAATTTCCCTGTCCTCACAGTGGTTTTGTTCTAATGAGAACCCTACTCAGGGGTAGTGATATTATTCAGGTAAAAGATATTCCTATCCTGTCTCAGTTACTCTGATATATTCGGGGAATCTAGAGTTTATTTCCAAGATCTTGGTATTTGTTAGTTTTACAATAACAGAATCTTATATTTCTGTTGCCAAATTGTGAGAAAAATTTCTTATGAATGGTCTAAACCAAGTAATGCAAAGTGCATACACCTAAAGCTAAATGACGAGTTAATGGGTGCAACACACCAACATGGCACACGGATACATATGTAACAAACCTGCACATTGTGCACGTGTACCCTAAAACTTAAAGTACAATAATAAAAAAATAAAAAATAAAAAGTAAATAAATACCATTAATGAAATGTATCCGTTTGTAATACAAATACATTCTTTTGAATCAAAAAAAAATAATGGAGAAGTGCCCTGAGGTAAATTTTAAAGCAAATATAATTATTGCATCCATTAGTATAATTAGAGTCTTTGGTTTGAAATATATTCCTTGTGCAGTTTGCTGTTAAGTAATTGCTGTGATATACTATTCTGTTGCCTGCTGGAATTTAGTAAGTAAGAGTTTTTCCCAGGTTTTGTATTTTGAATTATAATCTCTAATATATATTCTTTAATAACTCTAAAGTTAGCTAGGGTTTATAAAAGGTCAGCTATGAGTATTTATACAAATTTGCCTCAAGAAGAATGGCTAAATATGAGAGAGATAAACCTATAACAATTAGGATGATTTTTCAATTTCTCTTTATGCTTTCTTCTTCATGTACTTCCACCGAATCATTGAGGATACTGCAACTCCATTTCCTTGGCAAAATAATTTCAAAGAGTGTTGAAATGAAAGATCACTTATGTTTTAATGGCTCTGTCTGTCAACAGCTGACCTTCTGTTAGTAGCAGAGCACACTGTACTTGCACAAAGAGGGGAGTATAAAAGAATTTCTTGAATTGTATAACCTTAGGGTCATCTGAGTTATTAGTTGCTAATTTTAGAGATAGTATAGAAGAAAGTACAGAAGTTTTTTTTTCATAGACTGTCTTTTTGTGAATTGTAGAGGAAAACTATGATGTCTACATAGTAGATCAGAAGGATTTTAATTACTTTTCTTCTTAACATATATTTTGGTCCAGAACAACAATCTGTCATTACAGAATTAGAGAAAAAAGATGCCATGGTAAATACTTTCTCTATTAATTGCCTAAAAGTCATGATTAAAAATCTAGGGATTTTTAGACCAGGGCTAGTTTGATGTGATTGGTATCACAGAACCTGAGAAAGCATTTACAGGGGTCTATGTGGGTAGGGAAAATATCGTGGGGAAATCATCATCATCACCATCATCATCATCATCACCATCATCATCATCATCATCATCATCATCATCATCACCATCATCATCATCACCATCATCAAGTGATATGCTTAGCATTTTATATCCACTTTTGCTTATACAAATATGGCTACAATCCTTAAGTGACTTGATGGTTTCACTAAGGAAAGGAGAGTGATAAAAATGGTAATGGACAATCTTTAAGGAAACAACTTAAATTCCTCTAACTTCCGTTTAACCAGAATGGAAAAGTCTAAAAATTCAAATATTTAGTTCTTAGGATTTTTCACTTTGAAGTTTACCTTTAACTGCCTTTATTCTATTAATCCCAGGTGAAACAATTTTTTTTCTTCAAACTCCATATTTAAGAGTTTTTAAAAAGTAAAACAATGATAGAATAACAAGAGAAGTTCTCTTCTCTAGTATTTTCATCTTTGTATTAAAGAAATTTGCAGTAGGGTGGTGGGGATTTATAAAAGGAATATCCTACTGAAAAGGTCAGCTGTTTTCCCCTTGTGGAGGTATCAAGGAGGGAAAGTGAAGGAAGAACACTGTCCCCAAAGTTCGAGACGAATGCACTATCCTGCCCTTTTTACGGCTTTGGCTTTGTATTTATTTAGTCTCTGTGGTCCTGAGGAAGGTGATTTGATTTTATCCTCACGTGGTGAGCCACACAGGCTGCCAGCCCCACTTGGGGATTTTGCAGGATGTCATTTCATGCTGAGTGCATGACAGTGTCCAAAGGTAGAAATGAGCTGATACATTTTATAATAGGATGTTGCTTCTAAAAAGTGTTTATTCTTAATAGTTTTTGTCAAGGCAGAATATAGTGTATGGAAAAACTGAAAGTTCCAGGGGAAGTGGAAAGGATCACCACCTGCAGAGTCAGATATTCACTTCTGGTAACTCTGTGGACCTTTGCCAGGGGGCTTCAGAAGAAGAGATGCTGTTCCTGGAGGGAGCAAAGAATTGGGGCCTATGGCTGTATATTCTTTACATTTTTATTTTTAGAATGCAAAATTTATTTTATGAATTAAAAATTACACACGTAAAAGGTACCATTATGTTATCTTCTTTACTTGAAGATAAGATTTCTTTTTAAAAAAGCTGTGTCTCTTCATGGTTTTGATTTGCATTTCTCTAATGATCAGTGACGTTGAGCTTTTATGTTTCCTGGCCACATGAGTATCTTCTTTTGAACAGTGTCTGTTCATGTTCTTTGCCCACTTTTTAATGTGATAGTTTGCTTTTTTGGTGTAAATTTGTTTAAGTTCCTTACATATGCTGAATATTAGACCTTGGTCAGATGCATAGTTTGCAAACATTTTCTCCCATTTTATAGGTTGTCTGTTGACTCTGTTGATAGTTTCTTTTGCTGTGCAGAAGCTCTTTAATTAGATCTCATTTGTCAATTTTTGCTTTGGTTGCAACTGCAAAAGTACAGAATGCTCATTCAGACCCATGAAATGTATTCCAAGTACCGCTATAAGGAGGGGGAGAGTGTAGATAATCCAATCAAAATCACTGTATCTTCTTGGGTTGTTATAAATATGTAAAGGAATAATGAGGGAGTCCAAAAGTAGTGTGGTCCTGACTGATTTTCGCCAACCCTGTTAAATTTGGTTCTATAAGAAAAATATTATGTTTCTATAAGGGTCATATCTCTTAAATTCAGGCCTAGATAAGCTGCCTTACTTGAGGTAAATTTTTGGATTTAATGTTTAAAGATTTCCCAGGGCCCATTGGAAAGATAAACAAATTGGACAACTCCAGATTTCACTTGATTGTACTTCTCCAAATGTATTCTCCATTTAATTAAGGACCAGATCTTTAATCTGATAGTGAGGTACTTGGCAACTTTAAGAGTTGATTGAGTTATTATAGTAAATGGGTTGGAGTAGAGCTTAGTTCCAAAGAGTACACATAATTTTTGTCAATGACAATTATATTTTTATGTTTCATCTCATTGAATCTTGAAATTAAAACTAATTTATAAACAAACAGTAAGAAGAGCATATTTGATCTTTCCTTAAATTTATTTATGAGGCTTTATTACTGCCTGAGAGTGCTTTGGGTTTTTCCAAAATTATTTGTTATTTGTTCAAATGGATTCTAATAAGTACAATATATTGTTCAGATACAGAAGACATAGAGCAGTTTTGAATAAAATGATGTTCTTTTGGAAATGCTTCATGGGAGCCATTGGAATCTTTGCCAGAAATTCAGAGTGACACCAGTTGAACATCCTTAGAACTTGCTGTGGTCTGAATATTTGTATTTGTTCAAACTTCATATGTTGAAATCCTCATCCCAAGAGTGATGGTATCAGAAGATGGGGCCTTTTGAGAGGTGGCTAGGCCATCATGGTAGAGTCCTCATGAATGGGTTTAGTGCTCTTATAAAATAAGCCCAAGGAGCTCATTGGCCAATTCCACCATGTAAAAGATGCAGCAGGAAGGTGCCATTAATGAGAAATGACCCTCACCAACATTGAATCTGCCAATACC
This sequence comes from Symphalangus syndactylus, assembly GCF_028878055.3. Classification (NCBI taxonomy): domain Eukaryota; kingdom Metazoa; phylum Chordata; class Mammalia; order Primates; family Hylobatidae; genus Symphalangus; species Symphalangus syndactylus. Next base: position 48,782,162 of record NC_072424.2, on the reverse strand, counting down.
TTATCTTGGATATCCCCGTATCTCCAGAACTGTGAGAAATAAATTTCTGTTGTTTATTAGCTGCCCAGTTTATGGTGCTTGGTTATGGTTATAGCAACCTGAATACACTAAGACAGAACTTCAGTAGTGGAATTCCAAGGAAGTTACTGGGGTATTTTTTCTACCCTAATTTAAGTCCTAGATTAAGGGAAGAAAAATATAAATAACAGACATTTTATTGATAGAAATGCCAGAAAAAGGTTCTGCCTTATAGGGGACTCAGTGGCAAACTGGATTTGAGAGATCTAGGGGGACATAAGTGTAACAGTTGGACACTTCATATGCACCATTGACATCCTCTCAGCCTCATCTTATAGTCTGACCAAGGCTATGATGACCAGTTCTGGACTGGCTTTGAATAGTTTTGAGCAGATGTATCCTGATATAGGCTCACTCTAGGAACGTATCGTGAGTCCCTCTCTTCCTGCCCTGATGTTTGGGGTCCCATAGGAATCACCCAGCACTCAAGTATGGACAACCACAAGGAAGTGTGGGATAGTTTATACCCAGCAAGTCAGCCAGGTCTTGACCAATGGATACAGGAGCCTAGACATAAATGCTTCCGTCTTCCTTCATGAGATATATCCTATAAGGCAGCGGTCTCCAGCCACAAGGCTACGGACTGGTACTGGTCTGTTCTGTGGCCTATTAGAAACTGGGCCACACAGCAGGAGGTGGGGGTTAGCAAGCATTACCACCTGAGCTCCACCTTCTGTAAGATCAGCAGTGACATTAGATTCTCATAGGAGCTGGAAACCTATTGTGAACTGCACGTGCAAGGGATTTAGATCATGCACTCCTTATGAGAATCTAATGCCTGATGATCTGACTTAGAACAGTTTCATCCTGAAACCATCCCCCCTCCACCACGCCCCTCAATGGAAAATTTTTCTTCCACGAAACCGGTCACTGGTGCAAAAAAGGTTGGAGTTCACTGCATAAGTCTTCTCAGAAAGTGTTAGTTTTTCACAGTTGTATAATAACTTGGAAAAACTCATTGTATTGACTCTCTTCTTCCACATATACTGCTGTCCCCAACCCTTGCTTTCTGGGATTGTGTTCCTCAATATAGCATGCATACATCAATCTTTTTCTCAAGATTCACTTTCAGAGGATCTCAGGGAAAAATTCTATAAATCAATACTAAAAGACCACTAGCACACTAGAAAAATAGGCAAATTATATAAACTAGCAGTTTAAAAAATTATAACTTTTACAAAAATAAGAATATAAATATAACTTTTAATCATTACAAGTAGAAATTAAAACAAAAATAAATAAAATTTTAACTTATTAGAATAGCAAATTAAAATTGATAACTTTATTGTAGTGAATGTTTGAGGAAACAGTCTCCAACTTGGTGGAGATAACACATTGTAGGTGAATTTGATATCATACTTTTGGAAATAAATTCTCTGTGAATAGTCTCACATTTCTGCATGATTTGGGATTTCTGAGCAAGGGACATGTTTTCATACAAAGGTCTTGAAAACTAGAGATTGTGAATTGCTCCAGAGAGCAATTGTAGAAACTTACCTCCAAATATTCAGTTACCTTCCAGTGTTGTAAGATTTCTCCCTTTCTCTCATTCTCTCTTTCCCTGTGTACATCAGGGGAGATAGGTTCAGATATACCAGCTACTTTATATAAATTATTAGTCTTATAATTTTGGAGATCTTATTCTGTGGTGCAAACTCTGCCACACATATAAATCGATATTGTGTCCTCATTTCATTGCCCTGTGAGGAATTGGGGCATAGGGAACTCATGCAAGATATTACTCTTGCTGTTCTTTTTGCTGTAATACATGATTTGTTCTCTGGTCCAGATGTCTGGTGTTTCTGTCAGTACATATACATATACATACACATATGCATATACATATGCATGCACAGACATACACATACTCATAACTGTGGCAAACTAACTTGTAAGTAAAATAAATATCTTTGACTCATGAGACTTCTGGACATAATGTATTTTTCAAAAGTAAAAGTGAGCATAACATTTTTATATAGTTTTAAATCTCTAGACATTTATTTTACATACATATTCACACATCATGTTGCATATAATGTAATAAAACTGACATCAGTAAAAAGAGGGACATTTGAAAAACTATACAAATACATGAAAATTAAACACCTTCTTAAAAACCAACGGGTGAGAGAAGAAATTAAGAATGAAATAAAAAATTTGAAACCAATGAGAAGAGAAACACTGCATACAGAACCTATGAGACACAGCAAAAGCAGTATTAAGAGGCAAGTTTATAGCAATAAATGCTTACATCAAAAAACTAGAAAGATTTCAAATAAACAACCTAATGGTGCTCCTCAAAGAACTAGAAACAAACCAAAGCCTAAAATAGTAGAAGGAAAGAATTATGAAGATTAGAGCCAAAATAAAAAGTATATCACAAACCCACAGCAAATAACTGAATGGGGAAAAGGTGAAAGCTTTTCTTCTAAGGACTGGAACACAAAAAAGGATGCCCACTTTCACTGCTCGTATTCAACATAGCACTGGAAGTCCTAGCCAGAGCAATTAGGCAAGAAAAAGAATAAAAGACATCCAAATCAGGAGGAAGTCAAAATGTCTGTGTTTGCAGATAATAGGATTTTATATCTAGAAAAACCTAAAGACTCTACCAAAATAAACTCTTAGATAAACAAATGCAGTCAAGTTACAGCAGAATACAAAATCAATATCCAAAGTCAGCATTATTTTTCTGATACAATACTTATACAGAATCAGTATTGTAAATAAATAACAACCAAAACGAGAAACCAAGAAGGCAATCCCACTTACGACAGCCACATACACACACACAAACAACTGAGGAATAAACTTAATCAAGGAGATGAAAGGCTTCTACAAGGAAAACTGCAAAACACTGGTGAAAGAAATTGAAGAAAGATACAAATAAATGAAAATAAATCACATGTTCATAGATTGGAAGAATTAATATTGTTAAAATAACAATACTCCCCAAATAAATTTACAGATTCAATGCAATCGCTGTCAAAATACCAATGACATTCTTCACAGAAATAGAAAAAATATCTTAAAATGCATATGGAACCACATAAGGCCCCAATAGCTAAAGGAATCCTGAGCAGAAAGAACAAAGCAGAAGGCATCACACTATTAGATTTTAGAATGTATCGCAAAGCTGTATTAACTAAAATAGCATGGTACTGGCATAAAAACAGACACATAAAACAATGAAACAGAATAGGGAACCCAGAAATTAACCCACCTATCTATAGCCAATTTATTTTTGACAAAGGTGCCAAGACCACTCACTGGGGAAAGGAGAGTCTCTTCAGTAAATGGTGCCAGGGAAATTGGATATCCATATGCAGAAGAATGAAACTGGACCTCCACCTCTCACACTGTACAATAAAACTATTAGAAGAAAATGTGGAGGAAGTGCTTCAAGACATTGGTCTGGGATAAGATTTTATTAATAAGAGTTTAAAACCACTGGCAACAAAAGTAAAAATAAACCACTGGAATTATATCAAACTGAAAAGCTGCACAGCAAAATAATCAACACAGTGAAAAAAGGCTACCTATAGAGTGGAAGAAAATATTTGCAAACTACTTATTTGAGAGGGATAAATATCCAGAATATACAAGGAATGGAAACATCTCAACAGCAAAAAAACAAACAAAAAAAAATGGGATTAAAAATGGACAAATTGTGTCCGGAATTGTTGGGTTCTTGGTCTCACTGACTTCAAGAATGAAGCCACAGACCCTTGCAGTGAGTGTTACAGCTCTTAAGGTGACACGTCTGGAGTTTGTTCCTTCTGATGTTTGGATGTGTTCAGAGTTTCTTCCTTCTGGTGGGTTCATGGTCTCAGGAGTGAAGCTGCAGACCTTCGCAGGGAGTGTTACAGCTCATAAAGGCAGTGTGGACCCAAAGAGTGAGCAGCAGCAGGATTTATTGTAAAGAGCGAAAGAACAAAGCTTCCACAGTCTGGAAGGGGACCCTAGCGGGTTACCACTGCTGGCTCGGGCAGCCTGCTTTTATTCTCTTATCTGGCCCCACCCACATCCTGCTGATTGGTAGAGCCGAGTGGTCTGTTTACAGGGCGCTGATTGGTGCATTTACAATCCCTGAGCTAGACACAAAGGTTCTCCACCTCCCCACCAGATTAGCTAGATACAGAGTGTGGACACAAAGGTTCTCCAAGGCCCCACCAGAGTAGCTAGATACAGAGTGTCGATTGGTGCATTCACAAACCCTGAGCTAGACACAGGGTACTGATTGGTGTGTTTACAAGCCTTGAGCTAGATACAGAGTGCCAATTGGCGTATTTACAATCCTTTAGCTAGGCATAAAGGTTCTCCACGTCCCCACCAGACTCAGGAGCCCAGCTGGCTTCACCCAGTGGATCCCTCACTGAGGCTGCAGGTGGAGCTGCCTGCCAGTCCTGCGCCATGTGCCCGCACTCCTCAGCCCTTGGGTGGTCTATGGGACTGGGCACCGTGGAGCAGGGGGCAGCACTCGTTGGGGAGGCTTGGGCTGCGTAGGAGCCCACGGAGGGGGTGGGAGGCTCAGGCATGGCGGGCTGCAGGTCCTGAGCCCTGCCCCACGGAAGGCAGCTAAGGCCCAGTGAGTACTGGGGGACCCAGTACACCCTCTGCAGCCTTGGCCAGCCCAGAAAGGGGCTCCCATAGTGGGGCGGTGGGCTGAAGGGCTCCTCAAGTGCCGCCAAAGTGGAAGCGCAGGTAGAGGAGGTGCTGAGAGCGAGCGAGGGCTGTGAGGACTCCCAGCACACTGTCACCTCTCACAATGATCTGAGTGGGCATTTCTCCAAATAAGATATGCAAATATCCAATAAAGATATAAAAATGCTCAGTATTGCTAATCTTCTGAGACATGCAAATCAGAAATTAAGTATCATCTCACTGCATTTATGATGGCTATTAAGATGGGGAGAAAATAGAACTCATACCCTGTTGCTGGGAACATAAAGTAGTTTAGCCTCTATGAAGAATAATATGGAGATTCCCCAACAAACTCAAATAGAACTACCATATGATGCAGAAATTCCACTACTGGGCATTTACGCAAACAAAAGGAAATGACTATGTTGATTAGAAATCTGCACTCTTGTGTTTATTGTAGCACTATTTGCAACAGCCAAGATGTGGAATCAACCTAGGTGTCCTACAACAGGTGAATGGATAAAGAAAGTGTGGTATATATATATTAAAGGGAACACTATTCAGCCGTAAAAAGAATGAAATCCTGTCATTTGTGGCAACATGGATGTTAATAGCGGACGCTAAGTTAAGTAAAATAAGCCAGGAACAGAAAGTTAAAAACTGCATGGTCTCGCTCAAATGTGGAAACTAAAAACGTTGATCTCATAGAAGTAAAAAGTAGAAGAGAGGATACTAGAGGCTGGGAAGGATAGGGGAAAGGGAGTAATAGGGAGAGATTTTCTAAAGGATATAAAATTACAGCTATATAGGAGGAATAAATTCTGCTGTTCTGCAGCACTATAGAGTGACTATAGTTAAAAATGCAGTTAATAATATATAGTATCAAATAGCTAGAAGGAAGATATTGAATGCTCCCAGTATAAAGAATTGATAAATCTTTGAGATGATGGTTTTGCTAATTACCCTGATTTCATCACTATGCATTATGTGTATCAATAAATCACTATGTACCACATGAATATGTACAATTATTTATCTGTAAGATAAGTGGTACATGAGAACAATAAAATCTTATGTTGTCATTAAAAAGAATAAGGCAAATGTACCTATTATGAAATTATGAGAAATATTATACAATGAGAAAAACAATATATATATTTGAATGTACTTACATATATCTGTACATGAATAGAATATCTCTTGAAATATAAAGAAAATTTTGGCTATACCTGGATTGCCTTTGGAGAGGATAACCAGGTAACTGAGAGATAAATATGGACAAGATTTTTCCTTATTTTTTACTATATACGTTTATACTCATTTTGAATTTTATAGTATTTATATATAAGGCTATTCACATAATATAATTTAATTATGAACTAACTTTATGAATATGTTACCATTTTAATGGCTGCATTGTATTCTATGTATTTTATACTTGATCAATTTCCTGTTGAAAGTTAGCTTTTACTTAGTATGTCTATTTTATGAAAATTTGTGTTGATTTCCCTATAATCTTTTGTAATTATTTTTGAAGGGAAAGAATAACTAGATGTTTGTATCAGTTATGGTTCAGCCCAGGAAATAGAAAACATTCCAGGAATTTCAAAGAGGAAAATATTTAGTAGAGGGAACTGAGTTCTTACAGATATCACTGGAAGGGTGGAGGAGTGGAAGTCATGAGAGTCAGAATCAAGCCATTGGTTTTAAGGTCAAATTTAGATGGAGGAAATCCACAGGTTAGGAAGCTTCTGCTGCTTCTGATATCACCATTCCCATACTAAAATGTCTAGTGACCAGGAGATCATGACTACATTCTGGAATGTGAACTCTGACCACTACAAAAACTCATGTGTTGGAAATTGCTAGTTAATTGTTCCAGCCACAAAAGAATGACATCTACCTCGTGTTTTGTCTTCCAAACCTTGTGGCCATATGTTGCACTGGCAGAATCAAGATTGCATCACAAATCCTGGTTATTAGGAAGTCTGGGAAATGTAGTATTAGACTTCTTTATGTAGAGCAGAACACAGGGGAGGGTAGAAACAAATGCCCAATATAAATAGGCATTCAGCAGAAGGGGATGCAGAGAAAAGATAAGAAACTTTCACAAGAGAAAACCTGCTTCTCTATGATGACAGTGATCATAAAATAAATATTATGATGATAAAATGATGATTATGTGAGATAAATGCCTTGAAATCATTTTAACAACAGGTGAGTTAGACCTATATGAAGAAACTATAGTGGTGGTGGTGCTAGATTTTGAAGCCAGGCAGCCCACACTCTGCATCAGTAAATTATCTTTAAAATCTTAGTCTTTTTATTTAAATTTTCAAATGTTGCTGCCACTCTTGGAATGGCCTTCCCTGCCCCCAAATTATATACCTTTTACTCCTATTTTCTTAGAGAATTTTATAGTTTGTACATTAAAAATATTTCACTTATTCAGAAGTTAGTTTTGTATAAGGTAATATTGAAGCATATAAATGTATTTCTTCCTAGTTAGCCAGTTATGCCAACAACGTTTGTTAAATAGTCTATTCTTTCTTGCATTGATTTGCAATACAGTCTTGATTGTAAATAGTTTTTCCATTTAGTATTATGGTATGCTTTACCATTTATTGACATTTTTTCTTATGTAAATTGGGAAACTATAATTTCTTCATATAGGTCTAACTCATCTGTTGTTAAAATGATTTCAAGGTATTTATCTCATAATCATCATTATTTTATCATCATATTTTATGATCACTGTGATCACTTTAAAAATTTATATTAATTATGTTATTTATCCTACTAATTATTATTTACAGATCCTATTTTACTGTTGTGTAGATGATTTAAATAAATTACTTAGGGGCATAAGGTACTTAAAGGATAGAGTTTGGATTTGCAGTTTTCCTAGTGTCCTGAATATATCCTTTATTTCATAATATTTTCTGATTGTTGTTTGTATTTCAGAAAGCTATTGACTTCAGATTATTTATTTTGAAAACTGCTTCTCTCTTTTATTGCCCAATTTTAAAGCCCCTTATACAATAAGAAACATCTTAAGAAATATAAGGAAAGCACGTATAAATCGCAAAACAATAATGAGGAAAGGTTAAAATGAATTAGTTCTGGCTCTTGGCTGGAACAAGAGGCAAAAAGAGTTGCGGAGTCAGAGCACAGCATTGGGAAACTGTAGCTGTCTGGGTTAGGAGTTAACGGACTGCTTAATCTTTACTATGACTAGCTACTTGTCACCAGAACCAGTCCTTTGACTGCTGAGGATGTGTATAGGGGCACACACAAGGCTGGGTGCCTGCTCAGTATCCATTTGATATGGTTTGGCTCTGTGTCCCCACCCAAGTCTCATTTTGAACTGTTATCCCCATAATTCCCACGTGTCGAGGGTGGGAACTTGTGGGATATGATTATTTCATGGAGGCAGTTTTCCCATGCTGTTCTCGTGATAGTAAGTTCTCACAATATCTGATGGTTCTATAGGCATCTGGCATTCCCCTCGCTTGCTCATCTTTCTCCTGCCACCATGTGAACAAAGTCCTTGCTTCCCCACTTTCCACCATGATTGTAAGTTTCCTGAGGCCTCTCCAGTCATGTGGAACTGTGAGTCAATTAAACTTCTTTCCTTTATAAGTTACCCACTCTTGGGTATTTCTTTATAGTGGTGTGAAAACGGACTGATCCACCACTCTTCCCCTTTCGAACAGCACACAGTTTTGGAGAACTACCTTCCTCCATTGCATAGTAACTGACCAGTTTTGGGAAGAAGCAGGGGATTGACTTTATCCCAGCTCCCAGAGTGAGTCCTTACAGGCCTGAGCAAATCAGCCTAATCTGACACAGCTGCCATGATGACTGAATCAGTGACTAGTCCTGAGACTATCAATTCATGTTACTTACCTGGAAATGATTTTTTTTTTTTTTTAAGATTGGGCCAAGCAGGGTGAAATAAAGAACTTCCCTTCTAAGGTGGGATGAAAAGAAAATCTCTATCTCTGAATGATGTGGGGTATAGATGTGAGGCCTGGAACTACTGCAGCCATTTGTAATCATGGAGGGAAACTAGGCTCAGGTTTAAAATGTTAATAGAAGACTTTGAAAGATTTAGAGAAAAATGGAGCAAACGCCCTGATAAACCATACAGAATTCTCTTTGAATTTCCGTGTTATGTGAGTAAATGAAATCCTTAATTGTTTATGTCAGGTTGAGTTGAATTTCCTGGTATGTGTAATAAAAACCCACCTTCTTGTTAAAGGGTGGAACAGAAGAAGTAGAGAAACCAGTACTCAGCCTATCCCTCAATAGATCTTTTACTTATGTACATGTCTAAAATTCCTATCTTGAGAGATTCCGTAGTGTTAAACTATTGATCTAGACCAGCACTGTTTAATAGAACTTTCTGTGATGATAATGTTTTGTATCTGTGCTGCCAAATATGATATCCCCTGGTACATGTGACTGTTGGGCACTTGAAATGTTGCTACTGAGATGGAGGAAATGCATCTTCAATTTCATCAATTTTTAAATTTAAGTTTAATTTTAAATAGCTGTATGGTGTTAGTAGCTATTGTATTGGACAGAACAAGTATAGATTGTTCTGTTTTTTTCTAACGTCCCTAGAAGAATAATAAATTGGTTTGCTATGGAATGAATTGTGTTCCCTCAAAATTCATGTTGAATCCCTAAGCCCCAATGTGATGTATTTGGAGATGGGGCCTTTCAGGGGTAATTAGGTTAGATGAGATCCTGAGGGTGAGGCCCTCATGATGGGATTAGTGACCTTACAAGAAGAAGAGAGCAAGGGCTGACAGGCATTGAGGAAAGCCCATTTTAGGATACAGTGAGCAGGTGGCCATCTATAGGCCGAGAAGAGAGCCCTCACCAGAACCTGACCATACTGGCACCCTGATCTTGGATGTCCACCCTCCAGAATGGTAAAAAAAACAAAAACAAAAACAAAAACAAAAAAGTTTCTGTTTAAGCCACACGGTCTATGATACAATAGTCTCCACTTATCCATGGGCAATATGTTTCAAGACCTCTAGTGGATGACTAAAACTGTGGATAGTGCCAAACCCTCTATATGCTATGCTTTTTCCTATACATGGATACCTATGATGAAGTTTAATTTATAGACAACTGTAAGAGATGAACAACAATAATAACAAAATAGAAACATTATTTCAATATACTATAATAAAATTTATGTGAATGGGCCAGGCGCAGTGGCTCATGCCTGTAATCCCAGCACTTTGGGAGGCTGAGGCAGGCAGATCACAAGGTCAGGAGATCGAGACAATCCTGGCTAACATGGTGAAACCCCGTCTCTACTAAAAATACAAAAAAATCAGCCTGGTGTGGTGGTGGGCACCTGTAGTCCCAGCTACTCCAGAGGCTGAGGCAGGAGAATGGCGTGAACCCGGGAGGTGGAGGTTGCAGTGACCCAAGATCGCGCCACTGCACTCCAGCCTGGGCGACAGAGCGAGACTCCGTCTCAAAAAAAAAAAAAAAAATTATAACATTTATGTGAATATATCTTTTTTCTCTGTGTCTCTCTTAAAATATCTTATTGTACTATACTCATCAATTTTCAGACTGCCATTACTGCAGGTAACAGAAATTGTGAAAAGCAAAATTAGAGGGTATTAGAGGGGATTGCTGTAGTTGCGGCAGCCTGAGCTGACTAATACATAGTCTCAGAAAATTTTAATATGAATTCTGAAAAGCTTCTTCTTGGAAAACTTAAACTTGGGCCTGAAACGAAGGAAGTTTGTTACGTTTGATAATTTTATATTTTTTGGTGGGAGGGTGATGGGGTCATATAGAAGAGACTCAGGATGGGGTAATATTTTCACTCTTTGTCCCAATTGGAAATATCAACTTTTAAGGGTTCACTAGTCTTTTAAAAGGGTAAAATAGGTGCCAATTTTTCTTGTTATAGGCAGTGTATTTTCTTATAGTTTCACCTCAATGGGAATATAAACAAAAGCAGTATAAATAAATACATCAGAAATTCCTTACAAACGTGGTAAATGATGTATTCCAGATGTGTGTGTTTTGAAAACAGACCATATTACATCAATGAAACTCCAATTAAGAAATAAAATGGAAGTCTCATAACTCTCCTTCTTTTCTTTTTTTTCTCTCCCTGTCTTCTTTCATTTCAAAAACAATTGTTAAGAATTTAGAGTATAAAAGACATTGAGGTCACAGAAAGGAACAAGAAAGATATGGTCCCTTTCCTAACAGAGTCCCAGAGCTTGTGCAGGAGAGAGATAACAAGCAACCTAAATAAAGTTGGAATATGAATTCTAGTGCGGAAAGTATTATGGAAATGTAGGACTGGGGCATTGAAACTGCTGGAGAGGACACAAGGGAAAGGTCTCAGGAATAAGTAATAGCAAGTTGATACCTGAAGGAACCCTAGGAATAAGCACAGAAGAGGGTGCTGAGTTGGAGGAGGAAGTCAGAGAGAACAGAACGTGTGAAGGCCAGGTGAGATAGAGTCTTGAGTAAATACAATGCCAGAATAGGGTGTGGTGGCAAACCAAAGTTTGTTATGGTTTAGATGGGGATGGGGAGATGCAAAGGTAAAGGTGATGGCCAAGCCAGACAAATTTCCCTGTGATTTCAAGGAGGAAGAGGAGAGAGAGAGAGAGAGGGGAGAGAGAATGAATGAATCAATGAATCATAGCATGTTAAGTGGGGTATTCTTTTTTTTTTTTTTTGAGACAGAGTCTCACTCTGTCACCCCGGCTGGAGTGCAGTGGCACGATCTCAGCTTACTGCAACCTCCACCTCCCAGGCTCAAGTGATTCTCTTGCCTTAGTCTCCCAAGTAGATGGGACTACAGGTGCATGCCACCATGCCGGGCTAATTTTTGTATTTTTTTAGTAGAGACGGGGTTTCACCATGTTGTCTAGGCTGGTCTCAAACTCCTGACCTTGTGATCCACCTGCCTTGGCCTCCCTAAGTGCTGGGATTACAGGTGTGAGCCACTGCACCCAGCCTCATTTTTTGGTAACTCAGCATTATTTCCCATTTCGTTTCTCTCCTCTGTATACTGGAACTGGAAACCTGGAAATACATTTTCCAAAATCCATGTTAGCAAGGCTTCCATATAAATTCTGTCAGTGAGAGATACGGACATGAGATTTGGGAGTCAGGGAGAAGCAAAGGCACTATTTCTTTTTTTTTTTAAAAATTTCAACTTTTATTATAGATTAAAGGGTACACATGTAGGTTTGTTACATGTGTCAACTGTGATGCTTAGGCTTGGGGTCCCAACAATTCCATCACCCAGGCAGTAGGCATAGTATCCAACAGGTGGTTTTTCAGCCCATTACCCCCTCCCTCTTTCTCCCATCTAGTGATCCCAGTGTCTGTTATTCCAATCTTTACATTCACGTGTACTCAAAGTTTAGCTCCCACTTATAAGTGAGATCATGTGTCATTTGGTTGTCTGTTCTTTGGTTTGCTGTTAGGTTGCTTAAGATAATGGCCTCTAGCTCCATCACTCTTTTTTTATGGCTGCATTATACTCTGCGGCATATATGTACCACATTTTCTTTGTCCAGTTCACTGTTGATGGGCACTTAAGTTGATTCTGTGTCTTTGCTATTGTGAATAGTGCTGCAGTGAACATATGGGTTCATGTGTCTTTTTGACAGAGTGAATTATTTTCCTTTTGGTATATACCCAGTAGTGGGATTGCTGGGTCAAATGGTAGGTCTATTTTAAATCCTTTGAGAAATCTCTGATCTGCTTTCCATAGCAGTTGAACTAGTTTGCATTTCCACCAATAGTGTACAAGCATTCCCTTTTCTCTGCGGCATCACCAGCATCTCTTATATTTTGTCTTTTTACAGTAGCCATTCTGACTGGTGTGAGAAGGTATCTTATTGTGGTTTTTGATTTGCATTTCTCTAATATTTAGTGATGCTGAGCATTTTTTCATGTTTCTTGGCCACGTGTATGTCTTCTTTTGAGAAGTATCTTTTCATGTCCTTTGCCCATTTAATTGGATTTTTAATTTTTTGCTTGTTGATTTGTTTAAGTTCCTTGTAGATTTTGGATATTAGATCTTTGTCAGATACATAGTTTGCAAATATTTTCTTCCATTATGTGGGCTGTCTGTTTACTCTGGTGGTAATTTCTTTTGCTGTGCGGAAGTTCTTTAGGATAAAGGGGTTAAAAGATCTCTACAAGGAGAACTACAAAATGCTGTGGAAAAAAATCAGAAATGACACAAATTGAAAAATATTCCATGCTCATGGATTAGAAGAATCAATATAGTTAAAATGGCCATACTGCCCAAAGCAATGTATAATTTCAATGCTAACCCTATCAAAATACCAACATCATTTTTCACAGAATTAGGAAAATCTATTCTAAATTTCAGTTGGAACCAAAAAAGAGCCTGAATAGCCAAAGAAATCCTAAGCAACAAGAACAAAGCTGGAGGCATCACATTACCTGACTTCAAACAATATTATAAGGCTACAGTAATTGGAACAACATAGTACTGGTACAAAAGCAGACATATAGACCAGTGGAGCAGAATAGAGAACCGCAAAATAAACCCTGCACACCTACAACCATCTAATCTTTGGCAAAATCAATAAAAATAAGCAATGTGGAAAGGACTGTTTAATAAATGGCACTACAATAACTGGCTAGCCACAGGCAGAAGAAAGGCACTATTTCAACTGGGGAAGTAATAGGTGGCTTGAAGTTTTTTGTCTTAAGAATCATCCCTTTCTTTCTATGGGCAGTTGAAATCATCAGGGCTGTCTTCCTGCAGTTTCTTTATTTTCCATGCCTTCCCATGATTTTTAAAATTCTTTAATTCCCTGAATTAAATCCCTTTGTGCTCAAAACACCTAAAATGTTCCTTATTTTTCTGATTGAACTCTGACTTATGATATAGCTATCAGGCTGAGAATTCCATATTAGTGTGCTTATAACTTAGTTCTGCCAGTCTTCTGACACACTTTCAGAACTAGCTCCATTGTGCTTCACACATATATTTTATGTGCTTACCCTCAAAGTTCTAAACATCTTTCCCAAACATTATCACCCAGACTTACTTTCCCATGGTACTCTGACCATAATCAAATTGAATTCAATCTTCTTTCATTCCTTTTTTCTAAACCTGTGTATGTACCTTCTGGAATGCTCCACCTGTGTCCAGCAAACCCCACTGATCCTCAACATCTCCTCTGAATGCTCTTTCTACCTATTAGCTAGATGAAAAGCTAGCTGTCCTTGAGGACATTGCGTTCCCTTATCCTGTATCCCAGACTCAAGATGTGGGACAATGCTTCCCTTATTTTCCAGTGTTCCATGGCTGTCTCGAGGCTGTTTCTTCTAGCTCCTCTGAAGTTATTATTTGCTGATATCATGCCCTGCCTTCTCACTGATGATCTGTAATTATAGTCACTTGATGGTATGCATTATTCAACTCTCCTCTGTGATTAATATTAGATTTGTAACTTTCCCATCCAGGATTGTTTAAAATTCATTATATTTAAAACATTTAGGAGAGTGCACAAGTTAAGGCCTCAATGAGTATTGTTACCATTGTCATCATTCTCATTTTCCCCTGCTTGCACTAAAGCAAATAAACATTGCTGAGAAAATTGTATAACTGAGATTTTCTGTCTTTGTTTGGTATTCATCTTAACCTAACTCAGATTTTCAGTTATACAATTTACAAAAAAAATCATGAGAATTCATGATTATAGCCTTCAAGCTGGCCCTCATCACTGCCCGGTAATCAGTCCTGTTCTCTATTAAGCTTGCCACTGAAGGTGATGACTTGTTATACTTCTTTTTTCCTATACCCCACACCTTTTCACTCTAACTTTCAGCTGATAATTTCAGCTCACACTTAATTAAGACAATACAGATTAATTTGGAAACTCTATCTTCCTACCACCAAATCATTTTTCTCTAGTGCGTCTGTGCCCACTCTTTCTTCCTTTCTATTTCCATGAAGGAAGTAATTCTTCTTTGATCATGGCTGTATTAGTCAGGGTTATCTTAAAGGGACATAATTAATGGGATATATACATATAGGAGTTTATATATATATATATATATATATATATATATAGGAGTTTATTAAGTATTAACTTACAAGATCACAAGATCACACAATAGGCTGTCTGCAAGCTGAGAAGAAAGGAGAGCCAGTCTGAGTCCCCAGACTGAAGAACTTGGAGTCCGATGTTCAAGGGCAGGAAACATCCAGCACGGGAGAAAGATGTAGGCTGGGAGGCTAGGCCAGTCTCTCCTTTTCACATTTTTCTCCCTGCTTTATATTTGCTGGCAGCTGACTAGATTTGGCCCGCCACATTAAGGGCAGATTTACCTTCTCCTGTCCACTGACTCAAATGTTAATCTCTTTTGGCAATACCCTCACAGACACACACAGGATCAATACTTTGTGTTCTTCAATCCAATCAAGTTGACACTCAATATTAACCATCACAAATCCACCCCTTGTCAACTTGAACCCATACACATCTCCAGAGATCATACATAACTCTTCAAATAAAAACAATAATAAGGTCATAATTACACCTAACATAGAGATATCCTTCCTACAACCAGAAACACACCAATCCCCAACCCAAATACTATTACATAAAGTTAACAATACTTAAATGCTGATATGAAGTTAATAAATCTTACATCACATGATAAAGGAAAAGGAAATAAAATGAAGATATTAGTACAAGTGTATAAATGCACAAACAAGTTTTTAACAAAAAGAGGAGAAAATACTCATGACAAATACAGTCCTCGCATCTACAGCTGGTCACCTGGTCATAGCTGGTATTGATGACTACCTTCTTCCACTACCCATTCTGTATTCCCTTTGACTTCAGCAAGCACCTCAGCAGGTTGTGGTTTTTTTTCCTGGTTGAGTGACCCAAGCCTTCATTCCTGAAGGGTCTGGGTTATTTGTAGTCCTGCCTGGATAGGGCTGTTATAGTTTCCCATTGACCTTAAACACACAGATGGTAATACTAGGAGACACCCTAATGGATCTCCTGTATTCCATGTGTACTCTTCCTTAACCTCTGTTGTGGAGTAGTAGACTGACTTCATCTTGATAGTCTGGGTCAGTCACCCCAGCTAACACTGTAACTCCCTTCTAAGGCTGTTGAGTTAAAGGTAGGAGGAGCCCAAAGTGTCCAAGTGGCAATCTCAACTTCCAGTTTAATGGAATCGTTGTTGTGTCTCCTCGTGGCAGCGTTCCTCTTTCTGGAACTAAGACCTCTAGGCCAGCAAAACATAATGTCGCGGGAACAGGAAGCAAAAATTTTGCTAGTGGATTACCAGAGGTGATGATGAGTGGTGGCACTTCCACTTCTACTGCTTGATTCCTGAACCTGTGAATCCTGGCTATGGGAGAAAGAGTACTATATACTGGACACTGACTCAGAGCATACACGGCTTTCTGGAGAACTTTGCTCCAGCCCTGTAAATCAATCCAGCTGCTTCAGGATGATGGAGAACAACAGCCAATCCCACTTTTTCCTTGCTTCCTCTTTCCTCTTTTCTCTTAGGACCTGCTCCTCCTGTTATCTACTCTTCAATTGGATCATTATCACCAACAAAAAAATGAAAAGTTTCAAAAACAACTTCCTTCAAATACCCTCTTTCTGTTCCCATTTATAATAAAACTTCTAAAATAGCATTCTGTAATTACTGTTGCACTTCCTCACCTCCTATTCTCTTCCACCTCTTTGTTATCTAGTATCAGATCCCACACCTCTGCAGAGACCAAGGTCACTCCTGATGATGTCAACATCTTCAGGTAGCCAAATCCAATGGACTTTGTTTGGTATTCGTCTTAACCTAACAGTAGCATTCATCCCAGTGGAACCATATTCCCCTTCTTGAAGTTTTTTTTTCTATTTTACTTATATGACCCCACTGCTACTTGGTTTCACTCTAGGTTCTCTTCTACCCATCCTTTATACTGGGGAATGCTTCTGGGTTAAATTCTTGTGTATTCAGATCTTAATCTTAGATCATCTCCTGAAGTCCTGAGTCTATAAATACTCATATAAAATGGAGGACAAAAGCATGGCCTGGGGAGCCAAACTATCTGCACACAAGTCCTGGCTCCACCACTTGCAATTTGTGTCACCTTGTGCAGATTACTTGAACTCCCTGTTTCTGTTTCTTTATATAATGAAGATAATTATGGTACTTTAGTTATAGAGTTATAGTGAGGAGGACTATATTAACAGTGTGGGGCTTGTGATAAGCACTTAATAAAGGTTAGCTGTTATTATATCCCGAAAACTCTGAAATTTATATCTCCTGCCCAGACTTACCCACTGAGATTTGGACTCGTGTGGCTGCCCACTTAAGAACTCCACATGGATGACTAGTAGGATCTCCAAATTAACATGTTCAAAGCAAAATGCAAAATGCTTGATTAACTTCTGAACCTCTTCCTCTCAGTCTTTACACTGTCGCTAAATGGCATTGTCTTCATCTATTCAGCAAAAGATTGTCTTTGAAGCCGGAGGGGCCTGCCAATGCTTCCTATGGTCCTTAATCTAGGAAATTTGACTATAACTAGGCCTGAGATATTAAAACTATTGTAGTGTTTCTTAGATTAGGTAATTTTGCCATCAGCCCAAAGCCTCTTGCTGAACTGTCATGATACAGAACTCTCTACTCTGTGTATGTGTGTGTGTGTGTGTGTGTGTGTGTGTGTGTGTGTTTTGGCAATGGTGTGTTTGCCAGCTAGAAGTTAGAATAAAAGTAACACACAGAATAAAAATAGAAAGTCTGGTCTCATAACTTCCATTTTAGAGGAATATTTTAAATTATATAGACAGTTAATGTAGTACTACAGAATCCTACATATCTTTCAAACACTTAAGTAACAACCTTATACTATCAAAGTAACTGGTAAATGTCTGTCTTGTCTTCCTGATTATATTTGCCACTTGTTTCACCTCGAATATTGCTTCTGGGTGTTTTTATGACATTTTTCTCTCAAGCAGTTATTTATTTCCTGCAATATTCAATTCTGCTGGTTCATGCCTTTATGACTAGTTTTTGCTTGTTTTCATGATTTTCAAATATAGATAGAATATTCTGTTATGGCCTAGTTATAAAAGGGAAGAAGTTTCAGTTTCACAGAGAAAATAAATACTCTGAAATTTAATGATGTTAGAAATTCAATGATCTTTTAGTGAACATTATAGCCACTACACAGTACCATTTATGAAATACACACTACATTTCATACATTTGACTAAACCATTTTCAGTTTCATGCATTTTGTCATTTAAGAATTGTGGTGGCTCATGCCTATAATCCCAGCACTTTGGGAGGCTGAGGTGGGTGTATCTCCTCAGCTCAGGAGTTCGAGACCAACCTGGGCAACATGGAGAAACCCAGTCTCTACCAAAAATACAAAAAAAAAAAAAAATTGCTGTAGCCTTGTAGTATAGTTTGAAGTCAGGTAGCATGATGCCTCCAGCTTTGTTCTTTTGGCTTAGGGTTGACTTGGCAATGCGGGCTTTTTTTTGGTTCCATATGAACTTTAAAGTAGTTTTTTTCCAATTCTGTGAAGAAAGTCATTGATAGCTTGATGGGGATGGCATTGAATCTATAAATTACCTTGGGCAGTATGGCCATTTTCACAATATTGATTCTTCCAACCCATGAGCATGGAGTGTTCTTCCATTTGTTTGTATCCTCTTTTATTTCATTGAGCAGTGGTTTGTAGTTCATCTTGAAGAGGTCCTTCACATCCCTTGTAAGTTGGATTCCTAGGTATTTTATTCTCTTTGAAGCCATTGTGAATGGCAGTTCACTCATGATTTGGCTCTCTGTTTGTCTGTGATTGGTGTACAAGAATGCTTGTGATTTTTGTACATCGATTTTGTATCCTGAGACTTTGCTGAATTTGCTAATCAGCTTAAGGAGATTTTGGGCTGAGACAATGGGGTTTTCTAGATATACAATCATGTCATCTGCAAACAGGGACAATTTGACTTCCTCTTTTCCTAATTGAATACCTTTTATTTCCTTCTCCTGCCTGATTGCCCTGGCCAGAACTTCCAACAATATGTTGAATAGGAGTGGTGAGAGAGGGCATCCCTGTCTTGTGCCAGTTTTCAAAGGGAATGCTTCCAGTTTTTGCCCATTCAGTATGATATTGGCTATGGGTTTGTCATAGATCTTATGATTTTGAGATATGTCCCACTGCATCTATTGAGGTAATCATATGGTTTATGTCATTGGTTCTGTTTATATGCTGGATTACGTTTATTGATTTGCATATGTTGAACCGGCCTTGCATCAAAAAGTGGGCAAAGGATATGAACAGACACTTCTCAAAAGAAGACATTTATGCAGCCAAAAGACACATGAAAAAATGCTCATCATCACTGGCCATCAGAGAAATGCAAATCAAAACCACAATGAGATACCATCTCACACCAGTTAGAATGGTCATCATTGAAAAGTCAAGAAACAACAGGTGCTGGAGAGGATGTGGAGAAATAGGAACTGTTTTGCACTGTTGGTTGGGCTGTAAACTAGTTCAACCATTGTGGAAGTCAGTGTGGCGATTCCTCAGGGATCTAGAACTAGAAATACCATTTGACCCAGCAATCTCATTACTGGGTATATACCCAAAGGACTATAAATCATGCTGCTATAAAGACACATGCACATGTATGTTTATAGCGGCACTATTCACAATAGCAAAGACTTGTAACCAAGCCAAATGTCCAACAGTGATAGACTGGATGAAGAAAATGTGGCACATATACACCATGAACTACTATGCAGCCATAAAAAGTGATGAGTTCATGTCATTTGTAGGGACATGGATGAAGCTGGGAGCCATCATTCTCAGTAAACTATCGCAAGGACAAAAAACCAGACACCGCATGTTCTCACTCATGGGTGGGAATTGAACAACGAGAACACTTGGGCACAGGGTGGGGAACATCACACACTAGGGCCTGTCGTGGGGTGGGGGGAAGGGGGAGGGATAGCATTAGGAGATATACCTCATGTTAAATGACGAGTTAATGGGAGCAGCACACCAACATGGCACATGTATACATATGTAACTAACCTGCATGTTGTGCACATGTACCGTAAAACTTAAACTATAATAAAAAAAATTAGATGAGTGTGGTGGTACACACCTATAGTCCCAGCTATTGGGGAGGCTGAGGTGGGAGGATCACTTGAGCCTGGGAGGTGAAGGTAGCAGTGAGCTGAGATTGTGCCACTGCACTCCAGCCTGAGTGACAGAGTGATACCCTGTCTCAAAAAAGAAAAAAAAAAAGAGAGAAACACAATCACTCTAATAACTCGTAGGAGTATTACCAACACCACATGCCAGATGCTGAAATTGGGCTAAAAGAGGCTAAGGAATTTGCTCAGACTCACAAAGTTAGTGAATGACAGAGCCAGCATTCAGGCTCATGTCTTTGATTCCCCAAAGCCCACTGGTTCTTCATCATTAATTTAATTTAAACTTTTTACATAGTGATTACAAAGAAAGTTTATTTGGTGACCACTTAATAGTTTATTAAGTGACCACTTATATTAATATTTTGTCTTTTTCCATTTTATGAGTTCCTGATTTTTCAAGATTTTTATGTGAGTAGCTTTATTAATTTTTTTTGCATACTGAATAAGAAACTTCATTACCTCATTCTCCATTATTTACCCAACCAGTTACATTCAGCTTCCAAGTTTTAGCTAAGGGTTTATAAATCAGTTTTTGTTGTATTCACCATTTCTCCTAGTACTATGGTTTCATTGTATGATGATCATTTTGAAGTCTGCATTTATTGCAAAGGTAAAACTTTCCACATATTAGTTCTTTTAGAAATTTAGTTTGATTCCCAGATCATGTTCTCAGGCTGCCAAAATTGCACTGTGGCAATGTTGAAACTGATGATAAATGGAGAATGTTTAGATTGAGGCTTGTGAAACTGGACTGAAGCACTTATCTTTAGATCCAACTTTGGTGATGTATGTATTATGATTCCTGGCAAGAGAAAAGCCGTTTCTAGTTGACAGAAACTTTTTTTCTGAAGTAGACTCTCACAGAAACTCCCTAGGTAGCAATGAAAAGAAAATGTCGAATTCTCTGCCTTTGTTACTGAAGAATATAACAGGCAGTGTCTTCAACAGCAACTTTACCAATCATGCAGAAAATGTCTTCATATGGCTGAGTTTCCACAATGTCGGCTTTCAATCAGAGTTTAGGGAATCAATTCACAACATAATTTTGAATACATTCCCATAGGGAGCTGACATGATGCAGGCCAAGGAAGTAATTTTCTCTTGACCAGATTGGATGAGGAATAGGACTGAGGTTATTGAGTCAGAGTGATTTAGCTAGAATATTTTTTAGATTTTTTTGTCAGTCTTAATTAGTTAATCAACACCTCAGCTCATTCTGTAAAATACAGCTAAAATGAACATATGCAGCTCAAAAAACAAAAATATTTGAACAAATCTGGGCAAAGTGAAAAGTACGGCAAGGAATTAATAAACCAGTAGTAAGACTGATGCCCAGAAATGTATAACACACCACTCTATAGAGTAGCTAGAAGTGGCTGAGGATTTGGCTTTAAGTTGCCTAGAGGCTGAAGAAAAAATAAAAAATAATTGTAATAGTCAATGTCTATAAGGTAGAAATCAATTAGAGATTCATGAGAAACACAGATATTTCTGATACCAAAACTTGAATTTTTCTTCCATGAGTATTCATAAACAGCCTAAAAATGTCCCTAATGATACTTTCATAGTTGATACAGTTTGTGATAGTTAATCTTGTGTATCAACTTGACCATATTGAGGGATACCCAGATAGTTGATAAAAAATATTTCTGGGTGTGTCTGTGAGGTTACTGGAAGAGAATAGCATTTGAATCAGTACACTGAGTGAAGAAGATATGCCCTCACCAAGGTAAGCAGGCATAATCCAATCCACTGAGGGCCCAGATAGAGCTAAGAGATGCAAGAAGGGCACATATGCACCTTTCCTCCATCCCCCAACAGTTTCTCAGGCCTTTGGCCCTGGTCTAAGTTATACCATCTGTAATACTGGTTCTCATGCCTTCAATCTCAGACTGAATTACACCAATGACTTTCCTGGTTCTCCAGCTTGCAGACAGTATTCAGTGGGACTTCTTGGCCTTTGCAATCACATGAGCCAATTCCCATAATAGATTCCCTTTTATATATCTATATATGTACTATTGGTTCTGTTTCTCTGGAAAACTGCAATGAATACACAATTATACAGTTACACATTCTAATGTTTGAACGTAGCCTTTGGAGTAAGCTGAATACACAATACAGCCTTATAATCCAGTGAAAGCAGTTCTGTTGCCAGTGTTGGGGGTGAGCATAAATAATTTGACCTAGATATTTAGCTCTGAAATAAGGCTGTTTCAAGCAAAAAAGTTAGAACAAGTAGTGATAGCATACAGGAATGGGACTGCACATTTTTAGAACATAAATATTTTCTAATTAAAAATAATATTTTGCTATTATAAAAGCTGCATATGCATATTGTAGAAAATCAACAGATACAGATAAATAAAAAGAAGAAAAAAAGAAACCATTTTATCCCTACCCAGAAAAAAATAAACATAGTACATATTTTGCAAAAAAAGTCACATTATGCATGCTATTTTGTAAGTTGCTTTTTCTGGTTAAATTGTTGGTTAAAACGTTTACTTTTCATGTCAATAAATTTTATCTCAGCTAATAACCAGTCCATACTGCATATGCCCCAATTGTTTCCCAAATGTTCTTTATATAACTGGTTTATTGAAACTGGAATCCAGTCCTGGTCTATATATTGAATCTTACGTTGGTTAAGCATTTGTCCATCTAGAACAGTGCTTTTTATCATGACCTTGACTTGCTGAAGAGACTGCTATTTGTCCTGCAATCTGTCTCATTTTCTATTTTATCTGGTTTCTCTCTTGTGGAAAATCATCTATATTTCCTAATTAGTATGTGTTTACCATATTGCATTAAATCAGGAGATGCATTATATATGGTTGTCCCATTCTTAGTAATGTTCAGACTGACCCATGAATTAGAGTGATAAAAGCCTGGTCCCTCCTTTGTACAAATGTGTCTTCTAATTGAATCATGAAAGTAATCAATGGAGTGTTACTTTTTCAATACATATATGTCGGTTCTCCACCAATTGTTCACCTAATGGTCTTAATTATAATCGATAATCCTTAATTAATGTGCTTTCTGGTATGTGATATTTATTTGCCAGCATTCTCCTGGAATACAGAAGCATAAATTTAAGTCACCTATTTGGTTATCTTGAAGTACAGTTTTATTGAAAAATCAGGATAAATAGTTAATTTTTCACTTATTCAATTTTCAAAATATGAATTTGGCTTAACAAATACCTCAAATATTAGCAGCTAAATTTTCTGGTGTTTTCTTTCCATTATATTGTATCCATGAAGTCTCAGGAAATTCGTGTGGCTTATTTAATTAGAAATATTATTATTTTTGTTCCCTTATATTAGCTTTTGATCAACCCTACTAATCTTTGAAAGCTTCTTGCTTCCTGTCACAAGAACAAGTCTCAAACCCACCTTGTACCATCCCTACCCCAGTCTTGGAATCAGCTATTTCTCCAGGTGAAGAATGGTATGAGAGACTAAAATATGACATGATAGTTACTGTGGTCATGTCACTTTTAACAGCTATAAATATTATTTTCTCCAAGTAAGTAAGCATGGACAGCTGAAATTTCAAAGATGTGTTTACTGCTCATTATCTGGAACAGTTAGGTTACTTATTAAGAGCAGATGTTTATAATTAATGACCAGTCCAAAGGTAGAATATAGTCCTTTCATAAAAATTAAGAAGCCTAATCAAGATTGATGCCTGAATGAATGGCATTCTCACCTTTGCATAAAAACAAAATTCAAAGCAAGAAGTCTTCAATTCTCAGCCAATGTAGTTATTATGTGCATCACAGTATAGCAAAGAATAAAAATAGGAGATCTGTGACTAATTCAGTTCTTTTTTTCTAATGTAGTTTTTTGCATGTGTGTTAAAGACACAGCCCTTTAGTTCATGAAAATCCTGTTATTTGAGGTTCCATTCATTAAATGACTAAACTGTAAGTCTCGCCAGGAGACAGAAAATAAAACTTTTGTAAATAGAAAATTTGATCCACAATTGTCGTTAAATAGTATCTCTAAAACCTCTCACTTATCTTTGTAATTTGAAAAAAAAGTACAGAATATCAAAGTTTTTTAAAGATATCCTACGAACATTTATTTATCTATATCCTCATCTATATCTATCTGTGTCTTAGTCGTCTAAAACCAAGTGCTGAGGATTGAAAACCAAGTTATTAAACTACTCTAACCTTAGAATTTCCTAATCTATGCAGAGGCAAGGAAGAAGAAATCTCTGACTCTGCTTTCTCAGAAAAGGACTCACTTTTGAAACTCTTCTGCTGCTCTCTAATCCATGGTTGTCTTAGAATAAGCATTTGAAATGAGTAAATGTTATTGCAGTCGAATTTCTGAATATTTTTAAAGGAAAGATGGTAATTTAAGCATGCAATAGAATAATTGCATTTTAAAAATCTATGACTTTGTAGAGTAAGTGCATAGATTTTAAATATTTTTCAATAGAAAGTAGGGGCCTTGCTTATTACTGTTGTCTACTCAAGTAAAATTTAGGTCTTAGTTTATCTTAAAACATAATTGGGAAGTTTTGCTACTAGTAGTAGTAGAGTAGCTAGTGCTGGATTAACCATCTCACAGAAAAGAATAATACATTCTAGATAAAAAAGAACCACTATTTGAAGGCACTGTAGGGTGACCAAAAGCAGGCAGAAACTGGAGGAGTGTAGACTTCTGAAAAGGGAAACTTCACTGAGTGAATTTCACATTTATGAATTTCCTTCTTGAGGGAATTCTTCATTCAGAGTGACTTGGGATGGCTGGAACTCAAGTAGAACTTGTAGTCTTACTGACTTGAGAAATCAGAAGATAGAGTTCAGTATTGCCAAGGTAGATGAAAAGAAGGGGATGATTCTTGGAAAGCAGGGAGGTAGTTGAGGTGGAGGCCCCCACATCAGCATATAAACCCTATCTAAGTCCTTGACTGATCACTGAACTACGCATTTATGGTGAAATTAAGCAGATCTGGAAGACAGCAGAACTGAGTGGAAATTTCAGCTGCTCGCAGGGGAACCAGAGTTTGAAGTATGAGTACAACCCAGTTAACTTACTGCTAAAAAGGAAAAGAAAATCAATACTCTATTTAAAAAGGTAACAAAATCCAGAATATTAAAATACATAATCATAATGATCAGTAGAGAATAAAAATTACTTAGCATGTAAAGACACAAGAAAATGTGACTCACAGATAAGATAAAAATCAGTAAATAGAAATCAACCAGAAAATCACTCAGATATTTGAATTACCAGACCACTACTTTTTAACTAAGTATTTTTTTTATATAACTAAGTGTTATAACACAGTTATAACACTGTGGTCTCTCACACCACAGTGCAATCAAACTAGAACTCAGGATTAAGAAACTCACTCAAAACCGCTCAACTACATGGAAACTGACCACCCTGCTCCTGAATGACTATTGGGTACAAAACGAAATGAAGGCAGAAATAAAGATGTTCTTTGAAACCAACGAGAACAAAGACACAACATACCAGAATCTCTGGGACACATTCAAAGCAGTGTGTAGAGGGAAATTTATAGCACTAAATGCCCACAAGAGAAAGCAGGAAAGATCCAAAATTGACACCCTAACATCACAATTAAAAGAACTAGAAAAGCAAGAGCAAACACATTCAAAAGCTAGCAGATGGCAAGAAATAACTAAAATCAGAGCAGAACTGAAGGAAATAGAGACACAAAAACCCTTCAAAAAATTCATGAATCCAGGAGCTGGTTTTTTGAAAAGATCAAAAAAATTGATAGACTGCTAGCAAGACTAACAAAGAAGAAAAGAGAGAAGAATCAAATAGATGCAATAAAAAATGAAAAAGGGGATATCACCACCGATCCCACAGGAAGACACACTACCATCAGAGAATACTACAAACACCTCTACACAGATAAACTAGAAAATCTAGAAGAAATGGATAAATTCCTCGACACATACACCCTCCCAAGACTAAACCAGGAAGAAGTTGAATCTCTGAATAGACCAATAACAGGCTCTGAAATTGTGGCAATAATCAATAGCTTACCAACCAAAAAGAATCCAGGACCAGATGAATTCACAGCCAAATTCTACCAGTGGTACAAGGAGGAACTGGTACCATTCCTTCTGAAACCATTCCAATCAATAGAAAAAGAGGGAATCCTCCCTAACTCATTTTATGAGGCCAGCATCATCCTGATACCAAAGCCAGGCAGAGACACAACAAAACAAGAGAATTTTAGACCAATATCCTTGATGAACATTGATGCAAAAATCCTCAATAAAATACTGCCAAACCAAATCCAGCAGCACATCAAAAAGCTTATCCACCATGGTCAAGTAGGCTTCATCCCTGGGATGCAAGGCTGGTTCAACATACGCAAATCAATAAAGGTAATCCAGCATATAAACAGAACCAATGACAAAAAATCAATAGATGCAGAAAAAGCCTTTGACAAAATTCAACAACCCTTCATGTTAAAAACTCTCAATAAATTAGGTATTGATGGGACCTATTTCAAAATAATAAGAGCTATCTATGACAAACCCACAGCCAATATCATATGAATGGGCAAAAACTGGAAGCATTCCCTTTGAAAACTGGCACAAGACAGGGATGCCCTCTCTCACCACTCCTATTCAACATAGTGTTGGAAGTTCTGGCCAGGGCAATCAGGCAGGAGAAGGAAATAAAGGGTATTCAATTAGGAAAAGAGGAAGTCAAATTGGCCCTGTTTGCAGATGACATCGTTGTATATCTATAAAACCCCATTGTCTCAGCCCAAAATCTCCTTAAGCTGATAAGCAACTTCAGCAAAGTCTCAGGATACAAAATCAATGTACAAAAATCACAAGCATTCTTATACGCCAATCACAGACAAACAGAGAGCCAAATCATGAGTGAACTCCCATTCACGATTGCTTCAAAGATAACAAAATACCTGGGTATCCAACTTACAAGGGATGTGAAGGACCTCTTCAAGGAGAACTACAAACCACTGCTCAATGAAATGAAAGAGGATACAAGCAAATGGAAGAATATTCCATGCTCATGGGTTGGAAGAATCAATATTGTGAAAATGGCCATACTGCCCAAGTTAATTCATAGATTCAATGCCATCCCCATCAAGCTACCAATGACTTTCTTCACAGAATTGGAAAAAACTACTTTGAAGTTGATAAGGAACCAAAAAAGAGCCCACATCACCAAGTCAATTCTAAGCCAAAAGAACAAAGCTGGAGGCATCACGCTACCTGACTTCAAACTATACTACAAAGCTATAGTAACCAAAACAGCATGGTACTGGTACCAAAACAGAGATATAGATCGCACCACAAGACTACTTTTGTTCTAAGAATTTAGAATTTTGAAACACCTTTTTGTGAACTTCAGAGTAGCTTATACAGAATTCAGTCACAAAGAAGGCTGGGAAACACTCAAAGATCAGCTCCGCAAGAGCTTGTGATACCTTTTGCAATATGCAGAGTGGTAAAGGGAGAGTGTATGTCTCATGAGGGGCAAAATGACAGTATATTCTAACAAAGTTCATGTGCACTCCAGGGCATTCTCATGCAATCTGCCCCCGGGTTTGTAGCCTGAGCAATATCTTAGGTGGAAAGATGAAAGGTATTTATTTGAACATAAGGACAATGAGGTTCCTGCCAGGTGCATTTCCCCTTTTAACACCAAAGATGTGCTTTTGAAATGTCTGGTGTAGCTACTATTTTAAACCTCTGAAGTTTTGAGTTTCTTTGGAACATTGGGGAATGACAAGAGGCACGATTAATGATTATGCCAAGATAATATGCATAAACCTAGACTTTAAAAAGGAAAATTAGGATATATGTATACCTTTTCTCATTGAGTTTTTAAATAATTATAAAGGCACTTAAACTTCACTTGACTTTACACTCTGGTTTAATATTTAGCTCATACATAGCTTTTCATAAAGTTTGGTTAAACTGTTCTGTGATAAATTCTTCTGGCTTCTGTGATAAGCTGAAGCCAGAGAAAGATTGAAGTCTTTCTGTTATTCTTGTTGAGCTGTGTTTGGGTGGTTCCTACTTTGAAAAGACTTCCATCATTAAGAGAATTTCATAGAAAAATCAAAAGAGATTAGAAACGTGAACACCCAGTACTGGGCTTCATTTTGAAAGATGTTGTACCTTATGAAATGGGCACCATCCCCCAATTCTTGCTTTCACCCTACGAACAGTAAAAGAAGCCGCATAGATACCACAGGAGAGACAGAAAAAAGGACATTTTAAGAAAACATTGTTCCTTGGCTTAAGAAATCCAGTACACAATTGAAAATCCAGAGAGTCATTTAAAATACTTATTTTCTTTAACATATGGTGAGTTTGATTCTTGATAACCAGGATAATAGTTGTGAAGAAACCAGTGAAAACCTAAACTCACAGTTAGCATAAAACTAGTCAATATGATATACAATAGGATAATTGTAGACATATTTGGTTAAAATTGCATTAGATATTTGAAAGCATATTCAGTTATCTACAGATATCCACATGTGAAAATAACAGACATAAAATGGCTTAGGAGCATGAAACATCATGTAAATTATTTGATTAAAAAAGGGCCAAAAATCTGTTGAGAATGTTATTACCTGTTTTTTTTTTTCTCCACCTGGTCTTTCTCTCTCCCTTGGTCTCTCCCTCTCCCTTCCTCTTTCCTCTCCCTTTCTTCCTCTGCTTCTCATTCACCAACCTCCCCAACAGAATGAGAAATGAGTTGGACAGAGATGCAGAGAAATGTGCATGCATTTGCAGTCCCCAAACTGAGTCAGCCTCTGCTGTATCCCTATGCAGCCAGTTCTCTGGCTACTTGGTAGAGGATGACTCATTCTTTTATGGCAGTGTATACAAGCAGGTGTCTATCAGTGTGATATGGGACCAGGTGTTAGAAGTAAATCTCCTAATTTAGTTGTCTCTGTGTGTGGAGAAGACATTTGGACAGGGAGGGTAGGGGAGGTGAGGGAATGCCTTCCTGGGAATGGAGCAGCAGGAGCTGAGCCAAGGTTCTATGGGGATGTTTTTGCATGGTTTAGAGGCTGCTTTCTCAGCACAGTACACATAGTTGTTCTTTCTCAGTACATGGTCCTTGCACATGCCCTGGAGTCAGGATGAGCCTCCATCAGTTTCTTACTGCAGCCATTCATGCAGTTTTCAATCCATAACCTCAGGCTTCAGCCAGTGCTCTTTATGATGCCAAAGAATTCCCACCAGTTGTTAGATGCCCTTTGATCTCTATCAGATCTTTGAAGGTACTTTGAGATGCCATGAAACTGGAATGTTAATATTGTTGATGCTCTTCTTGGTTCCGGCATTACCACATCCACATCTTTTATTCAGTTACTACAGATCAACATGGTTCCTCAGATCACAAAATAAATAGCAGGGAGGTCCAAGTGGACTAAGCATGGTCCACTGCGGATTCCCTTACTTGTAATAGTGTGCTAGAGTGCACACTGGCCTAGGGCATTGCTGCAGCTCATTGCTTATACTGGCAGAGAGAATGGGAGCTCTGAGAGCACTGCCAAAACATGCATTAACAGCTGTGTAATGAAAACAAACACAGTCACTATTCAGAATCAAATCTTCTTAGATACAGTTTGTTCTACGTGTGTACAAACCTATATGGCATTTCTGCAGTAGAGGCTGTCTGATGGCATCTTTCTTAGTTGCACTTCCTTATTCTTTCTCAACCCATATACCTACCTGCATTCGTATCTATCTTTGGCATAGTCCCTCCTCAAGAGAGGATATAGACTTTCAGATTAAAGCTACTTCCTCCCCAGGGCCTCTGTGATAAATCCTTTCCTTTTACATCTCTCCTCAGGGACTTCACTTGATCATTCCCCAAAGGGTGGGAAGTGCTGCTGCAAGTACAAAACTTGATTGTATTAGCAAATACTCAAAATTGTGGGTAGTGTCTGTTTTGCTTGTTGCTTGACATTGAGAAATTCCCTTCCTTCTCTTTCAACTCTACAGCTCGCTGTAAATGGACCTCTTCCAGGATCCAGTTTTTCTGGGGCAGCTGCTAACCACAACTCTTGGGATGCGTAGTTTTCTCTGTTAAAAGATTATCTCTCCTATTTTTTCCCCTATCTGAGCTATTAGTAGTAGAGAATTGTCTATAGAAGAATAACTGAAAGCTCATCTCTTTTCTCATGGTAAAAAATACATTCTGAAATACTGAAGAAATAAAAACCTGAAAAAACAAAAAATCAAAATCCAAACCAAACCAAACCAAACAAAAGTGTGCTCTTTCTCTACATCTGAATCTTATTTTGTTTTGGGGTAAAAAGCTCAATATACAGAAGAGTGTTAAAACAAACAATTAACACAAAACAACCACAGATTCACATACATGAATCTCACTCCACTGATTCAGAACATGTTTTTGGTATTGTAAAGAGTAAATGGATTAAATAGATTTTTCTAGAGTTTAAAAACAGGCTGATTTCTATAAGCTATAATTGTGAAAAGGACTGCAGGTCATGCATTGTTCTTTGTCACTTGATTTATTTGCTCTCTCTAAATCTCAGCTCCTCGTCTACAAAAATGGAAAGAATAATATCTATCTTACATAATCACGCATTATGTCCACTCATGGATCCTACTGCCAGTAGGATCATCTTTGCATAAAAGAAAGATAATATCTGTATCGTAATTAAATCTAAGAGGGATAATAATCCTAAGAGATATTTATTGTAGCCTGCTACTTTTAGTGATCTTTCCCTTTAGGTGTCAGTGAAAATAAGGAAAACATTTTTCTTAAAATAAGAGCAATCTGAAGTAAAATAACAGCATAGCAGGATGAAAGATTGAGCAGGGCATTAGAGATGTTTGGGGAAAAGGGTAGAGAAATTGAAGACAAGACCATGCAAAAAGTGATTTAGATACAGTTTGGAGCTAGAATGGAAGTAGTAACAACTATTCATTGATTACACAGTCTAATGCTCAACTGGAAATTTTGTATATTGTCCTCCTTATTAATCATATCGGCTATATAAGGTAGATATTATTCTTCCATTTTTATAGATGAGCTGAGATTTAGAGCAAATAAACTGAGTGACATGTCTGGTTGGCTGCAGGATTTGAGTCTAGGTCTCTGACTTCATGGCTCCAGTCTTTCCGCTTTCTAGAAAAGGAGTCAGATTGATCAAGGAACTCAAATGTTGCAAGCTCCCTTCCAGTTCTTACTTTCTACTTAAAATTCCTATGTACATTTTTTCTTTTTTTTTTTAATTATACTTTAGGGTTTTAGGGTACATGTGCACAATGTGCAGGTTTGTTACATGTGTATCCATGTGCCATGTTGATTTCCTGCACCCATTAATTCGTCATTTAGCATTAGGTGTATCTCCTAATGCTGTCCCTCCCCCCTCCCCCCACCCCACAACAGTCCCCGGAGCGTGATGTTCCCCTTCCTGTGTCCATGAGTTCTCATTGTTCAATTCCCACCTATGAGTGAGAACATGCGGTGTTTGGTTTTTTGTCCTTGCGATAGTTTACTGAGAATGATGTTTTCCAGTTTCATCCATGTCCCTACAAAGGACACGAACTCATCATTTTTTATGGCTGCATAGTATTCCATGGTGTATATGTGCCACATTTTCTTAATCCAGTCTATCGTTGTTGGACATTTGGGTTGGTTCCAACTCTTTGCTATTGTGAATAGTGCCGCAATAAACATACGTGTGCATGTGTCTTTATAGCAGCATGATTTATAGTCCTTTGGGTATATACCCAGTAATGGGATGGCTGGGTCAAATGGTATTTCTAGTTCTAGATCCCTGAGGAATCGCCACACTGACTTCCACAATGGTTGAACTAGTTTACAGTCCCACCAACAGCGTTGGTGGTATAGTGGTGAGCATAGCTGCCTTCCTATGTACATTTTTTCAAGATTATTTAATCAATAATTATATAATGTAAAACTGTTAAGAAACAATATTAGATTCACTGAAAGGGAATTTTAAACAATGTCATTCCAAGCAATAGCCAATACTGTCAGAAAATCCCATTTCAAAGATAAAGTAGTGTCATCTTTAGCACTGACAAATTGATAATTTTAGCATTAAACAACTTGCAAGTTTCTAGTGAGTAGATGTTATATATAGATTTAAGAATTCTCCTTTTGTATAATTTCAACCCTGTTCCTCAAAATTAATAATTTCATTTTTGGTTCTGCCTTATGGGAACTGGTTTATCCTTTTTTTTTTGAGACAGAGTCTCTCTCTGTCGTCCAGGCTGGAGTGCAGTGGCGCGATTTCGGCTCACTGCGAGCTCCGCCTTCCAGGTTCACGCCATTCTGCCTCAGCCTCCTGAGTAGTTGGGACTACAGGAGGCGGCCACCACGCCCAGCTAAGTTTTTTGTATTTTTAGTAGAGACGGGGTTTCACCGTGTTAGCCAGGATGGTCTCGATTTCCTGACTTCGTGATCCACCCGCCTTGGCCTCCTAAAGTGCCGGGATTACAGGCGTGAGACACCGCGCAGTACTTTTAAAAAGTTTTGAGAGCCTGGAAATTACTTTCCAAATACAAAACACTAAGTCCTATTTTGTTAAAAGAAAGCTTGTGTATAAACATGCCATTTCATTTAAGCAGCCCTTCTAAAATGTTATTGGTAAAAGTGGATAAGGGAGACCTCTACGTGTCATATGAATGCTTGTGGCCAAGGGAGGGTGCATTGCTTGCGTGTTTCTGGGCAGAAAAGGGATACTGAACTCGTGAGAACTTGTCCAAACTTCCCATTTCTTAAACAAGCTCTGTGATTTCTAAATAACTGGTCTCTAATCTAGCATTCCACCAGGAACACATCATGACATCCCTGATTTATTGATCCATTTATTGCTGAGTTTATATATTATTCCTTTTTTTCCCTAAAGTTTTCAAGGCCTTGAATAAGCTTCAGAAAAAGATTAGTCTTAAAACCACTCTTTGAACAAGCATAATATAAAATGATGTAAAAACAACTTCATGTCATTAGTTAACCACGGTCATCTGAAGACCAATTACGTGGTTCATTTTTGTGGAATTACATATATGTAAATACATTTATTTTAATCTATGTATGTATATAATGAAAAACCACTAGTCCATTGCTACGGACACTAGAGGGCTGGTCAATTTAATGAACTCTCTGAGCTTTAGGTTATTATCCTGGGTGGCTTGAAAGTATATGAGGCTGGATCAGTACCGATGCCTTGTTTTCCCTTTTCCTTTAGCCTTGTCAAAGGCTGTGTACTTTTTTTGGACATTCCCACTCTTTCTTTGTTTTGGACATTCCCAGTCTTTCTTTTTTGAATGTCTTCTTTGTTTTGGACATTCCCAATCTTTCTTTTTTGAATTTCTTCTTCCCTTGCCCAAATCCTACCCAGGATTTCTTTGAGAGTGTCAGTAAGGAAGGAAATGTTCCAGTGAAAAGTAAAAATTGTATATGGATCATAGGAAGAAGATTCCAAAGTGGTTTTATTCAATTATTTATTCAATTATTAAATATTAATCGAGCAACTCTGATATACCCTACACTGAGCTAAAGATAAAATTGGAAATAAACCAAACACGATCCCAGCCCAAACATAATTGTCTTACAGGGTAATGTGGAAGACACTAAGTTCATCAGGAAGATATTTATGCAGTTTCCCCTGTGGAATTTTAAAGAATGTTATATATATTATTTTTCTGAAGTGATTGAAGAGGAGGTATCGTTTTGATAGTTAAACACAAATACTCAATGAAGTCAACTATATTCTAGATACTATATCATTACAGAGAATGTGATGAACTAATATTTGTGTCTCTATCCTCATCAGCTAGATGACATTTTACTTTTAATTAAAGTGCATCTTGCTGCATATAAGCCAGGTAAACCACCTGTCCTGGTATAGCAACTACAAATTACTTAATTTTTTATCAAAGATATAAATCCATAGATTAAAAATCAAATGGTACTTGAAGGTTTATAACAAAAAGCAGTAGCTCTCACTGGACTTCACCCATCATCTAGTTACTCTATCATTGAATATTTTCAGCTCTTTTAGTAGTTTCTCCTGGTACTTACATATTTTGGGATAATACACTTATATTGCCTTTTACTATTTATCAATTTTAAGTACTATATGTTGACTACTTATTAAAGTAGATAAGGATTTACTTTTCCAATATGAGAATGAATATTGTGGGATACTTAGAAATTTCTGCTACACTTGCCAAATATTCCAATAAAATTGTAAAATCTTTCAACATTGTGTTTCACAGGCTTGAAGACATTAGATAATCTATCAGTGTCGTTATTTCTGAAGAACTTCCTCTGGGAACTTTAAATCCTATTCCACATTGGCCTGATTGCTCTTTAGGGCCAGATAGCATCCTGGGACATTTCTCCTGACTTTTCTTTGCTAATATCCCAGGCAAGAACTCTTGTTTCCTAAATTATTTGTATTCTTCCTTCTGTACTCTTGTTCATTTTGTTTAAACATATCTTTCACCAGTTTTCAGAGAAAGGGCACCTACAAGGTAATTTTTTTTTTTTTTTTTTTTAAAGATCTGGCAATTGTGAATCTGTCTGCATTCTTTCCATATACTCGATTGCTACGTTGACTGGGTACAATATCGTAAATTGAAAATTATTTGTTACTCAATGTTTTGAAGAGAAAAATTAGTCAATGAAATTTATTCAAGGAATTTTGGAAGATGGAGGTAAGTAGGCAGTTTATTTTTATTTATTTATTTTTTTTTTACGATAATACTTTAGGTTTTAGGGTACATGTGCACAATGTGCAGATTTGTTATATATGTATCCATGTGCCATGTCGGTGTGCTGCACCCATTAACTCGTCATTTAGCATTAGGTATATCTCCTAATGCTGTCCCTCCCCCCTCCCCCCACCCCACAACAGTCCCCGGAGTGTGATGTTCCCCTTCCTGTGTCCATGTGTTCTCATTGTTCAATTCGCACCTATGAGTGAGAACATGTGGTGTTTGGTTTTTTGTCCTTGAGATAGTTTACTGAGAATGATGATTTCCAGTTTCATCCATTTCCCTACAAAGACATGAACTCATCATTTTTTATGGCGGCATAGTATTCCATGGTGTATATGTGCCACAGTTTCTTAATCCAGTCTATCGTTATTGGACATTTGGGTTGGTTCCAAGTCTTTGCTATTGTGAATAGTGCCGCAATAAACATACGTGTGCATGTGTCTTTATAGCAGCATGATTTATAGACCTTTGGGTATGTACCCAGTAATGGGATGGCTGGGTCAAACGGTATTTCTAGTTCTAGATCTCTGAGGAATCGCCACACTGACTTCCACAATGGTTGAACTAGTTTACAGTCCCACCAACAGTGTAAAAGTGTTCCTATTTCTCCACATCCTCTCCAGCACCTGTAGTTTCCTGACTTTTTAATGATCACCATTCTAACTGGTGTGAGATGGTATCTCACTGTGGTTTTGATTTGCATTTCTCTGATGGCCAGTGATGATGAGCATTTCTTCATGTGTTTTTTGGCTGCATAAATGTCTTCTTTTGAGAAGTGTCTGTTCATGTCATTTGCCCACTTTTTGATGGGGTTGTTTGTTTTTTTCTTGTAAATTTGTTTGAGTTCATTGTAGATTCTGGATATTAGCCCTTTGTCAGATGAGTAGGTTGCAAAAATTTTCTCCCATTCTGTAGGTTGCCTGTTCACTCTGATGGTAGTTTCTTTTGCTGTGCAGAAGCTCTTTAGTTTAATTAGATCCCATTAGTCAATTTTGGCTTTTGTTGCCATTGCTTTTGGTGTTTTAGACATGAAGTCCTTGCCCATCCTATGTCCTGAATGGTATTGCCTAGGTTTTCTTCTAGGGTTTTTATGGTTTTAGGTCAAACATGTAAGTCTTTAATCCATCTTGAATTAATTTTTGTATAAGGTGTAAGGAAGGGATCCAGTTTCAGCTTTCTACATATGGCTAGCCAGTTTTCCCAGCACCATTTATTAAATAGGGAATCCTTTCTTCATTTCTTGTTTTTGTCAGGTTTGTCAAAGATCAGATAGTTGTAGATATGCAGCATTATTTCTGAGGGCTCTGTTCTGTTCCATTGATCTGTGTCTCTGTTGTGGTACCAGTACCATGCTGTTTTAGTTACTGTAGCCTTGTAGTATAGTTTGAAGTCAGGTAGCGTGATGCCTCCAGCTTTGTTCTTTTGGCTTAGGATTGACGTGGCGATGCGGGCTCTTTTTTGGTTCCATATGAACTTTAAAGTAGTTTTTTCCAATTCTGTGAAGAAAGTCATTGGTAGCTTGATGGGGATGGCATTGAATCTATAAATTACCTTGGGCAGTATGGCCATTTTCACGATATTGATTCTTCGAACCCATGAGTATGGAATGTTCTTCCATTTGTTTGTATCCTCTTTTATTTCATTGAGCAGTGGTTTGTAGTTCTCCTTGAAGAGGTCCTTCATGTCCCTTGTAAGTTGGATTCCTAGGTATTTTATTCTCTTTGAAGCAATTGTGAATGGGAGTTCAGTCATGATTTGGCTCTCTGTTTGTCTGTGATTGGTGTACCAGAATGCTTGTGACTTTTGGACATTGATTTTGTATCCTGAGACTTTGCTGAAGTTGCTAATCAGCTTAAAGAGATTTTGGGCTGAGGCACTGGGGTTTTCTAGATACACAATCATGTCATCTGCAAACAGGGACAATTTGACTTCCTCTTTTCCTAATTGAATACCCTTTATTTCCTTCTCCTGCCTAATTGCCCTGGCCAGAACTTCCAGCACTATGTTGAATAGGAGCGGTGAGAGAGGGCATCCCTGTCTTGTGCCAGTTTTCAAAGGGAATGCTTCCAGTTTTTGCCCATTCAGTATGATATTGGCTGTGGGTTTGTCATAGATAGCTCTTACTGAGATACA
This sequence comes from Symphalangus syndactylus, assembly GCF_028878055.3. NCBI lineage: Eukaryota > Metazoa > Chordata > Mammalia > Primates > Hylobatidae > Symphalangus > Symphalangus syndactylus. The sequence continues at coordinate 48,745,261 of NC_072424.2, read as the reverse complement.
TCCCATCAATACCTAATTTATTGAGAGTTGTTAGCATGAAGGGTTGTTGAATTTTGTCAAAGGCCTTTCCTGCATCTATTGAGATAATCATGTGGTTTTTGTCTTTGGTTCTGCTTATATGCTGGATTACATTTATCGATTTGTGTATGTTGAACCAGCCTTGCATCCCAGGGATGAAGCCCACTTGATCATGGTGTATAAGCTTTTTGATGTGCTGCTGGATTTGGTTCGCCAGTATTTTATTGAGGATTTTTGCATCAATGTTCATCAAGGATATTGGTCTGAAATTCTTTTTTTTGGTTATGTCTCTGGCAGGCTTTGGTATCAGGATGATGCTGGCCTCATAAAATGTGTTATGGAGGATTCCTTCTTTCTCTATCGATTGAAATAGTTTCAGAAGGAATGGTACCAGTTCCTTCTTGTACCTCTGGTAGAATTCGGCTGTGAATCTATCAGGTCCTGGACTCTTTTTAGGTGGTAAGCTATTGATTATTGCCACAATTTCAGAGCCTGTTATTGGTCTATTCAGAGATTCAACTTCTTCCTGGTTTAGTCTTGGGAGGATGTATTTGTCGAGGAATTTATCCATTTCTTCTAGATTTTCTAGTTTATTTGCATAGAGATGTTTGTAGTATTCTCTGATGGTAGATTGTATTTCTGTGGGATCGGTGATGATATCCCCTTTTTCATTTTTTATTGCATCTATTTGATTCTTCTCTCTTTTCTTCTTTATTAGTCTTGCTAGTGGTCTATCAATTTTGTTGATCTTGTCAAAAAACCAGCTCCTGGATTCATGAATTTTTTGAAGGGTTTTTTGTGTCTCTATTTCCTTCAGTTCTGCTCTGATTTTAGTTATTTGTTGCCTTCTGCTAGCTTTTGAATGTGTTTGCTCTTGCTTTTCTAGTTCTTTTAATTGTGACGTTAGGGTGTCAATTTTGGATCTTTCCTGCTTTCTCTTGTGGGCATTTAGTGCTATAAATTTCCCTCTACACACTGCTTTGAATGTGTCCCAGACATTCTGGTATGTTATGTCTTTGTTCTCGTTGGTTTCAAAGAACATCTGTATTTCTGCCTTCATTTCATTGTGTACCCAGTAGTCATTCAGGAGCAGGGTGGTCAGTTTCCATGTAGTTGAGCAGTTTTGAGTGAGTTTCTTAATCCTGAGTTCTAGTTTGATTGCACTGTGGTCTGAGAGACAGTTTGTTATAATTTCTGTTCTTTTACATTTGCTGAAGAGTGCTTTACTTCCAACTCTGTGGTCAATTTTGGAATAGGTGTGGTGTGGTGCTGAAAAAAATGTATATTCTCTTGATTTGGGGTGGAGAGTTCTTTAGATGTCTATTAGGTCCACTTTGTGCAGAGCTGAGTTCAATTCCTGGGTATCCTTGTTAACTTTCTGTCTTGTTTATCTGTCTAATGTTGACAGTGGGGTGTTAAAATCTCCCATTATTACTGTGTGGGAATTGAAGTCCCTTTGTAGGTCACTCAGGACTTGCTTTATGAATCTGGGTGCTCCTGTGTTGGGTGCATATATATTTAGGATAGTTAGCTCTTCTTGTTGAATTGGTCCCTTTACCATTATGTAATGGCCTTCTTTGTCTCTTTTGATCTTTGTTGGTTTAAAGTCTATTTTATCAGAGACTAGGATTGCAACCCCTGCCTTTTTTTGTTTTCCATTTGCTTGATAGATCTTCCTCCAGCCCTTTATTTTGAGTCTATGTGTGTCTTTGCCTGTGAGATGGGTTTCCTGAATACAGCACACTGATGGATCTTGACTCCTTATCCGATTTGCCAGTCTGTGTCTTTTAATTGGAGCATTTAGCCCATTTACATTTAAAGTTAATATTGGTATGTGTGAATTTTATCCTGTCATTATGATGTTAGTTGGTTATTTTGCTCGTTAGTTGATGCGGTTTCTTCCTAGCCTCAATGGTCTTTACAATTTGGCATGTTTTTCAGGGGCTGGTACCAGTTGTTCCTTTCCATGTTTAGTGCTTCCTTCAGGAGCTCTTTTAGGGCAGCCCTGGTGGTGACAAAATCACTCAGTGTTTGCTTGTCTGTAAAGTATTTTATTTCTCCTTCACTTATGAAGCTTAGTTTGGCTGGATATTAAATTCTGGGTTGAAAATTCTTTTCTTTAAGAATGTTCAATATCGGCCCCCACTCTCTTCTGGCTTGTAGAGTTTCTGCCGAGAGATTAGCTGTTAGTCTGATGGGCTTCCCTTTGTGGGTAGCCCGAGCTTTCTCTCTGGCTGCCCTTAACATTTTTTCCTTCATTTCAACTTTGGTGAATCTGACAATTATGTGTCTTGGAGTTGCACTTCTCAAGGTGTATCTTTGTGGCATTCTCTGTATTTCCTGAATCTGAATGTTGGCCTGCCTTGCTAGATTGGGGAAGTTCCCCTGTACTATATCTTGCAGAGTGTTTTCCAACTTGGTTCCATTCTCCCTGTCACTTTCAGGTACACCAATCAGACGTAGGTTTGGTCTTCTCACATAGTCCCATGTTTCTTGGAGGCTTTGTTCATTTCTTTTTATTCTTTTTTCTCTAAACTGCCCTTCTCTCTTCATTTCATTCATTTCATCTTCCATCACTGAAACCCTTTCTTCCAGTTGATCGCATTGGCTATCGAGGCTTCTGCAATCTTTACGTAGTTTCGAAACTTGGCTTTCAGCTCCATCAGCTCCTTTAAGCCCTTCTCTGCATTGGTTATTCTAGTTATCCATTCGTCTCATTTTTTTTCAAAGTTTTTAACTTCTTTGCTATTGTTCTGAATTTCCCCCCTTAGCTCGGGGTAGTTTGATCATCTGAAACCTTCTTCTCTCAACTCGTCAAAGTCATTCTCTGTCCAGTGTTGTTCCGTTGCTGGTGAGGAACTGCGTTCCTTTGGAGGAGGAGAGGTGCTCTGCTTTTTAGAGTTTCCAGTTTTTCTGCTCTGTTTTTTCCCCATCTTTGTGGTTTTATCTACTTTTGGTCTTTGATGATGTTGATGTACAGATGGGTTTTTGGTGTGGATGTCCTTTCTGTTTGTTAGTTTTCCTTCTACCAGACAGGACCCTCAGCTGCAGGTCTGTTGAAGTTTGCTAGAGGTCCACTCCAGACCGTGTTTGGCTGGGTGTCAGCAGTGGTGGCTGCAGAAGAGCGGATTTCCGTGAGGCCACAAATTCAGCTGTCTGATAGTTCCTCTGGAAGTTTTGTCTCAGAGGAGTACCCGGCCGAGTGAGGTGTCAGTCTGTCCCTACTGGGGGGTGCCTCCCAGTTAGGCTGCTCGGGGGTCAGGGACCCACTTTAGGAGGCAGTCTGACGGTTCTCAGATCTCAGCTGCATGCTGGGAGAACCACTACTCTTTTCAGAGCTGTCAGACAGGGATATTTAAGTCTGTGGAGGTTCCTGCTGACTTTTTGTTTGTCTGTGCCCTGCCCCTAGAAGTGGAGCCTATAGAGGCAGGCAGGCCTCCTTGAGCTGTGGTGGGCTCCACCCAGTTCGAGCTTCCTGGCTGCTTTGTTTACCTAAGCAAGCCTGGGCAATGGTGGGTGACCCTTCCCCAGCCTCGCTGCGGCCTTGCAGTTTGACCTCAGACTGCTGTGCTAGCAATCAGCGAGACTCCTTGGGCATAGGACCCTCTGAGCCAGGTGCAGGACACAATCTCCTGGTGTGCTGTTTTCCAAGCCCGTTGGAAAAGCGCAGTATTAGGATGGGACTGACCGGATTTTCCAGGTGCCATCTGTTACCCCTTCCTTTTACTAGGAAAGGGAACTCCCTGACCCCTTGCACTTCCTGAGTGAGGCAATGCCTCACCCTGCTTCGGCTTGCACACAGTGTGCTGCATCAACTGTCCTGCACCCACTGTTTTGCACTCCCTAGTGAGAGGAACCCAGTACCTCAAATAGAAAGTGACACAGAAATCACCTGTCTTCTGTGTCACTCACTCTGGGAGCTGTAGACTGGAGCTGTTCCTATTCGGCCATCTTGGCTCCACCTCTCTGCAGTTTAAAAATTTCACTGAATTTTCTTATAAAACAAACAGAACAACCACCATGGAAAACTAAAATACAATGAACAACCCCCACAACAAAACTAGATGACAAAGAAGTCAAGTAAATGCCAAAATATGAGTGCATAGGCAAAAAGCCACCACCAGCTACACAACCCATGTAGTACCAGAAGCAATTCAAGAGGAAGAAGAGGGATGACAGTAAGACTTTGATGATCCAGAGAACTGTAGAAAACTGCTGTCACAATTAGGTTCTCACTGGAGAGCTTCATATTCAGTTCTGTGGACAGTAGCTGAAACTGGAAGAGAACTGTCAATCTTAAATTGAGTGCAAAAGGGCCATAGGAAATTCCGATGATGCCAGGGCAGTTTGGCAGCCTAACCTTAGAAAGATAAACTATCGTAAATTACTTTACAACACAGTAATTTGACTATATGTTCCTAGCTCCATGAGCAAAAGAACTGCAAAATATCTTGAACTGTTATACTACTCATTGTTGATGCTGGTTTTAGTATTGTTATTCTTGTATAGTTTTGCATGCATATAATCAAGCAGATAATAATTATATTGGTGTCCTTGTGAATTAAGTTGTTGCTATTGTTATGAGAGAAAGGACAGATGTAAGATTCATAGGGCTAAGTAAAAGACCCATATATTGCATTTTAGTTACAATAATCAATAATGCATTGTTGCTAATATTATATCATGCTACTTTTTGTCTTGAAAAGTATATATTACATGTAGCTTTGTCAACTAGAGTCTAGAAACAATGAGCAACCTGGTATCATTGAAACTACCTGGCACTCAGACTGTGTTCCTTAAATAACATTTCCTCTAAAAACAATGAGCATTGGAGAAATGGCTTATTCCAGATCTGGGTCAAAAAATATAATAGATAAGCCTGGGGCACTTATGCTATATGAGAAAACAAGAATGCCATCAAAACTGCTGGGTCATGTCAGAAGGACTCAGGGGCCCCTGAGCCTTACACTGGCCAAAGATGGGACAATCTGAGCATCAATAAGAATAATAACCTCAATGATTGAAGCAGATGAATACATCAAACATACTCAAATTAATATCTTCTTTTGAGACAAAAGTTTCATTGATTATCATTAGAAGATAAGTCATTTTGAAAATTGATAAATAAGGGAAAACGATCAAGAATTTACTCTGCTTTTCCACGGGTAACGATGTCAGGTAACTAAATAGTTGATAAGATGACATTTCTTTCTCTTTATGTAAGTATCCCAGTTAATAAATTAAGAAGGAAAGATAGAATGAGAGTAGCATTTTGCAATCACCACTGAATGTGTGGATTCCGGCAGTGATCATCAGTGGCTGCTTACATCATCATCATGTGCCTCCTGATTGAAATACAGAACACAGCTTATGAAGCTGTCAAGCTAAAAAACTACTTTAACATAAATCTGTTCAAACCTCAGGATCTAACTACAGGATTACTTGTAGGAAGTACAATGGAGAGAGGAACACATTATATGATACTACAGAGAGATAATCTGCAGAATCTAAGCAGTGGGAAACTTTAAAGGAAAAAATAACTCAATTTCTTCAACAAAAATTTTGCAAGAAATGAAGGAGAATTAGAAAACGAACTTACAGATTAAAAGACATCACAGACATATTAACAACAGCAATGTATATATCTTACCCAGATCCAGATTCAAACTATTAGAAAAAGAAAAGAGGCCTAGTGTGATGGCTCACACCTGTAATCCCAGCACTTTGGGAGGCTGAGGAGGGTAGATGGCTTAAGGTCAGGAGTTTGGGACTAGCCTGGTCAACTTGGTGAAACCCTATCTCTACAAAAATATGAAAACTAGATGGGCATGATGGCGTGTGCCTGTAGTCCCAGCTACTCAAGGCTGGGACTGGAGGCTGAGGCAGGAGAACTGCTTGAAGCCAAGAGGCGGAGGTTGCAATGAGTGGAGATCGAGCCACTGCACTCCAGCCTGGGTGACAGAGCAAGTCTCTCAAAACACAGAACAAAACAAAACTGAAAAAAAGAAAAGAAAATATTAAAAGATAATCATGGTCGTGTGAACACCAAGTTGGTTGATAACAAAAAATTTTGAATATTTATCTGAGGGTGGGATAAAAGTATTATAGTTATGTTTTAAATGCGATGTTCTTGATTTTACATATGTAGTAAAATTATTACAAATGATATATGTTGCTAAGACTTTCTTCTAAATGTTCATAGATGAGGGAGAAATAGTTTGTAGTAAAGGTTGGCCATGAGTAAATAATTCTTGAAGCTGGGTGGTAGGTATATTGAGATTCTTTATACTATTCTCTTTATACGTACTTGAAATTTCCATAATCAGAAGTTAAATATTTGTGACTGTCTTCCAATTGTTGATTATGCTGTTGAAAAGTCTCACACTATTCTTATTATCAGTACTTTGTATATGACCTTTATTGTTTCTCTCCGGAAGCTGTTAGACTCTTACCTTTACTCATGGTGTTTAAAAATTTCACAACAATGCACCTCGATCTGGGTCTTTTTTCATCCATTGTGCTGAGCACTTACTGGTACTTCAATCTAGAAACTTGTTTATAGTTCTGGAACATTTTTGTTCATTATTTATTTGATACTTTCTTGCCTTTTATTTTCCCTGTTACCTATTTTTGTAATACTTAGTCAAATTGATTCCTGAATGAGCCTCTTATGTTTATCTCTTCTCTCCTACTGTTAATCTCTTGTTCTTTTAAATACTGCTTTCTGGTGGAATTTAATTTAATTTTTCAGTCTTTCTGTTAATTATTTTTCTTTCTTCTGTTATATTTGTAATTTTAACATATTTAATTTTTATCTTGTTTTATCTTTATTGTCTTCTGCTCCCTACCTCCCCACAAATGCAATATTTTTTCTTTCAGAGGTTATTTTTGAAATTTTCTTCTGCTTTGCATAGTGTTTATTTTCTTGGAGTATTTTTTTTTGTTTGGGTTGGGGTGGTCACCGCTTCTTTCATATTGGAGGTTTTCTGCAAATATCTGGTGATCTCTGTAGACTCATATTTGATAGTGAGGAACTAAAATTCATGGGATTCATAGGATCAGAAACTTTTTATTTCATTGTGGGATAATGGAGTATCAGTCTCTGTAGGCATTTTCAGTTGAGTCTCCTAATCCTCCTTGAGAGTATAACCCTAGCTCCTGCATTCTGGGAGCCAAAGGTTGGGTACAAGGAAGAGAACTAGACATCTCCCTGCTCGGAATATTAACTTTTATTAAATTCACCTGAATTTAGTAAGCATGCGTTCATCAGCTCTTCCCAGTATTTTCAATACATAGTCCTCATTTTGCACAATCTCTAGAGAATAATCCTCTGCTAGACTAGATGAGATAATAAAGATCTTTGATTGCATCTTTGTGACTTTCAACCAGTCCTGAGATTGTTAGCCCCACTTTGTCTTAAGACATACTAGAATCCTTAAATTCCTGACTCTTCTCGATCAGGAATAGCAAATTGGTTTCAACATTTGGGTGCCACATTCAATCAAAATGCTTATCTCCAAACCTGTGTTGATATAGATTCTGTTTGGGTGAGGTTTGTGCTATGATAGTTTAGGAATCATGGGCATCACAAAGGTTTTGAGACAAGAGTTTCAAAGAGTGTCTTGGAGAGTAAATAGTGATTTTACAGTATCAATTGGAAAGTTCAGCAGTTTGATGTTAATTTAAATGGATTATTGGGAAGTTTTAAAATGAATACATTAATATATTCATTTGCAACTTTTTTTTCTCTTGAGCAAAAGTTTCCTGGAGTAATAAAGTCATGTTGATGAAGACAGTCCGAGAGTACTGTCATATTATTGATGACAGTAAGCTGAATGGGCATAGGTGATTTCATTACTCACTAATAATAGTAAAATGAGAAGGATTCCATAGCTACTTCAGGAATCTGGCAGAAAAATATTGATTCTGTTTATATCAGGCAGGATTGTTTGGGTTGTGCTGCAGTAACAATTATCAAGTCTAAGTGGCTTAACATAATGTATTGATGCTGCCCTCCATGTGGGTTGGTGTGACACCCTGCTTTACATGAAGCTGGGCTGACAGCGGCTCCCTTGCAGCTATACCCTCTGAAACTCATGGAGAAGGATAGAGAGTGAGAGGATGTTGCCCTTGCAATTAAATTCTTTGGTCAGGAACTGAATCATACTACTTCAGTTCATAGCCTACCAGCCAGAACTAGTTACATGGTCCTGCCTAATTACTAGCAGTCTGGGATATGTACTCTTCCATAGACTTAGGAAGCAGAGGTAAACAACAGTAAGTTTACCACAATGCTTAAGAAACAGCTAAAGATGATTAACACCACTGACAGAATTTCAAGCATTAAAATATATATATACACACACACATATATATATATATACACTCATATATATGTGTATATATATATTTTTTTTTTCTTTTTTTTTTTTGAGATGGAGTCTTGCTCTGTCACCCAGGCTGGAGTGCAGTGGCATGATCTCGGCTCACTGCAAGCTCCGCCTCCCAGGTTCACACCATTCTCCTACCTCAGCCTCCCGAGTAGCTGGGACTATAGGTGCCCACTACCACGCCCGGCTAATTTTTTGTATTTTTAGTAGAGACGGGGTTTCACCATGTTAGCCAGGATGGTCTCGATCTCCTGACCTTGTGATCTGCCCGCCATGGCCTCTCAAAGTGCTGGGATTACCCTTATCAGGTGGATAGATTGCAAAAATTTTAGGAAGAGAATAATTAAATGTGTGTTTTCATAGTAATTGTGTTACACACATTGGGTTATTCCAACAACTCCCTGAGGAATTTAAGGTAGTAATAACCTTATTTTTCAGACAGGGAAACCAAAACAGAATAAATTTAAATTATCAAAGGCTAAAGAAAATGACGAAGGCAAAGATAGAATTAAAAACCAGGTTGGATCAAAAGTTTCTTTAAAAAATACCATTTAGACCTTAAAAATCAATCCTAGTATATATCTTCTATCATAATAAACAACATTCCTTTCTTATTTTTTTTAACTTGAATCAGTTTTGGGTATAAAAAATCCTTTTGAGGCTTCCTACATGATCCTGAACTTATAGGGGTTTGAGCAAATATTATTAGACATTCAGTGTTCCCTCTAATTATATATCATGGCCTTTCCTAACCCCTTTTTACAAAATTCCAATGGAACACCCAACTAAAAAGGATGTGTATGTGGTAGTTTAGCTCAGGAGAAATCTCAAGCACAGCCGCTCTGGAGTCAGATGCCAAGTCAGAATCCCAGCTCCATATATGCAGCCAGAGCAAGTGACTTGGCCTCCCTAAGTCTGTTTCCCCATCTCCAAATGGGTAGATAATAATAGCACAAATATCACAGCCTATTTTGAGAATTGGATGAGTTATCCATATAGGCACTTAGTATTCTCCTCTTCAGTACATAATAAGCACTCAGAAACTGTTGGCTATGTTTTAAAATGAAAAATGTTCTTGTATTTTTGTCTAGGAGAATGAACACTAAAATTTTCAATACACTGTAATTCCAAAAATATACACGGTTAACAGACAGCATGTAAAGTTCATGCTGTTCCAAAAACAAGTATGCTAATCCCCGATAACACCCATATCACACTCGGCCCCACTCACACATGGAGCATATTAACTTACAACTATATTGGATTATAGGCCTTCTTTTGTGTAAGAGTGACGGTGTATGTGATTATAGACATTCTTTGTCTCTAATCCCATCTGCATTATAGTCTGGACAGTGTCATCAGTGCATAGCTCAGAATTAGGTCTAGATGGAAGCAAAAACATTTATTAGTCTAGTATAGAAAATACCATAAGAGATGAACATTTAATGTGAGTTGAGAGACTGGGGATTTCTCTGACACTAAACCAAGTTTAGATATTTTACAATATAGGTTTCACAATTATTTTCATGTCCACCTTTCCAGTTATTGCAAAATAGCTCATTCCTAGGCCTAGTAAAGACAGCATTATTAAAAATAAATAAAGAATAGCTATTATCCTTATGTTTTCATTAATGGGAGATGAAAAGAATGTAAAAAGTTCTGAGAATGTTACCTGTAAAAAGCCAAGACTGAAGTTTTAATATAAACATCAATCCATGAGAATTGGATACCAATAAGCAATATATAGCCCAATAATTAAGAAATGTGTATATATATACATATATATGTATATACACATATATGTATATATATACGTATATATATGTGTATATATGTATATACATATGTGTGTGTATGTATATATATATACACACATGTGTGTGTATATATATATATATATATTTTTTTTTTGAGATGGAGTCTCGCTCTGTCTCCCAGGCTGGAGTGCAGTGGCGAGATGTCAGCTCACTGCAAGCTCTGCCTCCTGGGTTCACGCCATTCTCCTGCCTCAGTAACTACAAGGAACTTAAACAAACTTACAAGACAAAAGCAAACAGCCCCATTAAAAAGTGGGCAAAGGACATGAACAGATACTTCTCAAAGGAAGACATTTATGTGGTCAACAAACATATGAAAAAAAGCTCAACATCACTGATAATTACAAAACCACAATGAGATACCATCTCATGCCAGTCAAAGTGGCGATTATTAAAAAGTCAAGAAACAACATATTTCAGTGAGGCTGTGAAGAAATAGGAATGCTTTTATACTGTTGGTGAGAATGTAAATTAGTTCAACTATTGTGGAAGACAGTGTGACAATTTCTCAAAGACCTAGAACCAGAAATACCATTTGACCCAGCAATCCCATTACTGGGTATATACCCAAAGGAATATAAATTATTCTATTATAAAGATACATGCACACGTGTTCATTGCAGCACTATTTACAATAGCAAAGCTATGGAATTAACCCAAATGCCCATCAATGATAGATTGGATAAAGAAAATATGGTACATGTACATCATGGAATATTATGCAGCCACAAAAAGGAATGAGATTATATCCTTTGCAGGGACATGGATGGAGCTAGAAGCCATTATCCTTAGCAAACCAATGTGGGAACAGAAAACCAAACACCACATGTTCTCACTTATAAGTGGAAGCTGAACAATGTGAACACGTAGACACAGGGATGGGAACAACACACACTGGTACCTGTTGGGGGGTGGGTGCAGGGGGAGGGAGAGCATCAGGAAAAATAGCTAATGCATGCTGGGCTTAATACCTAGGTGATAGGTTGATAGGTGCAGCAAATGACCATGTCACATGTTTACCTATGTAACAAGCCTGCACATTCTGTGCATGTATCCCAGAACTTAAGATAAAAATTACTCTCCTCTTCTTGTACTCCATGCCTTCCTTCTCTTCCTCCTCCTTTTCTACATCACCATTCATACATATTTTCTGTTAGTGATTCCCACCAATGAAACTTAGAAATTCAGCCTTTAGGCTGAATTTATGCTGGATGAAAGTGAACATTTGAGTCGGTCTGTGGAATTTCTATATGTTTTCAAACATTTAGCTATTAATTAACATGTTTTTCTGAGTTACACAGCTATTGCAATGGCATATCTAGATTTATTTATTTATTTTTTGAGCCTAAAGTCTTGCTCTGTCTCCCAGGCTGGAGTGCAGTGGCATGATTTTGGCTCACTGCATCCTCCACCTCCCAGGTTCAAGTGATTCTCTTGCCTCAGCCTCCCGAGTAGCTGGGAGTATAGGCATGCACCACCATGCCCGACTAATATTTGTATTTTTAGTAGAGACAGGATTTCCTCACATTGGCCAGGCTTGTCTCAAACTTCTGACCTCAGGTGATCTGCCTGCACTGGCCTCCCAAAGTGCTGGGATTACAGGCATGAGCCACTATGCCCTACCACATATTTAGATGTTTTTATTCTCATATACATAGCCTAAAGAAGCATAAGTTTAAGGCAAAATTGAGGTTTTCAGAGATCATAAAATCTCTATATTAAACTCTTAGAACAGCAGGTGCTAGGCCAATAAGCTAAAAACCAACTAGCTTAAAATAAATGTAAAGAACCTTAATTCATAAAATTTACTAAATCTCTTTAATTTACTAAAATTTTGTTTCTTTTAAACTATTTTAAATGTTTACATAAATTATGGAATGATATTAACAGCTTGCAATGATTACTGGAAAATTTGATTATCAATTGTTTTATAGCAGCATTAGAGAAACTTGAACTTACCAAAGGCTAAAATCATAAGGTGTTTTTATCTAATATGAGTGTATTTAATATTTTAAAACATATATCTTAAAGTCAAATAAAATTTCAAAACTGAGCATGGGGTTTTTCTATTTATATTGAATTTGTTTGGATCATATTTTTGATAATTTATTTTGCCAAAATTTTAGCATTTTATGATTTTATCTTCAGTTTCTTAAGTAGCATGTCAATCTTGGTTTATGATTTATAGCAATTAGTAGCCAAAAGTTATTATTAATTGCCAATACATTTCTGATTTTATCCTTCTATTTTGGGGTATTTTTAAGCAACTTACTTCTGGAAATTCCTTTATCATTTTACTCATGCTTATTCAATACAAAATTGTAGGTACCAATTATATGATTAATTCCAATAATTCCTTTCTGGCTTTCCTCCTCAGTTCTGTTCTATTGGGTTAAATGTTTCACACTTTCATTTACATTTTCATCTCTTCTTTCTGTAAACTGCTACCAAACGGATATACTCCAATTGTTCCTTATGAAGTAGAGAAAATTTGAGCATTTAACTCTATGGGTATTGTTTTAGTTGCTTCTGATTTATTTGGATGCTTTTGGATATCATTTTATTGTTTCAAACTTTAACCACTTTTAGTTTTTCTTTTCACCAATTCCTCATATGGCATGTGTATCAGTCAGAAGGTCTGGAGAGAGGGCCAAACATGAGTATTTTTAAAAGTTCCCTAAGTGAGTCTCATTTATAGCCAAGATTGAAAGCCATTGGCTGGGATGCTGTATGCATCCAGTATACAAGGTTCTTTGTGGCACCTGTTTCCAGAATTCAAGAGGCTAGTGAACTGGTATAAACTTGGCAACCAGGTAAGAGCCTGAGAATTCTAATCAGAGTGATGAGTCAGGTTGCTGCCTACTTGACTTCAACTTTTCCTATTTATAAATATTAAGATGCACCTGCCATGATTTTATCACTGGGTGCCCCATGATCATTAGCCATTGCCACAGATCTCTTTGGGTCAAAATGTTGCAGTCTTTCTGCTCCTTAGCTCAGCTAGATTTCAGTTCTTCAGGAAGAATTAGGTGCTCTGACACTGGAAAGTGAGTGGCATAGAATTTATTAAGTGAAAGGAAAGCTCTCAACAAAGAGAGGATGTGGGGTGAGTGGTTCCCTTACTTGAAGGCTGGAAAGCCCCTTCTCTGTAACTGGGTCCAGGGCCTTTTATGGACTCAGAATGAGGTATGCATGTTGATTGGTTTGTGAGTATGAAAATAAGGTTGAAGTAAAGACACCACTCAAAGGTGGGCATGACAGTGTAGAAAACCAATTAGGAAAGGGTAGGTATATGTAAAATAGGTGAAGGGTGGGCATCAATCAGAGGACAGCATGCCAAACAGGAAGACAAGTTCTCAATTTGGTCCAAGGATTTCACTTGTAGCTTGGCTTTCAGGCTTTAAACTGTCTTCAGCTTGGAGGTAGGGTTTCACTGGAGACCTGCTCCTATCTGCCTAGGCATTTGGCTGCCTCCTGTCACTCTCAAAAACATTCTGATTTCTACCCTGTCTTTACAGCTGATGTGGTTCTAAAGGTTGGGCACTTCTAGCTGGCTTCTACCATGCCAGGGTCCCACAGTCACCATTGAACTCAGAGAGCTTGATTCCTTAGCAGTATCTCTCCCTATCATCTATACTCTGTAGAAGACAGTTCACAGAGCTTTCTAAGAATGTCATTGCCTCCTTCATTGTCATTGCCAATACATTTCTTAATGTCCTTCTGAAAATGTGTTCCCTGGGCCCTTCAAGGGATTATGATTAGGGGAATGGCTGGGCAGGCTGTGTATGATAGATCCAGCCAGGTACTCTCATTTTCATGGGATTTTGAACTCCTTTTGATAGAGGCAGGAAGCAGAGAAATTCTAGGCAGACAGGGGTGGGTCCCTGGTGAAACCCCACCTTCAAACCAAGGTAGCCTGAAACCAGTGGCCCAAAGTGAAAACTTCTATTCCTGTTTTCCTGCTCTCTCCTGATTGGTTCTTTCTGAATAATGTGTTTTTACCAATTGAATGTTGCCATTTCCAAAACTACCTATGGCCTGCCCCACCCCCATCCTGAGCCTATAAAGACCCCAGACTCAGTTGGTAGAAAAGAGAAGTGGGACTTTGGGGAAGAGAGATGGCTTGATTTAGGGGAAGAGATGGCTGGACTTTGGGGAGAAGACCACCTGACTTCAGGAAAGACTACCTGCCCTTCCCATCCCCTTTCCAGCTCCCCTCTCTGCTGAGAGCCATTTCCACTGCTCAATAAAATTCTCCACCTTCACCATCCTTCAGGTGTCTGCATAACCCCATTCTTCTTGGACACTGGACAGGAGCTCAGGGCCCACTGATTGTGAGTACCCAAAAAGGCTGTCACACTGGCCCTTTGCACTTGCTGGTGGAGGGCAGCCACCTCATGTGATGAGGCAAGGGGCCAACTGAGCTGTTAACACATGGCTGTCTGCAGACAGCAGAAGTATAGGAGTCTGTAACACCGCCTCTGGGGCTTTGGGGTGGCAGGCACCCCACAACTGGGCACCACTGCATGGAGCTTGCTCCTACCGTCAGAGTGGCCAGCTGGATCCCACACTTGTGTTCTCACAGCTGGTCTGGCCATAGCCCCGCATGGAGCTTTCCACTGCCAGCACCCAGAGCGGCTGGCTGGATTCCACACTTGTTTGCTCATGCCTGGTCTGGCCATGTGCTCTATGTGGAGCTTGCTCCTGCCAGTGCCTGGAGCGGCTGGCCGGGTCCCACACTCCCTCATTCATGTGCTCCCTCCTGAAAGGGTTTGAGCATAGCAGGCTGAGTAAATATTCGCCCCTGTTGCGAGTCCAGTGATGGGGCTGAGAAAAAAATCCTGCATCACCTTCTCTATAGTATATCAGGGATTTAAGTTCTAGCATTTCAGTACTACTGATTATAAGCCACGGATGAGTCTAAGCTTCAGTTAATCTACCTTGTAGACTGTTACTGTTACTGGTATTTGCCTGTGGAAACACAGTATACATTAAATCTCAAATCCTCTGTGATTATACCCTATCGGTTTATTTGCTCCATTTTCATGAATGTAATATTAGAATCCATACATGTATATATATGCTTCTAAAATTCTTGCTGATTCACATTGCCAAGATCCTGCATTTCTTTTAGGTACATAGGCTATCTCCTTCTGGATTAGGCCTTATTCCTCTCTGACTGGGTTATGTTGGGATTCAACTTTAGTTGTGGATCTGGAGATGATGAAGGATGGTGAGGAAAGGTCCTCAGGGAAATAGGCAATTGCCTTTGTCTTATTAGTCAACTACTCCTGATGATACCAGGGGAAGGTTGGTTCCTCTCTGCCAGGAGAGGAGGGGCTGCTTCTGCTGGTAGAAAAAGTTCAGGGAGATTTGGGGACTCAAAGTTCTCAGCTTTGTCTTGTCTACCCAATGTCCTTATCTCCTGTCTTAGAGCTCTGCTTCTTTCCCAATGCTCTTGCCTTGACATGAGATATGTCAAGTTTACATATTTATTTGGTGTTACAACTCCTAAATCCTTACATTCAAGTCCTCTAGTTGATCCTTAGCCATATCTTCTGCATGGATACTGACAGTAAGGGGCTCTTTTAAAGCTGCTATAGCACTTTCTGATTTTCTACTTGTGCCTTGTGTTGTGCATTTGAAGCTTTCACTTTGTCCTCTTTTGTATGATGTTCTCTAGAATTATAAGAAGCAGCTATCACATGACAAAATTTTTATAATCATCATGATCACCCAAGCAACTACATACCACATCAATTTTATCTCTTCCCTTTTATGCCACTACAGATAATTTGATCATGATGCTACTGAATACCATATCTTCTCCCCTTCCCCATCAAGGAAGAAAGTTATACATATGACCATCAAATATTTAAGCAAACTTATTCCATAATCCAATTCTGAGAGTCTGTTTCCTAGGGCCTATTTTTGTACCAATTATTATAATTTTTAGGATCCTGGGAGAAAATAGATGCTGCATGCAGTGAGGGTGAATATGCAATATGTGATCCTGAATTCAACCCTGGAATAGAATTTTTGCATAGAAGACATTATTAAGTCAATTGGAAGAATTTGAGTAAGATCTATAGTTCAGATAATAGTATTGCATTAATGTTAATTTTTCATTTTTTCAAATAATGCTATGGATATGCAAGGTAATATCTTTAGTTCTTGTTTTTAGGAAAATACACAAACTGAATTTGCTAGACAGGGCATCAGACATGAAACTTTCAAATAATTCAGAAAAAGTAATAATTACACACATATGCAGAGTGATTGTATATGGTATTAAACATTGGGGAATCTGAGGAAAAGATACAGATAAGTTCTGTATATTAATTATTTTCTAAATATTTAAACATATATCAAAAAAAAGAAAGAGTGTTGGAAAAGAATTCAAAAAAGTGTCTATAACATGGGCAAAGTTAAAGATAATTAACAGGGATGATGAAGTATCCCAGGACTGGCAACAGGAGGGAGTTGCTACCAATTCCATGTTTGAAAGAACAAGTTGACTGAGCAGTTACTGGAGGTCAGCAAGACTTGTACCTGTTAGAGAGGGTGACCCAATAGGAAATGTGGTCATAGGGGAAAGGAACTTAGCCCCTCTCAACCTGTGGCACAATAGGAAGGAACTCAAGGAAATAAATACGCTCACCATCTTTTATTCTTACCATATGTTAGGTCAGGTGCTCTAAGAAGCAGATACCAAGATGGAATTACACATGCAATAGATTTATTGAGGAAATGCCCATGAGAGAAAATAGGGAGGAAGCCAAGGAGGCTGTGAGGATCATCAGACTACCACATAAAGTCTGTGGAGAGAGGGAAGGAAGATTTTGTCTTCCTCTGATGCAGTTCTAATAAAGCTGACATGCTGTTCTAATAAAACTTCAAAATGGGAGCCATCTATTAATAGAGTCTCACCTATTCTGGGAATGAAGCTTCCTTAGTTTCTTTGATGTGCTCAATGATTGCTTGGGAGTAGCCCATAGGATGTAGCCTTCAGACACATATGTGTTGATGAATTTCAGAATACACCAACTGGGGTTGTCAGTCAATTATACTACCGAGATTTGGAATTCTGAAAGATGCATTTCCATGGCTGCCATAACCCCCACTGGCCACCAGCTGAAGTAGAAGGAAAAGGACGCAGGTTGATAAGGTTCATAAAGGTCCAACTTCCTGGAGAATGTTGGAGAAAGTTAGAGTAGGATGGGGCAGGGTGGATCTACAGAGTTGATGTAATCCAGCCCGAGTCAGCAAAGAGGATTTCAGATAGATGTAGGACCCCTTGAAGATGTTCTGTAGCTGTACTTGAAGGTTGAGTGCAGTGAAAAGGTCAGGTAAGGTAGAACAACCCTACACAATTGAGGATTGAAAAGGAAAGGAGGAAAATTGCCCAATCCTTGACAGTGATGAATTCAGGGGTGGGGAGCAGGGAAGGGGAACAAAGATTCAAAGTGTGATATGGCTGGAACCCAGGGGAATAAATAAATATAAATATAGAATAAATATAAATAAGAATTTTTAAATAACATGAGAGCTAAGATTTGTGACATTAGGAACTCCAGTGAGGTCAGCTGCAAAGGAAAGAATTGTCCTCCCTCAGAGGATCATGGAAGCCTGTGATGGAAGATGGCCAGTGAGCCTACACACTAAAGAATATTCTATATCTATTAGCATTTGTTTTGCTATCTTAGAACACTGGCACCCTTGAGACAATGAAAAGAAATCGTGGTAGTGAATTGCTTAGAACTCAAGTTCTTCCTGACTGTGTGGGATGCTGAGAGCCCTTCACCAATTCTGGACAGACTCTCTGGTGTAGGGACAATTTCAGACCAGTGCTGAGTCCCTCAAAATTTCTCTAAAGGAAATTTGAAAGGATTGACAAATTTGGGCGCAAAAACATTATGGTCTAATAAAAACAACAGACTCAATCCTAATGATAGACCGACAGGGACTTTTTAGGAGTTTTTCCATTTTTCATATGTCTGAAGGAGAAGGAAAATGAATAGGTAACAAAGTAAATGGCAAATCCAGGTGATAAACTAAGTTTTTTGAATCTTACACCATTACCTCTTGTTTAAGAAACTCATGAATACTTACTAGGGGGGCAGAATACCATGGTTAAAGAAAGAAAGATTCAAGGATAAGAAAAGGAGTAATTGCTTTCTCTAATAAGATATAATGAAATGGCAAGAGGAGAAGGTTGAAAAGAGCAAAACAAAATGAAACAAAACAAAAAGAAGCTCTTTTATTTAATGAAAGAAACTGTGATAGAATGTTTCCAAAATTCAGACCTCTTTCTATAAAAGACTAAAAGATAAATTGTTTTTATGAATATCCTCTAGTCACCTCAGTCTTACTACCACTGTAGTGATATATTAACTGATTTCTAGGATCTTTTCACTGGAGATTTTGGGGAAAAGGTAGGGAAGTGAGCACTTTTTAAAACAAATTTTATAATATTTCAATAATTCATATTATTTTGAGAATTAGTACCCTTTTGGAAACTCATTAATGAAAAAATATTATCTAGTGAATATTTTCTAAGATTTATAACAGATGGGAGTTGCAAAATATTAAAATAATTTAGTGTTCTAACAAAAATACCTATGAAAATTTATAGCTGTGATGTTGTGTGACACTTTCTTGGAGGATAGGGTGTAATATAACACACATGCTTCTGATTATAATACTTATTTTTGAGGTTTGTTTAGCAAAATTCCTAACCATAAATTTTCCTAGCTGAAGAATTCATTTAATTATAAATACAGATGGCTTTTCTAATAAGGTTGCCTTTCTTATTCTAAAGGTTACAATTTTCTTATTGTTGTTATTTTGTGGGATGCCAGTCAATCAGGGCTTCCTGATGGTATTACTTACCTATTTATTCCACTCAGCACAGAGCATAGTGCCTGGCAAGCAGTGATTCTTGTTGAATAAGTGAATGTGAGCGATTGTAGAAGAAAAACTATATGCTGGATTCTACTGGTCTATTAGAAAATGAAGTATTTCAAAAGATTTTATAAACTTGGATTGTAATCTCTTTAAGTCATTTATTGCTCATAGTGTTTAATTGAAATATAATTGTTTTTATTTGTAGATCCACAGTTACTATACTTTTTAGGGTTTATAGACTTACAGTTGCAATGTTAACTGGGGTACTTCAAACCACTAAAAGTAAGACTGAAATGTCCAGAATCAGCAGTTTCTCTGATTTCATATTTTTATGATGAATAATAGCATTTTAACTGTAATTATAACTTTATATTGTTGTGTATACCATATCAAGTAAGACAACTTGGTTTTCATAGGAAACAAAGTGATGCTAGTTTTGATCTGAAATGGTAAAAAATCTTGAGTTTTTACCTTTAGAATATTAAATCAGTCAAATTATCTAGTGTGTAAAAAAATTTGAAATTTGTTCTTTGATTTTACTGGTGAAGTAATCATCAGTTGATTCAAATACTTGACCTTTGTAGTTCTGTGTGGTTTTAAAATCTTCGTTTCTCATACAATCCAGTGGATAAATATTGTGGAATTCTTGGGTACAGAACATTCTGCTCTTTTGAGCTATTGTATTAAGAAGAACATAGAAATAACATAATACATATTGATTTAGCAGTATGATTATTATAACAAGGCTTTTTTTTTTTTTTTTTTGAGACGGAGTTTTGCTCTTGTTGCCCAGGCTGGAGTGCAATGGTGCAATCTTGGCTCACCACAACCTCTGCTTCCCAAGTTCAAGCGATTCTTCTGCCTCAGCCTCCTGAGTAGCTGGGATTACAGGCATGCATCACCACGCCCGGCTAATTTTTTGTATTTTTAGTAGAGACGGGGTTTCTCCATGTTGGTCAGGCTAGTCTCGAACTCCTAACCTCAGGTGACCCACCCGTCCCAGCCTCCCAAAGTGCTGGGATTACAGGCATGAGCCACCACTCCCAGCCACAAGGCATTATTTAGTGTTGACATCACTACTATTGTCATTATAAAAATATGTATTAACAGTCCCTAAGCTTTATAAACATGCTGACATTTACACAAACTGATTTAAACAAATATGATTTTTATTCTATGTTGTTTTTATGGTCTTCAAAACTGATGGTATTGACAACACGTCTTTAGATATTTTAATATTTAATTTTAAATTAAAGTTTATTTTTGTTATTTTTATTTTTTAAATCCAATTTATTGTATTTAACCGATTTGAACTCTTTTACCATCTCTGTTCTTTCCCCTCTCAGTTCCTACCACTTGAAATATTTTCTGTAGGGTTTATTTTTTAAACTTTTATTTTAGGTTCATGGAAACAGGCACAGGTTTCTTATACAGATTAACTCTCGTCATGAAGGTTTGTTGGACAGATTATTCTGTCACCCAGATACTAAGTCTAGTACTCAATATTTTTTCTAATCCTCTCCTTCCTCCTACCTTCCAACCTCAAGTAGGCCCCAGTGTATGTTGTTCCCCTCTATGGTCAATGCGTTCTCATCATTTAGCTCCCACTTATAAGTCAGAACATGTGGTATGTAGTTTTCTGTTCCTGCATTAGTTTGTTATGGATAATAGAATTCAGTTCCATCCATGTTCCTGCAAATAACATGACCTCGTTCTTTTTTATAGCTGTATGGCATTTCATGGTGTGTACGTACCACATTTTCTTTATCCAAATTGCCATTAATGGGCATTTAGGTTGATTACATGTCTTTGCTATTGTGAATAGAGCTGCAATGAACATACATGTGAATGGGTCTTTTTGATAGAATGATTTATAATCCTTTGGGTATATACCAAGTAATAGGATTGCTGGGTTGAGTATTCCTCTTTAGGTCTTTGATGAATTGTTACACTGTCTTCCAAAATGGTCGAACTAATTTACACTCCCACCTACAGTGTATAAGTATTCTCTTTTCTCTGCAATTTAACAGCATCTGTTATTTTTTGACTTTTTAGCAATGGCCATCCTAACTGGTGTGAGATGGTATCCAATTGTGGTTTTCATTTGCATTTCTCTAATGATCAGTGATGTTGAGAGTTTTTTTTAATATATGCTTTTTGGCTACATGTATGTCTTCTTTTGCAAAGTATCTGTTTATGTCCTTTGCCCACTTTTGATGGGTTGTTTTTTTCTTGCAAATTTGTTTAAATTTCTTATAGATGCTGGATATTAGACCTTTGCCAGATGCATAGTTTGCAAGTATATTCTTCCAGTCTGTAAGTTGTCTGTTTACTCTGTTGATACCTTCTTTTGCTGTGCAGAAGCTCTTTAGTTTAATTAGATCCCATTTGTCAATTTTTGTTTTTGTTGTGATTGCTTTTGGTATCTTCGTCATGAAATCTTTGCCTGTTCCTATGTCCACAATGGTATTGCCTAGGTTGTCTTCCAAGGTTTTTATAGTTTTGGGTTTTAAATTTAAGTCTTTAATCCATCTGAAGTTGATTTTTTTATATGGTGTAAGGAATGGGTCCAGTTTCAATATTCTGCATATGGCTAGCCAGTTATCCCAGCACCAGTTATTGAATAGAATAAGAAGTCATTTTCCCATTGCTTGTATTTTCAGCTTTGTTAAAAATCAGATAGTAGTAGGTGTGCTGTCTTATTTCTGGCCTTTTTGTTCTGTTCCATTGACCTATGCATCTATTTTTGTGCCAGTACCATGCTCT
This sequence comes from Symphalangus syndactylus, assembly GCF_028878055.3. NCBI lineage: Eukaryota > Metazoa > Chordata > Mammalia > Primates > Hylobatidae > Symphalangus > Symphalangus syndactylus. The sequence goes on along the minus strand of NC_072424.2, from coordinate 48,723,363 downwards.
TTTGGTTACTGTAGCCCTTTAATACAGTTTGAAGTTGGGTAAAATTATACCTCCAGCTTTGTTTTTGTTGCGTAGGGTTGTCTTGGTTATTTGGACTCTTTTGTGCTTCCAAATTAATTTTAAAATAGTTTTTTTTGCTTTCCTGTGAAGAATGTCATTGGTGGTTTGATAGGAATAACATTAAATCTGTTAACTTCTTTGGGCAGTGTGACCATTTTGATAATATTTATTTTTCCTATCCATGAGCATAGAATTTTTTTTCCATTTGTTTGTGGTGTCTGATTTTTTTGAGCACTGTTTTGTAATTCTCATTGTAGAGATCTTTCACCTCCCTGATTAGCCGTATTCCTAAGTATTTTATTCTTTTTGCGGCAATTGTGAATGGGATTGTGTTCCTGATTTGGCTCTTGGTTTAGCTGTTGTTTGTGTACAGAAGTGCTAGTTGTTTTTGTATGTTGATTTTTATATCCTGAGATTTTACTGAAGTTGTTTATCAGCTTAAGAAGCTTTTGGGCTAAAACTATAGTGTTTTCTAGATAGAGAATCATGTCAGCTGCAAACAGGAATAGTTTGACTTCCTCTTTTACCTGTTTGGATATCCTTTATTTCTTTCTCTTGCCTGATTGCTCTGGCCAGACTTCCAACACTATGTTGAATAAGAAGGTTGAAAAGAGGGCATACTTGTCTTGTGGAATGCTTCCAGCTTTTGCCCATTCAGTATGACGTTGGCTGTGGGTTTCTCATAGATGGCTCTTATTGTTTTGAGGTATGTTCCTTCAATACTGAGTTTGTTGAGAGTTTTTAACATGAAGGAATGATGAATTTTATTGAAAGTCTTTTCTGCATCTATTGAGATAATCAGGTGGTTTTTGTGTTTAGTTCTGTTTATGTGATGAATAATGTTTACTGATTTGCATATATTGAACCAACTTTCCATCCCAGGGATAAAGCCTACTTGATCATGGTGGAGTAGCTTTTTGATGTGCTGCTGAATTCAGTTTACTAGTATTTTGTTGAGGATTTTTCCATCAATATTCATCAAGAATACTGGCCTGAAGTTTTCTTTATTTGTTGTGTCTGCTGGCTTCCTAGAATGAGTTGTGGAGGAGTCTCTCCTTCTCAATGTTTTGGGGATAATTTCAGTAGGAATGGTACCAGCTCTTCTTTGTACATCTGGTACAATTCAGCTGTGAATCTGTTTTGTTTTGGGCTTTTTACGGTTTCATTTACTGAACCACAAAATCATTGAATCAGGCTATTTATTTCTGATTCTTCTAGGTTTCCTAAAGGTGTTTATACTGATTTCTCATGGTTGGTTGTACTTCTTTGGAGTCAGTGATAACATCCCCTTTGTCATTTCTAATCGTGCTTATTTGTATCCTCTCTTTTTTCTTCTTTTTAGTCTAGCTAGCAGCCTAACTAACTAACTCTTGGATTATTGATCTTTTGAGTGGTATTTTATTTCTTGATCTTCTTCAGCTCAGCTCTGATTTTGGATATTTTGTTTTCTGTTAGCTTTAAGGGGTTGGTTTGCTCTTGCTCCTCTAGTTCTTTTAGTTATGATGTTAGCTTGTTAATTTGAGATCTTTCTAAATTTTTGATGCGGGTGTTTAGTGCTATAAATAATCCTCTTAAAATTGCCTTAGCTGTGTCCCAGTGATTCTTGTTTGTTGTATATTTGTTCTTATTAATTTCAAGGAACATTTTTATTTTTACCTTAACTTCATTACTTACCCAATAGTCATTCATGATCAGGTTATTTAATTTCCATGAAATTGTATGGTTTGGAGTGATTTTAGTGTTGATTTCTATTTTTATTGCTCTGTGGTCTGAGAGTGTGTTTGGTATGATTTTGGTTCCTTTGCATTTGCTTAAGATTGTTTTGTTTCATTGTGTGGTCAATTTTAGAGTTTGTGCCATGTGTTGATGAGAAGAATGTATGTCCCGTTGTTATTTGGGTGGAGAATTCCGTAGAGGTCCATCAGATACATTTGGTTCAATCAATGTTGAGTTCAGGTCCTGAATATCTTTGTTAATTTTCTGCCTCGATGATCTGTTTAATACTGTCAGTGGAATGATGAAGTCTCCCACTATTACTGAATGGGAGTCTGTCTCTTTGTAGATCTCTAAGAACTTGCTTTATGAATCTGGTTGCTCCTGTTCTGGGTGCACATATATTTAGGACAGTTAGATCTTCTTGTTGAATTGGACCCTTTACCATTATGTAATGCCTTTCTTTGTCTTTTTTGATCTTTATTGGTTTAAAGTCTGCTTTGTCTGAAATTAGGATTGTAAAACCTGCTTTTTTTCTGATTTCAATTTGCTTGGTAGATTTTCCTCCACTTCTTTATTTTGAGCCTATGAGTATCATTGTGTGTGAGATGGGTATCTTGAAGACCATATACAATTGGGTGTTGCATTTTAATCAAGTTTGCCATTCTGTGCCCTTTAAATGGGGGCATTTAGCCCATTTACATTCAAGGTTCACATTGATATGTATAGATTTGACCTGTCATTGTGGTGTTAGCTAGTTATTATGCCAGCTTGTTTGTGTGTTTGCTTTATAGTGTCACTGGTCTTTGTACTTAAGTGTGTTTTTGTATTAGCTGGCAAGGGTCTTTCTTTTCCATATTTAGTGCTCCTTTCAGGATCTCTTGTAAAGCAGGTCTGGTGGTAACAAACTCCCTTAGCATTTGCTTATCTGAATAGGATATTATTTCTCTTTTGCTGAGAAAGCTTAGTTTGGATAGATATAAAATTATTGGTTGAAGATTTCTTTCTTTAAGAATGTTGAATATAGGCCCCCAGTTTCTTCTGGCTTGTAGGATTTTTGCTGAGATATCCACTGTTAGCTTGATTGGGGTTTCCTTTGTAGGTGACCTGCCCTTTCTCTCTAGTTGCCTTTACCATTCTGTCTTTCATTTTGACTTTGGAAAATCTGATGAATATGTGTCTTGGGGATGATCTTCTTGTGTAGAATCTTGTAGGGGTTCTCTGTATTTCCTGAAGTTGGCTGTTTGCCTCTCCAGTGAGATGGGGAAGTTTTCAGGAGCACTATTCTGAAATATGTTTCCAAGTTGTTTGCTTTCTTCCCATCCCTTTCAGGGATCCCAATGATTCACAGATATGGCCTCTTTAGATAATTCCATATATTTCAGAAATTTTGTTTGTTCCTTTTCATTCTTTTGCTTTATTTTTGTCTGTCTTATTTCAGAGAGCCAGTTTTCAAGTTTTGGGATTCTTTCCTCAGCTTGGTCTATTCTGCTGTTCATATTGGTGATTGCATTGTGAAATTCTTGTAGTGTGGTTTTCACCTCTATTAGACCAGTTAGGCAATTTTTTATACTGGATATTTCATCTGTCAGCTCCTATATTTTTTTATTGTGATTCTTAGTTTCCTTGGATTGGGTTTTGCTGTTCTGAATCTCAATGATCTTAATTCCTATCCATATTCCGAATTCTATTACTGTCATTTCAGCCAACACAGCTTGGTCAAGAAGCTTTCTTGTAGAACTAGTGCAGTCTTCTGGAGGCTGTAAGACTCTGAAGATTTGACTTGCCAGAGTTACTGCATTGTTTCTTTCCCATCTCTGTGTGTGGGTATTCTTTTAACTGCTGGGCTGCCTCTGATTAAAGTGGCCAGGTGGGGGCAGGGTGGTGATGCTGGAGTCCCAGGGTGGGCCACCCAACCAAGAGAGGAGAAGCGAGAACCAGGACTGCATGAAGAACTGTCCAGTTACTTTTCTGCAAGGTGGGTGCTCTATGCTGGTAGTCCAAACCAGCCCCTGGTCCCTGTGGATTTTCCAGAGCCTGGAGACAGCATGGACAAGGACTGTGAGATGGCAAAGGTGGCAACCAACCCCCCTACTGGGAGCTCTGTCTCAGGGAGTTGCAGAGCTGCTACTTGCTTGATAGTCCCTGCTGTGGGTAGTTGGAGGCCCAGATCAGGAGAACCCTCCCAGTGAGGAGATATGGGATTGGGGACGCATGTAACAAACAGTCTGGCCACTTTTCCATAGGGCTGCTGAAGTTTGCTTGGGGTCCACTTCAGTCCCTAATCATCTTGGATTCTCCGGCACCTTAAGGTATCAACAGCGAAGGTTGTAAAACAGCAAAGATGGTGGCTTGCCCTCTGTCTGGGAGCTCTGTCCCAAGGAGGTACGAACCTGTTGCCAGCAAAACTGCCTCCACACCAGTGGAGGTGGTTGCAGACTCAGCTGGGAGATTATGCCCAGTGAAGAGACATAGGATCCAGGACCCGTGTGAGAAAGCAGTCTACCCACTTCTTCTAGAGCTGCTACACTGTGCTGGTGGACTGCTTCAATCACTAGTTGCCTCAGACTCCTTGGAGCCCAAAGACGACAATGGCTAAGACTGTGAAACTGGAATGATGGCAGACCATCCCTCCCCCTGGGAGCGCCATCCCAGGAGGCTTGGAACCACTGCTAGCTGGAAAACACCAGCGAGAGTGACCGGTGGCCCCAGTCTGGAGGTCCTTCCCAGTGAAGAGAAGCAGGGTTAGGGACCCACAAAAAAAAGTAGCCTTGCTGCTCTTCCACGAGGCAGCTGCAGTGAAGGCAATAATGGCTACGCCTGCACTAAAGCAAAGATGGCAGCCTGCCCCTCCCTCTGAAGGCTCTACCTCAGGGAGGTGTAACACTGCTACCAGTGGCTGGCTGGAGTTCCAAGGTAGTGCGTCTTATTTTGTGAGGTGCTATGGAAATGGGGCCTACAGATTGTTGCTGCTCAGCCCCTTGCCTTCAGCTCCTTTTCTAGGGGTATGTGTGGGGGGTCTAACATCCTTTGCTGGAGTTGCAGCTGCTATTGCTGGGACGCTCAGATATCAAAAGCTCCTAGGGCTCCATATGTGCCTGAGTGGCTGCTCTGCCAAGACTCCATGTAGTTCTGCATGTTGGACTGTGGTCCCTGGTGGAGTGGGTTCACAAGGAGATCACCTGACCTGAGGGTTGCAAAGATCTATGAAAGAAGGGTGGGTTGCTCACTCCCTCACTGCTTCCCTGGGTGGGGAGGTTCCTCTGGCTCTGTGTCATTCCTGGGTGGGTGGTTGTCCCGCCTTGCTTTTCTCTATTCCTCATGGGTTGAGTTGTCTTCTTGATGAATCCCAATGTGTGGACCTAGATATTTCAGTTGAAGGTGTTGTATTTACTTGCCCCTTCTGTTTCTCTCTGTGAGAGTGGTGCACACTAGCTGCTTCTAATCAGCCATTATGAAAAGTCTTTAAATTTTAAATTTAAATTAAAATATTTAAATATTTTAAGATTTGAAGCATTGGCCTGGCAGAATGAGGTATGCTGGTATACAAATAAATATAAATGGAAAAAAACTTCCAAAATAAATTAGTATAGACTTTTTTCATTGTAAATGAGTTAACTTTTTGATGAATTTAGGAGCAGAGATAAAATAAATTGTTGATTGTATTTAAGAAAAACTCCATAAGCTTATCTGTACATCCTTACTTTGAAAGGAACTAAATTTTATTTAGCCCCTGCTTTATGTCAGAAATTGTACTAAGTTCTTTGTTTACTTAATGGAATCTTCTATTTGAGTTCATTTTTGGTTAGCATTTGTAGATGATTTATAACTCTAAGACATTGTCCTGAAGTTATATCTACTGCTTTATACAATAAAATAGTATCATTTTAAACTTAGCTGTACATCATAAACTGATCTTAGATAGCATCAGGTCTTAGTACTTGATCAAATAACTTTATGTAAAGCAAGATACTTCTAAATATTTTTATTTAAATTTGTTGTTTTATTTCTTTCCTTCTTTTCTTTTTTCTCCTTCCTTCCTTCCTTCTTTCCTTCCTTCCTTCCTTCTTTCCTTCCTTCCTTCCTTCCTTCCTTCCTTCCTTCCTTCCTTCCTTCCTTCCTTCCTCCCTTCCTTTCTTTTCTCTCTCTCTCTCTTTCATTTGGAGAATGTGAAAACTAGAAGACCACAGATAAAGTTTTTAGGTTCACTTTTCCTGAATCTGTTTAGCTTTAAGCTGAGGTGGATTAAGAAGAAAGGGATGCTAACCATTTATAAATAAGTTTAAGTCTTCTAGACCTCGAACACTGAGTAAGAAGGGCAAACTGCTCAGTTTTCAGAACTCCACTTATGATTATTTGTATGAACATGGCAAAAATCAAAGATAATTTTGCTAATTAATGTGAAGAAACATTTGAAACATGTCATAATATTTGTCGTACAGTAAATTGATCTATTTGTAGTTCTCAAGAAATCATATATTTACTTTTAATTGTTATATCAATAAAATTCTCTTGAGAGTAATCAGTTGGCTTTCCAATGGAATTTAATGTGACAACATAAATAAATATACTTGTCATAGAGTCTGGCCTATAACAGACACACCATGATTGTTCATTTTTTTGTACCCTAGACATATTTAGTATGTATAAAAGGTATGGAATTTCTTTCATGTTTATCTCTTCTGTTATCTAGCTAAAGTCATAAATCTCCATCACCAGCATCTTGAACTATTTTCTTTATTGTCCCTCCTCCCAGTTTAAAAATGTCCTTATGTCTCCCCAGTCCTTAGCAAACACACTAACTACAGTCTTCCTCTAATCTTGCCTTTGAAACATGAGCACTAACTCTTCTGGATGTTCTGTGCTGTCCGGTCTTTGTGACCGTGCTCCATGCTTTGGCTCTCTAATTACTCCTTCTCATTCTTCTGCTGTCTCTTTTCTCCACCACATGTAGGGTAACCAACTATCCCAGTTTGCCAAGGACTGTCTCAAGTTTAGCACCAAAAGCCCCTGTTTGAGGAAATCCCTCAGTCCTGGGCAAACTAAGAGAGCCAATCAAGCTAAATCCAACCCTTAAATGTTGGCATTCCTCAGACTTCCAACCTTAGTTCTCATCTCTTTCTTAGCAAGAATTTTTGCATTCTGCAGAGGCTTCAACTAGTCATGTACCACATGAAAATGTTTTGGTCAATGATGAACTGCTTATCTGATGATGATTCTATAAAATTATAATGAAGCTGGAAAATTCCTATTGTTTAGTGATGTTGTAGCTGTTGTAATGTCATAAAATCATAGCTTAATGCATTGCCAGTCCTATGTTTAGTAATACAATTTCTTATCATTCTGTTACAATTGCCTACAGTATTCAGAACAGTAACATGCTGTGCAGGTTTGTAGCCTAGGAGCAATAGGCTGTATCATGTTGCCTAGGTATATAGAAAGCTATAGCATCTATGTTTGTCTAAGTACACTCTATGATGCTCATAAAATGAAATCATCTAACAATGCATTTTTAAGAAAGTATACCTGTTGTTAAGCAACACATGACTGTATTGACAATGTATCACTGATGACCAATTTTATATCTCCAGTCATAAGTGCTCTGCTGAATCACAAACCCTATTTCTGAGAAAAGGACATGAATTGTGGGGGCTCATAAAATCTTGTGTTCAAATTCAAGCTATACCAGCTACTAAGTATGCAGTGTTGCATAATTACTCACCTCTCCAATTTATAGTTTACTATCTTGCAAATGAGGATAATGCTCAACTTAAAAGATTGTCCTGAGTGTTAATGCTAAAAATTGTCAAGTTCTCAATACAGTGCTGGTATGAAAAAATATCACTTTGCAACTATTTTTACATTATTATTGCTGCTATATTTTATTCTAGTGCTTTTCAGAATTTTTTCCACCCCAGCTCATCTGAAGTATGTAAAAATACTCCAATAAATAGAGTGGCTCAATATGGAAGAAATTTTCAGTGGAGAAGAGAGGCATGTCTCACTTAGAAAAAGGCCCCCAGGTAGTCCTGATATTCAAGCTCTTGGGAGATCAGAGTCCCTTCAGCTCCTATCTCCATGCTCTTGTTCTAAAAGTTCAAAAGACTTTGTTACCATGGATATAAATTTAGTTAATATATTTAAAACTAAAACGATTATTTTCTTGTATTCTCCTTACATCCCCGAATATTTCCTTATCCTATTCTATGTGCTTATTCAATCACCTACCACTCATTAATTTAATCTAATCTTTTTTTTTCTAGATTAGAAATTCTTAAAAGTTAAATGTGCCTTAGAATTATCTGGAGGTTATGTTAAAACACACATTTCTGGCTCTTCAACCAGGGTTTCTGATTTGCAGATCTGGAGTGCGGTCTGAAGATGTACATTTCTAGTAAGCTGCTAGATGATGCTAGTTCAAGGACTATACTTTGAAAACGATTTTAGGATATTTAAATGACATGGCAGTTTAACTTATTTTTAACCTCAAGTATTTGTTTTATTTTTCCTCCTCTTTCTTCTGCTGTTATTTCTCCTCTTCATTCTTTTAGCTTTTCTTACCTGGAAATCTGATTTTCTTCCTTGCTCTTTGGCATTATAAATGAATGAGACCTTGTAATTCTGAATATTTTTATTATTTTATCTAAACTTTATTTCCACATGCCATTAGGAATCTAGTATAGTATGTGAATTCCATGTCATCCCTAGGTCTTTACATTCTTAGATGTGTGAAACCTGATACTCAGTCAAGAGCCTCAGTGAAAGTGAAGGTTAGTCATGTTTAAATGGCTTAAATTTTACCTTTTATTATGCCTATTCTGCTTGGTTATTTACAAAATGTTGAGTAAAAATGGAAAAATGTGCATAACATAATATTGTAGACACCACTGAGCATGACCACTCTTATTTTATAGACCTGAGCATGAATAATTTAAATGATATTCTGAAAGTCATAATGGTAGCTCAGAGAAGACTATTTAGAATTTCTTAGTGTAGTAGTACATTTCCTGGTCCATTACAGCTTGTCTTAATATCATAACAATTCAGTTTATGGATTGAAGTAATATTTAGGTCACTCTTAGGGTAGTGACAGTCCTAGAGCTATCTATGGATTGATTTCCATATTAGTAGAATTGTTGACTATACCTTTCTGGAATACAGACATCCAACTAGGTAAAATAAAATAAAACATTGCATTTTTTTTCTATTGTCTAAATGGTTGATTTTTGGAACCTTAATGGGAATTTTTTCTTTCCTCCTTGCTTTTCTGCCTGTGAACACAACCATTGTGTGTTTTAATACTGTGGAGCACAGCAGCATGTGGAACGTGAGTGAGCATCAAATGGGGAACACAGAACATTTTAACCTAATGAAAGCTTTCACTTTCCAGGGTAACCTGTTTGTACTCTGTGCCAAGAGACCTCTAAGAGGCCTACAGCTGCTTTCATTTTTTCAGTGTAGACATGAAGTGCAGCCCCTGCAGCAGCTGCAGAGCCCCCCCAACCTCTCATTCTGCATATACTAAGAAAAGGGACTCTTTAATCTCTGGGCTTGAGAAAAAATTTGTTAAGGAATGAAATAGGGCCACAGAATTCCTGGGGTGAGCCTCTGTAACACAGCAGGTGGTGGCCAGGAAGCCATGACAAAATCAAGGAAAAAGATTCAGAATTTTTTTTTTTTTTGACGCTGCGTGTTTAGCAAAAGACATGTGGGTTACAGCTGTCCCTTAGAGAAGACCATATTTTGCATCTTGAAGAATGAAGGGCGGCTTTCCCTCTAAAGAATTTGAAAGACATTCTTGGCAGATTGTTTTGTTATAAGCTAGAGATATCCAGTTTTATTTTATTTTGTGTTCTTTTCTAAACTAGTTGCATCCAGCCTAATGAATCTGAAAGCTCTTCAAAAGTTAGCAATAGGAAATGAGATTTCTTGTCTTTCGTCCTTCCCTTTCTTTAAAAAAAAATTATTTTATTAAATATGGTCTTTATTAACTCTTGGACAAGGCCTCAATGTGTGTTGCATCAATTTCAAGACCTATTGGTGATGGCTGTCTGTCATTCTGCTTCCAAAGTAAACTGGATATTGAAGCAAAGGCAGAAATGAGAGGACAAGGGCCAATACCAAAGATGAACAGAAGCAGCAGTAACAGATACTTAAATAACAGTTTTTTAAAAATCAACATGAGATATTGTATGTGATAGCTTCATGCATGTATCCAATGTAATAGTCAAATCAGGGTAATTGGTATATTCATTACCTCAATTATCATTTCTAGTTATTTTTACAATAAATTATAGTCACTTTGTTGTGCTATAGAACACTAGACTCATTCCTATTTAGAACTATTTAATTGTAGTTTTGTCCCTGTTAATCTGCCTCTTCTTACCTCCCTCACCCTCTATCCTTCTCAGCCTCTGGTAACCAGTATTCTACTCTCTACTTCTTTGAGATCAACTTTTTAAAGTTTCCACATATAAGAACATGTGGTATTTATTTTTCTGTGCCTGATTTATTTCACTAAACACAAATGTTCTCTAGGCTCATCCATGTTGCTGCAAATGGAGGCATTTAATTTTTTATGGCTAAATAATTTTCTATTGTGTATATATATACCACATTTTTTCATCCATTAATCTGTTGATGGACAATTAGGTTGCTTCCAAATCTTGACTATTGTGACCAGTATGATAAACATGAAAGTTCAGATATCTCTTCTACATAATGATGTCCTTTCCTTTGCATATGTACTCAATTGTGGGATTGCTGGATCATATGGTATTTCTATTTTTAGTTTTTTTTGGAATCTCCGTACTGTTTTCCATTATGGCTTGCTAATTTACATTCACACGAATGATATGTGAATTCCCATTTCTTCACATCTTTGCCAGTTTTTGTTTTTTTTTCTTTTATCATAGTTACTCTAACGGGGGTGAAGTGATATCCCATTGTGGTTTTCATTTGAATTTCCAAGATTAGTGATATTGAACATGTTTCACATACCTGTTGGCCATGTGTAAGTCTTCATTTAAAAGATACCTATTCCGATCATTTGTCCATTTTTAGTTGGATTATTTGTATTTTGCTTTAGAGCTGTTTGAGTTCTTTAAATATTGCAGGTATTAATTTCTCGTCAGATGGATAGTTTGCAAACATTTTAGTCCATTGTATAGGCTGTCTCTTCACTCCGTTGATTGTTTCCTTTGCTGTGTAGAAGCGTTTCAGTTTGATGTAATCTCATTTGTCTGTTTGTGTTTTTGTTGCCTGCACTTTTCAGGTCCTATTCAAAAAATTCTTGCCCAGACCAATGTGATGAGCATTTCCCTTATGTTTTCTTTCATAGTTTTAGGTCTTACATGTAAATCTTAATCCATTTTGATTTTTGTATGTGGTAGGAGATAGAGGTCTAGTTTCCTTCTTCTGCATATGGTTATCTAGTTTTCCCAACACCGTTTATTCAAGAGTCTGTCTTTTTCCTATTGTATGTTCTTGGCACCTTTGTTGAAAATCAGTTGTCTGCAAATATGTGGATTAGTTTCTGGATTATCTATTCTGTTTCATTGGTCTATGTGTCTGTTTTTATCTCAGTACCATACAGATTTGGTTACAATAGCTTTGAAATTGTAGTGTGATGCCTCCAGCTGTGTTCTTTCTTCTCAGGATTGCTTTGATTATTCAGAGTCATTTTTGTTTCCATATAACTTTTAGGATGGATTTTTTTGTGTGTTTTTTGTGAAAAATGTCATTGGTAGATCACTTTGGGTAGTATGGACATTTTAACAATGTTAATGTTTCTAATTCATGAGCATGATATACCATTCCATATTTTTGTGTGTGTCCTCTTCAATTTCTTTCATCAAACTTGTAAAGTTTTCAATGTAGTGGTCATTCACTTCGTTGGTTAAATATATTCCTAGGTATTTTAATTATTTATTTTTGTAGCTATTGTAAAGGAATTGCTTTCTTGATTTCTTTTTCATATTGTTCACTGCTGACATATAGAAATGCTACCGATTTTGTAGGTTTTGTATCCTAAAACTTTACTAAATTTGTTTATCAGTTCTAAGAGTTTCTTGGTAGAGTCTTTAGGCTTTTCTAAATATAAGATTATGTTATCTGCAAAAAGGGACAATTTGATTTTCTCTTTTCCAATTTGTATGCCCTTAATTTCTTTCTCTGGCATAATTGCTCTGGATAGGACTTCCAGTATTATTTTGAATAAAAGTGATGAAAGTGAGTGTCTTTGTTTTGTTCCAGATCTTAGAAGAAAGGCTTTCAACCTTTCCTGTTTAGTATGATGTTAGCTGTGGGATTGTCAGGTTTAGCCTTTATTGAGTTGAGGTACATTCTTCCTATACCTGATTTGTTGAGATTTTTTTTTATCACGAAGGGATGTTGAATTTTATCAAATTTTTTTGATAAAATTGAAATAATACCATGTTTTCTGTCCATTCTGTTGATGTGTTAAGTTTATTGATTTGCATATGTTGAAACATTTTTCATCACTGGGATAAATCCCACTTGATTGCAATGTGTAACCTTTTAGATGTGTTGTTGGATTCAGTTTGCTTTAAGTATTTTGTTTAGAATTTTTTCCACTTTTGTTCATCAGGAGTATTGGCCTATAGTTGTTATAATTTTTTCTTTTTTTGTTGTGTCCTTATGTGCTTTTGGAATCAGGGTGATGCTGGTCTCATAGAACAAGTTTGGAAACATTTCCTCCTCTTCAATTTTTGGAAAACTTGAAAAGAATTTTTTTTTTTTTTTTTTTTTTTTTTTTTTTTTTAGTTGGAGTCTCGCTCTGTCGCCCAGGCTGGAGTGCAGTGGTGCTATCTCAGCTCACTGCAGGCTCCACCTCCCGGGTTCACACCATTCTCCTGCCTCAGCTTCCTGAGTAGCTGGGACTACAGGCGCCCGCCACCACGCCTGGCTAAATTTTTTTTTTTACAAATCTCTTATTATTATTATTATACTTTAAGTTTAGGGTACATGGGCACAATATGCAGGTTTGTTACATATGTATACATCTGCCATGTTGGTGTGCTGCACCCATTAACTCATCATTTAGCATTAGGTATATCTCCTAATGCTATTCCTCCCCGCTCGCCCCATCTGACAACAGTCCCTGGAGTGTAATGTTTCCCTTCCTGTGTCCATGTGTTCTCATTGTTCAATTCCCACCTATGAGTGAGAACATGTGGTGTTTGGTTTTTTGTTCTGGCAATAGTTTACTGAGAATGTTGATTTCCAGTTTCATCCATGTCCCTATAAAGGACATGAACTCATCATTTTTTATGGCTGCATAGTATTCCATGGTGTATATGTGCCACATTTTCTTAATCTAGTCTATCGTTTTTGGACATTTGGGTTGGTTCCAAGTCTTTGCTATTGTGAATAGTGCTGCAGTAAACATACGTGTGCATGTGTCTTTATAGCAGCATGATTTATAATCCTTTGGGTATGTACCCAGTAATGGGATGGCTGGGTCAAATGGTATTTCTAGTTCTAGATCCCTGAGGAATCGCCACACTGACTTCCACAATGGTTGAACTAGTTTACAGTCCCACCAACAGTGTAAAAGTGTTCCTATTTCTCCACATCCTCTCCAGCACCTGTTGTTTACTGACTTTTTAATGATTGCCATTCTAACTGGTGTGAAATGGTATTTCATTGTGGTTTTGATTTGCATTTCTCTGATGGAGAGTGATGATGAGCATTTTTTCATGTGTTTTTTGGCTGCATAAATGTCTTCTTTTGAGAAGTGTCTGTTCATATCCTTCACCCACTTTTTGATGGGGTTGTTTGTTTTTTCTTGTAAATTTGTTTGAGTTCATTGTAGATTCTGGATATTAGCCCTTTTTCAGATGAGTAGGTTGTCAAAATTTTCTCCCATTCTGTAGGTTGCCTGTTCACTCTGATGGTAGTTTCTTTTGCTGTGAAGAAGCTCTTTAGTTTAATTAGATCCCATTTGTCAATTTTGCCTTTTGTTGCCATTGCTTTTGGTGTTTTAGACACTCAAAACCGCTCAACTACATGGAAACTGAACAACCTGCTCCTGAATGACTACTGGGTACATAACGAAATGAAGACGGAAATAAAGATGTTCTTTGAAACCAACGAGAAAAAAGACACAACATACCAGAATCTCTGGGACACATTGAAAGCACTGTGTAGAGGGAAATTTATAGCACTAAATGCCCACAAGAGAAAGCAGGAAAGATCCAAAATTGACACCCTAGCATCACAATTAAAAGAACTAGAAAAGCAAGAGCAAACACATTCAAAAGCTAGCAGAAGGCAAGAAATAACTAAAATCAGAGCAGAAGTGAAGGAAATAGAGACACAAAAAAACCCTTCAAAAAATTAATGAATCCAGGAGCTGGTTTTTTGAAAAGATCAACAAAATTGATAGACTGCTAGCAAGACTAATAAAGAAGAAAAGAGAGAAGAAACAAACAGATGCAATACAAAATGATAAAGGGGATATCACCACTGATACCACAGAAATACAAACTACCATCAGAGAATACTACAAACACCTCTATGCAAATAAACTAGAAAATCTAGAAGAAATGGGTAAATTCCTCGACACATCTACACCTTCCCAAGACTAAACCAGGAAGAAGTTGAATCTCTGAATAGACCAATAACAGGCTCTGAAATTGTGGCAATAATCAATAGCTTACCAACCAAAAAAAGTCCAGGACCAGATGGATTCACAGCCAAATTCTACAGAGGTACAAGGAGGAACTGGTACCATTCTTTCTGAAACTATTCCAACCAACAGAAAAAGAGGGAATCCTTTCTAACACATTTTATGAGGCCAGTATCATCCTGATACCAAAGCCTGGCAGAGACACAACCAAAAAAGAGAATTTTAGACCAATGTCCTTGATGAAGATTGATGCAAAAATCCTCAGTAACATACTGGGAAAACAAATCCAGCAGCACATCAAAAAGCTTATCCACCATGATCAAGTGGGCATCATCCCTGGGATGCAAGGCTGGTTCAACATACACAAATCAATAAATGTAATCCAGCATATAAACAGAACCAAAGACAAAAACCACATGATTGTCTCAATAGATGCAGAAAAGACCTTTGACAAAATTCAACAACTCTTCATGCTAAAAACTCTCAATAAATTAGGTATTTATGGGACATATCTCAAAAGGGTAAGAGCTATCTATGACAAACCCACAGCCAATACCATACTGAATGGGCAAAAACTGGAAGCATTCCCTTTGAAAACTGGCACAAGACAGGGATGCCCTCTCTCACCACTCCTATTCAACATAGTGTTGTAAGTTCTGGCTAGGGCAATTAGGCAGGAGAAGGAAATAAAGGGTATTCAGTTAGGAAAAGAGGAAGTCAAATTGTCCCTGTTTGCAGATGACATGATTGTATATCTGGAAAACCCCATTGTCTCAGCCCAAAATCTCCTCAACCTGATAAGCAACTTCAGCAAAATCTCAGGATACAAAATCAATGTACAAAAATCACAAGCATTCTTGTGCACCAATCACAGACAAACAGAGAGCCAAATCATGGGTGAACTCCCATTCACAATTGCTTCAAATAGAATAAAATACCTAGGAATCCAACTTACAAGGGATGTGAAGGACCTCTTCAAGGAGAACTACAAACCACTGCTCAATGAAATAAAAGAGGATACAGACAAATGGAAGAACATTCCATGGTCATGGGTTGGAGGAATCAATATCATGAAAATGGCCATACTGCCCAAGGTAATTTATAGATACAATGCCATCCCCATGAAGCTACCAATGACTTTCTTCACAGAATTGGAAAAAAATACTTTAAAGTTCATACAGAACCAAAAAAGAGCCCGCATCACCAAGTCAATCCTAAGCCAAAAGAACAAAGCTGGAGGCATTACACTACCTGACTTCAAACTATATTACAAGGCTACAGTAACCAAAACAGCATGGTACTGGTACCAAGACAGAGATATAGATCAATGGAACAGAACAGAGCCCTCAGTAATAATGCTGCATATCTACAACCATCTGATCTTTGACAAACCTGACAAAAACGAGCAATGGGGAAAGGATTCCCTATTTAATAAATGATGCTAGGGAAACTGGCTAGCCATATATACAAAGCTGAAACTGGATCCCTTCCTTACACCTTATACAAAAATTAATTCAAGATGGATTAAAGACTTACATATTAGACCTAAAGCCATAAAAACCCTAGAAGAAAACCTAAGCAATACCATTCAGGACATAGGCATGGGCAAGGACTTCATGTCTAAAATTTTTTGTATTTTCAGTTAAGACGGGATTTCACCATGTTAGCCTGGATTGTCTGGATCTCCTGACCTCGTGATCTGCCTGCCTTGGCCTCCTAAAGTGCGAGGATTACAGGCGTGAGCCACCGTGCCTGGCCTGAAAAGAATTTGTGTTAGTTCTTCTTTAGAAGTTTCAACAATTCAGCAGTGAATTCAGTCCTAGACTATTCTTTGTTGGGAGACTTTTGATTACGATTTCATCTCATTACTAATCATTAGTCTGTCCAGGTTTTCTATTTCTACATGGTTCCATCTTGTAGGTTGTATTTGTCGAAGAATTTATGCATTTCTTCTTGGTTTTCCAATTTGTTGGCATATAGTTTTCATGATAGTATCTCATGATCCTTTGTATTTTCATGATTATCAGTTGTAATACCTCCTTTTCATTTCTGATTTTATTTATTTGGATCTTCTCTCTATCTTAGCCTAGCAAAAGGCTTGTCTATTTGTTTATCTTTTGTAAAAAGCATCTTTTTATTTTGTTGATATTTTGCATTTATTTAGTCTTAATTTCATGTATTTCTGCTCTGATCTTTATTTTTTTTCCTTTTATTAATTTTGGGGTTGTTTTTCACTTGAGTTTCTAGTTCCTTGAGGTACATCATTAGGTTTGAAAGCTTCGTACCTTTTTGACCCAGGCATTTGTTGCTATAATCTTCCCTCTTTGTACTGCTTTTGAGGCATCCCATAGGTTTTAGTATGTTTTGCTTGCATTTTTCTTTTTTTCAAAAATTTTTACCATGTTTTTAAAGTTCTCCTTTGATTCATTTGTTATTTAGGACCTTGTTGTTTAATTTATGTGAATTTGTACAGTTCTCAAAGTTTCTCTTGTTATTGATTCCTCGTTTTATTCTATTGTAATCAGAAAGATAGTTGATATAATTTCAATTTTAAAAATTATTTTGAGGCTGTTTTGTGTTCTAATATATGGTCTATCTTGGAGAATCCTTCATGTGGTGATGAGAAAATGTGTATTCTGCAGCTATTTGATAAACTGTTTTGTAAATGTCTGTTAGTTTTATTTGATCTGAAGTGTAGTTTAACTCAAGTGTTTCTTTGTTGATTTTATGTCTGGATGATCTGTCCCATTGCTGAAAATAGGGTGTTGAAATATTCTACTAGTATTGTATTGCAGCCTATCTCTTCATACTTTGGTGGTGTATGCATATATATTTATAATTGTTATATCCTTTTGTGGAATTGAGCCCTTTATTATTCTATAATATTATAATTTAAATAAAGAGAATTTCTTTGTCTCTTTTTACAGTTTGTGACTTAAGGTCTACTTTATCTGACATAAGTATAGCTACTCTTGCTTAGTTTTGGTTTCAATTTGCATACAATGATATCTTTTTTCCACTTCTTCACTTTCAACCTATGTGTGTTCTTACAGCTAAGTCCCTTATAAGCAGTATATAGCTTGGTCTTGCTTTTTCATCCATATAATAACTGTGTGTACATATGTATGTTATATACACACAGTTATATGTATATACATATACACATGTATACACATATACACAGATGTATATATGTATATACATGCACACAGTTATTACCTATATATAAAATATATATTATATATTATGTATATATTATACATAAAATATATATCATGTATTATGTATATATTATATATAAAATATATATCATGTATTATGTATATATTATATATAAAATATATATCATGTATTATGTATATATTATATATAAAATATATATCATGTATTATGTATATATTATATATAAAATATATATCATGCATTATGTATATATTATATATAAAATATATATCATGCATTATGTATATATTATATATAAAATATATATCATGCATTATGTATATATTATATATAAAATATATATCATGCATTATGTATATATTATATATAAAATATATATTATATATAATATATAAAATATATATTATATGTTATGTATATATTATATATAAAATATATATTATATATCATGTGTATATATATATATATTTTTTTTTTTGAGGCAGAATCTTACTCTGTTGCCCACGCTGGTGTACAGTCATATGATCGCAGCTCACTGCTGCCTTGAGTTCCTGAGCTCAGGTGATTCTCCCACCTCAGCCTCCCAAGTAGCTAGGACTACCAGTGTGTACCACCATGCCTGGCTAATTTTTTGTATTTTTTGCAGAGACATGGTTTTGCTATGCTACCCAGGCTTGTCTTGAACCCCTGGGCTCAAGAGATCTACCTGCCTCAGCCTCCCAAAGTGCTGGGATTACAGTCATGAGCCACCACGCCTGGCTAAGTAACTGTACATACTTTCATGAGACAATTTAATCAATTTACATTCAAGGTTATTTTGATAGGTATGACTTACTCCTGCCATATTTGTTCGTTGTTTCCTAGTTGTTTTGTAGATCCCTGATTCCTTCTTCCTCTCTTGTTTTCTTCCTTTGTGGTTTGATGGCTTTCTGTAGTGCTGTGCTTTGATTCTATTCTTTTTATCTTTTTAAAAAATATATGTTATAGGCTTTTTCTTCGTGGTTATCCTGAGACATACATAAAACATTTTATACTTATGACATGTTAACTTAAGCTGATAACAGCTTAATTTTGAGTACATACACAAACTCTTCATTTTTACTGCCCCTCCTCCTGCATTTTATGTTTTTGATGTCACACTTTACATTTTTAAATAGTATGTATTCCTTAGCAATTATAGCTTTCATTGTTTTAATAGTTTTGCATTTTTTTTTTTTTTTTTTTTTTTTTTTTTTGAGACGGAGTCTCGCTCTGTCACCCAGGCTGGAGTGCAGTGGCGCAGTCTCGGCTCACTGCAAGCTCCGCCTCCCGGGTTCACGCCATTCTCCTGCCTCAGCCTCTCCGAGTAGCTGGGACTACAGGCGCCCGCCACCACGCCCGGCTAATTTTTTGTATTTTTAGTAGAGACGGGGTTTCACCGTGGTCTCGATCTCCTGACCTCATGATCCGCCCGCCTCGGCCTCCCAAAGTGCTGGGATTACAAGCGTGAGCCACCGCGCCCGGCTAGTTTTGCATTTTGACTGTTACATTAGAGATATACTTGATTTACCCACCACCATTACTGTATTAGAGTGTTTTGAATTTGATTATGTAATTACTTTTACTTGTGAGTTTTATACTTTTGTATGCTTTTATTCCTAATTAATATCTTCTTCTTTCAGCTTGAAGAAATTCCTTTTGCATTTTCTTCTAATACAGTTCTAGTGGTGATAAACTTTCTCGGCTTTCATTTGTCTGAGAAAGTCTTTATCACTCCTTTGTTTTGTTTTTGAAAGACAGGGTTGCTGACGAAGACAGGGTTCTTGGTTCGCAGCCTTTTTCTTTTCATACTTTGAATATATCATCTCACTGCCTTCTGAGATTCTCAGGTTTCTGCTAAGAAATCTGCTGATAATCTTATGGGGGTTCCTCAATATGTGGCAATTTGGCTTTTCCTTGATGCTTTTAACACTCTCTTTAACTGTTGACAATTTGACTATGACATGTCATGGTGTGGATCTCTTTGGATTCATCTTATTTGATGTCTTATCGACTTCTTGGATCTGGCTTTCTAATTTCTTTCCCAGACTTGGGAATTTTTCTGCCATTATTTCTTTGAATATGTTTTTTGTGCCTTTCTTTGTTGTTCATCCTTTTGGCATTCTAGTGGTGGTTAATTTGTTCTTGATGGTGTCTCGTAAATCTTTTAAGCTATCTTCACTTTTTCATTCTCTTTATTTATTTATTTTTGCTCCTCAGATTGGATAATTTCCTGTGCTCTACCTTCAAGTTCACTGATGTTTTATTCTGCTTGATCTAGTCCATCATTTATCCCCTCTATTTAATTTTTTAGTTTGGTTATAGCATTCTTCAAATTCATGATTTCTGTTTTGTATTTTCAAAAAATTCTATTTGTTAAAATTTCTCCGTTTTTTCTTGCACTGCTGTCTTTACCTCCGTGATTACCTTCATGAGCATTATTTTGAGTTTTTTCTCAGGTAAATCATAAAACTCCACTTCATTTGGGTCAGTTCCTGGAGATTTATCTTGTTTTTTCATTTAAAATATATTTTCATTTTATTCGACTCTCTGTGTTGGCTTCTGTGCATTAGATAACTACCTCTTTTTAGCTTGTTTGACTAGATTTGTGTAGGAGAGGTTTTCACCAGTCCATCCAGCCAGAGATTTTAAGGTGCCTCCGAAATCTTTACACTTGTCCAGTCTTCTGTCTATGGAGCTTAGGATGTGCCATGTCTTGTCAGTAACTGGAGATCAGTATAATAGAAGCCAGACTCTTTAGATGTAGCTGGAAAGATTGGGGTGTTAATTGTTAATTTTAATTCTATCTTTGCAGGAAGGCTGAGTATGGGTATCTATATCCCATTCTTTCTGGACTAAACTGGAAAGAATATCTCTGGCAAATTCCTGCACCTTCTGATCCAGAAGGGATAGCTTCTGGAAGTGGGCCCATTATTTGGCCACCTGTTTATTTTTTGTGGTCTTGGGTTATTCAGGGTCATAAAGCCCCCTTGACTTCCAGGGCTAGGTCATTAGGAGACAGTCTGTTAGGTGGGAGCTACGAAGTTGTGGTTGTCAGTGAATGGCCTAATACCTTCCAGAAAAAAATGTGAATAGGCCTGGATTTATCTCTGGGGTGAGCTGGGGAGCTAGGCCTAAGTGCTGAGCTCTGGCTCTAGCTACCAAAGAGCTATTGTGTATTTGTCCCTTTACCTCTTCTATGCAAGTTCATTAGAAACCAGGCTGTCAAGTAGCTATGGAGTGCATATTTTATAAGCTTCTTCCAGGCAGAAAGTGAAAAGTGCACATTCCTGCCTCATTTATTTGCTACACCAAGAGGGTATAGCCCCTGGAAGTGTATGGATGTCTGTTTAAAACCACTTATTTGTTCTGAGATGAAGGGAGACTCTCTCTCTCTCTATATATATATATATAGTATACACACACATATATACACATATACACATGTATATATGCGTATATATACACATATATACACATATATATATATGCTTATTCACTTCTGTTCTCAGAGCTGTCAGGTTTAGGATGAAGTCATTTAGGATGTAGCTTTAACAGTTGGGGCTCTTGATGTGTGTTCTAGACCCCTTCTGGGGTTAAACAGTGAGTTGCATTTGTAAAGTTCCTTCTCTGCACTGTTCCTAGGGGATAAAATTCTTGGAGGTGCTTGCACATCTATCTAAAAATGCTGCATTTATCCTAAGATTTAGAGAGGCATATGTGTGCCAGTTCCTTCTGTTCCCAGAACTAGGAGATTTAGATGCATTCCCTTAGGTGGATGTTGTAAAAGTTTGGGCTCTTGATGTGAGTGCAAATTCCTCCCAGTCTGGTGGCAGGTTAATTACTGACTTCCCTTTAACTCCCCAATACAAGTTAATTAGAAGTCAGATTGCTAGGTAGTGGCTGGAGAGATGTTTCATAAACCTCTTCTAGAGGAATCGGGGGGATGTGTTTTGTAAGCCCCTTTGTGGCACTTCTAGGAGGATGAAGTCTCTGAAAGTGCTTGCAGCTCATATAAAACTTCTGCTCTTTAATTTTTTTCCTATGATCTAGAAAGACACACATGTGTTTACTCCTCTCCACCTCTGTAGCTGGTGAATGAAGAGTCAAAATATGGGGAGACTTAGGGTTGGGGTCCTATATGTGAGGTCTAGATCCTACTCTCTATAGGGAAGAACTGTGTGTTGGAGATTCCTTTCCCAATTTTGTGACTCAGTGCCCAAGGTGAGTCTGTGCCCCAGTGTGCTTCAGCTTTTTCTGTCCATTCAATGTGGATGTTTTCTCAGTTGCCTGATGGGTAGGAATCTCCTGACTGCTCTCTGACTCTCTCAGAGAGAACTGATCCATGGATAAATGTTTATGTGATGGATTTGTGGGTGGAGGAAGAGTCAGGAGCTTCCTATTTTGCCGTGTTGGTGATGTCCTCCTTAGAGTTTTTAAAACACCAATAGTACTGGAAATTTTTAGGGTTCATTGATCATAGAAAAATTAACAAAGATTATTTCAGTACAGACTCATTCTTGATCTCTCATAATTATGACATCACCAAGAATGTTCATGACTTTCAATAAGTCATATTAATGAGAAATTAGGGCAGTTTGGTTTTTTCTTTCTAAATATTGATAATTATTTTGTCTGTTGACTATAGGCATTTAGTGTGTTGCATCCTGTTTATGTTATCTCCTGGGACACCAAATAATTAAAATGGAGTAAACATACACATTCCTCTGGTTTGTAAATGTTTATTATGCTACTTACTGTGTATTCACTGTTCACTGCATATGCTATTCAAATATTTTTAACATTGATTTGATGGCATCCACATATCTACCAATGGAATCAATTTGGTAGCAAAGCTATTTATTTATTTCTTTTACTTCCTTCTTTTAGCAAATGAAGGTAGAGATCAAAATAATTTGCTCCAATATGTTATCCAAATATTAAAAAGCAAACAGAAAGCTAAAAAATAACTTAACTGTTTTTGCAGCAACCCTTTATACTGTTTGTTATATTTTAGCCCTGACAGAGAAGAAGGTGTATAGGAAATCATGTGAGTTTGTAGCCCGATACCTTAAAAAATATGGTAAAATATAGGACCCTTCCCTTTTCAAAGTAACCTATTTATAGTCATAATCAAAAGCTTCCAAGTACTGCCACACCTCACATTTTGCTATGTCAGACACAAACTATTGACATTGCAGCAACTGTGGATTCTCCTTACACTCTGAATGCTGCCTTCTCTCCCTCTTCGGGGACTCCCATTTCCATACCCCAGGTCCCAAGATTTCCTAATGACTAGTAGTTCCACAAGCCCACCGTGCTACCAAACTTGCTGGACCCTTGGCCTACAATGCCTTGCCCCTCTTTCTTCACTTCATTAACTCTTACTGGTCCTTCAAAATGTAGCTTAAATATCGCCTTCTCAAGGAAGCTTTTCTTGATCCATCATCTCCCTCACTCCAATCTGATATGGTCTCTTCTGTGTGCTTCCACTCTTTGATAACTTGTAGCAAAATTATTTGTCTGCTTATTTTCTTTTCCAGCTAGTTTGAGGATTTGGGTAAAAAGTATGTTTTACTGATTTCTCTATCCTTTGTGCCTATAGTGATTAGGAGCTGAAAAGTGCTGTCAAATGAAAAGTTAAAAAAGTGGAGTCAAATGAATGACTCCAGGCAGATATTCAAGGTGTATTTAAAGAGTGGTATATTATGCTAATGCAAGGTGCTTTTTTCAATAGAATGCAAAATGTGTATGTCTCAAACACAATAAACATCTAGTTCTTGCTCACATAACTGTTTGTGGTGGTGTTTCTGGTTGGCGGGGACAGAAATTTCTCCATGAGATCAATCAGTAATCAAAGCGGACAGAGGCTCTACCATCTTTGAAACATGACTTCCAAGGAATGTAGTCATCTAAGTCCCAGTTAGCCAGGAGAGGAAAAAGCTAGGAGGAACAGTCCCAGGGTGCAGAGGGCCTGCATGTGAGAGACTCTTCTGGACCAGGCCTAAGGGCCACATTTCACTTTCACATGCATCCCACTGGCAGGACTCAGTCATTTAGGAGCACAAGCCTCTTCAGGGTAACATACTAGCACATGAATTTATAATAAATGTTAATATGACCCCTTTTCAAACTATTTCAACCATTAATTATATTTCTATAAAACCAAGAACTTGCTAGTTTCTGAATGTTTTACTTTATGTCTTCAAAAATAAAGCCCTTCTTGGTCTATTATAAAACACTTTGGACGCTCAAAAATTCTAACAAAAGATAACTAAAAATATATTTTATTTCCCTATGCACCACTGCATGTTTCCATGTTGTATTCTGGATTCTGAGTCCAATGTGTGTGTGTGTGTGTGTGTGTGTGTGTGTGTGTGTGTGTGTGTGACAGAGAGAGAGAAAGAGAAAGAAAGAGATGCATTCATTAACCCATCTATTCATTCCTATTAAGCACCAGGTGCCATGTTCAGTGCTGAGTATACAAAATGAGTGAAATATGTTACCTGCTTTTAAGGTTTTTATAATCTGGTGAAATTCACATAAATAGAACATTTTGAATCTGTGTGGTAGGTTTGCTTCTCTCTTCCTGTTATTCATTTTTGATCTATTCCTTGACTTTTTCCCTCCTATCCATTTTTTTTCCCCAGAGTTGAATTTCAAAGCCTCCAATCCTGTGCAATCACAGATCTTTAAAAATTCTGTTTATATCCTATCTAGAAAGCAGTTTTCATTTACACAATCTCTTCAAATCACTGCCAGTGATTTGTGAGAGCTGCAATTATAAACCACAGGTATTTTTATTTTGTGTGTTCTTTGGGGGAGGAAAACAGACTTACTTAATGAATCATTTTACAGCCTAAAATGATAATTAGAAAATATAATATTCCATCCTTACACACACACACACACATACACACACACGGATTTTTCAAATAATTTTAAGAAATTCTGAAATTTATAATTTCTTTCTTTTTTTGTGTGTGAGATAAGGTTTCACTCTGTCACCCAAGCTAGAGTGCAGTGGCATGATCATAGCTCACTGTTACCTTGAACTCCTGGGCTCAAGTAATGCCCCTATCTCAGCCTCCTGAATAACTAGGACTATAGGCGTGTGCCACACACCGGCTAACTTTTAAATTGTTTGAAGAGACAGAGTCTCACTATATTGCTCAGGCTGGCCTCACACTTCTGGCATTATACTCCTGGCCTCAATTGATCCTCCTGCCTTGGGGTCCCACAGCACTGGGATTACAGGCATAAGCAACCATGCCGGGATCATTTTCTTTTATTTAAATTTGAAAGGATTTATAATAAAATAAATTTCACTATTATTCATCTTATACTACCTTTGGTATAATGTTTTCTTATATCACAAGAGAATAATTATTTTAGAAATACTTTCTATACATATATTTTTCTATGCAAGTTTTAGTAGATTGGTCTAGGTGAAAAAAAACTTATTTCAAAGAAGTTCTGGGAAAGAATACATTTTTCTCCGAGCGGATTTATATAAAGAAAATTAAAATTGCATAGTGTAAAAAGAAGTATTATACTAAATGTTGACTAAAAGTTTTATATGGTTATGCTTTGTATCATGACTGAGATTGCAAGCTTCTTGAGGATTGAAATCAACATTTTATTTCTCGTAAACTCTTTCTGTTATGATAGACTATCTCATAATAACTAATTATTGGACCATGTATTAATTCTTTTTTGCAATATATGTGGCTAACAATTTTGCTGTTGTTTATGTTTATCTATATTTACATTTTTGAAAACTTTGTTAATAATTGCAATTTACTATTTACTTATAATTATGTTGACCTTAAATCAGTCATTTAGAAAGTAATCTCAATTTTCTTCTCTTAGAAGATTTTCAGATAAGTTAAATATAATACTTCATAAGAATGGCTGTCAAAATATGAGACAAATCATCTAAAATACAGTAAAAGGCAATATACACGGAAATTAAATCATTCCTAAGACTCACAAAAATGAAGAGAATAAAGAGAAAATCAGCCTTGGCAAAGGAACTGTTGAGTCAGTAGTTCCAAATTTCATCAAAGACTTAAAAAACAAAACAAGAAAAAAACAAAGAAAGAAACCAAATGCACATTTGAGGCTCATCTATGGAAAATATTCTATATTTTTATGATTTCAACAAAGGTACTAGAATAATAAAGTGATGATTATGCTTCAGTAGGACTCATAAGTGAATAAGCAAGTTCTTAACATGTTTTTAACACTGTCAGTTGATGGCACTTTTGCCATCAATTAGGAATCAGGATTTCTCTGATCCTAATTGAATTCAATAAAATACCCCTGAAAAGTTGCAGTTTGCAAGGTTGAGAATAGATACCAACTCATAGCTGGATGTGCAAAGTGGTGCCATAGTTATGGAGAATTAAAAGGAAAGGCATTGCAAAAGTCCTCAAATTTGAATAGGCCACTACAACTGGCAAGTTATGGCAGACTGAAGACCACACTGAGGGGGGAGTGCTGCTGGCTTTCCCAATCTATCTGTCTGTCTGTCTCTCCCTCTCTATCATCTATCTCAGCTTAATTGAGGTATAATTTACATACATTACAACTTAGCTATTTTAAATCAACAGTTTGCTGAATTTTCTTGGTGGTACAGAGTTGTGCAACCAGCACCAAGATCCCTCTGAAAAGTTTTCTCCCATACTTCTGCAATTGATCCCCTCCCCCGACCTTTGGCCGTAGGCAGCCACTGATCTGCTTCCTGCCACTTCAGGTTTGCCTCTTCTAGAGTTCTGTATACATGGAATTATATAGAATGTAGTCTATTGAGTCAGACTTGTTTGATTTAGCATGATGGTTTTGTGATTCATCTATGTTGTTTTGAACATTAGTATTTTTTTATTGGTAAGTAGTAGTATTATATGGATATATCTCACATTGCTTATACATTTACTTAGGCATTTGGATGGTTTCCAGTTTTGGACTATTATGATTAATGTTGCACTGAACATTTGTGTACATCTTTGTGTGTTTTCATTTGTCTTGGATGAATATCCAGGGGTGGGATTCCTGGGTCTATGATAAGTGTACGTAAAATTTTGTAAGGTACTGTCCTACTATTTCCTAGAGTGGCAGTATCATTTTCCCTTCTAACTAACAATGAGCAAGGGTTCCAGTGGCTACACAGTCTCAACAGTGCTTGATGTGATCAATCTTTAAAAATTTTAGCCACTTCACTGAATATGTAGTGACATGTCGTTGTGATTTTTAATTTACATTTTCCAGATAGCTAGTAATATTGAGCATCTTTTCATATGCTTCTTTTACATTTGCATATATTCTTTCATGAACTGTCTGCTTAAGCCTTGTGACCATTTTGTAATTGAGTTGTCTTCTAATTACATGGTAAGAATTCTTTATATATTCTCTCCGTATAAGCCCCTTGTCAGATGTATGCTTTGAAATAATTTTTTCCAGTTCATTGCTTATCTTTTTATTTTCTTAAGTATGTATTTCAAAGATAAAATATTTTAATTTGATGTTAAAATAATAGTTTATAATATTCAATATGATCATAATTATTTTTAAAATATTAAATTTTAGTTATTCATTACAAATACGTAGAAATAGTTTTTTTTATATGTTGGTCTTTATCCTACAAACTTATTAACTGATTTATTATGTCTAGTAATTATGTATATTTTGTCAGATTTTCTACACAGATAAACACAGTTTTATTTCTTTTCCAATCTGGATTACTTTAGTTTTTTTTTTTTTTTTTTTTTTTTTTTTTTTAAGTTTTGTTGCTCCAGTGCAATGTTTAATAGAAAAGGTCAGAGCCAGCTTAAGGGGATATCATCTAAGCTTTACCATGAAGTATGATGTCAGTTTTAGATTTTCTCAGATATCCTTTATTGTGTTGAAGACGTTTCTTTCTATTACTAGTTTGCTGAGAATTTTCTTTTCCTTTCTTTTCTTCACAAATAAATGTTGGATTTTTTTCAAATGCTTTTTCTGCATCTGTTGAGGTGATCATATGGTTCTTCTTTTTATATGATTAATTCTTAAATGCTGAACAAGTATTGCATTTCCACAATAAATCTCAATTGGTCATGCTGTATTATGTATATATACTGCTACATTGGATTAGCTAAAATTTGTGTTAAGAATTTTTGCATTTGAGACCAGCCTGGACAACATGGTGAAACCCCGTCTCTACTAAAAATACCAAAAATTAGCCAGGTGTATTAGTGGGTGCCTGTAATCCCAGCAACTCAAGAGGCTGAGACAGGAGAATTGCTTGAACCCAGGAGGCGGAGGCTGCAGTGAGCCGACATCCCACCATTGCACTCCAGCCCGGGCAACAGAGCGAGACTCCATCTCAAAAAAAAAAAAAAAAAAAAATTGCATTTGGATTCATGAGAAATATTTGTCTATAGTTTTCTTATAATGGTTTTCTCTAGTTTTGTTATCAGTGTAAACACTGGCTTTATAGAATGATTGGAAAATATTTTCTTCTCTTTAATTTCCTCAGAGACTGTGTTGAATTAGTATTACTTCTTCCTTAAAGACTGAGAGAGTTTCCCTCTATAGCAATCTAGGTCTGGAGATGTCTTTGAAAAAAAAAGTGTTAACTACAAATTCAATTTCTTCCATAGTTATAGAGTTTTGAGGTTATGTATTTCTTCTTTAGTGAATTTTATTATGTTTCTTCCAGGAAGTTTGTACATTTTATTTGATTGTCAAATTTATTGTCATAAAATTTTTCACATATATATATATATTTTTTTGAGATGGAGTCTCACTCTGTTGCCCAGGCTGGAGTGCGGTGACATGATCTTGGCTCACTGCACCCTCGCCTTCCAGGTTCAAGCGATTCTCTTGTCTCAGCCTTCCAAGTAGCTGGGACTATAGGAGTGCACAACCACACCCAGCTAATTTTTTTTTTATGTATTTTTAGTAGACATGGGTTTTGCCATGTTGGTCAGGCTGGTCTCGAACTCCTGACCTCAAGGTGATCCACCTGCCTCAGCCTCCCAAAGTGCTAGGATTACAGCCATGAGCCACTGCACCTGGCCAGTTTTTCACAATATTCTTATTCTTTTTTAAAACCAAACTATCTTTGAGAAAATTGTAGATTCACATGCAGTCATAAGACATAATACAGAGATTCCATGGTGTCTTTACTTAGCTTCTGCCAATAGTAGCATCTTGCAAAATTACAGTTCAATATTGCAACCAGTGTATGGATATTGATATGTTCAAGACGCAGAACATTTTCATTACCACAAGGATTTCTCTTGTCAACGTTTTATATCAAAACCCACCTCCCTTCTTCCCCTCCATCCATGACCTTTGACAACATTTAATCCGTTCTGTATTTTTATAATTTTGAGTTTGAAGATGTCATATAAGTGGAATCATAGACTATGTAGCCTATTGGGATTGGCTTTTTTTTTTGACTCAGCATAATTCTCTGGAGATTCACACATGTTCTTGCATGAATCAGTAGGCCATTTTTTTGATTGCTAAGTAGTATTCCATGGTATGTATGTACAACAGTTTGTTTAACCATTCATCCTTTTAAGATAGGTGGGTTGTTTCTAGTATTTCTTTCTTATGAATAAAGCCCCTATAAACACTTGTGCGTAAGTTTTTGTGCAGACATCAGCTTTCCTTTCTTTGAGATAAATTATAGGGTTATAAGGTAGTTGCATATTTTAAAGAACTTTTAAACTTTTTAAACTTTTAAAGAAATACCAAAGTATTTTCCAGAATGGTCATACCATTTTACATTACCACCAGCAATGTAAAACATCTAATTTCTCCACATCTTTGCCAATATTGGGTGTTATAATTGTTTTTTATTTTAGTGATTCTGATAGGTATGTAGTGATATCTCGTGACTTTAATTTGCATTTCCCTAATGAATTATGATATTGAGTACATTTTCATGTGGTCATTTCCCATCAGAATATCATCTTCAATGAAATGTCTGTTTAGGTCTTTTGCCCATTTCTAATTTGATTGTTTCTTAAACTAAGTTTTGTGAGTTCATTTTTTCTTTTTATACTTTAAGTTCTCAGGTACATGTGCACAACACGCAAGTTTGTTACATAAGTATACATGTGCCATGTTGGTTTGCTGCACCCATCAACTCATCATTTACATTAGGTATTTCTCCTAATGCTATCCCTTCCCCAGCCTCCCACCCCACTACAGGCCCTGGTGTGTGATGTTCCTGCCCTGTGTCCATGTGTTCTCGTTGTTCAACTCCCACCTATGCATGAGAACATGCAGTGTTTGGTTTTCTGTCCTTGTCACAGTTTGCTTAGAATGATGGCTTCCAGCTTCATCCATGTCCCTGCAAAGGACATGAACTCATCCTTTTTTATGGTTGCATAGTATTCCATGGTGCATATGAGCCATGTTTTTTTAATCCAGTCTATCATTGATGAACATTTGGGTTTATTCCAAGTCTTTGCTATTATGAATAGTGCAACAATAACCATGCTTGTGCATGTGTCTTTATAGTAGCGTGATTTATAATCCTTTGGGTATATACCCAGTAATAGGATGGATGGGTCAAATGGAATTTCTAGTTCTAGATCCTTGAGGAATCGCCACACTGTCTTCCACGATGGTTGAATTAATTCACACTCTGACCAATGGTGTAAAAGTGTTCCTGTTTCTCCACATCCTCTCCAGCATCTGTTGTTTCCTGACTTTTTAATGATCGCCATTCTAACTGGTGTGAGATGGTATCTCATTGTGGTTTTGATTTGCATTTCTCTAATAATGAGTGATGATGAGCATTTTTTCATGTCTGTTGGCTGCATAAATGTCTTCTCTTGAGAAGTGTTTGTTCGTATCCTTGGCCCACTTTTTGATGGGGTGGTTTCTTTTTTTCTTGTAAATTTGTTTAAGTTCTTTGTAGATTCTGGATATTAGTCCTTTCTCAGATGGGTAGATTGCAAAACTTTTCTCCCATTCTGTAGGTTGCCTGTTCACTTTGATGATAGTTTCTTTTGCTGTGC
This sequence comes from Symphalangus syndactylus, assembly GCF_028878055.3. Taxonomy (NCBI): domain Eukaryota; kingdom Metazoa; phylum Chordata; class Mammalia; order Primates; family Hylobatidae; genus Symphalangus; species Symphalangus syndactylus. Next base: position 48,692,715 of record NC_072424.2, on the reverse strand, counting down.
AGAAGTTTTTAGTCTAATTACATCCCATTTGTCAATTTTGGCTTTTGTTGCCATTGCTTTTGGTGTTTTAGTCATGAAGTCTTTGCCCATGCCTATGTCCGGAATGGTATTGCCTAGGTTTTCTTCTAGGGTTTTTATGGTATTAGGTCTAACATTTAAGTCTTTAATCCATCTTGAGTTAATTTTTGCATAAAGTGTAAGGAAGGGATCCAGTTTCAGCTTTCTACATATGGCTAACCAGTTTTCCCAGCACCATTTATTAAATAGGGAATCCTTTCTCCATTGCTTGTTTTTGTCATGTTTGTCAAAGATCAGGTGGTTGTAGATGTGCGGTGTTATTTCTGAGGGCTCTGTTCTGTTCCATTGGTCTATATATTCATTTTGGTATCAGTACCATGCTGTTTTGGTTACTGTAGCCTTGTAGTATAGTTTGAAGTCAGGTACTGTGAAGCCTTCAGCTTTGTTCTTTTTGCTTAGGATTGTCTTGGCTATGCAGGCTCTTTTTTGGTTCCATATGAACTTTAAAGTAGTTTTTTCCAATTCTGTGAAGAAAGTCATTGGTAGCTTGATGGGGATGGCATTGAATCTATAAATTACTTTGGGCAGTATGGCCATTTTCACAATATTGATTCTTCCTATCCATGAGCATGGAATGTTCTTACATTTGTGTCCTCTTTTATTTCATTGAGTAGTGGTTTGTAATTCTCCTTGAAGAGGTTCTTCACATCCCTTGTAAGTTGGATTCCTAGGTATTTTATTGTCTTTGTAGAAATTGTGAATGGGAGTTCACTCATGATTTGGCTGTTTGTCTATTGTTAGTGTATAAGAATGCTTGTGATTTTTGCACATTGATTTTGTATCCTAAGACTTTGCCAAAGTTGCTTATCAGCTTAAGGAGATTTTGGGCTGAGAGGATGGGGTTTTCTAAATATACAATCATGTCATCTGCAAACAGAGACAATTTGACTTCTTCTTTTCCTAATTGAATACTCTTTATTTTTTTCTCTTGCCTGATTGCCCTAGCCAGAACTTCCAATAGGAGTGGTGAGAGAGGGCATCTTTGTCTTGTGCTGGTTTTCAAAGGGAATGCTTCCAGTTTTTGCCCATTCAGTATAATATTGGCTGTGGGTTTGTCATAAATAGCTCTTATTATTTTGGGATATGTTCCATCAATACCTAGTTTATTGAGAGCTTTTAACATGAAGGGCTATTGAATTTTGTCAAAGGCCTTTTCTGCATCTATTGAGATAATGATGTGGTTTTTGTCATTGGTTCTGTTTATGTAATGGATTATGTTTATTGATTTGTGTATGTCGAAGCAGGCTTGCATGCCAGAGATGAAGCCGCCTTGATCAGACAAGCTTTTTGGTGTGCTGCTGGATTTGGTTTGCCAGTATTTTATTGAGGATTTTCGCATCGGTGTTCGTCAGTGATATTGGCCTAAAATTCTCTTTCTTTTTTGTTGTGTTTCTGCCGGGCTTTGGTATCAGGATGATACTGGCCTCATAAAATGAGTTAGGGAGGATTCCCTCTTTTTCTATTGTTTGAAATATTTTCAGAAGGAATGGTACCCGCTCCTCTTTGTACCTCTGGTAGAATTCGGCTGTGAATCCCTCTGGTCCTGGGCTTTTTTTGGTTGGTAGTCTATTAATTATTGCCTCAATTTCAGAACCTGGTATCAGTCTATTCAGAGATTCAACTTCTTCCTGGTTTAGTCTTGGGAGGGTGTATGTGTCAAGGAATGTATCTGTTTCTTCTACATTTTCTAGTTTATTTGCATAGAGATGTTTATATTATTCTCTGATGGTAGTTTGTATTTCTGTGGGAATGGTGGTGATATCCCCTTTATCATTTTTTATTGCATCTATTTGATTATTCTCTTCTTCTTTATTAGTCTTGCTAGCAGTCTATCAATTTTGTTGATCTTTTCAAAAAACAAGCTCCTGGATTCATTGATTTTTTTGAAGGGTTTTTGTGTCTCTATCTCCTTCAGTTCTGCTCTAATCTTAGTTATTTCTTGCCTTCTGCTAGCTTTTGAATTTATTTGCTCTTGCTTCTCTACTTCTTTTAATTGTGATGTTAGGGTGTTGATTTTAGATCTTTCCTGCTTTCTCTTGTGGGCATTTAGTGCTATAAATTTCCCTCTACACACTGCTTTCAATGTGTCCCAGAGATTCTGGTACCTTATATGTTTTTTCTCATTGGTTTCAAAGAACATCTTTATTTCTGCCTTCATTTCATTACATACCCAGTTGTCATTCAGGAGCGGGTTGTTCAGTTTCCGTGTAGTTGTGTGGTTTTGAGTGAGTTTCTTAATCCTGAGTTCTAATTTGATTGCACTGTGATCTGAGAAGCAGTTTGTTGTGATTTCTGTTCTTTTACATTTGCTGAGGAGTGTTTTAGTACCAATTATGTGGTCAATTTTAGAGTAAGTGCGATGTAGTGCTGAGAAGAATGTATATTCTGTTGATTTGTGGTGGAGAGTTCTGCAGATGTCTATTAGGTCCTCTTGGTCCAGAGCTGAGTTCAAGTGCTGGAGATCCTTGTTAAACTTCTGTCTCATTGATCTGTCTAATATTGACAGTGGGGTATTAAAATCTCCCATTATTATTGTGTGGGAGTCTAAGTCTCTTTTTAGGTCTCTAAGGACTTGCTGTATGAATCTGGGTGCTCCTGTATTGGGCGCACATATATTTAGGATAGTTAGCTTTTCTTGTTGAATTGATCCCTTTACCATTATGTAATGGCCTTGTCTCTTTTATCTTTGTTGGTTTAAAGTCTGTTTTATCAGAGACTAGGATTGAAACCCCTGATTTTTTTTTTTTTTTTTTTGCTTTCCATTTTCTTGGTAGATCTTCCTTCATCCCTTTATTTTGAGCCTATGTGAGTCTTTGCATGTGAGATGGGTCTCCTGAATACAGCACACTGATGGGTCTTGACTCTTTATCCAATTGGCCAGTCTGTGTCTTTTAATTGGGGCATTTAGCCAATTTACATTGAAGGCTAACATTGTTGTGTTTGAACTCGATCCTGTCATTATGATGTCAGCTGGTTATTTTGCCCATTAATTGATGCAATTTCTTCCTAGCCTTGATGGTCTTTACCATTGGCATGTTTTTGCAGTGGCTGATACAAGTTGTTCCTTTCCATGTTTAGTGCTTCCTTCAGGAGCTCCTGTAAGGCAGGCCTGTTGGTAACAAAATCTCTCAGCATTTGCTTTTCTGTAAGTGATTTTATTTCTTCTTCACTTATGAAGCTTAGTTTGGCTGGATGTAAGATTCCGGGTTTAAAATTCTTTGAGAATTTTGACTATTGGCCCCCACTCTCTTCTGGCTTGTAGGGTTTCTGCCGAGAGATCCTCTGTTAGTCTGATGGGCTTCCCTTTGTGGGTAACCCGACCTTTCTCTCTGGCTGCCCTAAACATTTTTTCCTTCATTTCAACCTTGGTGATTCTGACAATTATGTGTCTTGGGGTTGCTCTTCTCGGGGAGTGTCTTTGTGGTGTTCTCTTTATTTCCTGAATTTGAATGTTGGCCTGCCTTGCTAGGCTAGGGAAGTTCTCCTGGATAATATCCTGAAGAGTGTTTTCTAACTTGCTTCCATTCTCCCTGTCACTTTCCGATACACCAGTCAAATGTATATTTGGTCTTTTCACATAGCCCCATATTTCTTGGAGGCTTTGTTCATTTTTTTCACTCTTTTTTCTCTAATCTTGCCTTCTCACTTCATTTCATTAATTTGATCTTCAGTCACTGATATCCTTTCTTCCACTTGATCGAATCAGCTACTGAAGCTTGTGCATGCGTCATGAAGTTCATGTGTCTTGGCTTTCAGCTCCATCAGGTCATTTAAGGTCTTCTCTACACTGTTTATTCTAGTTAGCCATTCGTTTAACCTTTTTTCAAGGTTTTTAGTTTCCTTGCAATGGGCTAGAACATACTTCTTTAGCTTGGAGAAGTTTGTTATTACCGAACTTCTGAAGTCTACTTCTGTCAACTCGTCAAACTCATTCTCTGTCCAGTTTTGTTCCCTTGCTTGCGAGGAGCTGCGATCCTTTGGAGGAGAAGAGGCGCTCTGTTTTTTGGAATTTTCGGCTTTTCTGCTCTGGTTTCTCCCCATCTTTGGTTTATCTACCTTTTGGCTTTGATGTTGGTGACCTACAGATGGGTTTTTGGTGTGGATGTCCTTTTAGTTGATGTTGATTCTATTCCTTTCTATTTGTTAGTTTTCCTTCTAACAGTCAGACCCCTCAGCTGCAGGTCTGTTGGCATTTGCTGGAGGTCTGCTTCAGACCCTGTTTGCCTGGGTATTACAGCAGAGGCAGCAGAACAGCAAATATTGCTGCCTGATCCTTCTTCTGGAAGCTTTGTCCTAGAGGGACAGCCGCATGTTTGAGGTGCCTGTCCACCCCTACTGGGAGGTGTTTCCCAGTCAGTCTACACAGGGGTCAGGGACCCACTTTAGGAGGCAGTCTTTCTGTTCTTGGAACTCAAATGCCATGCTGAGAGAACCACTGCTCTCTTCCGAGCCATCAGACAGAGACGTTTAAATCTGAAGAAGCTGTCTGCTGACTTTTTTTCTACTGTGCCCTGCCACCGGAGGTGGAATGTATGGAGGCAGTGGGCCTTGCTGAGCTGCAGTGGGCTCCATCCAGTTTGTGCTTCCAGGCCTCTTTGTTTACACTCTGAGGTATTCAAGCCTCAGCAATGGCGGATGCCCCTCCCCAGTCAAGCTGCAGCATCACAGGTTGATCTCAGAGTGCTGCGCTAGCAATGAGCAAGGCTCTGTGGGCATGGGACCTGCTGAACCAGGCACAGGAGGGTATCTCCTGGTCTGCTGGTTGCTAAGACTGTTGGAACAGCACAATATTTAGTCAGGAGTATACCATTTCTCCGGGTAGTCTGTTATGGCTTCCCTTGGCTGGGAAAGGGAAAACCCCCAACCCCTGTGCTTCCTGGTTGAGGTGATGCCCTGCCGTGCTTCAGCTTGCCCTCTGTGGGCTACACCCATTGTCCAACCAGTCCCAATGAGATGAACCAGGTACCTCAGCTGGAAATGCAGAAGTCACCAGTCTTCTGTGTCGATCTCACTGGGAGCTGCAGACTGGAGCTGTTCCTATTTGGCCATCTTGGAAGCGACTCTGGGAGTTCATTTTATATTCTGATATTGTTCTTTTGTTGGATATGTGGTTTGCAAATATTCTCTCCCTATCTATAGTTTTCATTTTCATTCTTTTACTAGGGCTTTTTGCAGATCAGAAATACTTAATTTGAAGAAGTTCACTTTATCAGAATTTCTTCTATGGGTAGTGCTTATGGTGTCAAAGCTAAAAACGCTGCCGATCCCTAGATCTCAAATTTTCTTGTTTTTTAATGCAAGTTTTATAGTTGTACATTTTACGATTAAGTGAATGATCCATTTTGAGTTAATTTCTTTCTTAGGTGTGAGACATAAATTTCACTTTTTTACATATGCATATCGAGTTGCTCCAACACTATTTGTTGAAAAGGTTGTTCTTTCTCCATTAAAGAAGGCATATTTGTGCAGGTCTGTTTGTGTGTTCTCTATTCTAGTCCATTGATCTATGTTTCACTCCCTCATTTTAGCTATTTCAGTTCTTTTCTATATAAAAATGTTAGAATTATCTTGTCTACATCTACAGAAAATCTTGCTGTTACTTTGTTAGGAATTGTGTTAAACCTTTATGTCAATTGGAGAGAACTGACATATTGTCTATATGGTGTCTTCCAATTCACGAACACTGTGTGTCTTTCTATTTGTTTAGATCTTTGATTTATTGTATCAGTATTTTGTAGTTTTTACATGTCCTATACATGTCTTGTTAGATTTACACCTAAGTATTTCATTTTTTGACTAATTTTAAATTATATTGTATGTTTAATTTTAGCATCTATGTAATCATTGCTATTACATAGAAGTGTAAGCAATTTTTAATGTTTATCTTGTATTCTGCAAACTTCTAAGTTCATTTTTTTCTAGATTTTTTTGATAGCTTTCTTGGGACTTTCTACACAGACAATCATGTCATCTGCAAAAAGGGAGAGTTTTTGTTTTTCTTGTTTACTGATCTATGTGTCTTTCACATCCTGTTGTTGCTTTATTACACTCGCTAAGACTTCCAGCACTATGTTGAGTAAGAAATAGTGGGATCAGGCATCCCTGCTTTGTTCCCAGTATTAGGGGGAAAGCATTCAGTCTTTCATCATTAAGTATAATATAATGGCACTGTAAGTTTTATGTTGATATTATTTGTCAAACTGAGGAATGTGAAAGTTTTTAACCATGAATGAGTGATGAATTTTGTCAAATACTTTTCTGCTTCAATTTATTTAATTGTTATGTTTCTTCTTTAGCCTGTATGGTAGATTACATTAACTGATTCTTTAGTATTGAACCAGCTCAAGTAAATCTCATTTGATCATAAGTAATTTTTTTAATGTATTGCTGAATTATATTTCCTGCATTTTGCTAAGGAGTTTTGCATCTATATTCATGAGTGATACTGTTCTATAGTTTGTTGCTTCTTTGCGTTTTGTCTGATTTTGGTATAAGGGAAATACTAGCTTCATAAAATGGATTGGGAAATGTTCCCCTCTATTCTATTTTCTGGAAGAGATTATGTAGAATTGGTGTTAATTACCTGAACAGTTCATAGAATTCTCCAAAATCATCTTGTCCTGGAGATTTCTTTTTTGGGGGGAGTTTTAAACTTATTAATTTAATTTCCTTAATTATTTTGGAACTAATCAAAGTGTCTGTTTTTTAAATCGGGTAAGTTTTGGAGTTTGTGTTTTTCAAATAATTCGTCTATTTAACAAATTTGTCAAATTTATGAGTTAGAGTTGTTCGCAGTATTTCATTATTACCCTTTTGATGTATCCAAGTCTGTAATAATGTACTTTTTCATTCCTGATTATGATAATTTCTGTCTTCTCTTTTTCTTTGTCAGTCTTGTTGAAGATTAATTTTATTGTTATTTTCAAATAACCAACTCTTTCTTTCTTTGATTTTCTTTTTTTCTGTTTTTAATTTCAGTGTTTTGTGCTCTTCATTATTGTCTTTCTTCTGCTTATTCTTTCATCTTTGGAGGCAGGAACTTAGAGTGTTGATTTGAGATGTTTTCTATTTTCTAATTTTGTTTTTGTCTTCCTAGCATAATTTTAGTCTTTCTAGCATAACTTCTGAAAGTGGAAACATATCACACAGGAGAGCTCAGTAGCAAAGTATTTCATGTTTGAGGAGCTATTGCAGGCATGAATAATGCCTGCCAGCCTATCAACAGTATAAATGCTTTTGGAAGAGTTTGACAAAATCTAAAAAATATTCTTAAACAAATGCATCTGATAAGAAAATACAAATAAAATATATAGGATATATATGTCTATTTGTATATATATGCAAGTATATTTGCATATATATGCAAATATATACATAATATATTCATATATATAATATATATAATATATATCAATATATAATACATAATACATTATATAATGTAATATATATAATATAATGTATTATATATTATATTGATATATTTATCAAATATGCAGCTAATATATAACAGCTAGATATAAAAATTATTTAACTTGCCACAACTCTTATGCTAGAAATACTTCTCAGTAACAGATTTTATGACTATTGTTGGTCAATGTGTAAAACAAATAAGGATAATACAAATTTTGGAAACCATTTTAGATAGAATATTTAAAGTAAACTCTAAGTTACTTTGAAAATAGATTTCAAAAATGAACATTAAACCTGCTGCTCTCAGATAAGCTTCTGTTCCATGGAGGTTGTACAAGATGCCCTTTTCCCCAAATATTGGAGTTCTCTATACTGCTGAAGGATAAGATGTTCCCTAATGGCTATGTTCACATAATTAAGTCTTCTAGAACAGTTTTTTTGTATAGCCCAGTGAGGAAAGCCCACTGAATAAAGAGTTTGGAGTCACTAAAAATATTTTTGGTTTTGAAAATTGTATATATTAACCACATCCAAAATGATGTTCTGAAGTAAGCATACACTGGAGAATGGCTCACTTGAGCTACTTAGCATATGCATTACCTCGTATACTTAGCATTATTTGTGGTGAGAACACTTAAAATCTTCTTTGTTAGCAAGTTTCAGGAGTACCATACATTGTTATTAACTGTAGTCACTATGTTGTACAAAGATTTTGTGAACTTATTCCTCCTGTCTAAGTGAAATTTTGTATCCTTTGACCAATATCTCTAGAAGACTTTTACCTTTTCCCTACCCCTGGTAACAACTATTCTACTCTTTGATTCTATGTGTTCATATTTTATACTCTGCAAGTAAGATCACTGGTATTTGTCTTTTTTTGCCAGACTTATTTCACTTAACATGACGTCTTCCAGGTTTATCTATGTTGTCACAAATAACAAGATTTCTTTTTTTTTAAAAGGTTGAATAGTATTCCATAATGTATATATGTGCCACAACTTCTTTGTTGATTTATCTGTTGATGGACACTTAGATTGATTCATTATCTTGAGTATTGTGAGTAATGCTGCAATGAACATGGGAGTGAAGATATCTTTTTAACTTACTAATTTTATTTCCTTTGGATATATACCCTGCTGTGAGGTTGCCAGATCACATGGTAGTTCTGTTTTTAATCTTTTGAAGAAGCTCTAAAATGTTATCCATAATAAATGTATGATTCACATTCTAAGCAATAGTGTATTAAGAGTTCCTTTTTCTCCATATCCTTTTTAACATGTGTTGTCTCTTGTAAAACCTCTGAGGCAGAAATAACATAATTTCAAGACTAAAATTACCTAGTTTTTTATATACAATGTTTGGCATTCAATAAAAAATAACTAGACAGATGACAAAACAAGGAATAAAGCAACCCATAGGAAAAAAATAAAAATAGAAAGTGACTCACAGATAATTCAGATAATATTATTATCTGGAAGTTATTTAAACATAACTATGATTAATATGTTCAAAGAATTCAAAGGAAAGTCTGAAAATTAGGCAGAGAAGTGGAAGCAATTAGGAAATACCCAATGTAAATTCTAGAACTGAAAAATATGATAACAGTAATTTAACAACTCAAGGCATAAATTGCCTGCAGATTAGACAAGACATTGTTGAAAAGAAAATATATGTCTGGGAACATAGGTCACAAAGAAATAGCCAGATTCAAGCTCTGGTTAGGACTGCCAGTATTATGTTGAAAAAGTTATGAAAGCAGGCACCCTTGTCCTGTTCCAGATCTTAGAGCAAAAGTTATCAATTTCCTTCCATTCATTACAATGTTAACTATGAGATTGTCATATGTGGCCTTTATTATTTTGAAATATGTCTTCTAACCCAGTTTGTTGAAGGTTTTTATAATAAACAGATTTTGAGTTTTATTGAATCTCTTTTCAGTATCTATTAAAATGCTCAGATGGCTTTTGTTTTTGATTCAATTAATGTGATGTATCATGTTTATTGATTTGCTTATGTTGAACTATCCTCGCATCTCTGAGATAAATCCCACTGAGTCACAATGAGTGATCTTTTTAAATACTTACTTAAATTTGGCTTGCTGATATTTTGTTGAGATTTTTACATCTATGTTCATTATGAATATTGGCCTGTAGTTTTCTTGGTTTTATTGTGTCCTTTTCTGGTTTTGGTATCTGGTTAATGCTGGGCTTATAGAATGAGTTGGGAAGTATTCCTTCTTCGTTTTTTAAAAGACTTTAACTAGAATTGCTATCAGTTATTCTTTTAATATTTGGTAAAATTCAGCAGTAAAGGCATCAGGTCCTAGGATTTTCTTTGATGGGTGACTTTTTTATTATGGCTTCAGTTTTGTTACTTATTATTGGTTTGCTGAGGTTTTCCATTTCTTCTGGTTTAATCTTGGTAGGTTGTGTGTGTCCAGGAATTTATATATTTCTTCTAGGTTTTCAAGTTTGTTGGGGTATAGTTGTTCATAGTAGCCTGTGATGATTCTTTGTATTTCTGTGGTCTTGATTGTTATGTCTCCATTTTGCTTTCTCATTTTACTTTTACTTTTTATTTTTGGGGATCTGTAGGCATATATATTTATGGGGTACATTAGATGTTTTAATACAGACAGGCATTGTGACATAGGCATATCATGGAAAATACGGTGTCCATTCCTTCAAGCATTTATCCTTTGAGTTACAAATAATCAAATTATGCCCTTTAATTAATTTTAAAATGTACAATTAACTTATTGACTATAGTTACCCTATTATGCTATCAAATGGTAGGTCTTATTCATTTTTTCTTTTTTTTTAATACCCATTATCCATCCCCATCTCTACTCACCCAGCCTCCTACTACCCTTCCCAGTCTCTGTCAACCCTCCTTCTACACTCTGTGTCCGTGTGTTCAATTGTTTCAGTTTTTAGATCCTACAAATAAGTGAGAACATGTGATGTTTATCTTTCTGTGCCTAGCTTATTTCACATAGCATAATGACCTCCAGTTCCATCTATGTTCTTGCAAATCACTGGATTTCATTCTTTTTTATGGCAGAATAGTACTCCATTGTGTGTATGTACCACATTTTCTTTATGTGTTCATCTGTTGATGGGCACAGGTTGCCTCCAAATCTTGACTATTGTTAACAATGCTGCAACAAGCATGGCAGTGCAGATATCTCATCAATATGCTGCTTTTCTTTCTTTTAGGTATATACACAGCAGTGGTGTTGCTGGATGATATGCTAGCTCAATTTTTAGCTTTTTAAGGAAATTCCAAAGTGTTTTCCATAGCGATTGTACTAATTTACATTCTCACCAACTGTGTACAAGAGTTCTCTTTTCTCCAGATCCTCACTGGCATTTGTAATTGCCTGTCTTTTGGATATAAGCCATTTTAACTGGTGTGTGGTTATATCTCATTGTAGCTTTGACTTGCATTTTTCTGATGATCAGTGATGTTGAGCACCTTTTCATATGCCTGATTGCCATCGTAGGTCTTGATAAATGTCTATTCAAATATTTTGCCTACTTTTTGATTGGATTATTCCATTTTATACAGTTGTTTGAACTCTTTATATATTCTGATTATTAATACCTTGTCAGATGTGTAGTTTGCAAATCTTTTCTCACTTTCTGTGGGTTGTATCTTCACTTTGTTGATTGTATCCTTTGCTGTGCAGAAGATCGTTAACTTGATGTGATCCCATTTGTCTATTTTTGCTTTGGTTGCCTGTGCTTGTAGGGTATTGCTCAGGAAATTTTTGCACAGACTGATGTCCTGGAGAGTTTCCCCAATGTTTTCTTGTAGTAGTTTCATAGTTTGAGGTCTTAGATTTAATTGTTTAGTTCATTTTTATTTGATTTTCATATATGATGACAGACAGAAGTCTAGTTTCATGTCTTTGCCTATGGATATCCAGTTTTCCCAGCACCATTTATTGAGGAGACTGTCTTTTCTCCAGTGTATAATCTTGGCACCTGTGTCAAAAAATGAGCTCACAGTAGGTGTGTGGACTTGTTTCTGGGTTCTCTATTCTGTTCCATTGGTCTATGTGTCTGTTTTTATGCCAGTTCCATGCTGTTTTGTTTATTGTAGCTCTTTAGTATAATTTGAAGTCAGGTAATATCATTCCTCCAGTTTTGTTCTTTTTGCTCAGGATAGCTTAGGCTACTCTGGGTCTTTTGTGGTTCCATATAAATTTTAGAATTGCTTTTTCTGTTTCTGTGAAGAAGTCATTTGTATTTTTATAAAAATTGCATGAAATATGTGGATTGCTCTGAGTAGTATGGACATTTTAACAATATTGATTCTTTCAGTTCATGAACATAGAATATCTTTCCAATATTTTGCATCTTGTTCAATTTCTCTCATTATCGTTTTATAGTTGTCATTATAGAGATCTTTCACTTTTATGGTTAATTCTTAGTTATTTCATTTTATTTGTGGCTATTGTAAATGGGGGTACTTTCATTATTTCTTTTTCAGATTGTTCACTGTTGGCATATAGAAATGCTACTGATTTTTGTATGTTGATTTTGTATCCTGCAACTTGACTGAATTTATCAGTTTGAATAGTTTTGTGGTGTTGTCTTTAGTTTTCTCCAAATCTAAGATCATATTATCTGCAAAGAAACATAATTTGCATTCTTCATTTCCAATTTGGATACCCCTCACTTTTTTCTCTTGTCTAATCGCTCTAGCTAAGATTTTCAGTACTATGTTAAACAACAGTGGTGAAAATGGGCATTCTTGTCATGTTCCAGATCTAAGAGGAAAGGCTCTGATTTTTCCCCTATTCAGTGTAATACTAGCTGTGGGCCTGTCATATATGACTTTTACTATGTTGAGTTATATTTCTTCTATACCAATGTTTTGATGATTTCTATCATGAAGAGATGAGATGATGAACTTTATCAAATGCTTTTTCAGCATCAACTGAAATGATCATAAAAGTTTTGTTCTTCCTTCTGTTGATATGATGTATCACCTTGATTGATTCGCATATGTTGAAACATCCTTGCATCCCAGGGATAAATCCCACTTGGTCGTGATGAATAATCTAATGTATTATTGAATTCAGTTTGGTATTATTTTGTTGAGGTTTTCCAAATCAATATTTATCAGTGATCTTGGCCTGTAATATTCTTTTTTTGATGTGTCATTTTCTGATTTGGGTATCAGGCAATACTGGCTTCATAGAATTCGTTAGGAAGTATACCCTGTTCCTCTACTTTTTGGAATAGTTTGAATATGATTGGTTTTAGTTCTTAAATGTTTGGTAGGATTCAGCAATGAAGCCATCACATCCAGGGATTTTCTTTACCAGAAGACTTTTTATCATGGCTGCAATCTTGTTATGTGTTTTTGGTCTGTTCAGGTTTTGGATTTCTTCCTGGTTCAATCTTGGTAAGGTGTATGAATCTAGGAATTTTTTCATTTGTCTAGATTTTCCAATTTATTGGGATGTAGTTACTCATAGTAGCCACTAATGATCCTTTCAATTTCTGCAGTATCAGTTGTAATGTCTTCTTTTTTCATTGCTGATTTTATTTATTTGTGTGTTCTCTCTTTGTATCTTAGCCTGGCTAAAAGTTTGTTAGTTTTGTTGAACTTTGGATAAACCAACTTTTAATTTCATTGATCTTTTGAATTTTTTTTCATTTCCATTTCATTTATTTCTGCTCCATTCTTTATTTCTTTTCTTCTACTAGTTTTGGGTTTGGCCTTCTTTTGCTTTTCCAGTTCTTATGATGCACCATCAGATTGTTCATTTGAAGTTTTTCCTCTTTTTTGATATGGGCACTTATAACTATAAAATTCCCTCTTAGTACTGCTTTTGCTATATCCCCTAAGTTTTGGTATGCTGTGTTCCCATTATCATGTGTTTCACGATTTTTTTATTTCCTCCTTGATTTCTTCATTTATCCACTAGTCATTGAGGAACATATAGTTCAATTTCCATGCATATATATAGCTTCCAAACTTCCTCTTGTTATTAATTTTTAGTTTTATTCCATTGTAATCAGAGAAGATGCTTGATATTATTTCAGTTTTTTTGAATGTTTTAAGACTGATTTTGTGACCTAACATATGGTTTATCCTTGAAAATGATCCATGTGCTGAGGAAAAGAATAGGTATTCTGCAGCTTTTGGATGAAATCTTCGGTAAATATCTGCTAGATTCATTTGGTCTGTAGTGCAGATTAAGTTTGATGTTTCTGTGTTGATTTTCTGTTTGGAAGATCTGCCCAATATTGAAAGTAGGGTTTTTAAGTCTCCAGCTATTATTGTATTGGGGCCTATCTCTCTTTTTAGCTTTAATAATATTTCACTTACATATCTGGGTGTTCAAGTGGCAGGTACATATATATTTTAAATTGTTATATCCTTTTGCTGATTTGACCACTTTATCATTATACAGTGACCTTCTTTGTCTTTTCTAGTTTTTGTGTAGCAATCTATTTAGTCTGCATAGCAACTCCTGCTCTTTTTGTTTACCATTTACATGGAATATCTTTCTCCATCCATTTATTTCCAGTCTATATGTGTCTTTATAGGTGCAGTGTGTTTCTTGTAGACAACAGATTAATGGGTCTTGTATTTTTTTAAATCATTCTGCCATGGTATGTCTTTTGATCAGAGAGTTGAGTCCATTTACATTTAGTGTTATTATTGATAAGTACAGACTGACTCTTGCCATTTTGTTATTTGTTTTCTGGTATTCTCTTTCTTCTTTCTTTCCTTTCTTCCTCTAGTGAAGGTGATTTTCTCTGGTGATATGATTTAGTTTCTTGCCTTTTATGTTTTGTTTGAAGTTACCATGAGGCTTGCAAATACTACCTTATAATCCATTATTTTAACCTGATAACAACTTAGCACTGTTTGCATCAAGAAACAAGCAAGAAGAAAACTAATAAAAATTCTACACCTTAACTTCATTCCTCAGCTTTTTAACTTTTTGTTGTATTTATATTTCATTGTACTTTGTCTTGAAAAGTTGTAGTTATTAGTTTTGATTGGCTCATAATTTAATCTTTCTATTTAGAATAACAGTAATTTACACATCCCAGTTACAGTGTTGTAATATTCTACGTTTTTCTGTGCACTAACTACTGCCAGTGAGTTTTGTACCTTCATGTGATTATTTATTGCTCATTAATGTCCTTTGCTTTCTGATTGAAATACTCTCTTTTGCATTTCTTGTAGGACAAGTCTGGTATTGATGAAATCCCTCAGCTTTTGTTTCTCTGAGGTAGTCTTTATTTCTCCTTTATGTTTGAAGGATATTTTTGCCAGATATGCTATTCTAGGGTAAAAGTTATTTTCCTTTGGCACTTTAAATATATCATGCCACTCCCTCGGCCTGTAAGGTTTCCACTGAAAAGTTTATTGCCAGACATATTGGAGATCCTTGTATGTTATTTTTTTCTTTTCTCTTGCTGCTTTTAGGATCTTTTATTTATCCTTGAACTTTGGGAGTTTGATTATTAAATGCCTTGAGGTAGTTTTTTTGGGGGGGTTTAAATTTGCTTGGTGTTCTATAACCTTCTTGTACTTGGATATTGCCATCTTTCCTAGGTTTGAGAAGTTCTCTCTTATGATCCCGTTGAATAAACTTTCTACCCCATCTCTTTCTCTACCTCCTCTTTAAGATTTTCTAGATCTTGTAGGTGTGCTTGTTTTTTATTTCTTGTTTCTTCTGTCTCCTCTGTGTATTTTCAAATAGCCTGTCTTCAAGCTCTCTAATTCTTTCTTCCGCTTGATCTAATTTTTCTTTTTAAGGTCTCTGATGCATTCTTTAGTATGCCTATTGCAATTTTCAGATGCAGAATTTCTGTCTGATTCTTTTTAATTATTTTATCTCTTTGTTAAATTTATCTGCTAGAATTATGAATTCCTTTTTGTATTATCTTGAATTTCTTTGAGTTTGTGCAACACTGCTATTTTGAATTCTCTAAAAGTTCACATATCTCTGTTTTTCTAGAATTGGTCCCTGGTGCCTTATTTAGTTCACTTGGTGAGGTCATGTTTTTCTGGATGGCATTGATGCTAGTAGATATTCTTCAGTGTCTGGGCATTGAAGAGTTAGGTATTTATTGTAGTCTTCACCGTCTGGGCTTACTTGTAGCCATATTTCTTGGAAGGCTTTCCAGATATTTGAATGAACTTGGGTGTTGTGATTTAAACTGTATCTGTTTTAGAGGGCATCCCAAGCCCAATAATGCTGTGGTTCTTTCAGACTGTTAGAGGTATGACTTTTATGGTCTTGTATGAAAGATCCAGGAGAATTTGTGGATTACCAGGCAGAGGCTCTTGTTCTTTTTTCTTACTTTATCCCAAACATACAGCGTCTTTCTCTCTGTTCTGAGACACCCACAGATGGAGTTGGAGTGACACAAGCACCCTTGTGGCCACCAACACTATGGCTGTGCTGGGTCAGACCTGAAGCCAGCACAGCGCAGTGTGTCACCCAAGGCCTGCTATAACCACTCCTGGTCTATTTCCTATGGTTGCTTATGGCCCTGGGGCTCTACTATCAGCAGGTGGCAAAGTCAATCAGGCCTGTGTCCTTCCCTTCAGGACAGTGATGTCCCTCACGCCCCGGGTGGCTGCTGAAATGCCGTCAGTGAATCAGGGACTAAGGTCAGAAATCTTAGAAGTCTACTTGGTGTTCTGTCATATTGCAGCTGAGCTGGCACTGAAACCGCAAGATGCAGTACTTCCCATTCTTCCCTCTCCCTTCTAAAGTAAAGGAGCCTCAACCCATAGCCATCGCTACCCCAGGCCATGAGGAATGCTGCCAGACTACTGTCAGTATTCCCTTAGGGCCCCAGGTCTCTGAAGTCAGCTTGTAGTGAATGCTGCCTGGCTGGGACTCAGCCTCCAGGGCAGTGGGCTCCCCTCTAGCCCAGGGTAGGTCTAGAATTGCAATCCAAGAGTCAAGTCCTGGAATCACGGACCCCAAAACCAGCTTGATGCTCTACCACACTATGGCCATAGTAGTACCTAAGGTCCACAACAAAGTCCCCTTTCCTTTTCCCTCTGATTTTCTCAAGCAGAAGGCATTTTGCCCCATAGCCACAGCGGCTGGTAATGTGCTGAATCTCATCTGAAGTCAGCAAGTCTCAGTGGCTCACCCAAGGCCCTCCATGTAGTATCTGGGTATTGTGCTGGTTATTCAGAGCCCAAGGGCTCTTCAGTAAGCAGATGATGAATGCTGGCAGAGCTGGGTCCTTTCCTTCAAGGCAGCAGGTTCCTTTCAGACCCAGGGTGTGTCTAGTAATATCATCTTGGAGCTAGGGCCTGAAACAAGGGACCTCAAGTCTCTTACCTGTGCCCTATCCTCCTGTGGCTGAGCAGGTATCCAAGATGCAAGACATAGTCCTCCTCACTCTTTCCTCTTTTCTCCTCAAGTGGAAGGAAGGGGCCTTTTTTGGAGCCACAAGCTACACATCCTGGGGTTAGAGGAGGGGTGATGCCAATACTCTATTGGCAACCCTAGTTTGTGTCTTAGTATGTTGCATGCCCTCATAGTCCAGTGTCTCTGGGGCTAGTTAAGTCCTAGGACTCGTCTAAGAGTTGCAGTCCTTATGGCCTAGACTGCTTTTCAAATTTACTTAGATACTGACAGCACTTTGGCCCTTGGTGGTGAGGTTTGTGGGCAGCCAACTGTGGACCTCTGGGATTAGTGATTCCCACCCGGCTAGGCTGGTTTAAATGCTCCCTCTGTGGCAGACATCAGCTGAGTTTGGTCTGGCTTTCCTTCCTACTCCAACTGAACAGCGCTGAGTTCAGTGCCTCACAATAGCTTTGTTCCTCCTACCCCCGTGCCCAGAGAAGCTCTCTGCACCATGTAGATTCTGCCAGGGGTGGAAAAGGGATAGCATCCATAAATTCAGTCCTGTTTTTTCTATCTCTTCAGTTCCTCTTTCAGCAATATGAAGTTAAAACCAGGACCATGAGTCCTCACCTGACTTTTGGTTCTTATGAAGGTGTTTTATTCTGTGTAGATAGTTTTTAACTTGGTGTCCTTGTGGGAGGATGATCGGTGGAGTTTTCTATTCTGCCATCTTGCTCCACTTCTCTCACTGTGGTTTTGATTTATGTTTCTCTAGTAATTAGTGCTGTTGAGCAACTTTTTCATATGTTCATTGTCCACGTATATATCTTCTTTTGAAAAGCATCTGTTAATGTTCTTTGCCCACTTTTTAATAAGGTTGTTTTTTGCTTGTCCATTTGTTTAAGTTCCTTATACATTCTTGAACTTAGACCTATTGGGTTGCATGGTTTGCAAATATTTTCTCCCATTCTGTAAGTTATCTATTTACTCTGTTAATAGTTTCATTTGCGGGAGGTGGAGCCAAGATGGCCAAACAGGAACAGCTCTGGTCTACAGCTCCCAGTGTGAGCGATGCAGAAGACTGGTGATTTCTGCATTTCCATCTGAGGTACCAGGTTCATCACACTAGGGAGTGCCAGACAGTGGGCGCAGGACTGTGGGCGAAGTGCACCGTGCACGGGCTGAAGCAGGGCGAGGCATTGCCTCACTCGGGAAGTGCAAGGGGTCAGGGAGTTCCCTTTCCTAATCAAAGACAGGGGTGACAGAGGGCACCTGGAAAATCAGGTCACTCCCACCGTAATACTGCGCTTTTCTGACAGGCTTAAAAAACGGCACACCAGGAGATCATATCCTGCATCTGGCTTGGAGGGTCCTAGGCCCACGGAGTCTCGCTCATTCCTAGCACAGCAGTCTGAGATTAAACTGCAAGGCGGCAGCAAGGCTGGGGGAGGGGCGCCCACTATTGCTCAGGCTTGATCAGGTAAACAAAGTAGCCACGAAGCTCGAACTGGGTGGAGCCCACCACAGCTCAAGGAGGCCGGCCTGCCTCTTAGGCTCCACCTCTAGAAGCAGGGCACAGATAAACAAAAAGACAGGAATAACCTCTGCAGACTTAAATGTCCCTGTCTGACAGCTTTGAAGAGAAGAGTGGTTCTCCCAGCACACAGCTGGAGATCTAAGAATGGGCAGACTGCCTCCTCAAGTGGGTCCCTGACCCCTGAGCAGCCTAACTGGGAGGCACCCCCCAGTAGGGACAGACTGACACCTCACACGGCCGGGTACTCCTCTGAGACAAAACTTCCAGAGGAATGATTAGGCAGCAGCATTTGCGGTTCACAAAAATCCGCTGTTCTGCAGCCACCACTGCTGACACCCAGGCAAACAGAGTCTGGAGTGGACCTCTAGCAAACTCCAACAGACCTGCAGCTGAGGGTCCTGTCTGTTAGAAGGAAAACTAACAAACAGAAAGGACATCCACACCAAAAATCCATCTGTACATCACCATCATCAAAGACCAAAAGTAGATAAAACCACAAAGCTGGGGAAAAAACAGAGCAGAAAAACTGGAAACTCTAAAAAGCAGAGTGCCTCTCCTCCTCCAAAGGAATGCAGTTCCTCACCAGCAATGGAACAAAGCTGGATGGAGAATGACTTTGAGGAGCTGAGAGAAGAAGGCTTCAGACGATCAAACTACTCTGAGCTACAGGAGGAATTTCAAGGAAAAGGCAAAGAAGTTAAAATCTTTGAAAAAGAATTAGACAAATGTATAACTAGAATAACCAATACAGAGAAGTGCTTAAAGGAGCTGATGGAGCTGAAAGCCAAGGCTCAAGAACAACATGAAGATTGCAGAAGCTTCAGTAGCCGATGTGATCAACTGGAAGAAAGGGTATCAGCGATGGAAGATGAAATGAATGAAATGAAGTGAGAAGGGAAGTCTAGAGAAAAAAGAATAAAAAGAAACGAACAAAGCCTCCAAGAAATATGGGACTATGTGAAAAGACCAAATCTACATCTGATTGGTGTACCTGAAAGTGACGGGGAGAATGGAACCAAGTTGGAAAACACTCTGCAAGATATTATCCAGGAGAACTTCCCCAGTCTAGCAAGGCAGGCCAACATTCAGATTCAGGAAATACAGAGAACGCCACAAAGATACTCCTCGAGAAGAGCAACTCCAAGACCCATAATTGTCAGATTCACCAAAGTTGAAATGAAGGAAAAAATGTTAAGGGCAGCCAGAGAGAAAGGTCAGGTTACCCACAAAGGGAAGCCCATCACACTAACAGCTGATCTCTCAGCAGAAACTCTACAAGCAAGAAGAGAGTGAGGGCCAATATTCAACATTCTTAAAGAAAAGAGTTTTCAACTCAGAATTTCATATCCAGCCAAACTAAGCTTCATAAGTGAAGGAGAAATAAAATACTTTACAGACAAGCAAATGCTGAGAGATTTTGTCACCACAAGGCCTGCCCTAAAAGAGCTCCTCAAGGAAGCACTAAACATGGAAAGGAACAACCAGTACCAGCCCCTGCAAAAACATGCCAAATTGTAAAGACCATCAAGGGTAGGAAGAAACTCCATCACCTAACGAGCAAAATAACCAGCTAACATGATAATGACAGGATCAAATTCACACATAACAATATTAACTTTAAATGTAAATGGACTAAACGCTCCAATTAAAAGACACAGAATGGCAAATTGGATAAAGAGTCAAGACCCATCAGTGTGCTGTATTCAGGAAACCCATCTCACGTGCAGAGACACACATAGGCTCAAAATAAAAGGATGGAGGAAGATCTATCAAGCAAATGGAAAACAAAAAAAGGCAGAGGTTGCAATCCTAGTCTCTGATAAAACATACTTTACACCAACAAAGATCAAAAGAGACAAAGAAGGCCATTATATAATGATAAAGGGATCAATTCAACAAGAAGAGCTAACTATCCTAAATATATATGCACCCAACACAGGAGCACCCAGATTCATAAAGCAAGTCCTGAGTGACCTACAGAGACTTAGACTCCCACACAATAATAATGGGAGACTTTAACACCCCACTGTCAACATTAGACAGATCAACGAGACAGAAAGTTAACAAGGATACCTAGGAACTGAACTCAGCTCTGCACCAAGCGGACCTAATAGACATCTACAGAACTCTCCACCACAAATCAACAGAATATACATTTTCTTCAGGACCACACCACACCTATTCCAATATTGACCACATAGTTGGAAGTAAAGCACTCCTCACCAAATGTAAAAGAACAGAAATTATAACAAACTCTCAGACCACAGTGCAATCAAACTAGAACTCAGGATTAAGAAACTCATTCAAAACCGCTCAACTACATGGAAACTGACCACCCTGCTCCTGAATGACTACTGGGTACATAACGAAATGAAGGCGGAAATAACGATGTTCTTTGAAACCAATGAGAACAAAGACACAACATACCAGAATCTCTGGAACACATTGAAAGCAGTGTGTAGAGGGAAATTTATAGCACTAAATGCCCACAAGAGACAGCAGGAAAGACCCAAAATTGACACCCTAACATCACAATTAAAAGAACTAGAGAAGCAAGAGCAAACACATTCAAAAGCTAGCAGAAGGCAAGAAATAACTAAAATCAGAGCAGAACTGAAGGAAATAGAGACACAATAAACCCTTCAAAATATTAATGAATCCAGGAGCTGCTTTTTTGAAAAGATCAACAAAATTGATAGACCGCTAGCAAGACTAATAAAGAAGAAAAGAGAGAAGAATCAAATAGATGGAATAAAAAATGATAAAGGGGATATCACCACCGATCCCACAGAAATATAAACTACCATCAGAGAATACTACAAACAGCTCTATGCAAATAAACTAGAAAATATAGAAGAAATGGATAAATTCCTTGACAAATACACCCTCCCAAGACTAAACCAGGAAGAAGTTGAATCTCTGAATAGACCAATAATAGACTCTGAAATTGTGGCAATAATCAATAGCTTACCAACGAAAAAGAGTCCGGGATCAGATGGATTCACAGCCGAATTCTACCAGAGGTACAAGGAGGAACTGGTACCATTCCTTCTTAAACTATTCCAATCAATAGAAAAAGAGGGAATCCTCCCTAACTCATTTTATGGGGCCAGCATCATCCTGATACCAAAGCCTGGCAGAGACACAACCAAAAAAGAGAATTTTAGACCAATATCCTTGATGAACATTGATGCAAAAATCCTCAATAAAGTACTGGCAAACCGAATCCAGCAGCACATCAAAAAGCTTATACACCATGATCAAGTGGGTTTAATCCCTGGGATGCAAGGCTGGTTCAACATACGCAAATCAATAAATGTAATCCAGCATATAAACAGAACCAAAGACAAAAACCACATGATTATCTCAATAGATGCAGAAAAGGCCTTTGACAAAATTCAACCACCCTTCATGCTAAAAACTCTCAATAAATTAAGTATTGATGGGATGTATCTCCAAATAATAAGAGCTATTTATGACAAACCCACAGCCAATATCATACTGAATGGGCAAAAACTGGAAGCATTCCCTTTGAAAACTGGCACAGGACAGGCATGCCCTCTCTCACCACTCCTATTCAACATAGTGTTGGAAGTTCTGCCCAGAGCAATCAGGCAGGAGAAGGAAATAAAGGGTATTCAATCAGGAAAAGAGGAAGTCAAATTGTCCCTGTTTGCAGATGACATGATTGTATATCTAGAAAACCCCATTGTCTCAGCCCAAAATTTCCTTAAGCTGATAAGCAACTTCAGCAAAGTCTTAGGATACAAAATCAATGTACAAAAATCACAAGCATTCTTATACACCAATAACAGACAGCCAAATCATGAGTGAACTCCCATTCAGAATTGCTTCAAAGAGAATAAAATACCTAGGAATCAAACTTACAAGGGATGTGAAGGATCTCTTCAAGGAGAACTACAAACCACTGCTCAATGAAATAAAAGAGGATACAAACCAATGGAAGAAAATTCCATGCTCATGGGTTGGAAGAATCAATATTGTGAAAATGGCCATACTGCCCAAGGTAATTTGTAGATTCGATGCCATCCCCATCAAGCTACCAATGACTTTTTTCACAAAATTGGAAAAAGCTACTTTGAATTTCATATGGAATCAAAAAAGAGCCCACATCGCCAAGACAATCCTAAGCCAAAAGAACAAAGCCAAAAGAATCATGCTACCTGACTTCAAACTATACTACAAGGCTACAGTAACCAAAACAGCATGGTACTGGTACCAAAACAGAGATATAGATCAATGGAACAGAAGAGAGCCCTCAGGAATGACGCTGCATATCTACAACTATCTGATCTTTGACAAACCTGACAAAAACAAGAAATGGGGAAAGGATTCCCTATTTAATAAATGGTGCTGGGAAAACTGGCTAGCCATATGTAGAAAGCTGAAACTGGATCCCTTCCTTACACCTTATAAAAAAATTAATTCAAGATGGATTAAAGACTTACATGTTAGACCTAAAACCATAAAAACCCTAGAAGAAAACCTAGGCAATACCATTCAGGACATAGGTATGGGCAAGGACTTCATGTCTAAAACACCAAAAGCAATGGCAACGAAAGCCAAAATTGACGAATGGGATCTAATTAAACTAAAGAGCTTCTGCACAGCAAAACAAACTACCATCAGAGTGAACAGGCAACCTACAAAATGGGAGAAAATTTTTGCAACCTACTCATCTGACAAAGGGCTAATATCAAGAATCTACAATGAACTCAAACAAATTTACAAGAAAAAAACAAACAACCCCAGTAAAAAGTGTGCGAAGGACATGAAAAGACACTTCTCAAAAGAAGACATTTATGCAGCCAAAAAACACATGAAAAAATGCTCATCATCACTGGCCATCAGAGAAATGAAAATCAAAACCACGATGAGATACCATCTCACACCAGTTAGAATGGCCATCATTAAAAAGTCAGGAAACAACAGGTGCTGGAGAGGATGTGGAGAAATAGGAACACTTTTACACTGTTGGTGGGACCGTAAACTAGTTCAACCATTGTGGAAGTCAGTGTGGCGATTCCTCAGGGATCTAGAACTAGGAATACCATTTGACCCAGCCATCCCATTACTGGGTATATACCCAAAGGACTATAAATCATGCTGCTATAAAGACACATGCACACGTATGTTTATTGCGGCACTATTCACAATAGCAAAGACTTGGAACCAACCCAAATATCCAACAACGATAGACTGGATTAAGAAAATGTGGCACATATACACCATGGAATACTATGCAGCCATAAAAAATGATGAGTTCATGTCCTTTGTAGGGACATGGATGAAACTGGAAATCATCATTCTCAGTAAACTATCGCAAGGACAAAAAACCAAACACCGCACGTTCTCACTCATGGGTGGGAGTTGAACAGTGGGAACACATGGACACAGGAAAGGGAACATCACACTCCAGGGACTGTTGTGGGGTCAGGGGATGGGGGAGGGATAGCATTAGGAGTACACCTAATGCTAAATGACGAGTTAATGGGTGCAACACACCAACATGGCACATGGATACATATGTAACAAACCTGCACATTGTGCACATGTACCCTAAAACTTAAAGTACAATTAAAAAAAATAGTTTCATTTGCTGTGCCGAAGCTCTTTAATTTGATTAGGTTTCACTTACTTTTTGCTTTTGTTGCAGCTTCTTTTGGCATCTTTGTCATGAAATTTTTGCCAGGACTTGTGTTCAGAATGATATTTCGTAGTTTTTCTTCCACAATTTTTATAGATTTAGGTATTACATTTAAGTCTTTAAGTCATCTTGAGTTGGTTCTCGTATATGGTGTAAGGAAGGGGTCTAGCTTCAATCTTCTGCATGTGGCAACTCAGTTAGCACCATTTATTAAAAAGGGAGTGGCATGAAAAATTAATTTTTATAATCCATTTGTTGTAATCAGATTTTAAACAAGGTTCACATACTGTATTTGGTTAAAATGTCTTAAGCTTATTTTAATCTATGGTATTTTATTCTTAATGCCAGTTTTTTAATTACAAAAAGTTTATTTTTTCAATAGAATTGCTATAACAAAGTTCTAAATAATAAAAAAGCTGTGTATAAATTAATAGTATTCGGTTTTCTTTCCTTGTGATGTAGTAAAAATGGTGCATCTCGTAATGACACTTAGATGTGATGAAAGACAGTAAAAGTCAGTTAAATTTTTCCATGTTCCAGCTTCCTCTTCTGTACAGCTAGGTTTGATAAGGAATTCTGAGGATCTTTCTTGTTCTAAAAGTCTATGAATTTACACATATGAAAAGATCCTGTAAGCTAAGCTAAGCTAGTAGAAACAGATCTAAGTAACTTCTTTGCCCTCCTTGAAGTAAACTCACAATATCTGTACATGTCTCCTAAACAAGTCCCATTTCACAGTTTTAGAGTATAACATCTGTACTAAAGATTTTGTGGGTGATGCAGA
Organism: Symphalangus syndactylus; assembly: GCF_028878055.3. Lineage (NCBI taxonomy): Eukaryota > Metazoa > Chordata > Mammalia > Primates > Hylobatidae > Symphalangus > Symphalangus syndactylus. The sequence goes on along the minus strand of NC_072424.2, from coordinate 48,667,883 downwards.
ATGTAGTGTCATAGGTTATAAAGCAAACCTTCAAAAACAAAGCCACTAAAAGTTCTTGTTCCATCCCTCTCCAACTTCTTTTTTAGCTTCTGTCTGCTTTTTCTGTTGAAACTCATCGTTGCAGGTTCTCCAGTTTCATTTTATCCTTCTCTGCTTTCTGGAATTCTTATCAAATATTTATATCTTTATATTTCCTCATGCTTTTCTTTATTGTCTTTTTAGCCTCATACCCAACACACTGATCATCAAACAATCTACTTCTTTAGAAGGCAAGTGGGAAATTGGGAGGTTTTCTTCATAATAAATAATATTTTATAGGTACATTTATACTGAATTTTTGCCCTTATGAAGCACCTATGTGCCAGAAACTAGGCAATATGCTAGGAATAAAAAAAAAATTCTCTCTTTTCCTCATGAATTTATAGCCAGATTATTTACATGAATTAGAAAGAAGTCAAGGTTATGTATGAAATAAAAGACAGTGTGGTGTGTTTTTTTTAAAAAAAGATAATTCATAATTTATTCCACTTTTGCAGTCGTTAGATCTCCATGGAATATTTGCATATTCCCTTAGTGTTTGTGGGTGATAGAAAGCTATTGTAAAGTCAGAATTCTCCTGCCAGGATTCCATCAGGAGTTACATGCTGGCTGGATGTCCCAGTCTGTGCTTAAAGCAGGATGAGAAAGCTTTGCCACAGGAAATGAGATAATGCACCTACAAACTCGTTTATCTTCTCAGGAAAGTACATTACTTTAAGATGTATCTTTATGCTCTACACATTTTAACAGACACACAGCAGTTACCCTTGGTTTTTCTTCTTTAGTATCACTGATTCACAATCATAATTAAAAATGCCAAATGCATCTTTATGTGAAACAAAATAACTTTTTTCTTATTTTTATAGAGAAAACCATCCAAAATGACATATTTTTCTTCATGAAAGACAGCATGTTGGTGTAGGAAAGAGAGTTAGTGTGTTATGGAGTTAGAAGACCTGGATTTCACCATTTAAAAGCCATGTGAACTTGAGCCAGTCCCTGAGCCTGTTTATTCATCTATTAAATGAAAAATAGGAATCTCTCTAATTCATGAAAACTTTGAGAAGATTAAGTTAGATAAGGTGAATGAAAAGAATTCCAAATGTACAAATCACATGCAAACAAGTCTTGGCTTATTAGTCTACTGGGAGCAGATTACTACTTTGAATCTTAATGCCCTCTCTTTCAGGTTAATATGGAAAAATACATACAAAACACTTAAAATGTAAAAAGAGTGACATCACTTGCTGACTTAAGTCTGAACTCAAATTAGTTAACCTGCCTATATATGGAAAAATTTCCATTTAAATGGAAACATTTCACTAGCCCACAAACAGCCTTAGACGTGGTTTCCTGTTTATCTTTGAATGGATGTTGTGGTTTCTTCTTAATGATTGGAGGAAGTTCCAAATTTTGGTGAAATGATCTCATTTAAACATAGAGCAGGATATGAGAAAGAATGATTAACTTGTGGTTCTGATTGATGTTATATATTTTACACACAGCTGGATAAGTCTATTGTAATAATTAAAAATTTATTTCACTAATTTATTTTTTCTTTTCATGAATATTAATTATTATGTCCTAAGCATTGTTGTAGAGATTAATAATGACAATAATGAAGAAGATATTGTCCTTGCTTTCAAGGAGTTGTTAATTTAGTTTAGAAAATAGGCAAGGAAATCAGTCTCGATTGCAGTATAGAGTGCTAACTGTCTTTAGAAGTTGGTGTGATCTGTTTGATATTAGGTATTTCTTGGCTGCTACCTCTGGAGTAATTTTTAACGGTGCTACGTAAGAATTCCATTGTTCACATAAGTACGCAATGGAAGGTCTACTTTTCAGCTCAGATTCATTTATTGTTTCCCACCCTCTTTCCACAACCCAGAAGGTACTTTGTGAGTCTCCTTAAGTGACAAATAGTATTTGACTCTTTCCATTAGAATTACTTATGATTTCTTTTCCCCTGTCTAATATTCACAAGATTTCTGCTAGAACAGAGAGAAGACAGTCCTCAGAAATACAAACACAAATTATTTAGTTTAGTTAAATTATAAGGCTGCGACATTACATACTCACAGGCAATATTTTGTTGAGTAAAATGGCAGGAAGCCAAAACTTTTATAGAAACCCGCTGATAATTCAAAATTTAAAAACTATGATTTGAAAATGTCCAAGTGAACGATGATTTCTTAGAAATGCGGTAAACTTTTAGCAACCATATCAGTGCTGATAGCAGGGGACAAGAGGGTCACAAAGAGATTCCGGAAAAGAATAGGTTCTTTGTCTTGCTTACTCTCGGTTAGTTATTACCAGTTTTCTGGTAAGGAAGAACTAGAGGTAAATATCAGAACTTACTAAACATACCATAGGTCATTGTTTAGTGGCTACTATTTTCACAGGGGTATGTGAAAAATGTAACTCCTTCCTTTTTCTTGCATGTCAATTTGAGCTCACTTAGCCCTCTTTCTGCTAGATAGTAGGAAACTTTATCTAGATAATTCCAGGTGAGCCTAGACATCATCCAATGTTTCACCAAGTTTTTTTTTTTTTTTTTGATTCCCATTTCCCTGTCCTTCTCCTCATGAAAGCAACTAAGATTGGCTACGCGCGGTGGCTCATGCCTGTAATCCCTGCACTTTGGGAGGCCGAGGCAGGCGGATCATGAGGTCAGGAGATCAAGACCATCCTGGCTAACACGGTGAAACCCCGTCTCTACTAAACATGCAAAAAAATTAGCCAGGCATGGTGGCGGATGCCTGTAGTCCCAGCCACTCGGGAGGCTGAGGCAGGAGAATGGCGTGAACCTGGGAGGTGGAGCTTGCAGTGAGTGGAGATTGGGCTACTCTACTCCAGCCTGAGTGACAGAGCAAGACTCCATCTCAAAAAAAAGAAAGCAAGCATCTAAGATCTCCAACTTTGGCAGAACTATCAATCCATGTTGGCATCTGTCCAGATGCCTGTGTTTGCCTATCTGAGCTCTGCTCCTGGTGACATGGCCTCTCCAGATCTACAGATTGTTTCTTAGCTAATATCAGGCTCTTTTGCTATTTTACTTCCCACTTTAAGATGGGACTGCAGAAGATTCTCTGGGATACAGGCCAGCTGGCCAGGCTCCCCTGCAACCGTTCTGTCCCCACTTTACCAAGGAGGTAGGAGAAACTTTGGCAAGGTTGCCACTGTTACAGTCTAGACAGGCAGGCTGCACACTTCTTCTACTCTGGGATTCCTCTAAATCTATCTTTCACTAGAGCTCTGCCTGGGGCACCTAAAAGGTGCCCTCCAGCTTCTAGGACCTAAGTGTTTTTAGGTAGCTTTAGGGTAGAAGGTGGTGATAAAAAATTCCCATGTTATCACATTTTCCTTCAAATATTACTATGATACAGCTAGACTGTGCTTTCAAAATGAAAATCTGAGAATTTCTGTCTCGTTTGTCCCCTGATTTTGCACACCTTGGGGTTGATGGAAGACTTATGTTTAGTTCTGTCAGGTAGTATGAAAAAACATGGTACTATGAAGAGAAGCAGCTTTTCTTTACAACGTGCATGGTCATTCTTGAGAATTCTGCTGTTGTCTTCATAAAGTTCTGGGGTTAGTAGTGCCTCCAGGTGTCTTTGCAGGTAAATATCTCTACTAGGTTTCCTTTCAGATGCAGCTTTAATGCTTAGGGCTGGTAAAGCTGGTAAGAACTATTCTTGGAGAATTCCATCTAACAGTTTATCTGTGTCTAGAGTAGTAACAGTTGCTTATGTGAAGAGAGCAAAGAATTACAGAAGAGGAATTATGTTAACATTTTACTTCAGAGACAGGTTTAATTTATTTTACTACATGTACCCCTTTAGATATGGAGCTGATAGTAATTTATTGCTGAAAGAACTAAAATGACCACTTCATTGGAAACTCATTAAGGAAAACTCCTGTGTATTATAACATCACCTTAGTCCTTACTTGTAGAAGAGCCCATAATAGTCAATTAAATTTTATTGAATGAGTAGAATTTCAGGCTACAATGTACCAACTTGCCCTATAAGTTTTGTCAGGTAATGTTGGTATATTTTTCAAACATATTTCTTAGGACTATCAAAAAAAAGCAGAGACAGAAATTAAAGTGGTAAAGGGAAATTTTATTCAGGACTATTGCAATAGGGGAAGAGAGACCCCCATATAGAACTGGGCTTCATTCTAAATACGTCAGGGATAAGTAGGGATTTATAGCCAAAGAGCAGGGATCAGAAAATTTTTAAGAAGAGGTATCAAGTCTGGGGGAAATTCTGGCAGAACCAACCTAACAGGATTCCTGCTGAAAACAGGCCAGGGTGATCAGCTAACAGGAGTGGGCAGAGAAAAATTTTGATCAGATATTGAGGGTGATCAGATATCAAGGATGAATAATTCTTGCTAAACTGTGTTGGCAGTATTAGTTGCTAAGACTGGATTTTATAATGATGTGCACAGACAGGCCCAGGAGAAAGTTCAGAAGCCTGACTAAAGTTTGGCCAAGCAAAGAACTGTTGTTAGAATACAGTCCCACAAGAAGCCAAATGACAAAATATATATATATTTATATATATATACAAAATATTTATATATATTTTTATATATACAAATATTTATATATATTTTTATATATATAAAATATTTATATATATTTTTATATACATAAAATATTTATATATATTTGTATATAAAATATTTGTATATATTTATATATACAAAATATATATATTTATATATACAGAATATTTATATATATTTATATATGCAAAATATTTATATATATTTATATATATGCAAAATATTTATATATATTTAGATATGCAAAATATTTATATATATTTAGATATATACAAATATTTACATATTTATATATACAAAATATTTATATATATACAAAATATTTATATATACACAAAATATTTATATATATACAAAATATTTATATATATAAATAAAAGAAGAAGAGCTTTTGGCAAGTAAGTTTGAGAAATAGCTGTATATCACATGCACCTTTGAGAGTGTATTTTAAATAACATTATAACAATTTCTTCATTTGTTCTTTCTGTATCTACTCTATTAATATGCTTCTTTCTTCTTTTTCTCATTTATTAAACATTAGGATTTAATATACTAACTTCTATTATTAATAACTGATCATCATGACACTCAAGATTAATTAAATGTTTCATTACATAAGAATGGCATTGGGGCAATATGGAAAAAACAGGTTTTGTTTATCTACAGATATTTCAATTGTACTGGCTCTTGATATTTTTTGGTAAGAGTTTTCATGTGAGAAAGTACTCAAGTTTGAAAAAAATACTTTATAAATCCAAAGACTTAGAAGGAGTTTCTAATGCATAATACAAATGCCAACAATTAAGCAATTTGAGGAATTTTCTTACTGACCTTCCTATTTATTTAAAATTTGTATAAAAATTAGTCTTCCTGATTTCTTCATGGCTGTGCTTGATTGCATAAAGTTGCTTTTACCTGGCCATCTTTTAACATTTTGTTTTTTATTTGGAGTTGCTAAGTTAAAGGAAGGAAGCTGTCAGAAATTGCTAAAAATAATACATTGAACTGTAAATATGAATCATTTAGATTCCAGTATATTTATTTATATACCACACTATTTCTGAAATAATTTGAAGAAGCTTATTACTTTATGTACAGAATTTTTTTATGAAGACCATAATGAGTACAGTGAACGCAGCTGTAATTACTATTACAGCCCTGAAAGCCACTGTGATGAAGTCATGGAATTATGATCTCTTCTAAGCTTATAATTGTGAGTGAACATATGTACAAGTTTATATTACTGCAGTGGGATCCTCAGAAAGAATCACATTCTGGAAACATTTAAGACAAAATAAGCCTTTCTGATCTGCTAATAAAGTAAACAATCTTGATTTAAAAGAATAAATCATGTGTTAGGGACAAAAATGTGAAGTTCTTTGTGTGAGATCACAGCTCAGTGCTCTCTTCAAAAAAAAAAGTTATGCAGTTGTTTTTATTGTTTAAATATAAATAATTCACATTCCAAAAATGTCTCCTCAGGCTAACTCAGTATCATTTTAAGGTATTTTTTGTTTTTTTTAAGTTTACACTTGACCTGAATCTTGTCTCTCAAGCAGATAGGACATGTTCTTTGGAATAATTGGCACATTAATAATTAGCCAACCCTGGGGCACAGGGAGGAAAGAAAACATTTCAGGGCTATTAGACACCAAACACCACTTTCAAACGGGGCTGTGCCTGGTGAGAAAGGGGGATGGCCATCCAAATGTCCACACTTGGAGATTCTGCAAAGAGCCTTCCCCTTGCAATGATTCTTTAGGCAGCCCACATTTTTCTGTGAGAAGTGGCAAGATAGAAATGAAAGCTGTGAATTGATCTGCCTGCTCAGTAAGCCAAGCTTATAAAAGAAAAAAATTTGCTCAAGTTTTCTGACCTTGCCACCTTGTTTAAGAGACTGAAAGAACCTGACTTTTCCTTCTACCGTTTTGTCTGCTTCTGCAACTTGGCATGAATTGTGATTTGAAACAGAGTTAAAATCTCTTTTGGTGTTAGACTTATTCAGGGAAAAATATATCCAAGGATATATAATTCTGAAATTCCAAGAAAAAATCCTAAATGCAGCAAGTAATGCATTTTAAAGCAAACATGAAAGTATAATTTGCGTTAGTTAAAGGGTTTTAAAACATTAAAATTCATTTATTAAAATAACTCGCATTGTACATGTATTGTAGAAAACCTGAAAACTCTAGAAAAATATAAAGTAGAACAAAAACATCCATATTTCTGTTATCCAAAAAATGTGCTATTAATCTTTTAGGCACTACATTTAAACATGATTTTTATACATTCAATAGTTTTGTCTATGGCCATAATCATCTTAGAATATCCGAAAGAGCCAGCATAATCTGTAAAGTTGCTGAGTGTCTGTTATAATATAGAATAAATGACATCAAGAAATATATTGGCTCAGGGGATATCTGCATTATTTAAACCTCCTTCAAACAACCATGTGAATGAGCTTGGAAGCTGATTCCCCCTCAGTCCAGCCTTCAGATGAGGCCTCAGCCTTGGCCAGCTACTTGACTGTAACTTTATGAAAGACCCCCAAGCTGGAGGCATCCAGTTAAGCCACATCTGGAATTCTCAACACACAGAAACAGTGACATAATGTTTGCCATTTTCAACCACCGAGCTTTTAAATAATTTGTTATGGAACAATAGGTAATTAGGATATAGACTACAATAATTAAATGGACTTTGGTTATTACACAAGCTCTGCCACTCAGTTTACTACAATGTTCATCAAATCACTTAACCTCTCTGGTTCATAGTTTGCTTACTTGTGGGATTTGGCCAGATTAGTGTTTCTCAAACTTCAGTCATTTATTTATTAATATTTTCTATACCTACTTGCAAACTGTAGTGTTATTTACTGAATTCTTCAAGTTTTATTATGATGCAAAAATTACTTGAAGCTAATTGGGCCATTCAGCAAACATTTCTTCAGTAAATATTGGTAGTCTTCCAGTAGGTATATGTTGGTGAAGGATATTTTCCTCTTTCTGACAACTTGTTTTTATCAGATGATATACTACAACGAGTGAAAGTCTCAGACTAAATTCTGTCAAATGTACAAACATTTACTGTATTTCACCAAAACTAAGATATCATCTACTTCAAGATACACCATAATATTATGGAACAGCGAGGGTGAAAGAAACACTGCAAATCGTAATTATAAAATGTAAGATATATCCAATTCCAGATATGTTAAAATGTGAGAAAAAAGTGTGTGCTTTAAGATTAAAGAAATAAGATATTAGCAACTAAGCACCAAAATATGTCATCATCCATTCTATTCAGTACTTTTGAAGTTACACTTTTGACCTAAGGACATGAGCCCTAGCAAGAAAGTTTACTCCAAGAGGGGTATCCCACAGTTCTGATGCCAGAAACAGTCATCTTTGTAATGAGATCAGGCTATGGGGTTCTCCATGCAATGGAAGAATGGGGGAAGAATTGGCTCTCATCTTAAGTGCTCCTGATCTTGTGTGCTACACTTGGCTTCTCAGGGTTTATGCAAGGGTGGTGGGGTCTGCACAGTATTCCCAACTCACCTATTTTAAAGAACACACATTTAAGCCAATAAAGATTATTTCTAACATACCTTATGCTAATTAGCAAAGCCTTTGGTACAGCTTTGATTGTGGACATGCTATCTTTTAAGTGTAGTTCTCCTTAGATGTTGAGTCCTGATTAGTACTTCAAATATTAATTAATCATTCCTGATATGTAGATTAGAAACAAGTACTTCAAAATACACATCCTGCTGTTTATAATGAAGCATTTTAAACTAAATGATCACATCTAGTATAAAAACATTTATTTTTTCCAAAGTACATTTATATAGTTAGGAAACTACAAGTTACTACTGTAAATGGGAAGTGAGCAATAGTGCTATAAATATAATAGAAGTCACCTGTAAAAAGGAACACATACATCAAAACAATGCTTGGTGCCATTGCCTAATTAAGGTTCTAAACTTGAGGCCAGCTCTCCCTTTGTTAAAGAAGGTTAGTAATTGAGATTTGTTTCCTTGAATTAATCAGAGGAAAAAAAAAAAACAAGGCAGTCATTTTCTTGTAATGTTACTCCGAATTATTTAATGCTCTGTAAGTGTACCGCCAGGGTCTGGGTCCCATACTTTGTGAAAAACTAGATTACATGATTTCAAAGTCTCTGACAGGTCTAATATTTTTTGAGATACAGTTTTTCGTGTGCTTCTTTTGTAAAGCTGTGGGTGGAAATGCATGTCATTTCAGAAAATAGTGCATAGGTCATTGGCATCTTACACAGATTTGTTGCTGTGAATCCTTGAACGAGGAAAGTATTTATTTTTCTAATTAGCTCATTAATAAATGAGAACATTATAAACGATTGTGTATTTTTTCCTCATGGTGCTCATGTTATGCACTTATAATATTAAAGACTTTTAGGCAATATTAAAATGTAGACTCAAGGCTTCTTGTTTTAGAATCAGTGACAACAATACAACAACAAATAACTTATTTGTCTGACAGGCACCGGGCTTTAATAAGCATTTTCTACCCCCAGTGATGATTCTGCAGTATCTGGTACGATTTGATTTTTGGTACCACTTTGTCTTTATTTCTGGATATAGAGCTTACATTCTTCATTGGATAAGTACTCCCAAATGGACCTTACAAAGCAATCACAATGTCAGATAAGCTAAAAAAGCCCATTCTGATAACCAATAGTTTGGTTTTCTATCTTCTTGGAAACATTCTTTGGCAAGGTATCTGCATTCTTTTTGACTTATTGCAGAAGAGAACCATTCTCTGAGTAACTCTTACAGGAAAATGAGAAAAAATGTTTTATGACTTCCAAGAGTGAAGTAAGTTCTGGAATCAGTCACCTGTGAACAAATGTTAACCATACATTTCTAATAGTGGGGTAGGGAGTTCAGGGACAAATGCTTGATCATTTCTTATGTTTTTCCTCATTTGTTTTAAAGCTTATCCTCAACTACATGTCTTATTAGCCTGACTAAAAGTTTGAGAGGGATACCTATTTTAATTCTTTTTTAAAATTCTCTAGCAGTCTAGCTGAATTTCTTTTATACAGTTTGACCAAGTACTGAGAAGCCCAAGTATCAGTATCTCTATTACAGAGTTTATCAATTGGTATCTCCTGCCAAAAATTCTGATCTCCAATAGTCTTATATTTTATTTTAATATTAACTTTAATATTTCAGTGAACTTGAAAACTTCCGATATTTAATATCAAAACTGTTTTTTTGCTTATCTTAAATATTATAGTAATCATCCCACAAGTGGTTTTTTCTAGTACCCTAACAATATTAATAACTAAAAGCGTGTTGTATTATAGACAAGATTTAAAAGCACAATTCCAACTGGAAGTAAATTAGCAATTACTTGTTGAAAGTGTCTTTAATGCTGTTCTGACTCCCTGGTAGCACTTATTCACTTCTGTTTATTGATTTTCTATGCTTCCAAACTTTGCTTCCATTTATCGATATTTAAATATGTTATGTCTCACCCTCATGGGGGCTAATGTTGTAGTTTAACTGTCTGCAAGGTATTTATTATTGACAGCTAGCAGCTACTATTTTCCTCAAAGGCAAGAATGCTAATTAACAACTGTCTTTTATCTAATCCAGAGCAGTGACTGACAGTGACAGTTTCAGCATTGAGGCAGGAAAGTGACAAAAAGCTTTCTGTTATAATTTGTATTTTTTTTTTTTGGTATGTGTCAAACCACACCATGCAGATAGCTATGTATGGCATAGATTTCTATCTAAAGGAGAGTATAATTTTCATTATAGTTATACTTTGGTTCACTCTGCTAACAAAGCTTTTCCTTTCAAAAGAATATGTTTCTCACTGAGGTATGGACATGCCAAGTCTGAAATTTAAAATCTAAAACATTCTGTATTGTCTGAGAACAAATAAAGCTTTGGAAAAATTTATCTGATGGAAAATTACTAGACTGTTTTTTTCATGGTGCCCAAATGTATTTTTCTTTAAACATTTATCAACTAATCATTTTGTAGTTTTAGAAAAATCAACATTTATTTAGAAGAACATATAGGCTATTAAAACCAGTCATGACAGGAATGATAATCTTGGAAGGTGATATGCATATCCATTCCAGTGGCTTTAATGCTGCCACAAATGTTTGATTTTTACTTATTTATTTATTATTTATTATTTAAGTTCTAGGGTACATGTGCACAACATGCAGGTTTGTTACATATGTATACATGTGCCATGTTGGTGTGCTGCACCCATGAACTCGTCATTTACATTAGGTATATCTCCTAATGCTTTCCCTCCCCCCTCCCCCCACCCCACGACAGGCCCCAGTGCATGATGTTCCCCTTCCTGTGTCCAAGTGTTCTCATTGTTCAATTCCCACCTATGAGTGAGAACATGTGGTGTTTGGTTTTATGTCCTTGCAATAATTTGCTGAGAATCATGGTTTCCAGCTTCATCCATGTCCCTACAAAGGACATGAATTCATCCTTTTTTATAGCTGCAGAGTATTCCATGGTGTATATGTGCCACATTTTCTTAATCCAGTATATCATTGGTGGACATTTGGGTTGGTTCCAAGTCTTTGCTATTGTGAATAGTGCCGCAATAAACGTATGTGTGCATGTGCCTTTATAGCAGCATGATTTATAATCCTTTGGGTATATACCCAGTAATAGGATGGCTGGGTCAAATGGTATTTCTAGTTCTAGATCCTTGAGGAATGGCCACACTGTCTTCCACAATGGTTGAACTAGTTTACAGTCCCACTAACAGTGTAAAAGTGTTCCTATTTCTCCACATCCTCTCCAGCACCTGTTGTTTCCTGACTTTTTAATGATCACCATTCTAACTAATTAAACTAAACAGCTTCTGCACAGCAAAAGAAACTACCGTCAGAGTGAACAGGCAACCTACAGGATGGGAGAAAATTTTTGCAATCTACTCATCTGACAAAGGGCTAATATCCAGAATCTCCAAAGAACTCAAACAAATTTACAAGAATAAATCAAACAACCCTATCAAAAAGTGGGCAAATGATATGAACAGACACTTCTCAAAAGAAGACATTTATGCATCCAATAGACACATGAAAAAATGCTCATCATCACTGGCCATCAGAGAAATGCAAATCAAAACCACAGTGAGATACCATCTCACAAATGTTTGATTTTGGCAGTCCAGGTGATTTGTTTAGCTCACGTTTTTTCTTGATTCTTACATTGAGAAATGCAACGGGTAAACATTGAAACCTGTACAAATGGTACCAGCTTGACAACTGCATGGTTTTATATGCAAAAACAATGGATTGTTGGGTATTTATAGTTTGTATTCCAGGTATGCAGTTACATTTATTAGTGCACAGTATTTGTGTTTTTAACGAAATGTTTTAAGTGGTTTTTAACTTTTATTTCACTTGTCCAGTGACTTATGTTGGTTTTGAAGTATAACCAATGAATGCATTCAGGATGGAGGGGCCTTACTGAGGGTGGGAACAGATGCTGTAAAGATCTAGTTAGCAACATAGATCCTACAGTCAAGTAACCTAACTCTGTCTCCACTATTCTCTTATGAGAGTCATTTAACTTCAGCAGGCTTAGCTTATAAACTGGGATTATAAAAGACCTGACTGTGATAATCAGATACATAAAGCAAATAACACTGTGTCTGGCATATAGAAGATGCACAACTAATGCAAAGTTTTACATAGTTTTTAATCCTAGGGAATTAAATTGTCCAGGAGATGTTCAGGATTGGAGGGATGGTGGTTAGGATAGTGCTAGATAAAATTAATGGTAATAATTTGTTGTATTGACATGAATTCTGTATATATTTTCTTAGGCTGATTTACTCTTTCGGAAATGTTTTATTATTTTAGCAAGACCCAATTAAGGTATAGTGATGCAGTGGAAAGAGCACTGGGCCTTAGAATAAGGTGATTTCCTTTCTAGCCTTGGCTTTGCCGCTTATTTTCTGGAAATGAGAGTAGCCCAGTGAAAGGTCCATGGGGATATTTGATATAGGATGGGACAACTGACCTAGTGAGCTTATCTGTTTACCTCTCTTTGTCACCTCTGTTGGTCTGTATCTTCCAGTGTCAGAAAAATACAGTGGTATAACTCTGCAACAAGGGACATTTAATTAGCAAGCCTCCCTTGTTAGAACCTCGCTAAATTAATTATTGATCTTGTTTTAGTATAGATTCTTCCCTGTTGCCATGCCACAATAATTGTAGCAAAGTTGTGGTTAGCTGGCTTTCAGACACTTCGGAAGGGCTCTCCAGCTTTTGAAGTTGAATAAATGACGTATAAGAGCTTTCCGCTCTCCTTAAGTACCACTGTATTTTTACTCAGACACAACGGTGGCCATTTAGGGCCAGAAATCCACAAATGCTGCTGAAATTATACGGTTCTCCAAAAGCAAAATGAAAGAAAATTTTAAAATAAGCAAACCATCTTCTTCCACCCACCCCCAAACAATTCTGAAAGCCATGTTAAAATGTACTCTGTAAGCCTTCCTGTAAGCCTCAGTTCCTCAGTTGCCTTCCTTCAGGCAAGAGAGATCCCACATGGGGTCTGAGCTTTAACACCACGGATTCCATGAAACCTGTTCTTTGATTATCTGCTCTTTAAGGAATGGGAATATGATGTTGGATTCAGGGTACCTGTCTCACTCTTATTGCCACATCTCAAACACTTTCTTCATTTGAGTGACTCCCAGAGGCAGTCCCTTAAATCTTGGTGCATTGCATGCCAGCCTCCCTGGGCCTTATGGGGTCCCAATTCATATCTGGTTATCTTTGACCTTTATCTTGGAATTCTTCCTTCTTTTTAATTCATCCCACACTTCTTAAAAAGTTAAACAGCTAATGTATGTTTCATGAAAACATTCTAATGGGATTGATGATATTCACCTATTATTGGAGAATGTGTCATTTTTGTCAGTGACCTTTTTAGGAGAGTGCCATTGTGTTTGCTTTCTTTTTTTTTTTTTTTTTGTATTTTGCAATACCATGGTATTAATTTTTGAGTTTTAAATTGAAGTACATTATGCAAACCTACAAGAAGGGTACAGCTTAATAAGCAAGATCACATCCATGTAATCACTACCCTGATCAAGATGTTGACCACCTCTTTTATCAATTATCCACTTTTGACCAGAAATATAGTTAGAGTCTCACCTGGTTGAACAACTGAATCCAAATTATCTTGAATAACGAGAATTTCTAGCGTTGTAACTGGAGACTTTGCCCATGGCTTTGTTTTATTAAACGTGTTTATTGATGACTTGGATAAGGGCATGGAAGGCAAGCTTATCGAATTTATGATTGAGGCAGAGGGAAAAAGGAAGTCTCCCTTTGCTTTCTAATTGCAGAGATTGTCCTCTTCTCCCTCCACTTCACTATTATTCTTCTTTTTGAGTTCAGAAAGTGGGGAGGCAGAGAAAATGAGACCTAATATTGCTTCTAATGGCATTTTAGGGATAGTCAACTATTTGCCTATTAAAAGCTCGTTCTTCTTAACAGTCATTTTGTGTCTTTCACTCTTTTGTATGATTATAAGATTCTTTGTGAGGATGAGCCAGGTTTATAAAGATTCCCAGGGGGTACAGCATTGGCGATTCATTCTAAGAGAAAATAAATGAAATTGACTTGGGAGAGTATTACATTTTTTCCCAATTTGGGAAAACTCCCAGAGGCAGTTCTGTTTACCAGTACCTGGATTCCACATTTATGGTAAATTTAGCATCTTTCTGGCTCTGCTTGTCCTTATTCCCCTGCTTTTAATGTCTGTCATGCAGATGACACTCCCAAACAGATGTTCTGGGTCTGCACTGCAATTTCTACCTAGCAGCTCTTGGCTGCTGCAGTTGCTTGTGTCTCAGCAAAAGTTTCTCCTGAAGTAGAGGAAGGCTGTATTCCATCACCTGGGAAGGTCTTCTCATCACCTTTGCTCTTGTTATTTTTTGTTCAGTTCCAATATAATTTCTGTTGCTGCCACCACTCTGACTACCTCCCATATCAGAGAAAAGGACCCATGTCTTCTAGAAGACATAAGATTTTATTTCTCTTGATATGCAGAAATCAGAGACCATATGTTATTAATTTTTAAATTCCAATTCCACTAATAGTAATTAATACATGGTGATAAATAAAGTCCCAATGTTGCTGAACACATTTTAGACACTATCCAATTCTCTAATAAATAAGAAGAGATAAGACTTTTACCAATTCATTCATTTCTTTTTATGTTCATTTTATAAATTCCACTTATAGTTATCTTTACTAATAGATGAGAACAGAAACCATAAATTCATTAATATGCAACTGACCAGCCCATTTCACTTGGAATGCATTTTGTGTTTACAGGCAGATTCATATAGATCTAAAGCCTAAGCACTACTAATAAATTAAAAAGCCAGGATGTCTACCAACTTAGGAGGAACTGGGAAGATCTCCAGTTTTTTTCTTCTATTTTTCTTTCTCTCTCTCTCTGCACACTATACATGGGCATCTTGGTCAGTCTTATTCTAAAGCAAAGAATGAGCAGGAGTGCCCTCTCAGACCTTTCCTGGAAAAACAGTCATTTAAATGTCTGGAGTTAAAGGCCTTCTTTGTATAGTATATGGAAAATAATTAGACTCAAAACCCTTTAGACAATCAATGCAGGTATTAAATGCATTACATATCAAGAGTATTAGGGAGATAAAAATAGAGCCAAATCTTATGATGGAGGAGGCCAACAATCCCCCACAGAAAAAAACCACATGCCAGACAGTTGATTTTTTTTTTTGCCAAGACAGTCTCCTATGTGGCACAGACTATAAAAGCTATGGGCCTTCAGAGGAAGTATAAGTAATTTAACCAGGGCGTAAAGAGGAGTGAGTAGTGGATAGGGAATCACTGAAATTTAAAAAAAAAATTTTTATAAGACAACTAGACAGCTACTGTCAGAGAAACCAGCTAGAAAGTACTTTCAGTAAGAGAAAAATGTGTGGTAAAAAGCCCTTGAATAGACTCATAATCAGGGCTGGTTTCATGGGCCTGAGACCTATGGGGTCACACGAGATTCCACACTAGAAGGGCCCCATACTTCATTTAATACTCTGCTGTGGCTGTCTTTAAATTCTGAATAATTTTTAAATAGAAAACTCAACATTTTCATTTTATACTGGGCCCTGCAAATTAAGTAGATTGTTCTGCTGGTCATATGGAAATTAATGACGGTGACATGAGCAAGAGCATGAGAAAGGATGAAGGGTTGTGGCTGTATGACCAGAGAGTAAGAATCTATAGGGTTAGTTAGAATTAAGTTAAGTTAGAATTCCCACATTACAGACAATTCAGGAAGAATAGGATTGAGGACTACTCTAAGCAGGCAATCTCTTTGGAACCATTGTGTTGGAGTATTGAAGGCCAGAGGCATGTAACAGGGTCCAAATATGCATGAAAAAAATGTCGAAGACCAAGTCGCAAGTTAGAAGCTAGTTGGCCTAGGAAGGCATGCATTCCAGGTATTGGGACAGAGAAAAATGGGCAGCCTAAAATCAAGTCACAGGACAAGTGGTTTGTAAGAGGAGAAGAAACAAAGAAGGCTGAAGAGGCCTCAGCAATGGGCATAATGCCAAGCCTAGTGACTGCGGTCATTGTGTTTCACAGACATTTGTAAGAAAATCTACCTTTTGTGGAAAGATGATGAACAGTTTTTAGTTTGCATGGTGGTGGTGTTCAAGCAAGAACTGTCCAAGATGTGATTGGAGAAAAGAATATGGAGCTGCTAGAAGAGCTCAGGCACAGAGACAGATTGAACAATGAGAGCTCACATTTGTTGGAGGCTCACCTTGCACCACCCACCATGTTGCATTCTTCTCTTATGGTAGGAAAAACACCAGATGGTATATAACATCCTTTCAGAGGGAAAGGTAACGTCTTATAAGAGGAGAAGGGCTTGTGAAAGCTAGACTTACGAGAAACCTTGTTATTAAAATTGGGGTCTATATTTAAGCCCCTTCCTTCACTCACTCAAAAAATATTTGCTCAAGCTATTACTACTCTTGTGTTTAAGATGTTCATTTGAGCTATTGCTTTTTGTGTGTGACAGTCGAGATATCAAGATGACAGAGAAACAAGATAGAGTGAGGTTGCCATTATAAACTTCAGAAATAAATAAAAGAAATTAGCCCCATAAGTTTCAGAAACTCAAGCTTAATGACAGATAGATTAGTCAAAGTATACTAGGGTGTAGTAGATGTTTTTCATTTCTGCACAATCGAAAATGTTGAACGTCTTCCCTACGTGCTAGTAATGTATGAGGTCCAAATTCTTAAGGCAGAAAACCAGAAAATTAGAAATTTCAGCCTCTGGTAAGCTAGGAGTGACCATGTGCTCTGGTGGGAGTCCCTGGGAAGACCCATTCTCTCAAATAAAATTTCAAAAAGAGAAGGGTTTTACACTTTGCCCTTTGGCTGCTCTTTATTCTGTTCTGCCTGAAAATCAGATATATTGTCTTTCAGGGTCTCACCAAACCTAAGAGGTGCAGCATTCTCTTTATGATGACAAATGCTCTTCTATGCTAAGTGTGGTAGAACAGGGAAGATGGAGGTAACTTAGGTCCTAGATGGCATCCTTACTTCAGCTCTGGACATCATGGAATTTGAGAAAAAGAAAAGGCAAACAAACAAAAAATGAAGCTGCTGTTGCTTGAGTTTTCTATTCTTTGTATCCCAGTGAATAATTTCTGGTTAATCAATGGGGCATATCACAGAATCTGAGGGCAATGATGTGATTGGTTCTCAAGAGCATCCAGGACTCCAGTGAAATCAGGACTGTGTCTCTCCATTTCCACTTTTCTTTCTACTTTGGCTTCATTCTTTACTTGCAGTAGAGTAGCTTCTGTGGTCGAAAACATGGCAACTCATACCTCCCAGTTTTATGTATTAGAGCTCCCGCTACCAGATGACTTCTTTGATTTCAGGTCTCCAAATCCAGAAAAATGGTTTCCTTGTCATGGCTTAGGTCAGATTTCATTTCGGTATCAATCGATTTTGGCCAGAAGGTTGAAATCTTTTAAGAATTTAATCATTCCTAGAAAAAGTACACGTAGATGGAGAAAGGGCTGGGGAAGCTCTCAGAAGAAGGCATTGGAACTAGGGGCATTCTGGGTACATAAAACAATAGCCCTCAATTATAATTTGTATTACACAGGAGCAAACTGTATTGTGAGTCTGATTGCCCACTATGAACTACATGTTTTACATAGTTAAGAGAAAGAGTAATCCTCTCATCTTTTTTTTTTTTAATTTTTAATTTTGTGGCTTATTTTTAGTACCCAGGCTTAATAGAGTTGAGCAAAATAGAGATTGCATTTCCATGACATAATAAATTTTGGTAATTTCAGAAAGCAAAAAATACTGGAATCCTTTCAATCCAAGTTGATTGGATACATAACAGTTCAATTTGAACACAGCAGTTCAATTTATTTGTTAACAAATTCTGCAGTGTCTTCCTGTAAGAATCTGTAAAAATCCTCATCAGCATTTGAAGATGCACCCCCTCACTTTTTTAATTGGTAACAGAAGCTTCTATCTTTTCACATCCCTTTAATGATCTCACTGTTTACTCTTCAAGCTGTATAGTGGCAGCTGTTTATATGCTTGTGTACACAATGGTTTATTGGAATGTTCTCTTCAAATTGAAATTATGTTTCAAAATTTGTATTCACATACTATATATGAAAAATCCTGCACAATTGTGTATTTTTTTTTGCTGTGGATACTGTATAAATAAAATTTAAAATAAGAAAAATGTTTCTCTTTTTTACATTATTACTCTATCTAAGCCTACTGATATTAGTTAAACATTGTTATTTTCTGGCAACGATGTCTTTGATGTGTGACACATTCTTGCTGAAATCCAGCCTGTGGCTGATGGTATTTTCTAGAAAGGGCTGCCCTAATACATAGCCCATCCCACCCACATGCTCTTCTTGCAATGTGACAACGATAAATGACATTGTCTAGCCTATGCTGGGAATGGTAGTCTCGGTCTTTGAATCTGGGTGGAGTTTTGTAAATGCTTGGACCAATAGAATGTGACAGAAATAATGCTGTGTGCCTTTTGAGACTACATCATAAAAGACGATGTGGCTTCTTCCTGGTTCTTTCTTGGGATGTTCACCTTTGGGATCTGGCTACTAATTTGTGGGGAAGGCTAGGCAACATAGAGCAGCCATGTATAGCTGTTCCAGGCTACAGCTGCAGCTAAATTCTCAGCTGACAGCCAACATCATGTGTCAGACATGTGAGTAAATGATCTCATTTTATTCCAGACCTCAGCCTTCAAGTTTTCTAGCTGAGGCTGGGTTATTTCGTGCCACTTGGTCTGGGGGTATTTTTTTTTTCTTAATACAACCATAATAATGGAACAGAGTCCATTCTGTTTTCTGAAAGACACTTAAGTGTAAAAATAGTAAAAATAAATTATCTCTTTCTAATAACAGTACATCCTATATAACATTAGAAAGCCTTTATTTAGATTACAATGAGCTATTCTAAAGGGGAATGTTTAGATATAGCTTTGGCTTGCTAACTACTACATTATAAAAAATTATCTCAGAGCGATCATTTTCTATGCATTTGGCATGTCAGAGTTCAAATAATCTAGGAAAAATACATAGGAGAAACAAGACCTAAGGAGATGTTCCTGTGATGGAACACTGAAACGGGTTACTGATGGAGACAGGGTTCTCTAAAATTATCTGAAAATAAACCAGGTTTAATATCCTGCATAGAAAATAGAGCCATAAAATATGGCTTCTATCACTGTACTACACTGTGTTTATTTTTTAGAGGAGTTATTTAAATTGCTAATTTAAGACTTTTAAAAATTTATAAAATTTTAAATTTTATTTGTAATGTATTTAGTTTGCTTTCTGAAGAATTTCTTAATTAGCATGTCATGCTATGTAGGACACTTTAGTATCCCTGAGACTGAAGCAGATTTTCACATTTGGATTCTTATCTAGCCATAATTTTTTTGGACTGTTTTCATATTAAGCTTCACATCTTCGAATATGTGTTGCTGCATATGTCAAATAATGAGTCTTTTACTCCCTTTGAGACTCTAATACAAATGAAGAATCTAAACAGGCAATTAAACAATAGCAGGATATTCAGCTGGAAACCGTAAGTACTGCCAATTAGAAGCTCAATCCTCTAGAGTAAACTCTTACACTAAGAGCAAAGTTTATAGCCACTCCACAATTTATTTAACACTTCCCATCTCCTTCATTTATAAACCACATATGTATATTTTCTTTCTTTCTTTTTTTTCTTTTTTGAGACTGTCTCACTCTGTAGCTCAAGCTGGAGGGCAGTGGCGTGATCACGGCTCGCTTCGGGCTCAACTTGCCAGGCTCCTGATCCTCCTGCTTCAGTCTCTTGAGTAGCTGTGACTACAAGTGTGCACCACCATGCCTGGCTAATTTTTTATTGTTATTTTTGTAGATACAGGGTCTTGCTATGTTGCCCAGGTTGATATCGAACTCCTGGGCTCAAGCAATCCTCCTGCCTCAGCCTCCCAAAGTGCTGGGATAACATGCATGAGTCACTGTGCCCAGCCCCATGTATTTTCTTGGTAAATGTGCAATACTCAGGTTTCCTTTCTGTCTATTAGCCACTGGATGCTTGATTTAGTTATACAGAGAATTGCACTGGCAAGCTGCTCAAAACCTCTTCTTAACTTTTTTAAAGCAAAAGCAAACAGAAAAAGTAGGTGAGACATGGGGAAAAAGAAAAAAAAATCTCTCAGGAAAACTTCTGAAGGTAAAAACCACTCTGGGTCACAGGCTTTGGTCACAACCGCTCAGTTAGGGAATTGTTCTTTCTTTCTATCCCTTCACACACCAGGGACAACATTCTTCCTGGGACTTAGTATGCGCCACAAGAAACTCATTATTCGCCTTCACCAAAATTTAAACTCTTCCCCTTTCTGCGTTTCCTGCTTCAATTATAACCCAACCTGCTAATCAAATGGCCAAACTAGGGATAATCTTAGGCCCTTCCTTTTTCTCCACTATCGATCTAATTTCTTTCCAAATCCTGCTGACCTATCTCTGTAATCATTTATCAAATCTGCTTCTTCCCATCTCTGCTTGCCACTGCCCTAGCCTGATCTAGATACTTGTAGCATTTAATTGGCTGTGTTAGTGGTCATGCTGTCTTAGATATGTCTCTACTCTGACATCAGAGGAATGTACATAAAATGCAAATCAGATGCTGTCAACCCACTGCTTAAAAATCATTCAAAGCATTCCATTTCCTACAAGATAAAGTAAAATCTATTTACGTGACATGCTGGAATTTCTGCAACCCCATTTGTCTCTCTGTGTCTGTCCTTTAAGTATCCTTTTGGCTCTTCTTTTTCCTTTTCTTGACTTAGTATCCTACATGGATGCTGAATTTCCTGTGACTCCCTCAAGCACCTTGAGTTTTCCGTCTTTGTGCATTTCTTTGTTTTCATTCCAGCTCAGGCAACACCTGTTTCAGGAATGCTTCTCTTTTATTCTCTGCCAAAATTTTCACTGACCATTTCTTTCATAGTGCTTAGTTTATTATAATGATATTTTGTATTCTTTATATTTTGTTTAGATGTTGTCTTCCTGATTAGGAATGTCCTTAATTTTTGGAGCCATGACAAATATTTTTAAATGATGCCATGGCTTTGTTTGTATTGTGATTTATATAAAATTTCTCATTTACATAGTTATCAATGATGTAACTAAATCCATGCTGATATGCTTTATAAACAACCTGTTACAATCCATCACGACTCAAACCAAAGTTGAGCCCAATTTCATGGAATTTTCTTCACCTTTTTTATAGGAAATTTTGTCTCCCTTTCTTATTTCTGTGAGAACCATGGCAAATTGTAAATCTTTATACAATCAGTACAAATACTACACAGTCCATAACTATTTGTTGACCTGAAGTAAACCAGATTAATAAAGCATACACTCTGGATTAAATAATCATAAAGTCCTTAACCAAACTCATTTCCCTGAGCCTGGTTATTGGAATCTAAACGTCCAATAAAGGCTTGCTTCATCTAACTGAACAGGCATAGATTAATTCTTTATTTCTTAAAAATAAACAAAAATGCATTTTATTTTTAGCAAGATAGTTTTCACCAATTGGGCTAGGACAATTTTTGAAAGTGAAGATAAGAACTTCAAAGCCCCCACAGCCTCTACCATCTGCATTAGTTTCCTATTGCTGTTATAACAACTAAACATTTGGTAGCTTAAAACTCCACAGATTTATTATCATATAGTTCTGGAGGTCAGAAGTCTGAAATGGGCCCACAGGGCTACATTTCTTCTGGAGGCTGTAGGGGAGAATTGCTTTTTGACTTTTCTAGCTTCCGGCTGCTGCCTTATTCTTTGGCTTGTGGCCAGGGAGATGCATCCTCACATCTATTCTGATTCTGACTTTCCCAACTCCCTCTTTTCTCTATTAGGGACCCTTGTGATTATGTTTGGCTCACCTAGATAATGCAGTAATCCTCCTATCTTGTTATCTTTAACTGAATCACATCAGCAAAACGTCTCCTTTGCCATACAAAGTAACATATTTACAGGTTCTGGGGATTGGATTTCTTTGGGAAGCCATTATTCTACCTACCATACCATCCATTTATATTGCTATGCATAACATCTTTTGTTTTTCAACTGAGAAACAACTGTACATATGGGTTTGGATGGGAAACTGAGGGATTGAGAAAAGGTATAGGAAATGGAGTAGATTATTGTATTCCATTAAACCCAGGGGGTATTTAAGCTCCTAAATTTGGCAAAGAATGGTCCTTAACTGGAGGATATTAATTCTTGTTGATTTGTTGACTGGTTTTCTCCCATCTTCTCTAACAGGATTGCCAAAACGTGAGCTACTTGATCTTCCATCCATGATGGTAATCTTCTATTAAGTATGTTCTCTATACCCTCTGTCTTCTTTCAGTTCTTCACACTATAGTCAGAGTGTGTTATAATAATTAGTCTGAAATTCCTTTGGATTTTCCATGTAGACAAATATATATATTTGTCATATATTCACAATCTGTGAATAAATGACAGGTTTTTTAAATTAGTTAATATTTTAAAACTCAAATCTGATCATGTTAAGCCTGCCACTTAAAGCCAGCAGTGATTTCCCATTATTCTGAAACTTGTTGTTTTATTTCATTTTCTATTGCTTATAACAATATTTGAAACTGGGTAATTTATAAAAAAATGAAATTTATTTCTTACAGTTCTGGACTCTGGGAAGTCCAAGGTTGAGAAAGTTTACCTGGCAAGAGCTTTCTCGTTGGTGAGGATTCTCTGCAGAATCCTGAGGCAGCAGAGGGCATTACACGGTGAGGTGGGGCTGGATGTGCTAGCTCAGATCCTTCTTTCTCTTCTTATAAAGCCACCAATCCTATTTCCATGATCAATTCTAAATGAGTTTGAAAGGGATAAGTATTCAAATCATAGCATTCTGTCCCTGCCCCACCCTCAAACCTATGCCCTGCTCACATGCCACTCAGAATTATTCCAGTGAGGGCTCTCTGCAGTGGCTTCCTCCTGAAACAAGTATCTGCCTGGGCCACTAGGAGTTCAACAACATCCTTTGAAATCAGGATGGAGCTGCCAAACCTTCACAGCTCTTTCTTTCTGCAAGCTTGCAGAATTAGCACCACATGGATGTTACCAAGGTTTACAACTTATACCTTCTGAAGCTGGAGCATAAGGCATACCTGGGACTTATTTAGCCACAGCTGGGGTAGCTGTGAAGCACTTCACTGTGGTACAGGATTAGAATCCGAAGGTGGCCCTGGGCAGTGATTTCATGGAGAGTGTGATGTCCAGTCTCTGGAAATTATTTTGCTCTCCTAGGCCTCTTGGCCTGTGATGAAAGGGGCAACCTCAAAGTTTTCTGAAATGTCTTTGAGATCTTTCTCCCATTGTCTTGAGGTAGAGCACCTAGCTCCCTTCTATTCATGCTAATCTCTTTGGCAAATGGTTGCCGGGCTTGGTTTCTTCTCCTGAACATACTTCTCTATACTTTAAGTGCCAGGCTGAGAGTTTTCCAAAGAATTCTACTCTTTTTCCTTTTGGATTATAAATTCGGTCCTTAAATTATTCTTTTGCTCCCAAATCTCAGCATAAGTGGTGAAAAGTAACCAGGAAGCTTCTATATTTTCCTTAGAAATTTCTTCTGCCAGATACCCTAGTTTATCATTCTCAAGTTTGGCTTTCCACAAAACCTTCAGGCATGGAAACAATTCAGCCAAGTTCTTTGACAGTTTATAACAAGGATGGTCTTTACCCCAGGTTCCAATACGTCGTTCCTCAGTTCCATCAAAGACCTCATCAGAATAGCCTCTACTGTACATATTTCTATCAGAATTCTGGTCATGACCACTTAACCAAGCTTAAGGTGTTCCAGACTTTCACTAATCTTCTTGTCTTCTATGTTCTCACCAGAATCTTTTTTTTTTTTTCTAGCCTGATCCTTTAAATTCTTCTAGCCTCTCTCCATTGCCCAGTTCCAAAGCTGCTTCCACATTTTCAGATATTCATTCTTGGCAACATCTCACTTCTGATACTAATCTTCTGTCTTAGTTTGTTCATTGTTGCTTATAACAGAATACCTGAAACTGAGTAGTTTATAAGAAGTGAAATTTATTTCTTGTAGTTCTGAAGGCTGGGAAGTCCAAGGTTGAGGGGGTGCATCTGATAACAGCCTTCTTGCTGGTGGAGACCTGCTGTAGAGTCCCAAAGTAGCACAGAGTATCACACGTGAGGGGGCTTAGCGTGCTATCTCAGGTCTCTCTTACACTTTTTATAAAGCCACCAGTTCCACTTCTATGATAAATTTCAAAATGAGTTTTGGAGGACACATATTAAAATCATAGCACTTGCCTATGAGGTCATGAAAAGTCTGAAATCAGCCTGCCTCTCCAGCCTCATCTCGTGTCCCTTCCCTCTTGATTTTCAAGCTCTATTAACCACATTGTCTCTGTTCACAGAGATTTATATATCAAGTATCCTTTGTCTGGAATGCTTTTCATTTTATAATTCAGCTCATTAACTTCTTCTGATATATCACATGGTTCATTGATACTTTGTTTTGACACATTTCAATTTGAAATGTTGTGCTCACTTGATGTAACTACTTTTTAACATATGTTCATTTAAAGAAAGAATAACACAAGAGTCCCACTATTGAAACTTCTACTTAGTATCGTACTGGAGATTCTAGGAGAAATTTTTCTATAAGGATTAAAAACTCCAAACTCATGTTGAAATTTATCATAGGAGTGGGACTCGTGGCTTTATAAAAAGAGGAATAGAGATCTGAGCTAGCACACTCAGCCCCCTCACCAATGTGATGCCCTAGGGCTACCATGGGACTCTGCAGAGGGTTCTCACCAGAAAGAAGGCTCTTACCAGATTCAGCCTCTTCACCTTGGACTTTCCAGCTTCCAGAACTAAAACAACGACAACAACAACAACAACAACAAAATCTAAATTATTTACAGTCTATATGTATGTTTGTCTATGTGGAAAACCCAAGAGAATTATCAGATGAATTCTTGCAATTAATTAGAAAGTTTAGCAAGGTTGTGAGAAATAAAATCAACACATAAAAGCTAATTGCATTTTATGTGCAGTTAGATAATTCAATTTTAAAAAACCATTTTCATGATAACCAAAAAAATAAGCTTTAATAAGTAAATACTTATCAGTAAGAATACTTAAATTAAGAATTTTGTTCATCGAAAGTTATCAGTAACATAGAGAAGTAAAGCAATTTTTAAAGACAGAACATTGGAAAAAAGCCTTAGCAACCTAGGCTGAAGTCTCAAGTACACATCTAACAAACAGGCTGTTTACTTACAAAAATGTCTGAGTCTGTATTTCCTTCTCTGAAAAACAGGATTTGCAACAGACAATCTTGCAGTCCTCCAGCTGAAGTTCTTGGTTGTTATAAGATATTCACTCTTTGCAAACTTGTCTGTATTGATTTTTGAAAGGCAGACTAAGATTCTTCTTTAGAAGGACACATTGTATTCTGATTATTCTCTATGAATGTAATGAATCTGAAGACCTCCAAGAAATTTGTCATATTAGCATATATGGACCTGTCTTGTTTACTTATATCTTACTCAGTATTTTCACATTGGACCATAAGTCATTCACTATAACTTGCTATTTTCTGATTCTGATTTTTTCCTGTGGCTGAAGAGGAAATTTAAATATATATATTTATTCTTACCTTGGATTTATAGTGACGCTAAATGGAGGTAGTTTGAGAGGGATGAATTTAAGAATGTGGCTAAAGAGTATAGTGGGAGGTTTATTTCTGACACTAGAGGTATTGTGGGAGGGGCTACCTATGATTATAAAAGAAATAAAATATACAAAGCACAAGAGATAGTTATCACACTGAAGGATTTCTGCTTTACCAGCAAACTACTTTCTATAACTGTCTCCAAGTCATAAAACTTTGTTTATGTGTAATATCTGAAAACGAACTCTACATCATGAAGTGGTTTAACATGCTGTTTGGTCTTTGTGAAACAAATTTGGAGTTTAGCTACAAAATTATTGGAGGACACTGTAATTTAGAGTAACAAAAGCATTTTATCCTGTGATTTCAGGAAACCAAGAAATTATTTTGCATACCACACTGCCACCCTGAATACAAAATTTAAAAGTTAGCTGTTTGTTTATGAAATGTAATACATATGACAAAGCATATCCTTCCTTATTCATCTCTAAAATGTATTAAAGTCCATAGAATAAACATAGAAAAGTAATGGCAAGTTGGAAATATAATTTAGGTTTGCAGACAATAAGTAAATATTTGATTAATTTTGATAAAATGGGCCACAATTTTATAGGTGCTTCTGTCAAGTTACTAAGTCAAAATATTATGGAATTCTTTCAGTTATTAAAATTGCATTTGAATTTTTTAGATGAAAAAAAGCAAGGTGACAGGCTATACATCAGTTAAATTGTGAGCATTCTGTTCTAATTTTCCCCATAAACCAGAAATATTAAGTGTCATGCTAACATCTGTGGCCTGAACATAAAGTTGACAAAAAATCAACCCTAATGGCTTTTCCGACTGTAAAATAATGCCTAGTTTCAATCTGCAGTTTTTTTTAAGTCTGAAGTGTCAAAGTAATGTCTCATGTTTCTAACCAATTTGTGTTTTCACATCAAATATAGTTTCACTAGAATCTAAGTTCTTTTTTAAAAAATTTGTTTTATGATGACATTTTGTTCTCATATGGTCTCAAATATTCTTTTTGTCAAATAATCAGAACGATGAGGGTACTAGTAATCATCTAATACAACATTTTAGTTGTTGACATGTAGAGAGAGAGTCCTTTTTATTCCATAGGATCTAACTCAGTAGAAAATGAAAACAAATTCTCCAAAAGTGGGTTCAAAGACGTAGGTGGCTGTTGTATATATTCGGGGAAGCTTCCTGATAGTAGTGGGATACAAAGTGTGCAGTTTATCACATACACGTATATGTATATTACAAGATTCTTACTAGACTTTTTGGTTAGACTTCTATACATTGAAGGAGATTGTATTCACAAGGTCACAGTTTCTCTTCTCTGTGTATAGTCAAAGCTGCACTCTGAGACATCTCTGATTTCTGATCCCCAGCATAGCTTGTCCTTTGCTTTTTACTTTGCAATAGGGAATGGATGTCCTTTGACTCAGCTAATCGCAGTGACCCTGTTTCTTCCAACTGTCCTGTTTGTGGTTACATCATCTCAAATTGCTGTGAGATTCAACTGTCCAGTCTCTGTCACATATATATATAATACAGCTCAGCTGAGTGGCAGCAAGCTTTGTTTCGGGACTGGCAACATTCCAGGAGTCTGGTTGTGTTCCTTGGGTAAATTTTTGTCTTGCTATTTGTTGTCGGTGTGGTTTCTAGGTGACCTTAATGAAAATGTCCAGGAAATTACATGCAATATTCCTGACAGTTCCAAGTCTAACAGCTGCTTATTAGGATAGACATCTGACTTTATCTGGTGCCTAATGATTTTGTTGTGGTTTAGTATTCCACCGACTGGATTGTTTAGGTGCTATTCATAATGGACACACAACTTAGTCTCTGCCTTCTGGGAGCTGATGATCCCTAATTCACAGAGCTTAAGAGGGCACAAGGCCATCCACAGCATATCTAGAAAGCCAGAGAACTTTTCCTTAGCACTCTCAGCTTTTGAATTAATTTCCCTTTTTTCTTCTTGGCGGCCCACACCCTAATCTCACTTTTTTATTCATATCCAAAAGAATAATTTACCTCAAACAACATAAAGAACTACCTCTGCTGAAGTCATGAGAATTTTAACACTGAATTAGTCTAAAAAATAGGAATGTTATAATATTTGAGTTTAAAATGTTAGTGACAGAGGAATAATTTCGCACAATAGAGTCTTCTCTTCATTACTTACTATTGGCCCATGTGACCACGAATCTAAATATGATCCTTAATACACAGACTCACATTATGTTAATCTGTGTATGTCCTTCTCAGTAACTCCTGACAGAACAAATCATTTCATCAAGAGTCGGGGAGGTTATCAGCTGATCCATCTGTGAATTAGTAATCATGCTCAGCTGAATGATTAGACTGTTATAAAAAGAAGTTGTCACAGTACCTGACTTTGAGTCAAAGTGTGCATTTGATTATTGGTGTATTTAGGGTGTACGTGGCATATAGAATTCAGGAAAGAATAGA